>NC_088186.1:4477500-5110000 GCF_028769735.1 Zonotrichia leucophrys gambelii
GCACAGACCTTTGGTACAGCCACTGCTTCACTCTGCATGTTTCCCTCACCTCAGTCCCCTTGTGTGAGTCAGGATTTTACCTTTTCTCAGTGCTCTGCTGGCCCCCAGGCAGTTTCCACATCCACCTGTGTGTGTGTGGGTGCTGGGTTTAACAGCACAGAAAGGGCCATTTTCCATGTGGGGGATGAAATCCTGACCTCACTGATGGCAGCAGCAGTTTTGTTTCCAACCTCAGTGCAGGGTGGGATTTTGTCCCATCTCCTTTTAAGGGTTTTCCTTTCATTTCTTTTCTCTTTTTTTTTTTTTCCATCTCCAACTTAAGGTATTTTGATTATATTAATTATCTTATTTGTTCTGTTTAAAAAAAATTAAATTATTTTGTTTTGATGTAGCTGACTTAAATTGGCCATGGCATATACAAAATGGGAGGAAATGTGGGAACAAAGCCATGATCTTACCACTGTGAGGGTGACTCTTGCAGTATTTCTTCATGTTGTATGTGCTGAAGTTTGACTGCCCCAGAGTGTTACTTTTTAACTCTAACTTTAGGATTTGCATAAGTACATTCCTGTGATGCGAGGAGAGTCCTAAAAAGATAAAGTGACATTTTTGGCTAAGCTGACTAATAATAATAATAATAATAATAATAATAATAATAATAATAATAATAATAATAATAATAATTATTATTATTATTATTATTATTATTATTATTATTATTATTATTATTATTATTATTATTATTATTATATTTATTTATTTACTTATTGGGACAAGACTTTAAATGCTGGCATCCCATTTGCTTTGCAGAGATACTAAAGAGTCTAAGGACTCACTCTGGAGGATCAGGCAGTTCTGCAGGGTCTGTGGTCCCCATCAATGTGACCCTCCTGGAGGTGGCTGCACTTCAGGGATGTTTTTGTAGGTGACTTGGGCTGCACAGTCATGATCAGAGTTTGCAAAGCACAGATTTACTGCAGCCATTGCGCAGAGGGGAAATTCTGCTCCTGTCCCAAATTTGATGGCTGAAGCAAAGCCTTTCTTTGCTTCCCTTTAATCATTTTCTGGACAGCCAAGACGTCACTGCTTTGCCTGCTGGCCATTCTTGTAATTTTACAAGCTGATACCATCGAGGTTTTGCTTGCAGTTCCCCTGAAGCAAAGGTTTCTTCAAGTGCAGCTCCCACCCTTCATCCCTCCATTGGGAAATAGGTGCAAGCAGGTGATGGCTTATTGAACAGTCCCTGTAAAAGGCACCAGACTCTTGTTCCTCTGCTCCTGCTGCCCTGGGAGATTTTGATTTGGCTAATCAAATGGGCATCAGCTGCTCTAACAGCAGCAAGTTTTGCTGGATGGACTCTTCTGTAATATAATAATGGGGAAGTCCTTTCTTGTCAGCTCCAGAATCAAAAATAAGATTGTGTGTTTGCATTGTATGTTTTATTCAACAAGTCTGAGAAAGCCTGAATATACCTTATCCTCTCTCAGTCTCCTTGCCATAGGGAAATTCAGGAGAAATTCCTTGCCAGGATTTGTCACTTACAGTGTAATAGCTGCCTCCTGTGCAAATGATTATTATTTTGGACTGGACAGGGAAATGGCAGGATGTCACTGTCACCCATTCTCACAGCAGTGCCAGTGAGGATCCATAGCTCACACTGGGAGGCCAAGTTCCCAGTGTGCAGGTTGCCAGAAAAAGCCAGAAATGTGCAAGAGCTGTGTGCTTAGAGCCAGTTCCTGCTTTGGGTGTCTGTCCCCACAGCCAGGGGACAAAAGGACAGCCAGGAGCAGCTGTCCAGGGGGAGCAGGGAGGGGGAGGCAGGACTTCACATTTAAGGGATTTGTGAAACAAAGAAGATTTAAATTGTGATTTCTGCCGAGCCTCTTGAGCTCAAGAAAGGCATATTGGTGTGTCTGCTTTGATGAGCTGTATGAATAGCTGTTTGTTTAGCCAGCCATTATATGCATTGTTTTACAGTTAGCATTTCTTGCCCTTTATTCATCGCCTTTTCTGTGCTCTCTTTCTCTGTGTCTTGTGTCTCCTGCTTTTCTCCCCTTCCTCAGCAGGCCTCCTATGCTGCCTCTTCTTTCTCCTCTGTCTCCTACTGTGTCCAGCAACCTAAAGTGCCCTTCAGCCCCGAGGACTGCGCTGCCACTCAGGGCCTCACTATGTCAGTCTCTAACTCCTTTCTCAGCAGGCACAGCTCCTTTCCTGTGCACTCGGTGAGTTCTGAGCTCTGCAACACGTGGGTATTGTCTGACTGCTCTGCCAATTCTCTGCTTGGCCTCTCAGGTGAACCTGGAGGTTCCTTTGGGGGCTTTTGAATTCTTGTAGTCACCGGGCAGGTGGGAGAAACGGTGTGTGAATCTCACTAGGTGTAAATCTCACCAAGTGTAACTCCCCCCAAGTGTAATCCCCCCAAATGTAAATCTCACCAGGTGTAACTCACTCTTCCCCAGGTGTAACTCTTCCCCAGGTGTAGCTAACTCTCACCAAGTGTAACTCTGCCCAGGTGTAACTCACTCTTTCCCAGGTGTAACTCACTCTTCCCCAGGTGTAACTCACTCTTCCCCAGGTATAACTCACTCTGCCCAGGTGTAACTCTCATCAGGTGTAACTCTGCTCAGGTGTAACTCTGCCCAGGTGTAATGCACTCTTCTCCAGGTGTAACTCACTCTTCCCAGGTACAACTCACTCTGCCCAGGTGTAACTCTCCCCAGGTGCAGCTAACTCTCACCAAGTGTAACTCTGCCCAGGTGTAACTCACTCTGCCCAGGTATAACTCTTTCCCAGGTGTAACTCTCCCCTAGGTGTAACTCTGCCCAGGTGTAACTCTCTCCCAGGTGTAACTCTCACCAGGTGTAACTCTCACCAAATGTTCATCTCGCTGAGATTTACACTTCTCACCAGGTGAAGCCAGGGGAGGTGTATCTTTCTCTCCACGTTGACATTTGTGGCAGGGGACTGAGGAGCAGAGCTGGCCTGTGTGCCCAGCACACTCCTGTGACCTCTGTGTGCCCCAGGCTGCACGTTGGAGCTGCAAAGTCGTCTTGTCCCATTGCATGATGCCACTGATGTGGATGAGTCAATTAAAGGCTGCTCTGTGAGCCTGGCCTTGGGAGAAATAACAAGATGCTGTCCCCAAAAACCATGGATTTAATCAAAGATGTGGAACAGGGGCCGCAGCTCCTTTATTTTTTATTTTTCAGCCTCTGCTAGATCTTCCATCTCCTTTTTGCCTGTCTGCTTCCCTTCACGTCTCCGTGGTCCCAAACAAGCTCAGTTTGCTTGTATGATTTGCTGATGGATGAGCAGGGTTTTCTCTCCTACAGCATTTGTGAGCAGCCTGAAGAGAAAATGGCAGGAGGAGCTGGAAATCATTTAAATCAGAATAGTGTTAGAGCACTGCTTAAATCTCTGATCAGCTGCTTAAATTAAATTGTAGTAATAACAAAGTGTTAATATAATGAAATTAAATTCAACCATGGGATTCCACCAGCTCATCAGTGTGGGGCTCATTTTCATGTAAAACTATGTGGTTATGCTCTGATTGCCATGTGATGACAACTGAGAATACACTATTTTTTGACAGTGACCTGGATGTTTAGTAAATTAGGCTTCTCCTGGAGAAGAAATTATCAGGCAAGACTTGAGAAGATTCCGAAGTGTTCAATTAGTTTAATATTAAATGTTTGAAAACAGTATCCTCCCACTGTGCCACTGCTATCTCCCCATTTCAGCACTTACTCATTCTTTAAAAATCAGTGATAATCACTGGTCCAAAGAAGAAGAAAGTATTCAAGTGCTTTACAAGTAGAGCTACTTCACAAGCCATGAATGAAAGCTTTTGGCTTCCACTTGTGTGAGAGAGAGCACTATCACAGCTTTGCTGCACAGATGAAAAGGCTGAGGGGTGGCAAGGTTAGTGTTTGCATAAATTTGTGGTAAACAGTTCTAAAATGTGAAGTAAAAGTCCTGAATTGTACAGCTCTCTTACTTGGTAGTGGTCCTTGCTAGCAAAACATGGAACTGTAGGACTAGATAAAAGTGCTTGACTATTTTTGATTTAATTGGGAGGCTATAAATATGATTCTATAATGTTCTAAAAATACGTGGGCACTTTGATTTTAAAAAGTGTCCTTGTTGGATTAAATGGTTACTACCTATTAAATTGCTCTGACCCATTCTCATCTTACTTTGGACTACATTACTGTGAATATATTATTTTAAGAAATGTTAAAACTTCATTAAAAAATCCTTACTCATTTTTGCAAGGATTTGGTGAGGGATAAGATAAATGGCTGGAGCAGTGAGGAACAATGAGAACAATGAGACAGGGCACTGTCAAATGAAATAAGCTGAATTAAAAATGGTGATTTTTCCATTAGTACCTTTAAATTAGGGTCATTTCATAGTTTCTCATTATCTGGTCTATTTTTTCAGAGCCAAAAATGAGATTTTCAGTATGAAAGTGTCTCTGAGCTGCAGAATACCAATGTCCTGACCCATGTAATAGCATAACCACAGTTTATCCTGTTTCCCCTATCCCTAATAAGACAGAGATGTGAAACAGCTGTGGGGTTTGGATCCCTCCCAGGGTGACACCCACCCTCCATCAGCCCTGGAGGAGCAGAGCAGCCCCTCCTGCAATCTGCCCCCAGGGGTTTCACTCAAGGGATGCCACCAGGAGCACTTTCAGCATGCTGCTCTGCTCCTCTTATCCTCTTGTCTTCATTTCTCCTCTCTCCCTAGAGAAAGGGCACTGGTGAACAATAAACCTGGCAAAAATCAGCATTATCTGCCAGCAGCCCCAGCGAGGAGCCAGTGCCAGGGAGAGCACACCTTTCAGACACTGCCAGCTGAGCACTCGGCCTCTTGTGTACCCAGATAGCAGCAGTGGCTATCAGATCTCCTAAAATCATATGTCTGCCACATAAATTGTTATTCATTCTGCACAGGAAGCAGAAACCTCCTTGGATCAATACCAGGAAGTCTGAGCTGCTGAACTCAATGGCTGTCCCCTGCCCCAGTGTCAGCAGGGCCCTGCAAGTGCAGCCACTTTTCAGAAAGTGCCCTGTGCTTTTTCCCTTCCCTGGAGCCTGGCTAAGGATGGCACAGGAGCCACTCCCAGGGAGGACCTGTCCCTGTCCCCATCTTTTCACGTGCCACATGTTGCTTTTAAGGGTTTTCCTTTCATTTCTTTTCTCTTTCTTTTTTTTTTCCCAACTCCAACTTAAGGTATTTTGATTATATTAATTATTTTATTTGTTCTGTTTAAAAAAAAATTAAGTTATTTTGTTTTGATGTAGCTTACTTAAATTGGCCATGGCATTAACAAAATGGGAGGAAATGTGGGAACAGAGCCATGAACTTACCACTGGGAGGGTGACTCTTGCAATATTTTCTTCCGAGCCAGCACCACACTCTGCTTGTTATCCCCTTAGCTCCGTGCTGCAGGTGAAGGATTAGTGCCTGACTCCTGATTTACATGGCTTAACAAGACTGTTTTCAGACAGCAGAAAAGAGGTGAAGTTGTTCAGAGCATCTTTTAATTTTTAATGGATGAATTTTTCCAGAGCCCTGACTCCTTTCTCTGCAGTCAGCTCTGCAGGGGCTGTTGCAGCCCAGCTGCCACCACTGCTCTGTCAGCCCACTAATTGTGCTTTTCCCTCCTTTGCAGGAAATTGTGTCAGAGGTAATAGCTTTTACTGGATAGAGGCAGATCTTGAGCAACTGGATCAGACCTCATAGGTTTGGCAAGTGGAGCTGTTTTTCATCCCAGTCTGACTCGTGTCTGGCCTCTGTGCCAGCAGGGCTTGTGTTGGTGGTGTGGGCTGGTGCTTTAAGGAGCTGCATCATGTTCCCCATCCCATTAAACCCCATTTTGAGCCATTAATCCCCACACTGTGGGACAGCTGGATTGTGCTGACAAGAATCATTCAAGGGATTCCCACCTCTCTTGGAGGTTCTGAGCAGTGGGGAAGGAGGTTTGCAACAAGAAGCATCATCCTTGGTTATGGTGGGCAGTAGTTTCTCTCCAGCTGATCACTCCCTCCCTCCTTGAGAGCACAGAGCTGCTGTCCCTTGGTTTAATCCATCCTTGTGCTGTTTGCCTGGAAATGGGTGGGCAGGTATCCCAGCAGCAGCAGCAATAATCAGATCTTGAAATCTCGTTACTTCCTGGCAGCTGGAGATCTCTGCACTGCTGGAGGAAATATCCAGTGATGAGCTCCACTGCTGCCCATCCACCTTTGGTGGCTGCAGAAACTCCTGTGGAAGCTTTTCCTCACTGAAACAAGGAGCAGTTGTACCTCCAAGGCATGTACATGCCATTAGTGGAAATTTGGCTGCATCCCTCACCGTGGAAAAATAAGTTGCCTTTCTCAGAATGTTGGGTTTTTTCTTATGTTTTCTTTTTAATTAAGGAACATTTCCAGTAATTACCATTAACCAACTGGCTGTCAGATTCCAGCAGAAGGCACAAGTGATTCCCTTGTGAAAGCTCCAGTTCAGTGCTTCTGTTCTCACTTGTTCTCACCATTCTTGAGCAAATTGAGCAAGTGCACAGAAAATTCACAGCAACTGTTCTTCTTTCTTGTGTGCCTGCTAACGTATGTTCGGGAAAAGGGGGGTCAGATAAGTGATTAAAGGCGTGCATGACACAGCCATGTGCTTCCCACGTGTTCCCTGCCTGGTTCCCATTCCTGGAGCTCACTCCCAGCCTGCAGCACACACCAGGCTCTGCCCTCAGCAGGATCTGAGCTCTTTTCATTCACATGGTGAGAGCCTCAGTCAAGGCCTTCCTCATGGCTGGGAAGTCATAACGTGTTTTCTCCTTTCTGTCCTGAGGTTTTCGCTCCTTAATTTGGAGCAGAGGGAAGGGGGATTGAAAAGATTTGCATCCCTTTAACCAGCTGCTCTGACTTAGGTATTGTTTTGCCTTTCCTGTTTAGCATTCCTTCTGTGTTTGTGTTCATTTCCACTGCCTGTGGCAGGCTTGGACATTGGTATTAATAGTGCTGTTGCCTGCTGCCATCACTGGATCCTCTGGGGTGATGAAAACCATTTCCTCTGGGGGTTTTTACATTTTCCTTGCAGTTGGAACACTGCAGGTCTCTGTAGGTCTTGCTGACCAGTCCCATGTTGACTTCACAGGCCACACACCCCATGTTTTTTGTGTGATTGATCTTTGAGAAGTTTTGTCTTGGTCTCCAGACTCTGTCTTTTCCTGATCTACCATGTTGATCTGGGGGCTTTGTCCACAAGCAAAAGAGTTGATGCTGGAGCTGCAACTGAATTGAACTCTGATATTTTCCAAAGAGGGATGCATGACAGCATGGTTAATAAAGCTTACAAATGTTTTCTTCCCCTGCTGCCCCCTTTGTTTTGTTACAAAGATGTGCAGGAATCTCTCCTCCACAAGGAAAATTTGGATTTTGTGTTCTCTTGTGCAGAAGCCAGGAGACACAAGAATCCCCATCCATCCCTGCACTGTGGTAACCATCAGTTAAAACCAGGGAGGTCAGCTCTGCAGCCAGGTCAGAGGCCTTGCTGAGAAACATTCCAGCCTGAGGAGTTGCTGCCTTTCCTGTGGCAGTGCTTGAAGCCATTCTGTTGGCAGCTTGTGTTTCCAGCCATTCATTGCAGGAGCATTTCCTTCCTCATTAGCAAAAGTACCTGGAAGCCCAGCATTGTGTTATGAGATAGGAAGTCTTTTCAAATAGTTGTCTGTGCAATTATATTCTTAGAGTCTAATGACTTTGCAACACCCAGTATTTTGTGAACATAATTCTGTACTGTTACAATTTGGGCATCCAGTTCTGGCCAGCTGCCCACATAGTTCCCTTAATAACATTAGCAGGGGAGATCTGAAAGATTGATCCTTTCCTCTGATAGCTTCATACTTTGGGAGTCTGATGCTCTACCTGCTCTGGGAGTGTCTGGCAGGATGGCAGATTAATTTGGCAGAAGTCCATAGGGTAACTGAGAAGGCTGTGCTTAAAAGGTAAAGACTGTGTCTGCTGATGCTGCAGATGCTCTGTCAGCCATGTAATTGAATTCAACTTTGGATTTGGGCTGGAGGCTGCTGTAACTTGGAACCACTGACTCTGTGCATGTATACCCTGTTAGCTGTGGTCAGCCATGCCTAGTGAGTGTGAAGAAGCATCTCTCCTGAAATAAGTTTAAATAGAAAAAAGTGCTTATCTCCTGCCATCTAGTCCAAATAAACAGCCAGAATGTCACTGACCTTTGGGACATCCTGGAACAAGGCTTCTAATGACGGAAAGCTGTTCTGAAATATTCACAGTTGCAAAAAATCAAAGGCAGCAAATTGAAAAGGTTGAAAGATGCTGTCTCTGGGAATCCTCTGTGTCACAGTGTGTGGTAAATGTTCAGGGTTTGCTTCCTGCTGCTCCCAGGAGATGAGGCTGCTCCCAGCTCAAAGCTGGCTTTGTGCAAGCACTTCCCGAGTGGCAGAGAGGTTTTTATAAAAACCACTGCACTGGTGAGAGGAGAGGGAGCTCCCTCTTCTCCGTGTCTTGGCTGTTTGTCACAGGTCAGAGTTATTCATTCTGGGAGCTTCTTCTGGTCCTATGGTGGGAGCTGGCAGTGTGGCCAGAGTTTGGGGACAGCAGAGCATCCTTTCCCTGTTTTGTAGCTTTCCCAGAAATCACTTCACTTAAAGCAGAGCCATGGAGTAGGAGGTTGTGTCCGTGGAGCCATAACTGACTGACCCTGCAGGAAACCTCTGAGAAGCTGATGAAAGCAAGCCCTGATTTGTTTCCAAGATAAACTGTTGCCTCTTGGGGGGAGCACTAAAGGATGGCTTGTTTCCTTGTGACACTTGTGTTGAATGAACCGTCCCCTCCCCAAAGAAGTATTTATTTTAGAGGATGACAAGGCTTCCAGGAGATGGACAACACCCAGATCCCATGGAAGCCATGGCTGGAATTCCTGGGGCAGCTGCTGGCTGGGCTGGGTCAGACTGGGGAGCAGCAGGAATGGGTGCCATATGGACATCATCTCCACTGCTGGGTGGGATTTTTTTCCCTTTGAAAAGTATGCTTCACTCTTGGCTCTTGTCCCAGCACGGCTGCATAGCTGGAATTCCAGAGCTGCTTGCAGGCTCCGGAGGAAGGAGGGGGCTCCCTGGCTCCCTTTCTACAAGATGCAACTTTACAACAAGATTGGAAGTTGAGAGCAGGCTGGCTAATTAATGCCAGCACACTAAAGGCTTCTCTGCACTGTTCCCTTTGTTAACAGCATGCTGAGAGCCTGTCTGCATCTTTAAATGATTGTTCACGGATCACATAATGAAGATTAATGCATTTTCATGGCTACCTGGGCCTTAAGCTGGTATTCTCAACATATCTCATGCCAAGAAGTTGTTCTGAAGGTGTGTTATGAGACCAGGGAGAGAGACGCATACAGTGATTTTCAATACTGACTTATCTGCTTTGAAACTTCTAAAATTTCTTCAAGGTTATGTTATATTTAGGTCTAAATTACCTTCAAATTAGGATTAATGTGTGTGAGACTCCTCGAGGCAGGAGCTGTACAAATGTTCCTGCCCCAGAAGCAGTAACTCATGTCCCTGAGCTGCTGGTCCAGGCTGCAGAGCCTGCCCTGAGCTAACCCTGCCAGCACCTCACGCAGGGCTTGTCCCAGAGTGACTTGGCTGAGCACAGGCATTTCCTTTCTCCGCTGCCCTGCGTGAGCTCCAGTGCTGCTTTGCAGAGCCTGCCTTCTCCTCTGGGTTCAGCAGGTCAGGGACAAAGCCCCCTGGCCCTCCTGGGTGGAAGATGTCCATCAAGTACAAAGTGAAGGGCAGCGTGTGCCGCCCGTGTCATGTGGGTGCAGGAAATCCAGCAATGGGGGAGCTGGCACTGAGCTTTGCTGGAGCTAATTATTTCCTCTGCAGGACCAAAGCATCTTGTTATCAGCACAGCAGTTTGTTGAGTGCTTTCTTGAGCTGTTGAGCAGTGGTTTTGGGGTCTAGGCTGGGATTTGGGGTGATCATTGGAATATTAGTGCCAATGAGATCATGGAATAGCAGGCAGGCAGAATGAATCTGCTGAGCCAAGGTGATGTCATGAGCCCGGCGTCTTACGAGGGATTTAGTGGTTTGTGCCATGCAAGTGAAAATGAATAAATGTAGAGCATTTATCCAGGCAGAAAGTAAATACAGAGATTAGAGTTGTCATTGTTACTGAGGCAGCTCCAAAAGCTGACAGTGTCCCTGGAGCCAGCGTTGCTCATCCGGAAAGAAATGGGCAGGAAGAGAGAGGAGCCTGTCCTAGGGCCAGTCTCCTTTTAGCCACAGGCACATGGAGGGGATTTGCATTTTAATTATTTTTTCAGTAGTCTTTTAAGCTCTCTTTCCAAAGCATCCCCCTCCTCTCCTCTCTATTATGGCCTGCAATTTGTTTTGGGCCCTGAGAATACACCCAGAGCACTGCTGGACCCCACGAAAGGCACAAGGCACAGGCACTCAAGGATTAAGGTGGTGGAAGGTAAAGCCTAATCATTGACCTTTACATTTCCTTTCCTTTGTAGTGGAAAAGCTTTTTTGACCAGGCTTCTGGCCTGAGGCTGTTATCAGTTTAAATTTTTAAGCCCACATGTTTCCTAGGTAGAAACAAAAATACCACTGCTGAGCTGGGTGCTGCTGCTGGGGCTCAGGTGATGGACTAAGCTTTGCTTTTTCTTACCTGCTCAACTCTCCTGAGAAAATGTAGCCTGAATTCTCCAAATCCTGCCTTTGATTCCCTTTCTTTCTACATCACAGTGGTGTCACTTTTCAGCCTGGTTTGAGCAAGTTGTGTGAGTGCTTCTTGAGAGCTCTGTGCTGCACTGTCCTGCAGCAGATCCCTCAATGGAGCAGCACCACAACTTTGTTCCAGCCTGGGGTTTTTTTGGATGATGTGATTCTTCTTTCAGTCCACTTGACTGTGACCAGCTTTGCAAGTTTTAAAATAAACTCCTCTCCAGCAGATTTAGCTTTTTTTTTTTTTAATGATAGTCAGCTTTGTTTTGGACTTACCCTGATGGCAAATCTTACTAGCACCAGATGTTAAAAGACAGAGGGTTGCTCTTGTTTTTCTTGGCACAATATATTCCCACTGCACCCTGTTTAATATTATCTGAACAGTAATCTGATGATTAGGAGAGATAGTGAAATAAAGCTTTACGCAGATGATCTCTTTTCATCTCTTCAGCTGACTCTTCAAGGCACTGCATTAAAGGATTGGTTTGATAAGGAATTCATCACTCCTGAGGGCAATTACCATTTTTGCTCCCTGTTTTTCACGAATGGGAAGGAGTAGCAGCATAATCTCCTTTATCCTTCAGTGTAACTTTGAAGGCAGTATCCAGCCACTCCTCCCTGGGAGCTGTGTGTTCTGGAACAGACTTGACACAGTAGCTGTTAAATTACAGGGCTGGAGCAAAAAGCATCTTAAATTTGGATCCTGTGGAAAATCCCAGAAAAGCAATAAGCACTTGAAGTAGTTTTCTCTATGTAGATACTTCCAGCATGCTCAGAGTTGTGCTTTCTGTGTGCTTTCTGAGCTATCCAGGTTTTCCCCTGCCTAGCAAAGGCTGGATACCTGCAGCTCACACCTTGCTGCTCACTTTCCCTCTGTGAGATGAGCGGCCAGGCTTCTGGTGGTGCAAGAACAGCCAGGAAAAGCCTGGCTGATGTATCCCAGGTAGTAATTCCTGCTCTAGTGTGTGGATGCTGAAATAGTGCTGCCTGTGTTAGAAATGCCTTTTGCTGTCACTGCTATGCTGCTGCCAATCTAATTACTTTTTCTTTTGTCTGTCTCTTTCCTTTCCCCATCTTCCTTGTTTTTTTTGTGTTGTGTCTCTGCATCCTGCAGTACAAATCCGTGTTTAGGTCCTACTCCCAGGACTTTGTGCCTCACAACCAAGTCTCCATACCTCCTTTCCTCTCTTCTACCTCCTCCTCCTGCTCCACTCCGCCTTTCCCGCCCGTCCATGTGTCCCAGAGCCCCGACCTAGCGGTGCCCGCTGCAGCCAGCCAGTCACCCAGCACTGTGGATGTGCCAAACTCCTCTTCTCAGGAGAGCAGCTTTAATGGGAGTGCTCCTGTCTGCCTT
This sequence comes from Zonotrichia leucophrys gambelii, assembly GCF_028769735.1. NCBI lineage: Eukaryota > Metazoa > Chordata > Aves > Passeriformes > Passerellidae > Zonotrichia > Zonotrichia leucophrys. The sequence continues at coordinate 4,489,623 of NC_088186.1, forward strand.
CCTTCTGAAACCTCTTTCACTGATTCTCTCCAGACGCCTTCGGTGAGACCATCCAAAGGGATGATGATAACGCGCCTTCACGCAAGGCTGCCTTTGTTTGTTGGGGTTTTTCTTTCCAAAGAAAATGTCTCTTGTATTAATACATGCTAAATTGTGGTCTAGTTTGGTTTCCAAATGTGTGTGGATTGAAGAGAGGAAATTTCATATAAAAATGGACAGCCTCAGCAGGTTTTAGAAAATGTTACACAGATATAGGAAACACAAAATGTCAAATGCTGGTGAAGGGGAGAGTTGGCTGTAGCTTCCTGCAATTGTAAGATAAAGCTGAGGGAGGTAAAGGAGTGTTCTGTGAGGTTGGTGGTTACTAAATACAGGCTCCTAACAGCAGTTCACATCCTGCAGTTGCCACCTGCTCCCTCCTGAGTCACCAGGAGCAGTGGGTCCAGTCCAGCTCTGTCTCTCCTGTGCATAAAGCCTATTGTTCTCTCCAGGTTCCTGCTCTTCCCAGTCCCCATCAGCCCCAGCTGTGTGCTTGGTGGCAGGTTGTCACATGTTGGTGAAGTGAGGCTAACACTGTTCCCACTCTGCTAGTTTGAGGTCCCAGATCCCTTTGCACATCACTGAGCAGGTCTGTCCATTACAGATACTTTTTTGAACACCTCATTTTCAAGACAGTTCCTCTTCCGTCCGCCGCGAAGCCGAGAGTTGATGGGATTAGAGCTGTCAGCACAGGGCATGCTAGTGCTGCCTCTCTGCCAAGTTTGGAAGAGGGTCACTGATTGCAGAGTAAATGTGCAGCTTTTCACGCTTTGGATGTGACCTTGCTTTGCATCTTCCTTGCACCGGGTCCTTGTTATATCCCAGCAGGCCTCGAGTTTGGTGTGTTCTGGTCTGATGGGTCTAGTCCATGCTTGCAGCCTAGTTTGGGGGATATCTTTGATGCCCATGGGGCTGAGGGCTGGTCTGCACTCAGCAGGGCCGCCCTGGCTAGGACAGGATTTCTGTGTCCAGCTCTGAACATTCTGCTTCCAGCACCTTGAAATCCACCCGCTGCACCTTGGCACTGTCACCTGGAGCCCACAGCTCTTGCAAAGCAGTGCCTGCTGCTGCCCAGGGCCCTCAGGATAGTCCTCCAGAGCCAGAAATAATGATCCCCAGGATGGTGCAGCCTCAGTGGCCGCTGCTGGCCACAGAGACAGAGAACAGCTCCGAGGGAGGTGACAGCAGCTGCCAGGGCAGTTGTGCTCCCTGCTTCTGTCTGCCACAAAGCGCTGGTGGGGGGCACCATCACGTATCTCCTTTCATCCTGTCTCCCTCAGAGTGAAAACGCCAGTGAGGAGGCTGGTGAGGGTGAATATGTCAATCTGTATTCCTCTGGCCAGAGCAACGGGGAACTCCCAGGCTCTGAAGGAGTAAGTAAAGCCCGAGAGGGGCTGCCCTGCCCGGTGCATGCGCCTGCACGGGGCTCCTCTGCACACCCTGTCTGTCCCTCTGCTGCCCCAGCCATCCCTCTGCTTGCCCACTGCTGGCTGCAGGTCTGGGGGCCCTCTTGGTGCAGGTGCAGAGCAGGAGATGCTTTTGGGGTGATGCTGAGCCCTGGCAGGAGTCAGGGATGGCTTCTCCTGCTTCGCTGCTGTTTGGAGCTGCTTGCGTGGAGTTCCCTTGCAGAGAGCTGCACCCTGAGCCATCCTGGGGCCACATCTTTTCTTGTAACTGCTTTGCCTTCCCTATTTTAATACAGAAAGCCTTCTGCACTAAATACTTATTTTTTCCTTCGCTGTTTGGTTGCAGAGTAAATGATTGATTTAGCATTGTACTCACACGCTGTTTCTTCCTTTACCCAAGCCTTGTATCTTAGATATTTCCTAGAGGAGCCAGGGCGTTTTCCATTCCAGGGAGGTCCCATCTTCCTGTTGGGTCATAGGAAGCTGGCAGCAGTGTGTGGTGATCCTTTTGCCTGCCCTCCTCTTGGAAGGCACATCTCCTGCAGGATGTGTCCAAGACCTTTATCCATGGCGGTGTTAAATACGCCAAGAGATAGTGCTCCCATCACTTCCCCTCAGGAGACACATCTGGGCAGGCCCATCCTTTTGGGCAGCTCTGAACAGATTCTCAACTTTGAAGCAAAGGGTTTTACAGATAAGAGTCTGGAAAAATCCTGCAGACCCCAAGAAAGCCAGGCTCAGCAGGGTGTTTCCATGCTGGGTGGTTTCAGTCCTGTCTGTTCACCAGGTTTGCATTTCCAAGCTTCACTCTGCATGATGTTAAATAATTCTGAACTCTGACACTTTTGGATTAATATTCCCATTTGCTGTTCATGGCTATTTGTCTCCTTAATAAATGGCTAATTTAAAATGCTGTATCTTTGCTCTGAGCTCTCTACCTGCTGTTCCGTGCCGCGGGTTCAGCTGGTTCTGCTTTTTTGCATTAGCCTCATTTCCACAGCCCTGAGTCGTGGAGTGGAAACCTTGCATCATTGCAAAACCTCTTGTGATGGGAGAGGAGGGAGGTAGGGAGCAGTGAGCATCCACCCCTGAGGCAGGGGGCTGTGGTCAGGAGGGGAACTGAAACTGGAGAGCTTCGAGCTGATCGTGTCTGTTTGGATTAAAGCAGGAGGCAAAGTGTATTTCAACAGGAAGGGCTGGAGGAAAAATAAAAGGTCATGAGAGGGTTAAAATCCAAGACAACAGCTGACTTATGTTGTAACTTTCAGCATCATTTCACAATGTTAAAAGCAAACAGTACTAATTACACTAGTCTCCAGAGATGGTCCCAAATTTCCTGTCTGATTAACTTCTGTGTTTTCCTGGCATTTGGCATTAACTTGCATCAATCTTTAACTGCTCTGTAGGAATTTACAGTAAAGGGCCATTTAGAGGCAGGCAGACTGTAAATGCAAGGCTGGCTGGGCTCAAGGACCCCGTGTAATGATGAAAAACTCCTTTCTCTTGGCAGGAATCTCCCCCTGTCAAAGATGGCCCCTCCAAAGACTCGGCTTTGAACAGCAGTGCCATGGGCAAGGAGGGCAAAGATGGTGCTGAAAGGTGAGCCTTGACCCCTGGTGTCCTCCTTCCATGTTCAAAGGGTGCAGAGCCCCAAGATCCCCTCTGCCAAACCATCCTTGGGCTGCCTGGTGTGCCCTAACCCTCCTCCATGTTGTCTAAACTTTTAAGCCCACGTGTTTTGCACAGCCAGTGTTTGATGGGATCCTGAATGAGGAGAACCCTGGCAGGGTATCCCTGCTGAGCTCAAGGAGCCCCTGGGGTTAATGCAGCCTGTGCTGGCATCCTCAGTCCTTGTCAGTGGCTGTGCTGTCCCTGACACTGGCTGCTCCCTCCTGCTTCCAGGGAAATGTGTGACAAGAATCTGTATTGCTGTTTGGAATCATCTTCCAGAGGGAAATTTCTTCCTAACCCTGCTAGTTAGAGGCTGGCTGAGGCCCTGGAGCAGGAGGCTTTATATCCCTCCTAATGCTCTTAGCTGTCATTTGCCTATGTAAATGAAGAGGTGCAAGCTGGAACAGATGGGCTTCAGGAGGAGTGGAGTGAGTGCTTCCCTGCTGCTCGAGATTGCTCTGCAATTGCATTTCTAAAGCAAAAACAGAGAGCAGCAGTTGATTTGTGTGTGACAGTCAGCTTCCCTCCCCCATTTTCCTGCAGTTGGTTTGAGGGTTTTAATCCCTGCAGTGAAGGAGACAGCACAAGAGTGCTCTGCAGAGCTCACTATCTGCCCAAAATACTGACTGGTGCACAGGATTTTGACTGGTGCACAAGATTTTGGCCTGGGGAAAGCTATGAGGAGCATAAGTGCTTTGGTTTGGGTTTTTTTAGAAATACAGGCACAGAGAGGACATGTCCTGGCACAAAAGTACCAGTCTTTAGGGGTAGGAATTCTAGAGGGGGATGTACACCAAAAAAAAAAATTGGTCATGATTTTCTGCTCTATTTTCCCTGTCATGTCCCCTTGTCTCAGCACAGCAGGTCATGAACTGACTAAGATGTGCATGAGGAGAGTGTGCTCAGTCTCTGTACACTTGAGGAAGAGCTTAGATTTGTGTGCACTAAAAATTTGGTGGATTAAGGAGACATGGAAGTGTGTACTTATAGTAAAATCCTGTCTGCCAGAAATGCAGACTGACAAGTGTTCACGTCCTGAAGGTTTATCTTTCTCTTTTTCAAGAGATGCACAAAACAACAGAGTTAGAGAGAGACATTTGGGCTTGTTTGCAAAAGATTTACCTCCAGAGTGTCTGTGTACTTACTGTCATTTGCTGAAGGTTATTTCCCTTTTCTTTGTCACAGGCAGCCACAGTCACCAGATGCTTTGGAGTCATCACAGCTGGAGGAAGAGGTAGATGAGCTGTCCCTTATTGACCACAGTGAAATCATGTCCAGATTAACACTGAAGCAAGAGGTAGGTGCATTCAGGGTTTGTTTGGTTTACTCTGAGTTGAAATGTGATTCTGTGTGCACAAACAAGGCATCAGCTTTTATTAGATAGGAAAAACTAGGTTGCAGCAGAAGTGGGGTGTGTGTGAAGGCTGCTGTTCAAGTATGAGGTGCTGGTACAGGCAGGGAGCACCAGCAATGAGTGAGGGTTTAACAAAAGGGGAGATGTCTCCCTAAAAACCAGCACATCCTGTGCCCTTTTCCCAGTCTGCCCTTTCCCTCTTCAGCCTCTGACAGTCTGAAATGAATCACTGAGAGCCTGAGCACAATCCATCCTGGTGGGGGTGATGGTGCTGGCCTTCCTCTCTGAGGGCAGGCTCAGCAGGTGAATGAGCAGGACATGATGTGGAAAAGCAGCCAAGGAGTTGTTTCTGTGTTTGAGAAATGGCTCTGTGTCTTGCCCTGGGTGCACTCCCAGCCAGGTTTGGTCCCTGTGCTCCTGAGCTGCCTGTGCCCTACACTTGTGAAGCTTGCAGACTGTCAGGGGGCTTGGCTGGAACACAGAATGGATCATTGTCTGGCATTCAGGGGTGTTCTCTGGTCAGCTGAGATGTGCAGGAGACAGTGAGAAGCTTTTACATGTTCTCTAAGCAGTATTTCATGAGTTTTGCCAGAGGGTCACCTGAAAAATTCACATCTTAGAGCTGCTCCTGGCTGTAACTCATGTTTCACTGTTTTCCACATTGAAAAGCTAAAGACATTCCTAGGGGAAGACAGACACAACTCCAGCCTCCTCTGACTGATTGTTTCCTTTAAAAAACATATAAAAATCAGTGATTTCTGAACATTTGTGACTAGCAGATCTGTGTCTTAGTGTCCTTTCTCTTTCTTTTCTTTTTGATCTACGTGTTTGAAGCAGTATAGAGCTGTCACTGGGAGCTGCTTCCTGCAGTGTGGGAACTGCTGGCTGAGTCCTGGATCAGTTTTGCATATTTTGAGTTGTGAAATGGCAGTCGCTAGAAAAAAGATATGTTTTAGAGAGTGGTAATGCAGGGGTCAAGCAATTAGCAGGGCTGTTTTCTTCTGCCAGTTATTGGATCATTTCAGGTGACCTCTGGCCAAATGGCTCCAGATTAGGGAATTAACTGCTGGGTTTTGATGTTCCAGGAGCAGGCAAGCTGAATGCATGACCTCCCACCCCAGAGCCACTGTGCTACGTGATCCTGCACTGTGAGGCAGCTCACACAGTGCTGCTGCCCTGCTCATGGGAGGATTTGTGGCATTTCTGCTCATTCTCCTCTGGGCAGAAGGTTCAGCCTCCCCTGAGCTGCACACCCTGGCCTTAGGGAGACCCTGAGTGAGGATCAGCCCAGCTCCTCCTCTGGGGCACCAAATGCTCTGTGCAGATTCCAGGATTATCCCAGCACTGGGGTCCATGTCCCAGCTTGTGCTGCCAGCAGTGCCAGGAACACTTTGTGTGCTGCCAGTTGTTGCTGAGCTGGAATCTCAGCAATGTTAAACCAGGCCTGAGGGAGCTTGGGCCGTGCCTGACGTGGTTGTGTTGCCATTGCAGGGGGATGATGGGCCAGATGTCCGAGGTGGATCTGGGGACATTCTCTTGGTGCACGCCACAGAGACCGACAGGAAAGGTAGGTGAGGCACAGGGCACGGCCTGGCACGGCCTGGCACGGCTCTGGCTGCCTCTCCTCTGCCCACTGACAGCTGGGCTGGGGGAGTCTGCAGGGATCCCCTGAGCCTGGGGGGTTGTGTTTATCTCTGGGAGATGGAGGTAAGCTGGATAAGCCCCTGGTGGTTCCATTTAGCAGCAGGGATGGGATTAACTCCCCCCAGCCCTTGCCTGGATCTGGCACAGCAGTGACAGTGCTGTGTCCCTGTACCTGCTGAGCTGGGCCACTGCCTCCTCAGAGAGCAGGTGTGACCAGCCTGGATCTTGTTTCCAGAGGTGCTCCTTGTCCTCTGAATTTCAGGGCAGTGGTGCTGTAGGAGTTATGGAATGGTTGTGCATCAAAGCAGGAAAAAGGGATTTTGGTTTGGGTCTGATGCAGTACCTGTGGGCACTGGGAGGCTGCCCAGGTGCTGCTCTGCTGACACCCTGTATTTTCAATTCACTGTGCCACCTCCTGTCCCTCTCTGTACCACTTGTGTCCTGGCAGCCACCCAGACCAGTTCAGAGAGGAATCCACAGTACAAAAGGAGAGGTCTGGGGGAGGAGAAGGCACATTAGCAACCCTGAGCTCCAGATTTGTTAAAACCCCTCTTCATCTGCCCAAACCCAGGCACCACACACACGAGGCAGCTCCTTTCCAAGACCTGTGGCAAAGACAGCCTTTGCAGTGTTTCCAGAGAATTATTTGAGCCTGCCAAACACATTTGTGCTGATGGCCTTAACCAGGATTGATCTCCTTATCTCCTGGGAGGCAAAGCACTAACCTCTGAATCGCTCAGTGCTCAGTTTAGAGGTTGATAGTCAAAGGGGAAATATCTTTCATGTACATTTTTAAATGACAGGGGTTTTACTGTAGCATAAGATGTTTGCAATTACTTACCAGCACCATTCAGCTAGCCAGAAAATCCTTCCCCTGACAGCTGTGTTTCCCAGTCTGCACGGGCATAGAATGCAGGCAGAAAGGACCAAAGATAGGAACACACCAGAGAGGAGGAGGCAGTTGATTGTGCCAAGGCTGGATATGTATATTAAAGAAAACAAAATGAAATAGTGGAAATACCCCTCATAAACCTGCTGAAAGTGGGGTAGAGAAATTTCTAAACATCTTGTTCTCTGGAACAAGCATCACAACAAAAAACTCCCCTACTGTTCCTGCTGAAACACAGCTGCCTGGTGAGGGGGTGAGTGCTGGACCTGCAGTTCATGAACAGGGGGCTCTGAGGGCTCTGCAGGCAGTGGGGTGAGAGCTGGGAGAAGCCAGAGCAGGATTTAATGTGCCCAGTGGTGCAGCTGTGCAGAGCTGGGGCAGGGGACAGTTCCAGTGCCTGAGCTCAGCCTGCCAAGCCAGGGCTGAATGGAGCACAGAGGAATTTGTGCTATGCTAACCCACTGCTTGGGTGACTGAGAGGGTTAATGAATTAAGCTTACAATGAGAAGAATTCCAGGCTTGTAAATCAATCAGCCAAAGGCACAGAGGGGTAGAGTTAAGAGGCTTTCCTTTAAAGATGAATTTCTTGGCAGCTTCGAGTGCCAGAGCAGACCAGCTGTATTACCTCACGTTGCCTTTTGGGCAGATGGGAACCCAGAATAAATGTAACTCCACGCCCTGCTGCATGATGCTTCTTGTCCATTTGAGTTTTCTGAAAAAGCTAAATGGCATAAGGGATAAAGAGAGACCTGTGGTGTTCAGGAATAAAATCCCTGGTCAGTTGAGTGCTCACAGCCACACACACTTGCTGTGAGTGCAGGGTTGGGGCTGGACAAGGCCTGGTGTGAGCACCCAGGCTGTGTTGTCTGTCACCCAGAGGCAGCAGCACTCCTGATTTCAGGGCAGGAGGAAGGTGAGGTTCCTGCCAAGAGAAACAGAGCAGGTAGAGAGGCAGAGCTCTGCCTCTGTGCCCTGCTCCTTCCACCTCCCAGCAGTGGCTGTTGCAGCACGTGGCTGTGGGGTGATGCCTGCTCTGGCTGGGACAAGCCCTGCATGTACAGCCCAGCCTGGGCAGGCACAAGCAGGAGCTCTTGCTCTGCCTGCCCCTGGTGCAGAGCTCCTGGCAGGGCAGGGTGCCATCCCTGCCCACCCTGCTGCCCTGCCCCTGCTCTGTGCTGCCACTAATCCCCAATGCTCCCATTTTGTCACTCCTGTCCATAGGGACCAGGCATTGGCACTGCAAGTGCTCTGCAGTCTTCACCTGACATCTGCATTCCTGTTTGCAGTTTGTGCTTTTTTCAAATTCCATCCCCTGTGCCCATGATAATGCCCAGAGCCTTTGCAATTCCAGGCCCTACAGCAGCTTGTCCTGCAGGTGGATCAGCACAGGCTGTGTGCACCACAACTCTCTTGGGGCAGCATCAGTTTTTGCAGTGCAATTTGCTTTTCTTTTGGCTGGAAATAATATTGTAAATCAGTGTAAATCTTCTATTTACACTGTCCTGGGATGGATTTTGTGGAACTCAGCAAGGGCAGAGGATCTGCAGCCCCACAGCATGTGCTGAAATGTGTGTGTTCCTCACAGGGAGAGCAGAGTGACCTGCCTGAGCACCAAAGACAGAGCAGGCATCACCTCTTGCCATCAGATTTCTTTTTTAAGCATCCCCAAGGTCTGAACTACGTTTTTCCTTGACACATTATTGATAGCTCCTGTCCCACAAGCAGGTGTTTTTCACTGACCCCTTTATGAGGCACAAGCCCGAGTGGGAGCCAGGGCCAGCCCGGTGGGGACAGGGCAGTGTCACTGCTGCTCCTGTGCCAGAGGGTCCATCTGCTGGTAAGGACCAACAGCACAGCCTTCCTGGGAAGTTCATTCACACCAAAATGTGTCCCTGTCCTTCTCTGTACATCTGCATTCAACCTCACAAGCAGCTCCTTTTTCTGAAAGCAGGGCTGACTGAAGCTTTTTTGCTTTTTCCCCCAGATCTGGTGCTGTACTGTGAAGCCTTTCTGACCACATACAGGACATTCATTACCCCTGAAGAGCTCATCAAGAAGCTGCAGTACAGATATCCTTTTATCAGAGAGAGTTCACTCCCATCAGGAGTCAGAGCTGGATGGTCAGTGTGGAGGGAGCTGGTGGCAGGTTTTTGGTCAAAAGCCTGCTGGCAGCATGGTCAGTGATGTGCTGGCCCTGGTGTGTCCCAGGCAGGAATTCCTTCACCTCCACTCTCTCCAGTGGGAATTGCTGCAGGCCAGGTCCAGTCACAGTGGATTCTGAACCTGAGTTGTCTGCTGAGGGTCCTGGCAGGGTAGAGGAGCAATTCAGGTTTCTGTGTGTCACTGGGGAACTGGTGTTTTATTTGGGACATCTCATTTGTGGAGTGGGGACCAGAGAAGCTTCTGCCTTCCAGAGGGGCCATGGGTATTGCCTGCATGGGAAAGTGTAGTTTAATATTTTAGATGATTAAACCATCAAGGCTTTCTCTCTCTTACTGCAATAAACTCAGCCCTGAAGATGCTCTTGGTCTCCCAGCCCTGAGCTGAGCTTGTGCCTGGTAACCCTGATGTGCAGGGTGAGCATTCCTGGCAGAGGATGGAGAGGGGCTCTCCCTGAGCACCCTGCTGCCTTTCCTTGCCCCTGCCTCTGTTCCCTGCCAGCAGAGCAGGGCAGGCTCTGGCCCTGGTGGCTGTGTTGGCCCTGGTGGCTGTGTTGGCCCTGGTGGCCCTGGTGGCTGTGGTGGCCCTGGTGGCTGTGTTGGCCCTGGTGGCCCTGGTGGCCCTGGTGGCTGTGGCTCTGTGCAGCCACGTCAGAGGCAGCCTGACGTCACCGTGTCCTGCTGCAGCTCGTCAGTGCCATCTGCAGCAGAGCTGCTGCTCTGGATCAGCAGCCAGGGACACAGCACGGCTCAGCCAGGTGACAATCCTGCCTGGGCTACCCTGCCAGTGCTGCCTCACTGATAACCTTGCTCTCTGTCCCTTTGTCCACCTGGCAGAAGGTTTTTCGGCCTGTGCTGTCGCCCCTGTCACTGTCCTTGCAGCAGATTGGGCAGCCAGGAAGGTGGAAGTGACATCTGAGATCTGTTGAGAGCAGATGTCACAGACCAGTGGGGGAGTTCACTGTGGGGAAGTGCTGCTCATTAAATGCCACCTTAGAGAGAACAATTTCAGGGTACACCTGCTCTCAGTTCTGTGAGGTGTCAGTTCCTCCTCACACCCCTGCTACCAGCAGCTGGTGTCAGTTTATGCCATCTCAGTGTCCCTTATCTCCTGGAAATCAAGCACCAGTTTCCATCAGGACAGAACAGTGTTCTAATGTGGGTGCCCCATCCCTGGCAGTGTCCAAGGCAAGGCTGGATGGAGCCTGAGCAACCTGGGACAGTGGAAGGTGTCCCTGCCCATGGTAGGGAGTGGAACTGGATGATTATTAAGATCCTTTCCACCCCAAATCAATGATTTTATGATTCCTTGAGGCAGTTGGGAATTGCACTGATGCTGGTCTGGCTACACTGAGTTAATTCTTTAATTTGCAACCAACATATGAGAAGTTTTGCCACTTCCCGGACACGTTCAAGAAGAGAGTCAGTAAGAACACCTTCTTTGTGCTGGTGAGAGTGGTGGATGAGCTGTGGTGAGTTCCTTTCTTCATTTTAGGATGTAGAGTCAGTAACTCACAGAAACCTGGCAGCTGGGAAAATGTGGGTTTTAGGGAAGATGCATTTTTTTAACCCAATCTGTAATGACAGCTGAAATCTCCCAACCCTGACCAGTGGGACACCTGTAGTGCTGAACTGTGTTGGAAGAACAGATTGTTCCTGTGTGTCCTAAATGGGTCAGTGGTTTGAAAATAACAAATAAAAGGGGAGTCTCTGGGAAAGAGCTGGGAAGAGGAATTTCAGTCACCTAATTCTGCTGGTAGGAAAGAGCAATGAGAGTCAGTACAGATACAAACCCCAGAGCTCAGTGTCTCAGCTCTGATGCCTTCCCTGCATTTTCCACCTTCCTCCCAGCTTGGTGGAGTTGACAGAGGAGATCCTCAAGCTGCTGATGGACCTGGTGTTCAGGCTGGTGTGCAGTGGGGAGCTGAGCCTGGCCAGGGTGCTGCGCAAGAACATCCTGGATAAGGTGGATCAGAAGAAAATGCTGAGCTACGCCAACTCCATCAAACCTCTCGCAGCCAGAGGGGTGGCAGCCAGGTGAGGAGAGGTGTCTGTGACCATACCTGTGTCCTCTGAGAGCCAGGGCACCCCTTCCCTGGGAACACAAGAGTTTCCTCACTTCAAAATACAAGAAAGATAAGAAAACAGGTCACGTTTTCTGAGCTTTGGTACTTCCTGGTTGTTTTCCACAGGCCAGGGACACTGCATGATTTCCACAGCCATGAAATAGCTGAGCAGCTGACCCTGCTGGATGCTGAACTCTTCTATAAAATCGAGGTACAGAGATGAGGATGGGCTGAGGGCAGTGGGAGGGTCTGGACCTTCTGCCAGCTCTCCCAGACACCTGCTGGACTGTAGGACACAGCTGATCTTGTGCCAGCAAGTGGCTGTGAGCACAGGCTGCAGCTGGGAATCTTGGGGAGGAAATCCCATTTTAATGTGTGGTATTTTCACACCCCTCTCCTCTCCTTCCTTGGCAGATTCCAGAAGTTCTGCTTTGGGCAAAGGAACAAAATGAAGAGAAGAGTCCCAACCTGACACAGTTCACAGAGCACTTTAATAACATGTCCTACTGGTAAGGAGCTCAGAACGTGGCACTGAACTGTGCCTAACCTCCAGTGCCTTGCAAATATTCCAAGTATTCCTCATAGACTTGGGTTCCTTTGTTACAAATGGGATAATGTGTATTTTTGGCCAGGAAGTAGATGCAGAGCACTCATCTAAGACTCCAGAGCACAGCAGAAATAAAATAAGGAGGGTCTTGTAATCCAGAGGAATTAATTATCAGTATCACTGAGCTCTTGAAACAAACATTGCCCTTGCAAATAAATGCACTCTGTGGCAGTATCCTGTCTTTGCTGTGGATTAGAGTGCACCATTTAAGTGGGAGGTATTGTGAACATTTTTGCATTGGCCCATCCCTATTAGTGATCAGTTTTCTTAATGAAACAAGAGGAAATCTGATCTCTGCTTAAGGAGGTTTATCTTTTATTCTGTCTGTTCTTCCAGGGTTCGTTCAATAATTATGCTACAAGAGAAAGCCCAGGACCGAGAGAGGCTGCTCCTTAAATTTATAAAGATTATGAAGGTACCAGTTTGTTTTTTCCTGTGAATCACACACACTGCTGCTTAAAGGGGCAGGGGAGTGGGGTCCTCTGCTTGGTAGAGCTGTTTTATGCTAGAAGGCTTTTCAGAGCTCTTGAGTAACTGGAATATTCTCCCTCTTGACAGCACTTACGAAAGCTGAATAATTTTAATTCCTATCTGGCCATTCTTTCTGCACTGGATTCTGCACCCATCCGAAGGCTGGAGTGGCAGAAGCAAACCTCAGAGGTGAGGAGCAGTGAGGCCTGTGGTCTCTGGGGGAAGGCTGAGTGTGGTTATGTGTGAAACAGCTGAGTGGTTTTACATCCCAGCAGTGTCCCAGGGCGCAGGGATGGTGGAAAACTCCTCTCCAGTGGGTAAAATGCCTCAGTGCTGGAAGCCTTCAGTGTGGCTGGGCATTCTGACAGCTGCAGAAGTGCCAGCACAGTCACAGGGGACAACAGCCTCTTCCTCCTCCTCCTCCTCCTGCAGCCCAAGGCTGGGGGAGGCAGAAGGCAGCAATGTGAACACCCCAGGGTTGGGCTGAGTAAATCAGCTGGAGGTGTTTGCAGGGTGGCATGCACTCTCGGGGGGGAGGTGACAGGGAGAATGGCTGTGCAGCAGGGGTGTCAGCAGGGGGTTTGTGTGCTGCAGGGCCTGGCTGAGTACTGCACCCTGATCGACAGCTCCTCGTCCTTCCGCGCCTACCGAGCGGCCCTGGCCGACGTGGAGCCCCCCTGCATCCCCTACCTGTGAGTGCAGCTCCTCCCCTCACCCTGCTCTGCACATTCAAATGCCTCCTGCAAGGGTTTCTCAGCAGCTGCTGCTGAGCTCAGCCCTTGCCTTTTGCCCAGCACCGGGGGTAAGGCAGCACTGCCACATCAGCCCATGGGTGCTCTCTGGAGCAGTTTGGCTGGGGGTGTTTGCATCTCAACACCTTTGGATCCGCTGCTGGGGAATGTTTCCCTTTGGATAAGGTTGCCATTCTGGTGGCAGTGGGAGGCTGTTGGATTTTGTTTTGCTGCCTTTTGGCTGGCCACCCTGCCCTTTGTGACTAACCTCTGTGTCTGTTTGCCTTCTCCCTTGGCCTGCTGCCCCTTTCCCTCTTTCAGAGGCCTGATTCTGCAGGACCTGACCTTTGTCCATCTGGGAAACCCTGATTACATTGACAGCAAAGTGAACTTTTCCAAGCGCTGGCAGCAGTTTAACATCCTGGACAGCATGAGGTGCTTCCAGCAAGTGTAAGTGCAGCAGTGGGGCTCAGAGGTGGGGCCTGGGGCCGGGGCTTGGGCATGGGAGCCCCTGTGCAAGGAGAAGGGAGTCTAAAAGGGAAGGGAGTTGGAAGGAGAGCTGGGAGCAACAGGGCTCTAATCAGTCTCCTTCCCCCTCTAGGTTAGATAAACATTGTAAGGGCATTTTTCTGATATTAGTTTTGAGATCCAGGTAAAGTTTGCCTTCAGGTTTTGCCGTTGCTGGTTCCTGTGTTCTCTGGGATGTTTGGGGTTTTCTTCAGTGCTATCTTGAAGCAGAGGCAGCAGATCTACCTCCTGATTTCTGTATGATAAGTGCCTTTTTCCCCTCAATTCAGCACCAGCTTTTTCCCCTTTGTGGTGTGACACCACTGCCATGAGCACAGGGCACAGCCCACACACAGTGCTGGGTGTCCTCAGAGCAGGACAGGGACAGGGGTGGCCCAAAGGCAGGAGAGGAGCCCAGGCAGCCCTTGTGTAACTGCAGCTCCTCTGTGGCTTTCCAGACATTACGACATCAAAAGGAACGACGACATAGTGTCATTCTTCAACGACTTCAGCGACCACCTGGCTGAGGAGGCCCTGTGGGAACTGTCGCTGAAAATCAAACCGCGGAACATCACGAGGCGGAAAACAGATCGGGAAGAGAAAACCTAGGAGGAGGGGTTGTGCGAGGAGAATCGCTCCGCAGAGGCGCCGAGGGCAGCTATGAGACTGGAGTTCAATGTCTGTACCTGTCACTGGATGACACACCCTCCCTCCCAGCTGGCAGCCAGCCCTGGGGGTGGCCATGCCGGCCGGCGCAGCCGCCGAGGGCAGAGATCGATCGTCCGGTGCTCGCTGCACTCGCCCTCCTCCTCCTCCCGCCCCTCTGTGCCATGAACCAGCTTTAACCCCGGGGACAGAGCTGTGTGGAAGGAGTGTCCCACGCCAGCGTGTTGCTGGTTTGCTGGCCTGTTGCATTCAGGTGTACCCTGGCTCTTGTTTCCATCCCGAGCAGGGGCAGCAGGAGCTCAGCGCCCACTGACTCATGTCCGGAGCGGCGTCGGGCAGCAGCCAAGGAAGCCAAGGGTTGGAGTCTCCCCTGCAATGCCACCTTCCCAACGTGTTCGTGAGGATGGAAGTGTCTCCTGCTGCCTGCCAGAGGAGCTCTGCTTCCAGAGAGCTGCTTGTGTTTACAGGGGTCTCGGCTCACCCCAGATCTCTGGGCCTTCTTCACGGCAGGAAGGCACCGGTCGTAGATGCAGAAGAGGCACTGAAAATGTGGGCAGGGACCCGCCATCTCCAGTCATCACACCCCCCTCCTCCTCTCAGATCTCGTTATTTAAGCAACAGTAAATCCCTCTGAACCTGGAAACACAGACTGCCCAGGTACTGGGGGTCACCTGCCTGTGCCCCCGTGTCTCTTAGCGATGGTACTTAGCTTTTGCACAGGAAATGCTGTAGGATACAGACTGTACATACCTAGTGTTTAGAACCCCCTGGGGATTTTTGATGCATGTCTGAATACCCATGAGTTTATAGGAAAAAAAAAAAAAAACAAGACAAGTGCAAACCAGTCTGTATAAAATCCACAACCAGTGACAATGTTGTTCCGAGTGCTGGATAAAGGAGGCTCGGGGCAGCCAGGTGGGCACTGGCTGCAGAGCAGGGGCTGGAGCCTCCTGAAGGAGCCAATTCTGGGTTGGGAACCAGGAAGGAGCCCTGTGCCCAGCTGAGCCACCCTGTCCTCCCACCCACTCCTCTCTCCTCTCTCTGTTGCCAAATGTTTTTCTCTGGGGGTCCCTGTTAGACCCTCAGTGCTGTGCTTTGAGAGCTGTGCTTTGGCAGGACCCCCAGCCAGTCCCTGTCCCCAGTCCTGCTGCTGCCAGCAGGGCAGGGACAGCCCAGCACGGAAGGGCAAGGCAGGGGTGTCATTTCCCACACACACAGTGTTAACCCCAATCTGTTCAGTGTGCCTTATTCAGCCCTTGTGTCCCCCTCTGTGTCCCCCCCAGCACAGCCCCAGCCAGGCCGTCCCACGTCCCTCCTCTGTCCTGCTCCAGTGGTTTGCAGTTGGATCATGGGTGTGAGTGTGTCCTGCAGGTTTTGCCAGACCCTCCTCAGCTCCCTGTCACGTGGTCACAGATTTTTAGAGGGTTCTGACAAAATCCTGCACATTTAGGGCAGCAGCTTCCAAGGAATACAGAGATGGAGTTTCACAGAGCATCCTTAACTTATTTCTCAATAGCAGCTCTGTGCCTGCTAAAGCCTCTGTTTGTTCTGGGTGAATCAGAGCTGCACTCCTTTCCTTCTCCAAACAGATTGCAAAGCCTTGGCCAGCTCTGCCAGGAAGGGGTGACAGCCCAGGGTTTTACCCAGCTTGGTGATTTTCCTGAGCACTCAGGCACGAGGCTCACACAGTGGCCAAGCACAGAGAGACCCCCTGCCCATGAGGGCACCTGGGGGAGGGCAGTGTGGGGTCCCACACAGTTCTGTGCAGCCCCAGAGCAGGAGGAACAGGAATTATTCATGCTGAACCACGGGGTCTGAGCCAGAACACTTCAAAAGTGGTTTATTTTCATGGCACTGAGGGCATTGGAGCTGTGTGTTCTGTCCAGCCAAGGCTTTGCAATCCCCGGAGGCTTCCCAGGAAGTCATATCCATGTTTCCTTTGTAAATAAGATCTTTTAAAAGCCCAGCATGGTGAGAAGGGTGATGAATACACCCAGGATGTGGTGTGGGCTTTGCCCTGGTGGCTCTGGAGTCACAGCCCTGGGGGCTCAGGGGGACAGGAGGGGCCAGCTTGTCTTCACCCAGCTGAGGGGTGAGCAAGTGGCTGGGGCACACAGGACACCCCAAAACTGGCACTGACTGGGGTTCCACAGGGCTCCACCCCTGGCCCTGTGCTCTTCAGCATCTTCATTGACAACCTGGACACAGGACTGGAAGGGATACTAAGGAACTTTGCTGACAACACTAAATGTGGGCACCTATATAAAAGAAGATATTAAGCTATTACAGAGTGTCCAAAGGAGGCCACGAGGATGGGGAAGGGTCTGGAGGGGCCTCGTGAGGAGCAGCTGAGGGCACTTGGTTTGTTCAGCCTGGAGGAGACTGAGGGGGGACATTGTGGTCTTCAGCAGCCTCACGAGGGGCAGGTGCAGATCTCCTCACCTGTGAGCAGTGACAGGACCCGAGGGAACGGCTGCAGCTGTGCAGGGAGGTTTAGGCTGGAAATCAGGAAAAAGTTCTCCTCCCAGAGGGTGGTGGGGCACAGCACCAAGCCTGTCTGAGATCAAGAAGTGTTTGGATGGGATTTTTGTGTTGTCCTGTGCGGGCCAGGAGTTGGACTCTGTGATCCTGCTGGGTCCCTTTCAAGTCAGCAAATTCTGTGATCCTGTGATCCCCAACCAGCAGGAGCCATTTCCAGGCTCTTCCCTGCACTTGAGCCCAAGGTTAGCACCAAAGGAGGTTTTGGTCTCTGCCCTCTGCCAAGCCCCCAGAGCTGGAGCTCAGCCCATGGTGTGGGGATGGGAGCTCTGGGTGCCCCCAGCTTTCCTCCCCTTCACCCCTTCCTCTGCTGTCATCCCCAGCTGAGCAGTGTCCCAGCCACAGCTCCTGGCTCCTGTCCCACCCTCAGGCCAGGCTGGAGGGGCTGGAGGGACCCTAGAGGAGAGTCCCCCACCTGGAGCAGCTTCAGGTTTGCTGACCAGAGACCCCCCCATTCTCCAGGAGCAGAAACCCAGAACATCCTTGTGTAAAACTGGCCATGAGTGTGTCCCCATCTTGCAGGCAGCATCCTCAAGGCCATCACCTCTTTTTGGGGAGAGGGAAGAGTCTGAGTGCTCTCTCCACACGGGGCAGGGAGTGGGGAGAAGCCATGCACCCCATCACCAGCCCCCTGCCCCGGGCCTCTCCCCCAAGCAGTTCCATTGTATTATAGATTTACCACTAACCCCCATGGTGGCATCTTCCTGCAGACATTTCAGACCTGTAACTTTTATATTAAAGACAAATAAAACACCAGTAACGAGCCTGCCTGATGATCCTGTTTACAGTGCATGCACAGTCTGTGGATTAAAGTGACAATCGAATCCGCCTCTGGCGCTGGTGTGGCCTCGTGTTTTCTCATGTGCCTCTTTCCCCTTTATTTTTTCACTATAAATTTCTTCCCTCTCTCTGCCAAGATGGCTTTGCCCCAATACAAGGGGAGATCTTCTCCTGTCACCTTCCCTGGGCTCTGGTGTCAGGGTTTTGGCTGCCCAGCTCCCAGCGTGTGCCCGGCCCGTGCATGGCCGTGTGCCCACAGCCAAGGGCTATAAATAACCCCTCCATGGAGCTATTTCAGTCCTGGACAGGGTTCAAAATTCCTCTGGAAATAGTTGTCACGGGCCAGCTTAGGAGGAGAGTGTCCAGACACTGACCTGAGCACGTGCCCCCCGTGCCAGGGCTGGAATGTGGGGCTGCATTCCACGGAATCAGGACAGCAGGAGGGTCTGCCCACAGCTCAGGGTGCCCCCAAACTGCCCAGGCCAGAGCCATGGGGAGATTCCCCTTCCCTGGTGCCCACCTGCTCTTGGGTAAACCCTGATTTCAGCTGTTGCATGAGAACTTACGCTGAATTTTGTGGTGGGCAAAGGCCATGGCAAGGGGAGATGTAGGCCCTCGGTGTGCAGAGAAAAGAGAAGTTTTGGCTACAGCTGTATTTTATTTCAGTCTGGAAGCAGCAGGAGGTGGCAGTACAGGGGTGGGTGTTGTATGGTGGGGTGTGTGTGCAGAATTACTGTAGAATTGCATACATGAGTTTGTATGTTACACTATTAATGACCAGTGAGGGCTTCCCACACATCTGTTACTTCTGCTCCCCCTCCAGCCCCAAACCTACAAGATGCTCCCTCCGCACCTGAGTCCCATTGGCAGCTCCAGGTGGGAGCCCAGAGCAATGGGATTCAGCATCCTGCAGCAGAGCCTGATTCCACCCATGGATCCTGCCCAGAGCTGGATCCAGCAGGATGCAGCATCTCCCTGCCCAGAGCTGGATCCGGCAGGATGCGGCATCTCCCTGCTCCGAGCTCCTCCTGCCCTGGGCTGAGCAGATGCCTCAAGGCTCCGGGGCAGCTCCCCGCCCCACCAGGAAGGACGGACGCTGCCCCACAGCCCCAAAAACACTTCATTGTCACTCATTTCCACACAAGGCTGTGGCAGCTTCACCTGCCCGTGCCCCACACCCCCCGCAGGTGGAGCCACCAGGAGCTCTCGGCGCTCTGGGGCTCAGGGTCCTTGTCACAGGTACAGGGACACCAGCACGTAGACGATCCAGCTGATGGAGGCGAACAACCCGATGAGGAGGCTGATGAGGACCAGTGACTGCGCTTTTTTGGATGCCAGGTACGCCTGGGCCATGTCCCCACGGGCGAGGGCAGCGCGGGTCTGGGGCAGGGAGAGAAGGGGAGCGCTTAGAAGAGACCCGCAGCACCACGAGGGGCTTCGGGGCCGCCCGGTGAGTCCTTGCTTACCTCGTGGGAGTAGACGAGGGCCATGACCCCGGTGATCAGGCAGCAGAAGAGGGTCACCAGCACCGACTCCACCGTGTAGTCCTTGGGCCGGTGGTGCCCGCGGCCGGCGGGTGAGGGCCCCGGCGGCGGGTGGTACTGCGGGGGAGGTGAGAGCTGCTCCCCGCCCGGGCTGCGCCGCTCAGGGCACCGCGGGGACCCCACAGACCCGGCAGGGAGATAAGGGGTGAGGGGAAGCAGCACACCGGGGTGGGGGATACGTACCGGGCTGTAGGGCAGCGGTCCGGGGTGGAAGCCCGGGCCTGGGTAGGGCTGCGGTCCCGGCCCCGGCGGGTAAATGATGGGGCCTTGCTGGGCATAGCCGGCTGGGAACGGCGGGTACAGGAGGTGGTAGCTCTTGGGGTCCGGGGGCGAGTACGGTGGAGGAGCCCCGTCGAAGGCTGAGCTGGAGACAACCGACACGGCCACGGGCCTGTCCCCGGGGACCGCGGGGGCATCGCTGCGGGGGCCGGGGGTGGGCAGCGCCCCGGCTGCTCCGGCGGGAACCCCGGTGGGAGCCCAGGCCGTCCCGGTGGGAGCCCAGGCCGTCCCGGTGGGAGCCCAGGCCGTCCCGGTGGGAGCTCCGGGGGTGGGCAGCGCCCCGGCTGCCTCGGTGGGAGCCCCAGGGGTGGGCAGAGCCTCGGTGGGAGCCCCGGGGGTGGGCAGGGCCTCGGTGGGAGCCCCGGGGGTGGGAAGCACCCCGGCCGCCCCGGTGGGAGTCCCGGCTGTCCCGCTGGGAGCCCCGGCCGCCCCGCTGCCGTCCCCCGGCTCCGCTCCCCGCGCGGCGGGGCCGCGGGTCTGGGGCCCGGCTGGCGGCTCACCGTCCATCCGCGGAGAGGCCTGCGGGGACAGGGAGGCTCTGATGGGACGGGACACTCCCGGCACGGCCACCCCGGGTTCGGGGTGCCATGGGGCTGCCCTCGTGTTCCCCCCGGTGCCCCATCCCCGGCCCCACTCACGCCGGTGCCCGCGGGCTCCCAACCGCCGCCGCTCGGGGCCCGGCCCGCTCCGGCCCCGCCGCGGCCCCCGAGCCCCGCGTGGCCCCGCGCGGGCGGCGGGAGCGCAGCCGGGCCGGTTAATCATTGACCCGCTGCTGTTTGCCCAGGGCCCGCGGGCGGCGCCGCCCCGCACCGGCCAACCCGGCCCGCAGCACCGGGGCTCGGGGTGCGCAGGGGGCCGGGACCCGGGCCGGCAAACGGGGATGGACAGCGGGACAGCGTCCGGCCGGCCCTTGGAGTCGGTGATGGGCGCCGGGCAGTCAAGGAGCTTCAATTTGTTCGTGTTTAAACATATGATTTGGTTTTATTTTAGAATATTGTATTTACATGTAGAATGTGGTGTGTGTTCCGGCTCTATTTATACACAAAATGTATATAAAATTCTGCATATTGTAGCTATAGCTATTAATGTTTAGCATGTGTGTGTGGCTATCTCTATCGCACCCACGCACAGGATGTGTGTGCACACTGTGTGTAGGTGTCTTACCCATATGTGTATTTATGCGTCCTGGTGTCTCTGTGTTGGACCTTCAAGAGTTTCTTCACAGTTCCTGTGTACCATGCTCTGCACACACCTGCACTCAGGACCGGGGTACAACACACGGGAACAAGTGTAAAACACAGAGGAACAGGTGTAAAACACACATGGGTACAGGTGTAAGACTCAGGGGACTCAGGTACACATGCACATGGGTACAGGTGTCAAACACACACGGAACAGGTGTATATATGCTTACAGGTGTAAAACACACCCGGAACAGGTGTGAAACACATGGAACAGGTGTCAAACACACAGCCGGGGACAGACACACGCTCACACAGGTGTCTGGGTAAGACAGCGTTGTCTGTAACAGGGCAGAGCTGTCCGGCTGTCCATCTGTCCGTCTGTCCGTGCCGGCGCTCCCGGGCCCGGGCCCGGGGCTGAGGCCGGCTGCCCTCAGTGCACGAGGCCACGCCCCCTCACGACCACGCCCTCACCCAGGCCCCGCCCCCGCCCCTCTCCACCTCCGGCCCCGCCCCCCGCCGTCCATCCCGCCATGGCGTCCGCCGGCGGCCCGGACGCGGAGCGGCCGCACCCCAAGCCCTTCCTCATCGGCGTCAGCGGCGGCACCGCCAGCGGCAAGGTGAGCCCGCCGTGCCGGGGCCCTGCCGGGACCGTGCTGGGGCTGTGCTGGAGCTCGCCCCCGGCAGCCCGCGCGGCGCGGGACCTGCGCGGCGCCCGCAGGGGCATCGCCGGCGGCGGCCCCGGGCTGCGCCCCGGGCTGAGGGCGGGCTGCGGGCCGGGCCGCGGGAAGGGTCGGGATCCCCCCCGCCCCGGCTGAGCCCCCGTCCCGCTCAGTCCACAGTGTGCGAGAAGATTATGGAGCTGCTGGGGCAGAACGAGGTGGAGCAGCGGCAGCGCAAGGTGCTGATCCTCAGCCAGGACAGCTTCTACAAGGTGCTGACGGCCGAGCAGCAGGCCAAGGCCCTCAAGGGACAGTACAACTTCGACCACCCGGGTGAGCCCCCACCGGCCCGGCCCCTCCAGGTCTCGGTCCGTGCTCGGAGCGCAGCTGGGTCTCAGGGGAAGTCCCCGTAGGAAATGGGAAGTGTTGGAGAACAGAAATGTGCTTTCCCCCAGCAGAACATCCATTTGTCCTTCCCTTGTGCCCGTTGTTCTGGAGCCGTGGAGAGGCGCTGAGCATCCCAGCCTGCTGCCTGCTCCACTCCCTGCTCTTGAGAGGCTCCCTAATGAACCACAGCATTCCCCAAATCCTTTCCTGTTACTTCTTGTCCACGCAAACAGCTGCTCCCCTTGCCCGGGGGAGTGCTGTGGATTGTAGGCGGGACAGGGAGCTGCCCTTGGCTGGAGTCTGGTGCCTGTTGGGTGGGTAATGGAAACCATGAAAGATGCCTGGGGTTTTCCAATTGCCTCTTGATTACAAAGTTGCAAAAGATTGTGCAATTACTAAGCGGGTTGATAAAATTATAAAATTACTGGCTTTACCTTTGAGCTCTTAATTTCATTGTGTTATAGTTGCTTGTGAACAGCAACTGTCCCTTCCTTATCTCTGAAACCAAACACAGCCATTGTCACTTGGGCAGAGAGTGCTGTGGTGCTAGTGGTAGGAAAGAATAAGCTGCAAGTTCCTTTTTTATGGTGAAATACCGGGCAGAGGGTTTTTCCTTTGGGTCTGGAAAAATCTGAGCAGATTTGCTACAACAGCATCTGAAAATCCTTCTCTTTGAACTTTCTTCTCACAGATGCCTTCGATAACGAATTGATGCATTCAACCCTGAAGAACATTGTTGAGGGCAAAACGGTTGAGGTACCAACGTACGACTTCGTGACACATTCTCGGTAGGCCCTGCCTTTGTCTGGGCTGTGTGGGGGTGTCCCCAGCCTGGGGACAGAGCCTGTTTAACAGCTCTGGGTGTTCTCTCCTGGCAGGCTGGCAGAGACCACAGTGGTGTATCCTGCTGATGTTGTCCTCTTTGAGGGGATCCTGGTGTTCTACAGCCAGGACATTCGGGACATGTTCCACCTGCGGCTCTTTGTGGACACGGACTCTGACGTCCGGCTGTCCCGCAGAGGTAAAGCCCTGCCGTGCCCCTGCTCCTTATCCGTCCCCACCATGGGACAACAGTCAGGGCTTTTATCTCCCCTTCCCAGTTCTGCGAGATATGAAGCGTGGGAGGGACCTGGAGCAGATCCTCACCCAGTACACCACGTTTGTCAAGCCTGCCTTTGAGGAGTTCTGCTTACCGGTACAAAGCCTCTCACTGATTTCATTTGTGGAGTCTTCTTTTTTTGGGGAGGGCTAGAGGAGCAGGGTTGTTTGGGAGTTAGCTGCTGTAGGGGCAGCAGTGGTGGCTTTTGGTATTTGTATTTCACAAATCCCACGTTCTCCTCTCTGCCTCATGTCTTCAACCATTTCAGGCTGGTTGTTAAGGAACTGAAATGGTCCCTTCTGCTGGCAAAGCACCATGGAAATGCCTCAAGCAGGTTTTCTCACTGCTGGCTGCTGGGGCTATTTAAGTATGGGTCTCTCTGAATGAAAGACTCCCACTCTCAGTTTATTCTTAAGTCTTGTAGGAAGAAGGAAAAGCTTGGTTTCCAGCAGCATTTCTCAGAGGGAACACTGGTGAAAACCTGGGGCAGATCATTCTAGCTTTGCTTGCTACACCATGTAGTGTGAGGCCAATTTAGGTACTAAAATAATCAAATTAATTTGTAAAAAACCCTATGTGGATTAAATAAATTGGAAAAGGCTAACTCAGGCGCCTCTTGCCCTAGATCAGAGGAATTCTGGGATTCTAAAACTACTCATTAGAAATGCTGAATTTGTCGGCTTTTTTGAGCTGTGGGGAGGAAGAAAAAGCAGGAGTGGTGTGGTGGCAAAGATCAATAAAATGTTATCAGAGGCAGGCAGGAATTTCTCATGCACATTGGATACCTTGGCTCTCAGCAGAGATTTACAATGCCTTGCGAAATGCTGATTAAAACCAGCTCTGGGCAAACAGACCTTGCCTGACATGGGCAGTGTTTGAAGGCAGCTCAAATGGGTAAAAGCAGAGGACTCCACACCTGACCTGCTGTTTCTACCTGGTGATTCTCTGCAAAGGGACAGTAAGAAGAGTCCCTGAGCTTAAATCCAGTGCACATTTGCCAGTGTGATATTGGAATTTATTTAGCTTGTCACCATGAGAGAGAGCTTTAACTTACAACCCTGGAGCACTTCCATCTTTGCCCAGTTTTCTGGTTACTTCTTCCTGGAATGAAGCTGACTTTTCCCATTAACAGCCTCCTCCACCACCGTTTCTGTTTTGCAGACAAAGAAGTATGCAGATGTGATCATCCCCAGAGGAGTTGACAACATGGGTAAAAGGGATTCCCTCATTTCCTTGGGGAGAGACCATTGGGGTTGGGAAGAGAGCAGGAGGAGTGCCTGCTCCTGAGGAAGGGGTTCCTCATTTCCCTGGGGAGACACCTTTGGGGTTGGGAAGAGAGCAGGAGGCACCCTGCTGCCTGCAGTGCCTGCTCCTGAGGAAGGGGTTCCTCATTTCCCTGGGGGAGACACCTTTGGGGCTGGGAATAGAGCAGGAGGAGTGCCTGCTCCTGAGGAAGGGGTTCCTCATTTCCTTGGGTTAGACACCTTTGGAGCTGGGAATAGAGCAGGAGGAGTGCCTGCTCCTGAGGAAGGGGTTCCTCATTTCCCTGGGGAGACACCTTTGGGGTTGGGAAGAGAGCAGGAGGCACCCTGCTGCCTGCAGTGCCTGCTCCTGAGGAAGGGGTTTTGCTGGAGGGGTTTTGATCAGAAGGCCCAGCTGCTCAGCCTGTGGAGAGCTGCCAAAGTGACCTGTTGAGGTCTGACCTCTGCAGACAGCAGGCAGAATTTCATTTAAGGGCTTGTTAAAACTTGAGCAGGGCTGGATGCTGCACATTTTCTAGCTAACTCATCCAGGAGAGCCTTCACGTCCTCTGTTCCCCGTTGCTCTCTGCAGTTGCCATAAACCTGATCGTGCAGCACATTCAGGACATCCTGAACGGGGACATCTGCAAGTGGCAGCGGGGGGCGCTGAACGGGCACGGCCGGACGTACAAGCGGCCGTTCCCGGAGCAGGCCGAGAGCGCCGCCGTGCTGGCGGCCGGCAAGCGCTCCCACCTCGAGTCCAGCAGCCGCCCGCACTAGCCCGGCACGGCCCCAGGCTTTGCCTCTGCTCCACACCAACACTGAAGACAACTTTGGCAAAGGACTTCCACGGAATGGTTGGTGAAGTGCCCCTTGAGTCGTCCTAGCAGCGGAGGGGATCCTGGTGGGAATCTTCTTCTCGCAGAGGGGAGAGGAAGGGGTTGGCCTTCCATCCTGCTTCCCTCAAACCCTTCCCTGTTCTCTCTGAGATGTCTGGAGTTGTTACTTGGTGAACTGGTTAAAGGCAGTGTTACTTGCCTTTTTTTTAATTTTCACAATGAGATCTAATGCTGAAGATTCCCCTGAGAATTAAGCACTATCAGGTGACTAGCAAGATACCCCATTTCCCTGATGATGGTTGTCTGTAGCAGGAAAATCAGCTGCCTCTTGGGTGTGTTTCTCTCTATCCAAGACTAGCTCACATGCTGTTAATTTTAACAGGCTCTGACTCTTCTCCACCTTGTTGGCACCTTGAGTTGTGGCCATGCTCTGCTGCTGGCCACCTCCTGGCCTGTAGAGGCACCTCTCCTTTGAGATAGGGGGGAGACAGAGACTGACTGGGACAAATGGGAACTTGCAGTTCACCAGGGGACAGGCCCAAGAAGTTTAGTGGTTCTAGTGATTCCTAATTTATTCCTTTCCAAGCTCTCCTGAATCTTGCTACACTGTTTGGTTATTTTTTGTACCCAGTGTGCTTTACCACAGTTACTGAATGTGTGAGCTCCAACTGGATTGAGTTGCTCATGGAAACAGAACCCTGACCTTGTCAGTATTAGTGTCTTTTAGTGCATTTCTGTGCTGCTGGTTGCAAATTCTGCTGGGCAGAATCCGTCCACTTCCAGAGATGGCTGGTGAGGTCAGCAAGGGGAGAAACTGGGAATTGCAGGATCCTCCTCCTGCTGGCACTGGCAGCTGCCTGGACACCCTCAGACAGGGTCAGAGCACTTGCCTTGCACTCCAGCAGCTTCAACTCAAGAATGTCTGGCTTTCTAAAAAGAGCAGACAAGAAGTACAAACAGTGATATCCCAGTTTCTGTAGTTTACCCCAGATAAGTGATACTGCAGCAGCATGAAGAGTCTGTTTGGAAAAAACTGCAATGAAGTGCTGGTTGGACCTTTGAAAATGTCCTTGTGATACTGTTCTTGAGTCTGGACTTAAGGTGTAATTTTGAGAATGAGGGTGGGAGGGAAATGTTACTAAGAGGAACTTTTTCATATTTGGTAATTTTCTAAAAGCAGGGTTTGGCTGTGTTGGTTGTGGGTGTGTTACTTTGGCTAATAAATAAATGAACAGTGATCAGAAATGACCGTTTTTATAAAAGGTAATTCTGGTACATTCACAATGCCAGCAAAAAGGCACAGAAGGGAACACTGCTGGAGGGGCTCTTCTATTCAACAGTTCTTTCTCCCCTTAACTCAGAATTGTTACCTTTGGTTCTGTTGTGGCTGAAAATTTAGAGAAAAAAACCCAAACTTAAGCAGTGAGTCTGCACTTCCATCCCTATAGTATTTTCAGCCTTGGGAAGGGGTGGAGGGTTGGTGTCTCAGTGGCAGTTCAGTGGTACTTGAGCAGTGCCCAGGAGAAGGCAGAGCATTTCCTGCTGCTGGCTGCTGTCTAGCTCAGGGTGACAGACTTAGAGCATGAGCTACTGCCCTGAAGCATCAGCTCTCAGGGCTGATTGCAGTAGGAGCAAAATAGTCACTAAAACCTGCTCTGAATGACTGTGGTGTTGGATCATACCTTCCTCAGGGCTGGGGGAGCCTTGAATAGAATTTTTTAGAGCAGTGAGGAACTGCACAGCCCCTGGGGTGTGGGAGTGCTGCTCTGGCAGCTTTGTGCTGCCCTGCAGGACCTGCTGCTGCAGCCAAGTGGAGATACAGCCATGGAATGTGGCCCAGGTACTACAGCCCTGCTCAGAGCCATGACAAATTCCCCACTGAGTCCCCAGTGCTTCACCTTCACCTCTGTGAATTCTCTGCTGGTGCAGGCCTGGCCATGGGCTGGGTTTCAGTGTTTTCACCCTGAACCCACGTGCACAAGCTGGAGCAGGTTTCCTTGTCAGCAGGATCAGTCCTACCATGCCCAGAGTTCCCTTTCCCATGGGATCTGAGGTGTAATGGCAATACTGGCACTGCTGGTAACAGGCCTCAGGCTTCACATCAGTGCCACATGGCCAAAGGATTATTCTAGCTTTGGCTCAATTCCTGGCTTGCCTGAAGCCTTCTTTAGCTGTAACAGCAATTTTTTAATGTCTTTTTATTTTGCTTATCTTCTTAAAAGTGATGCTTATGTCAGATGATTATAAATAGATAATAGTAACAAGTCATTAGTCTATGCAGAATGAACTATTTATAAATGTAGCTTAATGCTGTGTTTACATAAATAGAAATGATAGCAGAGCATTGGAAGTTGGGGGCAAATAATGCATTGTTGAGGAATAGAGTCATGGAATGATGCTGTAAGGCTGCAGGGCCAGTTACTGATTGTTAAAGATGAACAGGCTTTAGAGAGGGAAAACTGAGGTTTCAGGCATAACAAAGAAAACAGAAAAAAGTATCTGATGTATTAGAAAGAGTCCATTTATAATAAGCACATAATGGGATTGCAGACCACAGTGATAGGAAACACATGAAATGGCCCTAAGTGCAATGTATGCCAGAAGAAAGAAACCACCACAGTATTTCCAGGAAAGAGAAGAAATTCTTGCAGCTCTTCCCAGCAAAGGAGCTGGGATGCTGTTGACTGAAGTCAGCAACCTTCACACCCTGAAGGGGTAATGAGGGCTGAACATAACAAGGGCAGAAACTGGGAACTGTGCTCAGAACAGCTGTATTACTGCTGAGCCCTTTTCTGTAACAGCATTCCTTTATTTCCTCCTGTAATCATTAGATCAGGACTACTACCAAATACCTGAAGCGACTGTTAAGATTTCCATGATAGTAACAATAAATTCTTGGCTTTGCACAAGTGTTTCCCTTGCTGCAGCCAGGCTGGAGTGGTCACTGCTTTCTGATCAGGATGTTCCAGGTGTCCTTCCAGCGCAGGGCCCTGAGCTCCGCGGGCGCCAGCGCGGGCTGCCCGTAGGTCAGGGGGCTGAAGGTGCAGTACACAAAGTACACCCAGGAGAACCAGGCCACAACCAGGGCACTGAACATGCTCTTGAGCAGCACAGATCTGGGATCAGAGAGGGAAAGAGCACTCAGGTTACATCAAGGCTGGCCAAACACTTCATCTAAAAGATCTGTGCCTGGCTTCCCTAAAGGCAAATGACAGAGTTTGGCCACTGCTGGAAAAACCACTGCTGGAAAAATCACTGCTTTCCCTGCAGCAGCCCTGGAGATAGAGCTGTGCCAGTCCTGCTCAAGAGAACCATTCTGCTGAGCCAAATACCTGCAGAGATGATCACTGAGATGCTGCAGTACCACAGGAATCAGGAGAATCTGGAATGTGACAGCAGGCAGGTAGTGGTACAGGAAAAGTGTTTTCTCCATCAGGAAGAAAGGCAGGTAATTCACAGCCCAGCCTCCACCACAGATGCCTCCTGCTGCCATCCAGAGCTGCCAGGCATCTGCAGGAGACAGGAGATGGCACCTGAGAGCAGAGCAAGGCACAAGGCTCCACCTGGACACACACAGAGGGCAGCCAGACCTTCAGGGATGTCGTAGATCCTCCTCCTCCGCCGCAGCAAGTACCACAGGGACAGACACAGGTACAGCAGAGCAGCAGCATTAGCTGAAGCCCAGGTGGCAACATTCCCAAGGAGGTGGATCTGGGCCTGCAGGATAGATGAGAGTATGCCAGAAGCAGGAACATGCTGTGGTTCTTTTAGGTAAGTTTAAATATTACCTACACAAACTTGCTAAATTAAGCTCCAGAATGAGCCTGCCTAGTAACCTGGAACAAAGCTGGTTGATAAACTTTGCTGCTTTAGGACTCTTGTGTAATGGAAAGCATTTAAAGGATGCTATTGGAGATGAACTCATCTTCTAAATGAAATCAATAATGGAAACTATTAAACTGCAATTTACCTTTAGAAAAAAGGCACAAGCAAACATGATTTAATTAAAAGCAACTACTGTCAAACCTGTATCTCATGCTAAACAAATACCTCACCCCTCATGGAAAATATATTAATACAGGGAAAGTCCTTGGCTGGAAGCTGCAGCCCTGCTCTGACTCCTGCTCCTGGGGCTGACATCTGAGCTGTTCTGCTTTCTCAAAAGCTTCACAGCTACTTCTGCCTCTTGTACCTACCCCCGAGGTGGGGTGGAGCCAGTAGGCAATATTGGTGTCCATTGTGATCCAGTCCAGGGCAGAGGAGCTGTATTTATGTTCTGTGTCTTCATTTTTTAATGTCAGTATTTTCCACTAGAAAAAAAAAAAGGTAAGCAGAAGGCTTTCAGCATTGGAACAACAGGTGGGACAGCAGGCATGAGTGAACAGCTCCAGATGTAAGATGTTAAGTTCCTAAGCTGGGAGTGGAGAAATATTGTACATATCTCATATGGATACTGATCAATACAGTTGTTTTATTTTGTTATTAAATAATGCACTTTCCTTAATGGATTTTTACAAAGACAGTAAGGGGCATCAACACTACTCACTGCATGTACCACCCAGTTCAGTTTCAGGCAGCTTCTGGGTGCCCAACCAATTTTCCTCCCCCTTTTTTGTTACACAATCACTTGGGTATTCATTACTGGACAGCCCAGGTCTTTAATGCCCTTATAAGTGCATTCAGAAACATTTTTTTACAGTGAGGAAGCCAAACTATCAGCAAGGATTAAACAATGAATTCTCAAGCTCAGAGTCTGCAGAAATGCTGAGGTTCCTGCTCTGCAGCAGAAGGAAAAATGAAGGGGATAACAAGACACTCACCTGCAATTCTGTGAACTTTGCCATGAAGCTGAGGTTTTTACTGATGTCCATCTGTGTGGGGGAGTGGAGCTCCACTTCCCTCTCTTTTTGCTCTTGGCCTGGAAGAAAACAGCAAAGCTCAGAAATAACCACAGAACAGGCAGAAAGGGGAGGGAGCACAGAGGCTCCTCAGTCTCCCAGGAGCCCTTGTCCAATACATCACCCAACTGCAACAGCACTTGAAGGGACTTTGTAAGGATTCTGACACCAGGGTAGAATGAACACACTGAACACACACACAGTACCACCTTCCCACACCCTGAAGTGAAACCTGCTGCAGGAACATGGCTGAGACCTACTTTTGCCATATCTGTGCTCTTCCACATTCCACAGCATGCTCTGGTGGTAGCCTTTGGACAGCTTCTCTCCCACCACCTCCAGCTGCCGGTATCCCCACTCAGGCAGAGATGCTCCACTCAGCTAAAAGAGAAAGACAACAGTGAACTTGTAAACTGAAAGTTCTACCAATCTGAACTGCAGGATGGAAGAAATTCTGCCAGGGCACTGGATGACAGTGAGGGACTGCCAGAAAATGTGTGAAGAGTCACCACACAAAATAATGTCTCAATAAATGCTACAGCCATAAAATCAGTGATTCTGGCAAACTTTGTGAAGAAAAAGATCCTTAATTATTCCAGCTGCTCTCACAGGCACACAGACTCAGCATCAGTTTGTAAGCCCCAGCTGTGTAGAGTGGTCACAGCCTCTTGAGAAGCAGGACAGCTTTGATACTGAGAGGGATGGAGTACCAATGTGACAGCACAAAACATGCTCTTTTGTCACACTGAGCAATTATTTCCTTTTTAATTTACTTATTCATTACAGTGGTGTAGCTATTTTGGAGCAGAATTTTTGAGATTACAAGAAGTGCATGAAGTAAAAGCTACAGGCAAATAAACATAAGCCACTTGCCTTTAGCACTGCAGAGGTGTTCACGTGAACAAACCTCACTTCTGACAGAATTGTCTTCCACACGTCCGTGTCAGACTCACGATTTACAATTTCCTACAACAGAAAGATGATTTTGATCCACGTTGTCTCAGCTGTTTCTGCTGGAGCATGATCAGCTCCTCCCCTCCCTCTGACCACTCACCACTCTCCAGAGGTTCTGTGCTGGCATGGAGATGTTATAATCAATATAGCAGGAAACTTCTTGGGAGTGGGGGCTAAGAGGAGCAGCAACATCATGCCTAGAAGACAAATAAAGGAAGGTCGTCCACCACCATTTCCCAAATACATTTAAAAAGCAAACCCATATGGAATTGGCTTAGACTGGATTCAGTAATAAAGCAAAAAGTAACTCATTTATTGGGATAGCACTGTTTACTCTGAGAGAGAGCATTCCCCACAAGCAAGAGCTGCCAGGAACAGGCTCAGAGGAAGCCAATGCAGATGCCTGTGATGCCAGGCTGAAGAACAAGCACTGATTGTGACAAACAGAGACGCTGTTCACTGGGGTTTCCAATAATGAACAAATTAGATTTGGAAGGGACACAGCAAAAACCCAAGCTCAGAACAAGCCCCTTCCTAATCTGAGTGATATTCAAGTACACACAGATGCCCTTTGGGAAGCACTCAGGAGGCAACTTCATACTGCAGGCTTTCAAAACAGGAAGGAATCTCTGGCAATGAGCCACAGCACACCAGGTTCTCCAGCACATCCTCCCAACACATCCTTCAGGTAGGAGCATGCCATCAAAGTCAGTGCACTTGGATTTGGGTTAAGTCACACAAAATACTGAATTCCTGCACCTGTCCAGAGTGGGGGCAATGAAAGGGTGAGGATGAAGACTGACAGAGGGGACTCTGTATTTAGGAATCTGCAGAACTACCATGAAATGTGAACAACTGTGAAATCCTCTAAAGGCCACTAGTAGGGAAGAACAGAAGCAGTAAGCAACTATTAAGAAGTTTGTGATTAGGATCAAATCCCACTGCCAAGTCAATCAGAAAAAATAAATAAGCACACAGCATCCTTGCTCTGGGCCACAGGGATGGCATATGGCACTAACCACATGAGGTCCCTCCAAGGCTCACCGGTGTAAAACTCCAAAATAACAGGCAGTTTATGGCATATCTGAATGCAAGGTCACTGAGTGGTTACTCTGAGAGCCAAGGCAGCAGAATGAGGCAGCAGGCTTGGCAGGGCAGAGCAGAGCAGGAGGAAAGGACTCACGTGTTGAGGTAGCGAGTTGTGATGCCATGGACCAGCTGCACGATGTGCCCGTGCCTGACGGGCCGGGGGGGGTTACTCACCACCAGCTGCTGCCTGGGGGAGACACCCAACAGCAAATGGTTAAACTGGAAATGGTTCAATTATAAACATCTTTATATAGACCACAACCTTGTCATGACCAAGTTGTTAGGTCAAGAAGCTGCAGGTGGGGATAGAAATTTGGGTAAGAAAATGAGAAATTAAAGCAATATATAGGTCATACCAGAATGGAAGCAAAGCTCATCAAGGGAAAGGTGAGTTAAGGGCAGAATGAGTCAGAGGATCAGTAATGGGATACTGCCACTCCAGGCATTAGGTCAGTGCTCTGAATCCAGGTCAGTCAGGAGTGAATTAAGGTTATTACTGTCACACAGCTGTTTGGTGGCTGGTGTGAATCACTGAGTGCTTCACTGAGCCTGATGGGTGCTGCACAACAGCAGGTGTCACTTTGGCACAATTATAGGAGAGATCAATGGCTTTTACACCATATAAACTCTCACCTGGCCTCTGGACAGGGCCAAGGCAAGGGGGAGCTGCAATTCACTGAACTGCTGCCTGTGTTTTACTGTTCCATAGAAGAACTTCACATCCTCCAATGCTCATAGGAGTCCTCTGAGTTTGAAGAATTTTAAGAATATGTTTGGGGTGTGTGGTTCTGTTTGAGTCCCTGCTTGAAAGGTTTGCACTATGGACAAACTTTCCCAATGTGGATATGACTTCTGATGGCACACAGTCCTTCTGATAGGACTCCTTCTACAGTTCTCAGAACAATATAAGAAACCAACAAAGCAACTTTTTTGATCAGTATGGAATTATGTCACTCAAAGGCTTTTATTGACAAAACAAGGACAGAGAGTCCTGCTCTGCACTGACAGTGACAATGGCAAAACACTTCAGCACAAACCAGCCCTGGGTACAGGCACCACTTGGAATCCTTCCCTATGTGGCAGATCTTACAGCTCATTCCACACTTCTAATACAAAGAACTACTCAAAAGTGTTTTCTACTCTTTTCTGAGACTTATTCAAGTTTGATAAAACTCATCAAGACACTCTAACACCATGGCTCACACTTCAAAAAGCAGAGCTTCCCTTTCATGCAAAACACCTGAAGAATCTCCAGTGGTCCTGTGAGTCTTTCAAGTTCCACTTGTGCACAGCACAGCCCATGTTCTGGCAGGAGCAGTTCAGACAGGATTTTAGAGTCCTTAGTGATGCTTTTACCACATTGAGAAGGATTGTGCAAAGAGCTGCAATCACTTGCTCAGATCACACCAGGCTTCTGCACCCATAAGCAGAGAAGAGTTATGTCCAATCCAATCCAAGCCCTGCTTGGGTTCTGGAAGCATACAGGTTGAATTTAAATCTCTTGCATACTCACATTCCAGGATCTTTGACAATCCACCAGTTGTTCACATCCTTGAAGGGATAGCAGGTCACCTGCTGCTGATGGGAACTCCCTCTGCCATTCTCATACCTGCACAGGGAGTAACAAAACCCCCCCAGAGGTGTAAAGGCACAGCCCTGTGCTATCAGTGCCAGCAGCACAAACCAGCACCACATCACTGATCATCCCTACAGAGCACAGGAACTCTGAAGGATCAATGAAAACACTGCCAGCACCCAAACTGCTACAGCTGGACTGGCAGGTGAAGCAGCAGAGCTGACCCTCCCCACAGAGACCCAGGCAGACTCCTCACCTGATGGGGTAAGTGTTGGTGTGGGAGTGCAGCCAGCACTGCATGGGCTTGCCCAGCACGTTCCTCAGGGTGATCTGGGAGCCGTAGGCCACCTCTAAGGGCTGACCCTGGGTGATTCGAGCCAGCCCACCCTGAGAAGGGCAAGGACAGGGGAAATGCAAAGGAGAAAAAACCCAGAGACAGTTTAAATTCCATTGAGTCACATCCCAGTTCAACACAGCAGTATTTTCACATAGCGCCTTCTCATTTGATTTTATCTACTAAAATCAAGTCTTGCAGCACTATACTCAATAGATATTAAATACACCAACACCTAAAAAACTACAAGGTCTCAGGAAATATCCCCAAAGCCATGTTCTAAAAGACATACTCCTATAGTATGCCATGTCACCATGTGAGAGTTCAGTACTGTATCTACTTCTGTGGAGTTTCCTGCAGGAAGGGACAAACCTTCAGCAGAAGAGTGAATATATTTTTCTTGCTTTACTGGGAAAAGATTTTCATCTGTTATTAGGATTTCAGTCATTATTGTTTCACCCTAAAGCAGTACTACAGCAGCAAAATAGTTAAATGACATAAAAGGGGCAAAATATGCAGGATCAAAGGAACAGGATTAAACTAATAGTGAACATTCTCCCCTCTTGCCTCTAATAAATCAGTTCCAAGACCACATTTTCCTTTACCTCTAGGCTGGCTTGGAAA
This sequence comes from Zonotrichia leucophrys gambelii, assembly GCF_028769735.1. Lineage (NCBI taxonomy): Eukaryota > Metazoa > Chordata > Aves > Passeriformes > Passerellidae > Zonotrichia > Zonotrichia leucophrys. Next base: position 4,523,858 of record NC_088186.1, read on the forward strand.
GCACTTGTCATGATCTGGTCGTGAGGCCCAGAGCGATAGAGCAAAGCCAAGTGAACGTAGAAGAAGGAGAGGTAGAGCCCCATGGGGATGATGATGAGGGCCAGAGCCCGGGCTAGAAAATGGCACAGCAAGGAAACCTGGAAAAACAGAGAAAGCTCACTTGTTTAATGCTCTAGATATAAAAAATTCCAGAGCACTTAACTTTATTTGTTTGTCTTTTCTAAGTTTTCCCCACTGCTCTCATTCAGCTGTGACTTTGTGGACAAGGATTTGAAGTGGAGCTGGCAGGAGTGTGTGAGACAAGTGCATGTTCTGAGTCACACATCACCAAGACATGGAAAACAGCAGAAAAGACACTCACACACACATATTTTTGTTAAACTTAATTCCATCTTCCCCAGCAACTGAGCTGGGAACTGTGCTATGACAGGAGGATTTCCAGACAAGGAATTTTAGACAAAAGCCAGCTACAGACTGCACTGTTATCTGTGGGCTTCAAAGGCTCCTGCAATGAAAAGTGACAAATAATATATTTTGCATGCTGTGCTACGTACATTTGACAAGTTCTGGTCTCCTATCATGTGCCAGAAGTGGAGTCCTGCAGTGGCCAAGAGCAGCATATAGGTAAACAGGCCCATATATTTCACTCTGAAAGTGCATAAAAAATGAACATGGTTAAAAAAACACACAATTACCTAAATATTCTAACATTCTCTTCAACAGCAGGCATTAAAGTCCAGGTAAGACACCATCACTTACCCAACTGCACAAGAACAGGCTACTCCAGTCAGCAGGAGCCAAAACCACCAGCTTCCAGAGAAGGAACTTAAAGATAAATGTATTAAATCACTTGCTAGGGTCAATTTAACAATAATTTTACTTTATTAAGGATTACTTCATCCTCTGCAAGGATCAGAGAACAAAAGAGACAAATATTTCTAAATTCAGTGCCTGTAAACAGTTACAAAGGAGAATTAAGTGACCTGTTATCATCAGTGTTTCTATGCACAGAAGGAAACCTTCCAGTAAAAAATCTGGGTAGGCAAAGAAATGCTCCCAAGAGATTTGATTTCTATTTTAAAATTAAAAAAGACAACCCTACAAACAGTAAAAGCAGTCTTTAACACTGCTCAGGAGAAAAATTCTGAGGCAGCCATATGAGAGGGTGAAGCATTGGATTTTACAGACAGGTGAAGTGAGTTTCAGAATGGTTAAGAGGCATAGAAAAACCACAGTTTGTGACAAAAAAAGTCACAATGAGAATATCTCCTTGTGGGAGACAATCCAGCTTTACCTGTGCTTTTGCAAATTGTAGAACTTCAGGTAGGACAAAACTGCAAGCAGGATAAAAAAAATCAATATTGATTCCAGAAGCATGAACCTTGATTGAGTGATCAGAGAGTTTTCTGTTGGAAAAGAGAGACAGACACAAAAATAGATAAACTTGTGTATAGGCAAGTGCCACCTCAGACAATCACACTGTTATCCAACAAAAGGACCTTCCTTTTGAGGGACACACAGCTCCTGCTGGCTGTAATGGGCAAGTGCTGGGTTTAGAGGGACAAAAACTTTCCAGCAGGAGCAAATTACATGGACATAACTGCTTCCAAGACAAAGAGGTGGGCAAGCAGTGAAGTCTATCAGCAGATAAAGCTGCTGCACTTCCTACAAAGCAAAGAAAATCAGTGCTGGGAAATCCAGAGGTGCTTCTCAAAGCAGAGTCCAAGCACAGCAAGCAATGAGCACCACAACAGATCTGCAGGAAGGAGCTGCAATGAGCCAGAATCAGAAGCTGGTGGCTAGGAGAGGTTTCTCTTATCAGGCTGCTAAAGAGCTGCTGAGAGGCTCTTTCCCTTTGAGGCAGCTGCCAGCAGCCCCTCAGAGAAAACAAAACCAGCTAGTTGTACACACCAGAACAGTGTCAAACCACAGTGCTAAGGACACAGGCTGGTTTGCTGCAGTTTGGATTTGAAGAAATCTGATGAGCTCTGACTGCAAGTTGAGTTGTCCTGCTGTTAAATGCCAGAATGTTGTAACTCACTCTGTAAACCTCTGAGGAAGGGAGTTCAGGCCCCCTTGAATACAAGAAATGTGGTTTCCTGTGAGGCTGCTAAGGCTGCCTGCTTTGGTTAATACTGAAAATAACTTTTATAAAGCCCAGAAGGGCAGCCTGCTGCAGGGCTGTGAGGATGGAGGAGACCAGGGAGGCTCAGCACAGACTGGCACAGGCCAGGGCTGATCTGTTGCTCATATTTCCTGGGGAGATGCTACTCCACCCTATTACTTTGGTTTTTAAAAATTTTCTAAGTTTCCTTATGTTGACATTCTTGTAGTGAACTTTCTCACACACTTTCTGTAAATTACTCATTGTTTTGCATTCCTTTATGGAAGAGGAAAGAGTTGATAGACTGTTAGTTTGTCCAGTGTCACTGGAGAGGTGTCACTGTCACCCTCCAATCCACTGTCACTTTTAGAAAACTATAAATGCTAGAGTCAGAAAATAAACTTCTCTTTTTTCTTCACCTTGAGAACAGCAGTGTGAGCTTGTGTTCTTTTGTGTCCTACAGTGACATAACCCTAAACATTCCTAAGGGGAAAAGGAACTCTTCTCCCCATGTATGAAGAACAGGGCTCAGTTGAACAATCTCACCCAAGAGAATCAGAAGAGCAGCTCCAAGTGCAGCACAGTGGGAGAAATGCAGTTCAGCCAAAATCTGGTAGGCCAAAGGCACACAGAGAGCACCAGCCAGGGCTGGCAGGAGTCGCAGGGACCACACAGGAACATTGATGCTGTACTCTGAAACAGAACACAGGAACCAGTGATCCACCAGGCTGGAGACACAACTGCAGACAGGACAGACCAACACAGAATTTCTTGACTGTTAGAGGAATTAACTCCTACTTGCACTGATTTATCCATCTTTATTGCTTAAATGTTTTAGCTGATTTAGAAAGCCTGTGCTATGAATTAATAATGTTTTAAACTTGTTCTAGAGACCTGAAGAAGACTTGTTTAAAATGAGAAGTGAAGGTGGTGGAAAAGTGTTATTTCTACTAGACAGGCAAAAGGAATCTGTCAGTTGCTGAAATTCTGCTTCTTTTCTCTAAAGAATGAGACAGTTAAAAACAACTCTTACCAGCTCCAATCCTGTTCCATAGGAAGTTTCCATCAAATCCTCCTAAGTAACCTACAACATAAACAAGAGAATCTCCAGTCTCAAAGCACATATAAAACCTGGTGCTAAATTGGGAACCATTTCCCAAACACACAGCTTCTCCTTGCATGAAGGCCCTCTTTCCCAAAAGGGTCCTCTTTGATACTGCTCTGTCTGCAGCAATACTTGAGAATGTGCAGAGGCACAAAGACTATAAATTGGGAACAAGGGATTCTCAGTGACAAAGTCAGATGTATATTTAATCCCTCCCTCCCATACAGACACTTTGATGTTGTACAGAAAGGAACTGAGGCTATTTCTTGCACTAGCAGTTCTCATCTTACTTTTCTCTTTATCCAAAGGATTGGATTCTGGTCACTGTACAAAGGATTGGATAAAGAGAGGTGATGGAAAAAATCCAAGAGAGAGGATTGGATAAAATGAGGTGATGGATACATGGCTTCATCATCCCCCCCTTTACTCATGCAACAGCTCCTTAACAATCCTAAATAAAGGAAAACTCAATTCTCTCTGCATCAGGCTCTCATGGGCCTTGTGCTTTCTCCTCATAAGTGGATTTAATGATTCATTTCTAACCAGCACCTCTCTTTTCCACAGCAACAAGCAACAGGCACTCCCCAGTTCCAGGAGACCTTACCTCCCAAGGCCAGCAGCATGTGGCCAAAGGGTGGGCCACTGTCATCCACAAAGAAGATCCTCTTCATGTAGAGGGAAACAAACTGGCCGTAATAAACTTCATCGAAACTGAAACACCAGAGGCAGAAAAGTGTCAAATCTAACAGCAATGATCCTGCAGGGATACTCAGAAAGCAAACACCAATTTGTTGGTAGAGAGCTAAGAATGCAAGGAAGCACTGAGGCTTTCCTCAGGGATTTTAATTAGGGAAAGATTATCACTGTATTGGCATTGTTCAGCCTGGGAAAGAGAAGGCCTAATTGTGGCTTTGTGGTGCCTGAAGGGAGCCTACAGGAAACATGGGCTGAGACTGTAAGAGCCTGGATGGCAGGACAAGGGGGAATGGCTTCACTCTGACAGAGAGTGGGTTGAGATGAATTTTAGGAAAGAATTCTTCCCTGTGAGGGTGGGCAGGCCCTGGCACAGGGTGCCCAGAGAAATTGTGGATGCCCCTGCATCCCTGTGTCCAGGGCCAGGCTGGAGCACCTGGGATAGTGGAAGGTGTCCCTGTCCACAGCAGGGGGCAGAATAAGATGAGCTTTAAGGATCCCTTCCAACCCAAACCAGTCTGGGATTTTGTGATTCTGTGATTTACAGAGGCTGACATCAGTCAGGCTGTGCTCTTCTGCTCCTGCATTCTTGCTCACAAATGTCTGAAAAACAAGTCTGTGTCATTCAGGAATAAAAGAAACTCATTACTCACACCACAGCCCGTGGATAGCAAAGCCCCCAGAGACGACTCATTAATCCCATCACAGTCAGTGCCACAAGGCTCACGTTGATCTTTGCAGTGACCACAACTGGCTCCTTCAGAAACCCCAGCATCCTGTCAGAGGCTTGTCTGAACCTTGGAGAGCAGAGGAGAACAGCAGTCACCCTTTGGCTCACAGAAAACATCGAGCCTGATTTCTGCTACAAGCAGCTCATGGTAATTAAATTCCCCAAATTCTCTTGCTTTTCATGTTTTTGTGTTTCTATTCTACCTACAGGACTAGTTGTAAAAATAAAGTTACTGAACTGACACACTTTTCCTCTGCCCTGCTTCTGCCTGCAGTAGTAAGCTAGAAACCTTGTTTATTCTTACACTGGCTCTGCAGAAACACAGCAGCTTCATTCTCCAGCCTGTATTCTGCTTTGAGCAAAGAAAACCTCACAGCCCAAATTCTGATGCTATTGATGGACAACCCATGTGCTCAGGCACCAGATGACCTCACTAACTAACTGAGCTATTTAGAGACCAGGTAGCTTTAAAAAATCTCAAATAAGTTACTTCCTTACAAATGGAGGTATTTTTTTGGCAGTAGGGAAATGGAGGTATTTGTTTGGGAGGGGCAAATCCCCCAAACGCCCTCTGCATTAGAAAGCTGGTTACTGGAGCACAGGTACAGGTGCTGTTTAAGCAGAAGTGCTAAAAGCTAGGTCAGAAAATAGCAGAGAATCCGTGCCGTGCCTCCTCACCTCAACACAACGGAAAGTTACCAGAACAAATCCATCAGCGTGGCTTTGATCCGGGGAGAACAAAGCGAGATGTGAGCACATCACCAGCATCCAGAGCCACTGGCCTGGTTTCTCTGTGCCTACAAAACACAAGCGCTGTGTGGAGCTGAGGTTTGCAGGAGCCCCTGGCAGAGCTGTGCCCCCACCCGGGTCTGTCACCCCCTGGCAGGCCCTGCGAGCCCGGGAGCTCCTGGTGGAGGCCCTGCGGTACAGCGGGGCCCAGGGCAGGTGAGCAGCACCACCTCGGGCTCCTCGGGGTACACTCAAACCTCCGCACCCCTCATGAAGGGGGAGCAGGGCCAGCACCCCCACCCCGCCCTGTGCCCCCATTAGGCTCTTGGGTGGCATCTCTGATCCCTCAGGTGACCCTCAGAGGGTTACCGAGCCCCACCACCCCCCCTGGATCCTCCCTTAGGTGTTTTTGGGGGCAGAGGAGCACCAACCCCAGCCCCCCCCAGAGCCTCGCCCACCCCCCTGAGATCTATGGGGTGAAGGGGGCGAGTGAACAGCGGGACCAGCATCGCGACCGGGAGCACGCCCGGGAGCAGCACTAGGACCGGAATTTGGATCGGGACTAGGACTGGGACCGTGAGTAGGATGAGGATTAAGACCGGGACCAAGCCCAGAACCGAGATTGGGATCAGAACCGGGACCCCCGGCCCCTCACGGCCCCACACGGCGCCGGGGGCGTGGCCTTCCCGCGCGCCGCGCTCCACCCGCCCCTACCTGCCGATACCGGATGTGACGTCAGACGCACGCGTCCGCACGGGCGGAACCAGGAAGTGTTGCCATGGCAACGCCGCATCTGGTAGCAGGCCCGGCCTCCCAGACATGGCGGCTGTGAGGGACCCGCCAGCATCACGGTCATAATCACCGACCCGGCCGCTGGGGCTTGTGTGCTGTCTGTTTAGCTTGTTTCTTTTTTATTGGGTTTGTTTTTTGTTGGTTTTTTTAAAATTTTTTTTGGGGTAGGGGGTGTTTTGTTTGTGTTTTGTTGGGTTTTTTGTTCGTTTTGGATTTGTTTTCCTTTTATTATTAACTAAAAGAACCAGACAAGGGACTGGGGAATTTGAGAAAAGCATAATCTGCTTTATTTTTTTAATTTTTTTTTTTATTTAAATAAGGAGAATTCTTTCATATGGAAAGAGCTAATACAATCACATATTTGAAAGGAGAAACAATAGGTACTGAAACGAGGAGAAGGGCAATAAAGAGTGTGCCGCAACTGGCCTGGTGATTCCGTGATTCGAATTCCGGTCAGAGTTAAAGTTTCCAAAAAATATAAACAGGTTGCACGTTACACAATTATCCATCGTCTGCCCTTTCAAATATCTGGTCTACATGAAAAGACAAAGAGAGGAAAGGCCAAAAAAAATTTACTATACAGGTCATGAAGTTAAAAGCTTTAAGGAGGACAGTATCCCCTTGAGAAACAACAAATGCAATTCCTACAGAACCAGAGGGAGGATCCAGCTAAGGACAATGCCTAAGACATGCTAAGGGGTGAGCGCCTCACTGCTGCAGCTGTGATTCCTGGGGACAGTCAAGGACATCTGGAGCAGCCAGAACAAGCCACTAAACCCAAGGGAGTGTCTATGGCCACTGGAAAACCTGGTGGTCTTTGGATTCAAATAAACAACAAAAATAGCTGGACTCTACTGTCTCTTTTTTCAGCAAAATGCAACTTTTCTGTCCATGTGCCACAACTAAGCACGCTGGTGGCTGTTGTAAATTAAATTTTATTCACAAATGCAACTTTCTTATGAAGAAACTGGGTTGCTGAATAAAAAATAACCAGTGCTACAAGGAATTAACCTGTGCTTAACCAGCCTGGAGCAAAAGGGAGGGTTAAGAAAATGCAACAGAAGGAGGTCCTGGCATGCAGGGGTGCTGGCTGCAACGTGACTGGTGTAGCCAAGAGGTGAGAGACAGCAAAAACACTCAGCTCATTTGGAATGCCTATCTCTAAATACACAGGAAGCACAGGGCAGCTTGTGGCTTTGCAGCATTCCTGCCAGGAAGGTGGGGATGGAGTGAGTGGCTCTGTGTGAACACCACACACGGGAGTGCAAGGGGCAGCAAACACATCCAGAGCAGCTGGCACAGCCAGGAGCAAGCTATGGCACATCAACAGCAAGACCTGTGCCACTGGTGACTGTGCTGCTTGTCTTTTAAAATATGCTGGAGTGCCTTTTTATTCCTTTTTTTTTTAATTTCCAGACTTGAACGTTGATTTGTTTTTAAATGAAGAGCTACAGCAGAAGGGGTGAGGGCAGCAGCACTGACTGGGGCTGCTGGCCATGGCAGGGAATCACACAGGAGCTGCAGACCCTCTGCCGAACAAGAGCAGCACTCAGGCTCTCAACATTCCTGCTGCAAAGATGGGCTCCACCTTTCCCTCCCACTGCACCCTGCACCTTTCCCAGCAGAAGATTTGGTAGCTGACTTCCAGTCAAAGCAAAAGCAACTCACAAAGGAATAAATCAGCAATAAATCAACCCTTTAACAGAGCAGACAGCAAGCAGAAGGACCTTCTGTAACTGTACTGATCCATTCTGTGCATCTCCATCCTCCTCTCCACACTGGATTTTTATCACCATTCCAGCTCCCTTGGCTTTTCTGTTCCTTTGAGGATCAGAGGCTTTTCCTTTTGAACTTCCAGAGCACCACAAACTGCACTAACCTTGGACTAGCTTTAAACAAACAAACAAACAAACAAACAAGCAAAAATATATGCCAGAGAAGGATATTGCACTGTAGAAATTTGGGCTCTAAAACTGCTTTCCATCACACAAAACTCCACTAAGTGAGAGAGAGTCTTGCCAACTGCAGCTGACAGTCACGCAAAGTTGAGAAATGGAATGAAGCTCACATGCATTTCTTGGCCTTTCCTGCACAGAATAATTCAGACATAATATATAAATAGAGCAGTGAAACAATTACTTTTTCACCTAGACCTACAACATCAAATACGTATAAATAAATTCTAGTGTTTTATTCTGTTGGGGGAAGGAATGGAGGGATTAAAAGAGAAACAAGGGTGACCTTTTTCAACAGGAAGTTTTGTAGTTCTGATGGCATGTACACCAGAGGGACTGCAGTAACTTGGATCTTGCAATAACCCAGTTTCTCCAACACGTTTGACCATTTTGAAGTCACACAGGTGGGAGGAAGGAGGTTAGTGTCTTTGTAAAGCTGAAGTAGTGTGTCTAGAGTAGGGAAGAGATGAGAAGGGCTCAGGTAAGTCTCTTTAGCCATTTGTTAGATTCTGGGCTTGTATTAGCTAGGGCCAGCTGGGCAGAAGGATAATAAAAAAAAAAAATCCCAAACAGACAATTCTGCTGTTAATGGTATTTCAAGGGAGAAAATAGAAACAAGGGTGGGATGACTTACTGGAGGTGCAATCTTTGGAAAACACTGGGAGCAGGACTAGCAGATGAGGATGCAGATCTGGGAGATGTCTGAAGGTTGGGGAAATATTTGTCACTAAATCTCAAACCCTGTACTTTAAGGAGGATGCTAGAGAGATGCTGGCACACTCTGCTCTGAAATTAAAATCCATAAAACCTAAGGAAAAAAGAGCTCTTATTTTTTCTTAAAGTACCATCCTATCCCTTTCCCTTCGGGTTCTCTGCCATGTTCCATGGGGACACCTATGGAGAGGGGACATTACTATGCCTAAGTTAGTTTAGGTTTCTAAGCTCTTTAAAGCTACTGTATAAAAATCATATTTATGCCTAGCTTAAAACTTCAAATGCATCCTTACAAAGTTACAAAGGATCTTTTTCCAGAAAGGGCAGAGGGAGGGGGGGGAAAAAGCAAACAAAAAAACCAAAAACACCTTTCAGATCCCTTCCCCAATACATTCTTTGTTCAAAATATCTTCTTTGGAACCACCACCAAATGACTTTCTGCCACCCAGCAGAGGCTGATGCACAGCCTGTGAGCAAGCCACCATCTCCAAAAACGGTTCTGTCCCTCACTTCAGAGTGACCAGCCTACTTTACATTTTGAAAGAGCTAAACAACACAAACCAAATTTTCTGAAAGTAGTTTTTACTTTAGACTACCATCAGGTGAAAGACTCCAAGTCCTTTCAGGAACTTTTAGGTCCATCCTAAAAAAAATCTACGTACACACACGCACACACACACACGCACACTCACATAAACCAAAACCAAACAGCCAAAGAAATAAAACCCAACCTCTCCCACTGGGATCTTCCTTGTGTAGATCATCAAATACTGGAGAGGAGTGGTGAGGTGATGCTGTACACACACTATATGCAACTGCATCAGAGTAAAGAACCCTTTGCTGTTCACCTGGGGAAGGAGAGGAGAAGGATTTTTCCAATCTGCCTCTGGAACCATGAGCTTCCAACCCAAACCAGGAGGTTCCAAGTGTGCCTTGCAGAGGGGCTTCCTTAGCAACGCATCTCTATGCAAATTTTACAAAAGGCCATGGAATAGAGGAATAGAAAGCAAGACTCAGGGAAAAGAGCAAAGCTTAGGAGAGCAGCCCCGAGGGTGAACACAATATAGGACAAGTCTCAGGAGACACGAAGAATTCGAGCAGCCAAGGCAGGGAGCATGAGAGAGCATCACAACTACAAAAAGTAGTCCATACAGACCCGTTGGCTCTAGCCAACTCTTCTGACCCATGTGCTGTGAGAATTTTTTTCTTCCCAACAAACGTTACACTTTGTAAATCTATGATTTACGTTTTGGCGAGTGTTTTGCAGTCACTAAAAAAAATCCCAAACGCACAAAAAGGAAAAATTAAACACCTAGATCTGTATGAGCTTGCAACAGAAATCTGGTGGTTTCAGTTTTTTTCCTTAAAATGAAAATGCTAAATTTTGTTGTGCACAAAGCACCCCAAAGCTGTGTTGAAGTGGTGCAAGTTTCAGGATTTATGCACTGATGTACTACATATCTTTAGTACACATTTCCTCCTACTGCAAGCACTGCCTCTAGCTTAAAACAAAAATACTGAAAAATAAACAGATGTCTTATCTGTCCTGTTTTTTTTTAATCAAATAGTCTGAAAGGCTAAATCATCTGGGGAAATACACCCAAACAAACTCGAACTCTCAACATAGCACAGAACCATATACAAAACTAAGCAGAGTTTTGTCAGAACACCATTTTAGCTGAAGGGAATTCTTTTCTGAAAGGAATGAGGAAAGCAGAAAGAAGGGGGGAATGAGAGAACATATAAAAGTTCTGCTATAAACAAAGATACAGCTTTTTTGTAAAAACCTCAGCTGCCTTTAAAATGAAAAACCTCAAACTAAACCCCTCTCCCCCAGTTGCCACTCTGCTGAGACAGAAGTAGGGAAGGAGAAGGACGGGCTTTGCCAAGTGAGCAATCACAGCTACCTGTGGATGGGGCACAGGGAGGGGGAAAAATAAAAAAAAAAATGGCTAAAGCCACTTAAAAGTCACATGATTGGTTTGTTTTAAAGCAAGCAGGTCAATGTCATATCCACTGTTTCAAACTGCTTTGTTGGGAGAGGGGCTTGAATGATGTTGCTGTAGTCAGTCAGTGTGGGGTGGGGATAGATCTGGTGAGATTTTCAGGAGATCCAGTGGGGTCCAGTCTAAGCTGTGGTGCCTCTCAGGCAGCAGGACCAGGCAGGCATCAGGTGCTCCTAGGCCTTGCTCTCCTCCACTTTGACTGCCTGAGGTTTGATCGCTCCTGTGCGCACTGGCTTCATCTGGTTTGTGGAGGCTGTTTCCTGCAGCTTCACTGCTCCCAGACTGGCTTTGTTATCATCCACCCGCTGCTTTGCCTTGTGACACAAAAACCAAAGCATTAGCTAGGACAGACACCTCTGGGTAGGCAGAACAAGCAAACTGTGACCATCATTCATGCAGGACATTGAATTTGCTCCTGTAACACCTCATATTTAAGGATCTCAGTGTATCACAAGTTTGGCAATGCAAGTAACTTATAATAATTCCACAGCAGGACTTAGTAGAAATTAGTAGAAGTAATCTCACCTGACTTTCAAATCACACAGAATTACTCCTGGACTCAGTAAAACACCCACCTACCCAGGGGAAAACAAGCTCCCACATGGAGCTTCAGTTACACAGGCCTTTCTGCCTTTCCTCTGCAGCCCAAGGCACAAGCACAACAGTGTAGCAGAGAGGTACTTTTGGGCTGTACAAAGAACTCAGGTACACTACCTGCTGGACGTAGTGTCCTTGCACAGAGCCCATGCTCACTGCTGGTCCCGACGGCTTCCCGCTGGGGCTGGCAGAGCTAGGCCTGGAAATCGAAGAGTCGACAACATTCATGGAGTAAATTCTACAATGGAATGAGAGCCTTATTCATGTGTGAAAGAAAAAAAAAAAAGACAGCAAAGCAGCAATAGACAGGGCACAAGTCTGTGCTGTGCAGACCAGTGAGCTCCACAGTCCAAATGACAACACACGGGTCGGTTAGGAGAAAAACAATAAATTAGTCTTGCAAAAGCCTCGATGACCTGATGTGTCTAGACATGAGCACTCACATCTTCAGGACCAAAAACATTTATTCAATGATCCTCAGGTTTCCCATCTTCACAAGGAACAAAAGCACACACCAATTCCAACGTGTCTCTGAGATTCAGTGAACAAGTAACTTCATGCACTTCCCACAAAGCACCAGGTCAGGTACACACACTGGCCCACACCCAGGATGAAAGCCATGACCATGCATTTAGACACAAGTGCTTGGACTGAGGTGAGCACGTTCTAGGCATGAAAAGCGAGGTGATCTCGTGCAGGGATGATGGGTGCACCACGTTTCTCTCCCATTCTAAGGAGCCCGAGCTGTGTGGAGGTCTCACCTGTACGTGTGTGGGGACGGGACTGACCCTCCGGAGGACATGCTCTGTTTACCATCGGAGAAATGAAACCCTTTCATTTCCATCTGGGAGGACTACAGAGGAAAATGAGTGAGAGAGAGTATCATCTTTGCATTCACAAATCGCTCATTACTTCATATAAAAACTCAAGCCAAATGTTTGCCCTTCTCCCCATCATGCCCATTTAAAAGAAGAAATATTTTTCAGGTGAAGAAAGTGAGGCTTGTAAGTGAAATAGTTTGTTTGTATTTAAGCACCAAGCCAGCAGCACAAGCAAATACAGAACCTGGAAGTTAACTGCTGTGCTCTCTCTCCCCTATAGTAAGACAAACTTATGATATGAATCCATCAAACCAGACATGACATTAATATACCTACTCAAATGGACAAGCTTCACAACAGAGTGAAATATCTGGGCAGTAATCCAACTGTGTCTGGAGCTCACCACCCCTCAAGCACTCTGGGGAAACCTGTGTAAACATGTAATAAAACTGGAGACTCCAAACTGGATCAAGGCAGGATGTGGCTCCCTGGAAACAGAATGATGACCAGCAGCAAAAACCTGAAAACTGCTGGCTTGCACTTTGGAGATGAGGGGAAATGGGTTCCTTCATTTTAACAGCAATCCTTGGCTTGGATATTTAAGGATCCCAAACAAGCCATTCTCCCCTTTAAAAAGCAAGGAGTCAAACTTCAACGCAGGAGGGGTTACTGAATGCCATGAGCAGCACCAGGAGTTAATCCTTACCTCCCTGCTGGCAGCAAGAACAGAAGGCTGGGATCCAGGAGGGAGGATTCTTCGGGGAGCTCCTACAGGCAGGTTTTGCCCCTGGGGAAGCTGGATGGACTGTGGCAGAAGCAGGGGCTGCTGGCCAGAGCCGTAGCGGGGCAGAGGCAGCTGGGAGCCAGGCACAGGCATTGTCAGCTGTGTGACAAGGACATGTAGTTACCTTAAAGGCAGTAACAGTCTCGTGTTTGACATGCTGCCTCCCAATACCCTGAAAGCACAGCCTTGCCAAAAGGAAGCTCCCAAACAGCGCGGTCTGGCACGGAATAAACGCAAATGACTGTAACAGAGGGACTTTCACACTGAAATGGATGTTCTGGCAGTGCTGCCAACACTCTTATCAGCTGGGTTTTTAACATGCCATCAAGTTAACCTAACTGCCCGTGGATGGGGGCTGTTCTCCATTCCTACAGCCCAGTTCTCCAGTCTTCCTCATGGTCACTTCATGGGTCTGTTTTCCCTTCATACAATGGCAGTGTCAGTGCAGTGTCAGGTGCTTTGTTTTCACCTTTGAAAATCTCCTACACTCTTACACCAAAACATTCTGAGGACTGGACCTCCAGAGAAAGTGATGGAGACCTCAGTTCCATGTTTCACAGTGAGCTCCAAACCAATGATGGACAGAATGAAGAGCAATTACAAAAAAATACTGTAGCTCAGGGCTGAGGCACCTCCTGCTCCCTCTGATTTTCTCACAATTGCTGGATTTGGGAGGTTCTATCAACATTTTAGAATAAATAAATAAACCAATCTAAGGCTGGCAAAAGAAACCAAGTTATTCCCTCATGATGGATAAAGCATTTCTTCAAATATTTTGTTTGCCAGTGTTCTCTGTATTTTCCTCACCTAAGTTACTTTCAGGATTAACTCTTTACGTCAGCCACAACATAAAAATCCCTCTGAAACAAAAAATAAACCTTAACAAGTTGCACAAGATAAACGTAAGATGAGTTTAATAAAGTTATCAAATTTCTCCAGAGAATCAGAGCACATGCCCACAAACACAGCTATGGTCACAGTAGAATTCAATGTTTTTATGTGAACCATGCTTTATTAAAACATTTTCACACATTGAAATTCCTGTTAGGAGTCTGCCAAACAGATCAGCTGAAGCTGTAAATAAGACTTGGACGACAAATGAACTGAGAAGACAGATGAGCCTTTAATACAAGTTCCTAGTTGCCCTGGAAGCTGAGGTGCTGGGAGAGATGACTGGGATTTGGCTCTCAGAAGAGGTGCTTTTAGGACAACCATTGCATCATGGCCTCCTATGCATGCAGCACTGGAAGGTCTGACTTCCAAGTGACAAAATGACGTCTCAGCAGGGACAGACAAGGTATGAGCAACCATCTCATTAAATAAGGTGCTGCATATGTGAAACCATGGTTCACAGAACAGTGTCTCGGGGAAATCTTCCGCCTCTTTACAAAGAGTTTAGTTCAGACAGACATGTTACAACCCATCCTCAGAAACATGTGGCTGTGAATTAGCCTGGACCAAAGGAGTGGCTCGCCAGTCCTGCTCCTAACCTGTGTGAGCTGAGAGTCCATCATCTGGGAGGCTCCCATACCAGCCTGGTTTATTTGCCCCTCATAAACCAGTGCCTGGCTTCCGTTCATGGGCTGATAGGGGGACCCAGACTGGGTTTTCACCACCTCCAAGGGCTGCATGCCTGGGAAGGCGGAATATGGAGGCTTCAGAGCAGTGCCTCCTGTCAGGACCATGGTGCTGGGCTGGGACAGACTGGGGTGCATGTACACCTGAGACCTGCAGGAAAAAAACATGCTTCAGTCATGATGCACAAAGCCTTTGGAGACTGTACAAGCACACCCTGCCAAACTGTATCTGGCCTGCCATCAGTTGTCAGACAACTAAACTGACAGCTTAGAAGTAAACTGTGATGCCACTTTCCATTTTAGTTACCAGGATTTTTTACTTCCACTCTTAAGCTTTTACAACCACGTCCTTGTGTTGCCAGAATATTCAACAGAACAATGTTGTGTAGTATCTGATATTTATGTTTCAATATCCCACAAAACAACCTGTGCATTAGCAGTTAAGGGAGGATTCAGGTTACCTAGAGTCTGCAGCAGTTATGCAAAGCAGGAAAAAATCAGAAGTTAAAGATTCCAACAGCTCTAGCAAATAAGAAGGGTTGTTTTTTTAAATCTCAGTGTTTAGGCTTTTGAAGCACTAACTACTAATTCAGATTTTTCAGTCTCATGCTCCCTACACTGTCACTATTATTAGGGAAAGGAAACAGAATTTGAACAAAGGGGAAAGGGAAGATGAGTGTGAGGTGTCTGACCAATGTGCTCAAACATCAGGAACATAAGAGAGCAAGCCACAAGGAAAGGAAAACAGGAAGCAGTTACCTGAAGGGCTGTATGGAGCTGTACATCTCCTGGGACTGGGACACAGGCAGGCCACCCCTCAGTCCAAGCTGAGCTTGGGCCTGTAAGGATGTGTGGAGGGAAATGGGAATCTGTTGAGCAGCAGCAGCCTGCAAAAGAAATTAGTATGACTGAGAGGTACAAGAGCAGCCAGAAACTCTCCAGGGCTGTTAGAAACCCATCAGTTTCCTGCATGAGCCAATCTGCAGTGACAATTACCTACCCTGGGTCTTCACCCAGCCCTGCACCATTCCCCAGAAGAGCAGCACACACTGGGAACACACTGCCCAGGCACCCAGATGCCTGCAAGAGGCATTTGATGGACATGAGGGAACCAACATGCTCCTCACACAGAGCAGGCAGTGACAATCCCAGCTCTCACCTGCCTGTACTCCACCTTGAAAGAGCTCTCCCCAGCCCTATCAACACCCAATTTACTAATGAAGTTACTCATTATTATTGACTGGCTGGAGAATTCACCAAAAGTCACTTCATCTCACTCAGGCCTCAGCATTTGCTTCAGTTAAAACCAGTCCAAGGGCACTGGTACAATTCCCTCCCTTCAGTTCCACTAACCTCTGACACCCACTGGGAAGCAGCATTCAAGGAACCTAAAGGGAGCCACATCTAATTTCCTTTGGGCTATGAAAGTGAAAAACTACTCCTTGTTTTTTAAGTTCCACCATGAAGAATCCCTGAAACACCACGTGCAAGCTGTGCTGCTCCCTTACCTGTTGGTAGCTCTGCTGCTGAGGTATCGTCTGAGGGACCAGGCGGGGCTGACTTGCAAACACGTGCCCATCCAGATACAGGGGTGGAATATGGTTACCTGGACATCACAAAAGGCAGGCTGTCAATTCAAGGTACAGGGGAGATACAGGCACAGCAGAGATCTGCAGGTCAAGACTATTTCCCACCTCTCAGCAAGTTAACACAAATATAGTACCCATTCAGAAGTGTCTGTAAAGCTCCTAAATCTACATACCAACATCAGCAGTAGCAGGATTGCTGAGAATTAATCATATCTTCCTGTCAGAGGCTAAATGTAAACCCAGGTTTTCCACCTCCACAAAAGAGTCAGACACTAGCAGCTCAGAACTTGGTAACCTGTACTCTGAACTAAATGCCAGAAATCTGCTCTGCAATCATCTCATCTTTGCAGCTCAGACAGACAGGAAGAGCAAACACAGCATTTAAGGCCTTGACACATGAGATCTAAAAGCCACATTCACCCCAAGGGTGGCACCAATTAGCAACTGCTGTGCCACTCCTGTGCTTTTGTGCAGATATGAACCACAGGATTAAGCAGCAAGATTAGGGTGGGTGAGGAAGGAAATCACCTGACTTGAAACCATCTGTTTACCAAGTGAAAGCTAACAACAGAGTCACTACACATTTCACTCTGTTCCTGAACTGCAACGAGAAACAGAATGCATACATGAGAAGCCCTCTGGGACCCAGGAGTCATCCCATGGAGAGAATCCCAGTACATTTCTCTTTCCAGATGCTCTCCCTAATTACACACACTAACATGACTGAGTTAAGCTTTTCCTTTAACTAAAAGGCAGCAACACCTTCCTCTCTCCCAGAGTTCTGTGAGCTGTAAGCCAGTTGCTGTTTTGCTAAAAGCAAATGGTGCTCAGAACCTGTGGCTTCAAAGGCAAAACAAGCAGAGGAATGGCTGATAATGATATTGGGACTGTTGAAGCCTCTCAGCCAGAGGTCTCTTTCCATTTTACTGGGCACACAGTAAAGGGTAAGCAAGATCTATTGAGACATCAGACACTTGCCACTACACAGGGAAAGCTGGCTTTGTATTAAGCTTTCACCAGTCACATTCTTTAAAGTGGGGAGACAGTCCCTCTTTCTGCCTTGCCTGGGTTATTAAGGATCTGTCAAACACCAGCCAGCCAGTTACTCTACACAGCAGCTCTTCTCACCATGCTCTCATCTACCAGAACCAGAGGATGGCTCCCAGATAACAATCAGACAATGCAAATGCTGCTGCTGCAGTTTGCAGGTACCTGGAATAGATGCAGAAGGTGCTACAGATGCCACAGGCATGGGAGGCATAGAAACTCCACCAAAAGAGCTGTAGCTGACACCGTTGGAAGCTCCAACACTGGAAGGAGGCTGGATGCCTGAGCCTGCACCTCCTGGGGAGTTCTGTTCTGGTAAACTCGGAGAGTTTTCCCAAGCTTTACGAGCAGACTCCATCTATGGAAACAAAGAACAATAACTACAGACAGTTCAAATGGGGAGGACATTACCAAAGCCCACAGCTGCTCATCTGTGTCCTAAGCCCAAATCCCCTGCACTCTAGGCATAGTGGAAAGCTGACAGGTCTGAGGTCAGGGGATTCTACAACAATTTCTAATGAACAAGAACTCTTCACAAATACTCAAAACCCTTGGTATTTGCTGAGCTTCTTGGGTTTGGGATGGAGGTGGGTTTTGGTTTGGTTTATTTGGTTTTGTTGTTCTTGTTTGTACACTTGGGTGGGTTTTGTTTGGTTTTTGCCTCTCTTTACACCACCAGGCTTCTCAGGATCCCTTAGCAGCCACCTTGCCCAGTACAGAAATAGGAAAGCTGTGTTGCACTTGGTTCTACAACTGGCAAGGACTTCCTGCATTCAGGACCTCAAACACACACCCCTGCACTCATGCTGAACAGCACATATGCACAACTTTTACAAAAGTTAAATAAAGTTTAGCAATACCTAGCAGAATGCTCTGGGAAAGATCTCCCCACAGAAACGTGGTACCCACACACCTTCAGAGTGATCTCCCCACAGAGTCATGGTAACCAGACACCTTCATCTTCCTTACCTTAAGAGTAAGGTCAGCAGTGGGGAAGGACATGGGGTTCAGGCCGATGCAGCGCTGGAGGTGATGATCCCTTCGCAGGATGGGAATGGACTGTGTTAACCCTGCCTGAGGGGAGAGTCATAAAAGGTGAATATTTGGGAACTCTCAGGAGAATGGTATGAGCCACCAAGGCTGACAGAGGTTCAGCTGGGCAGCTCCAGTAAGTGCACATCAAAGAATTCAGTCCCTGGTGGTACTGCACGAGCCAAGTGCCACATTCGCCTAGGGTCCATTCTGCTCTTGCAATAAAGGAGGCTTTGGTTATGTGCAAAGACACCCCTCCATGCTGAACTTTATCAGCTTCCACTTAACCATCAGTTTGATCCAAAAACTTCCATTTGCAGATGAGTTCTCCTTCCTGTACCATACTTAGAAACTACCTAGGTTTCAGACAAAATCTGTTTCTGAAAAGAAACACCCTATAAGACAAGTGTCCAAAATCAAAACCAGACACCCTACAAACTTGAAGACATTTCAAAAGCAGCTTTGTGTGTGTCTCACATTGCTGTCTACAGCTGGGCTTTCAGTGTGCTCACTCCTTCACAAAGAATAATAAAATACCCAGAGGGCTGGAATAAGCTGGGAAACCTCCAAAAAGGCCTGACCACCATGTTACAGTTCTCTGCCTTGCTGTGACAGGTGAAACCTTCTGAGGAAGCTGAGCAGTCTGGGTCTAAACATGTCACCATCTGGACCATGGCCATGTCCAACACTTGTGTGTCTCAGGGGAAGAGACTGGCCATCTCAGACATGGCTCTACACAGGTCACAATGATAATGAAGTTGCTCTCTACATCATTTCTGAGTTTGTGACACTCATTGTACCACAGTACCATGAGATTTCCATTTTAGATTTCAGTAACATGTGCTGCCTAAACATGAAATATGAAGTCAGATGCAGACATGCTTCCTCTCTTTGGAAGCATCTGAGATTTACCTAAGGAGTATCTCCAATGAATCAATGTCAAAAGAAAAAAATACTTACATTACTGGCCAAGGCATCCTGCAATTTGGTGACAGGGTTAGCTGCAGTGCCAGAGGCAGAACCAGGTGGCAAGCTGAAGTCAGAGTCCTGAAAAAGCAAAACATATAAAATTTAAATCCAGGTCCATGGGCCACACCTCTGCTTTTCATGGTTAATGACTCTAGCCTGAATTATGACACTACAAACTAAAGACTGATTTCCAGTAAGCCTTGCTGCAAACAGAAAACACTTCTCAGCACTCAGCAGCAGGCAACCCCCAGAGGCACACAAAAGCTTGGCCATGACTTTGTCCCTCACCTCTGTTACCACCCCAGCTGGTCCTTGGGACTGTATTTCCAAGTGGATACTAAATGTTTGCCAGGACATCCTGAGTCCCTAGTCTGTGTCAGTAATGAAATCTAAGGCAAACCTACAGCTGGAAGCTTCCTCTAAACAATCCTTCTTCCTCAAACGACTTTTCATCCCTCAACAAGATCAAATCACCAAGAAGATAAAATTAAATTCAATCCTCACTTTAGGATTTACTCCAAATTCAATGGGTGGCACAGGAAGTACAGAATCCACGTGAATTTCCACCCCATTAACAGGGGGAATATTCCCTTCCAGCCGTTCCGTTCCCTCCGAACCCTTTCTGTTTTTCAGGGAGCGCTCGTTGCCGATGGGTCCGGGCTTGTGTTCCTTGTTCTGTCCTGAGCCTTGATCTGAATCCTTAACAGGAAAGCAGAGAGGCTGAGACACAAAGACCAAATAACCCAACCTCAAGCCTTAAAAATGCTATCAAGAACAACACAACCACTTCACAACGTCTCTCACTCTGCGCTCTGGCTTGGCTGCGAATCCAGATTACCTTTTTATCAGTTTGCTTCTGCACTTGCTCCTTCTGGCAGTCAGGCTTTGAGTCCACCAGGCCAGCCCCATTCATCTCCTCTGGTTTGAGGGTGCCATATGGAGAGCTGCGCTGAGAGGAGGTCGCGGAGGATTCCCGAGACTCCGCGCTCAAGTCAATGCCACTATCCCCCTGGCTGCCTTTAAATCCCTGCTATGCAAAGCACGAAATGTGTTAAAGCCCCGGACTCCGACCCAGCACCACCGAGGAAAAATCATCCCAAAAAACAGCAAGACCATGTCCCTTTGTCAAATCACCTTCCTGGTTAACTGCAAAGGAGTTGGGCCTGACCTGCAGCAGCCCTTGGCTGCTCCTTCAGCTCTACACAGCCCTCAGACAGTGAACTGATGCATCAACCACACCATGGCTTCAGAGTAAGGAAATGTGTCCCACAGAACAACTAGGCTGAGACTGCCAAACTTGCTTCACATGGGATCCAAATCAAATTTGAACTCTTGGTCTCCAGAGATGAAGAGTTCAGGAACTCCTCTACCCTCCCTGCATTAAGGCTACAGCTACACACTGCTCACAGGCACAAACAGGACCTAAGGGATTCCACCCTCCTCAACCACAGTGTGCACCCAGTGATGAGCATAACCCTGGAACAGCTCTACCACACAGTTACTCCAGATTTATACCCACACA
This sequence comes from Zonotrichia leucophrys gambelii, assembly GCF_028769735.1. Lineage (NCBI taxonomy): Eukaryota > Metazoa > Chordata > Aves > Passeriformes > Passerellidae > Zonotrichia > Zonotrichia leucophrys. Next base: position 4,544,624 of record NC_088186.1, read on the forward strand.
CAACACCAAGCAGCGCTGGCTTGGCTCTTTAGGTCAAGATTTGAACAGCGCCAAGCTCAAATTAAAACTGCAAAGAGACGGTTTAAAATGGCACAAGCAGAGCTGAGAGTCACTAAGCACAGATGGAGCAATGAGAAGCATGAAAGCACCTGCATTAATACTTTATACACACAATACCTTGAAGGGCACCTTAGGAGCCACTTACCTCAGTGCTGGACTCAGTACCATTAAAGGTATTTACAGGCTTGCTCCAGGAATCGCTGCCAGGAGACTGAACAGAAAGTGCTGGAAGAGAATGGAGGGCAGGGTTCAGCTGCTTGAAACACAGCTATGAGCACACCCTGTACACATTACGCCATCCACCTTCCATTTCTAGACATGAGAAAGGGTATTTTCACCACCTCAGAACATTAAGTGTTGCCCAGACATCTGAGACATGATGCAGCAGAGAACACAGGGTATGAGGAGTGAGAGTAGAGTACAGGGAGGAGATTTCTTAGGGAACACAACAAGAGAAAGACAGGTCAGAGAGAAACAAGGGAGGCACTAACCACTCAAGGCTAGATATGAGAAAATGTAGGAAAGCAAAATAACAAAAAGTAGATCCAGCCCAAGCAGCTATAAAATGCTGTATTGTAGTAACTTGATGTGAAACAAAGACCCAAGAGAAGAAGCAGATTAGGAGACTGACATGGCCAGCAACAGGAGCAGGATGGCTGAACAGTAGAGCTTAGAACAGAGGCTACTCCACATGTCTGCCAGCTCCCCCCTCATTCCCAGCACCAGAGGAGGAGAGAGTTTTCTTCTCTGAACCATGGACCCCCCAGCCTTCCTGCACATCCCAGAGAGCTCCAGCTCTGTGAACCCCTTTGGAACAAACAGACCCAAGCCTACCTGGGCTGTTGCTCTCCCAGATCTCCGTGCCCAGGCTGTTTCCAGACACTGCTACATCACTCTGCTCCAAGCACAGGCTGTTCTGCTTCTTAGCAAATCGTGGAGGAATGCGCGACTGAAGGACGCGGGCCTTGGCTGGTGCCTGCGACAGGAGAGGCACAGGTGTCAGCCTGGGAGGGGCCCCCAGTCTGACAAGGCTGGAAAGAGCTGCCTTTTGCACTGTGAGGTTTTCTTCTGGCAACAACACAGTCAGAGTGCAAAGTCATCCTGCTTTGCACTGCTCCTGCTGCCCAATATCCCACCAACTACAGCCAGCAGCTGGCTTAGAGAGCCAAGCTGCTTTGGATGAAGACCATGCTAGAAACTTAACTTCCAATTAGCAATTCTGCTGCAAGCCAAGAATAGTCAGAAATCAAACTCTCCTTTTCAGACCAGCAGCCCTAAATATGTTTCTGGGGCCCAATACAGGATCTGTACTATTTTGGCACTGTCAAATGTACCTTTTTCTGTTCATACAAACACTTTCTGGGGCCTTGTTTCTCTGACTGCAACCCAAACCATGTAACAGGTCCAACTTTTCTGCCTGCCATTCCTCACCTGAGCAGCCTGTTCCTTCTTCCTTCGCTCCTCTTCCAGCAAGCGACGCTGCTTTTTAGTAAGAACCTCAATGAAGCCTTCCCCTGCCATGGAACCAACTTCATTCTCTTCTGCTGTGTTTGACACCCGATTATCAATGATGGTACCTGAACAAAGCACACAGAGAGAACACAGTGCACGTGTGTGTGCATATAAAGCTTTGTAATTGCAGGAATTTAAACAGTGCACTCCAAAGAGGATCCATGCCACAGTAAGTTCACCTAGCAACATAGCAGCTACATTTCGAAAATAAAATAATGTATGTAGTCTGCTGACATCTAGCAGCCACTTTATCTTGCAGGACTTTGCTGTCTCCTCTGTTTCAAGATGACCACACTTCAGCCAGAGGAGCTGTGTGATAACTCAGGTAATTCTCTTTTCAGAGATGCTAATTTCTTGCCTCCTTGCCATTAGCTCAGCCTCAAATTCCCCACTCTGGATGCTCTCTTATTTCTTTTACACAACACAAATTTCAAGCCTAAAACACATCAGCATCTTAGAGAGAAATACAGAAATATTCTCCCTAAACACAAACTTTCTATAGAAGAAACATTGGAGACACTGTCAGATCAGGCTGAAAAGTTTGTGTTTAAAATTTAACAACAATTTTACCTTCCAAGTTTTTCTATTTAGATACACAAGAATCACACAAATGGAAAAAAGCCCCTAACCTGATAAAAAAAAATTACACTGGATTGAATCAGTCTGGCTTTAATCAGTCAGCCATAATATGTTATCCTCCTAAAATAAACAAATGCATCAAGATACTCACTTCCATAACTCAGTTCAAACTGTGACAAGGCCTCTCCCTTCTCACTTGCTCTTTGTGCAGTGGATTTGTGCTCCTTCTCTGGCTTTTTACCTGGCCCCTCAGCACTCTCTGAGTTCACATGGGAGGCCCTATCCAAGCTGTAAATGGAGTGGCTGCTCCCACCACTGGTGTTGCCAAGGCCTCCTCCTTCTTCTGTAGACCTACACAAGAAAGAAGGGAAAGGATTTTGTTTTGTCAGTAGAATGCAGAGTGACAAGAAGAAATTGCATGGGGTGTATGTCCACTCCCACATGTGCATATATCACAGATCAGAAAACAACTTTACCTTTTGCTCTTTATCAGGGTCCCATTCTGCTGGCTCTCATATCTGGAAGCTGCTCCCACACCAGTCCTGACAGACTGCTCTGCAAACCCTGCCGGCTCAGCCTTGCGGCTCTGCCTGTCCACCAGCGGCCTCTGGCTTGAGAAGCTCCTCTTTGCCAGCTCCCTCTTCTCTCCCAAGCTCCCAGTGCTGAGGCCACCTTCCAGCTGGCCCTCACTCTCTGGGGCTCCATCTCTTCTGTCCCGCCGCTCGCTGAAGTCGCTGCTCTCAGACGCCGTCTCCCACTCCTCGTTGGCATGGTCTGAGGAGTTCTGGTAGGACAGCTCAGGGGAGCGTCTGCCCGAGATGCTGCTCTTCTCTGCAGTGCCCAGTTTGGATCTGCCTGGCCACTGGCTGGGTAGTAGATTTGGGCCTCCCTCCTCAGGGTTCCACTGCCCAACTGATTCCCTCTCCTGCCTGAGGCGTCTGAACCGCGGGGGTTTGTCCTGGCGGGGAGGACGCCGCCTCCTGAAGGGCCTGTTCTCTATGTTCTCCTGATCTGCTGAGTAATCCTCCTGGAAAAAGTGCCTTTTGTCATCCAGATGACTCTCATCAAAAACCCGGCTGGAGAAGGAATCCGTGTGTTTGTAAGAATCCTGAATGTAGTCCCTGTCAGACTGCTGCCTGCTCCCAAAGGTGTCTGATGGAGACGAGTGGCTGTATTCTTGCCACCCTCCTCCCCCACTCCTGCCCTGCCACTGGGTGGGCTCCTTACCCATGAACCCCCTTCTCCCATAGCCAGAGTTGCTCAGTCTCGGTGGCAGTGATCTCCCAAAGGCTCTTGGAGCCCTCATCTTAGGATCCAGGCTATTGTGATCATCTGAATAGATTTTGTTGGACCTCCAAGACTCTTTGAAGTCTCCCTTTTTCAAATCACTGTCCTCCCTGTCCAGCACAGAGCCTTCATTGCTGTTCTCAGAGCCCCTCTGCCGGCGACGCTTGGGGAGCTCCTCATACTCTGAGCCCTCACTGTGTGTCTCGCTGGCAATCCGGCGCCTTGGCTTGCCCCTGGGGAAATCCTCTGGCTGGTTGAACTCCCGCAGCCCTCGGCCCCGGCTGCTCCTCTGGTTGTTGTTGTTGTTGTAGACCCCCCTGCTGCTCACAACCGTGCCTCGGCCTCTGAAAGTGAACTCTCTGAAGCCTCTCCCTCGCCCACGCCCTTGACCTCTCCCACCGAAGGCTTGCTCCTCATCAATGAAGATCCAGTTGTTTCTTTTTGTGGGAGGGAGATCGCTGCTTTCTCTAGATAGTTTGCTCTCCCAGGTTCTTTCTGGCTTCTCTTCTTCTTCCTCCTCTTCTTCTTCCTCCTGGGATTTCTCAGCCTCTCGCGCAAGGCTGGTTTGGGAAGAACCTTTGTCATCCAGCAGGTAACGCGTGGAGTTCAGCAAGGCAGCAGAGTCATCTGACTCATTTTCCACCTTCTGAACAGCTGCCTTCTCCTTCAGCGGGCGTGAGCTGTCCTCTCCCTCCAGTTTAACCTTCTCCATCTCCTTCTCCTTCTCTTCCACCTTGAGGGCTTTCAGGACTGGTTTTTTAATGGGCCCTGACCGCCGTGTCCTCCCCATCTGCTCCGGGGGCTGCCCGCTGGTGCTGCGGCTCTCAGGAGCCCACTCTGGTGTCTCCTCAGTGGCCTGCTTGGGATTGGCTCCTTCTTTCTTCCAGGGGTCAGCACTGAAGGACTGCTCATCCCGGGGTACTTCTTCAGCAACTTCTGCTGCTGTCTCGGCAGGTTTCTGATGGTGGTTGATATCCCAACCGTTGTATTCAGGCTTCTTCTCTGCTTGGATAAAATCAGGCTCCAGAGGTGAGCACCTCAGGTTTGCATGGCGGCTGCCAGCAGGACAGGCTTCCTGCACACTCTCCTGGTGCTGGAACAGGAGATCCTGGCCTATCCTCTGAGAAGACAGGCAGCTGTCAAAGTCTGCTTGGGCCTTCTTGTCAAAAGCATTCAAATACTCCTCCCCTCTCTCTTCAAAGAGATCTCGCTGAGTGCTCAGACTCTCTGGTCTTCCAGAAGCAGAGTAACTTTCATTCCTGAGAACAAAACAAACAACAAAGGAAAGTCAGGTAATGCAGAGCACAGCACAAATCCAAGGGCCCAGGCTGGATACAAGAGGTGAAAAGAAATAAACTAAGGTTTATGGTAAATCATGAGGCAATTAACCTATAAATACTAAAATGCTGGGCAAAGCTGCAGTGGCCCCAGGCTGTACTGCCTGGTTTGTTAAATCAATACATAATAAAGTAAAACAGTTCCTATGATGAGCAGCAAACTTAAGAAATTAAGGGAGATTTAACCTCCAATGATGTGGAGATCTGAAAACAAAGAATTGGTTTTAGAATGTCTAAAAAAAAGTAGGAAACAAACTAGCAATCATCAGATTTTTTCTGACTCATGTTTTTTTATACCTTCCCATGTAGGTGACAAGGCCCCTCTCCCTCCAAACAGGCTCCAAGCTGGTCAGATAGAAAACTTCTGAACAGCTCAATAGCTCTGTGTAAACCAGCTAAAGCACTGAGGAGTGTAAGGGTGCTCCCAGATCAGAACCTGGGCCTGTTCACAGACATCTTTCAGGCCAGCTCTACACCTGCTTTTCAGCAGACAGCTTACAGCAGCACCTCCCATCCCAGCATGCATGAGGACAGGGGAATCCTGCACTCACCTGGCATGCAGCCCCTCCATGCTCATGTTGTCAGCCTGTTTCTGATGTGACAGGGAGTATCCTTTGCTCTGCAGGGATGTGTAGCTGTCCTGGCCCCACACTGGCACAGGATCCAAGGGAGCAGTTTTCCTCTCCGCCTGCCCTGCCTGACAGTTCTGATCTTCAGACCGACAGCTGCTCCCACTGATGGAGTCCTGCTGAATCATGGGCTTCATAATTCCTGCTCACAACAGAGTTCATGCCATTAGCACCAGGATTTCACAGACAAAAAGAATTTAACAATCTCCTAGCCTGACTCCCCTTCCTTCTCAGGCAGCAGGTGGCTGCAGCCATGGAAACCTCCCTTGTAAAGGGGAGCCTGTGCTTGGAAAACGCACAGCTGGGAAATACACCTGGAGTGATACAGAAGATGACACAGCTCTCAGAGCCCAGCCCACACAGACACTACACAGCATCACTGGCTTGGGATCAAGCAATCCACCAACTCCAGGGAATGATTTATACATCCTGATGTTTACACTCACACCTCTGAAGATTAGGACAATATAGGAAGGTGCACAGGAACTACAGGGTTTCTCCATCACATGGTCTAAAAGGGGTCTATTGAGATTTCACATTATTGCAGTAACTCCAAAACTTATCCTCCTCCTTCAACAGGCAAGATCAGTGATCTGCTACCCTTTCCTCCAAGGGGCAAGATCAGTCACATCCACTAAGGTCAGAAAGCAGTCAGGGAATGTCTCCCACTGCAGTGCAGAGACTGGACAGACACATGTCTACATGTCCTCCCTCCCAGTCTCCCACCACTTCCCATTCTCATCCCAGAGAAGGGATGCCAACAAGAATGCAAAGTCTGGACAGAGATTAAGACAACACAGCAAATCTCCAGCTATGAACCAACTCAACAGCCAAGATAAACCCTGCCAACAGCTCACCTGAAGGGTGAAGGGCTGAAGGGTAGAAATCCACGGGGGTGCGGCTGGGGGCCATGCGAGGGTCCATGTAGGACGGCATCATCATCCAGCGGGGGTCGAAGCCGAGCATCTGCGGGTGCGGCGGGTAGAACGTCCGCTGGGCATGGGAGTGGGATGGAGGAGGATACACCTGCTGCTGCCAGTGCTGCATCTTGTACAGCTGCTCCTGCAGGGGACAGGATGGGCCATTGGACATGGCTGTGCTGCCAGCAATCACACTGAGGTACTGCTCAGCCAAAGGAAAACACGTGCCATCAGCAAAGGGTCAATCTCTGATCAGATGGGAGGGTGGGGCAGACAGGGGTAATTCACTCCCAGCTGGGAATGTGGCAGTTGTTATTCTAACACACCACTGTGGGCCAGGCTATGTGGCCAAACATAGGGGATCACCTTTAACACCACAATTTGCATCCGTTCAACACTCCTGAATGAACACAGGACAGCTTCCTGTCAAATGCCACTTCATAACTGGAACCAAATACTTCAGAAGATGTTACATTTTCCAGGAAATGCATCTCTAATTTATTTAGAGTGTAGATATATTAGTTCCACCCCTGTCAGCTTAAGAGATTAGATAAAAACAACCTAAATCACATTAAGAGAGCTATTAATATTTTACTGTGTTTCCTGGGCATCCTTCAGACAGGCTGGCACTTGCAGGTTGTTTCCCCATCTCCCACACAGCCAGTCCACCTTTCCTTAGCTGAGGACTGTCATGATGCTAATTTGATTTGACATTTAACTTTTGCTGAAGGTCCAAAAATAATATATATTTGAAAGGAGTCTGTGTACTGAAGTGTACTGAAGAAAGCTTTCAAACACTAAACAGCTCCAATTAACATCAAATGCATCTACTTACTTGTCATATGTGCCACCATATTTTTTTGCTAAGCTTACAACAGTGTCAGATACCGTAACTGGTTATTAAAAAAGCCAATCCCCAACTGCAGAGCAAAAGAGACACCTTTAAATCTGAATCTGACACATCATTACAGCAAGGAAGGCTCTGATAAATGCAGATTACATCTACATTACCTAGTCCTCTGGTACCTCGGAGAAAATACTGCCTCCACAATACCATCATTCTCCATTTTATTCTCTACATGGAGCCACCAGAGCAGCAATACAAGCCAGCCAAAACATGCACGGCCTCATACATACTAACATCACAGAGGATAAGAGAAAATAAAATAAAACTTCATGTTCTTCCACTAGTGATGACCTGTGGTATTATTAGCATGACAGCAAAGACATCCAATTCTTTTTAGTTTAAGAGCATCTCCTTTCAAGAGTAACATTAGGCAGCATTTGCTGCTGTACATCTGAATCATGAAAATGTCAACTGCCGAGCAATGAGCATGGGGAACATCCATAAAAGAGCAATTACTGAGCAAAAGCCAATTGTGAGCTCTTTGCTAAGATCTGCAGCAGCATTGATGATATCCCATTTCAAGTGGTTATTTTATGAAGAATGGCAATTAACTTTGCATTATCTGAAGCCTGAATACTCTGTCCCTTGGTTTGGCTCTGCTGCCCTACAGAGACTCCGTGCATCTGGCAGCAGAGCTGCACAGCACGTATGGCACACACAGCACTGAAAGGTCAGGCAAGAGCCAAGATGCACAAAGCAGCTCAGCTGATGTCTCAGTGCCCCAGAACAGTTTTCAATGCAACAAAAATGAAACATTTAAGACCAAACGTTTTTACAGTGCAAAGAAAACAATGATCTCAAAGAGCCTCACAGAAAAAAATAATCTAAGTAGGTATTAGATGAGAGCTGAGCAAAGGACCAGCCCTCTGCAAAGGCAGGAGATGGAATGAGAAGTGTGGCACTCCAGAACTCCCTCCAAGTCCAGAAGCAGTCCAGGAACTTGCCAAACTAAGCACAGTTTGCCCCTGGCAAGCAAATGGCTGCCCATACCTACAATGGTAAGGACTCAGCAAGTGCTGAGTGAAATGGAAGCAGCTGAACCCCAAGGGTTTCCCCTTCCCCTGTCCTGTGGATTCAGGCACTGCAGCAGTGCTGAAGAACAGCAGCTCATCTTGTGCCAGAGAGTAAAAAGAGATGTTCATCAGGTTCAAGGCTAGCCCAAGGAACAGAACCTCCCCTGGGCCAGGCCTACACAAGCACCAAGACAGCCACTCATGGTTTGGATGTGGGAACATCCACAGCTTCTCCTGCTCATGAACATTTGCAAACCAGAGCTCTGGCACAAGCCACACAGTTCTAAGAGTTCCAATTGTCAGGAGATGCCCAGACAACCATGCAAGACAAGTCAACATTTCTGACAGCACTGTGTTTTTCTCCCAGGCAAGTGACAAACCTGGCAGAGCTCTACCCACAACAGCTCAAGCATCACAGGGAGCAAGGAAAACTCATGTAGCCCACAGAGAGCCTTTCTACCCAATCAGACAGGGTATTTCCATGATCAGAAGTACTGAAAAAGGCCAGGGTAAAACCCCATTTATCCCCTCCCAGCCCAAAGACTGATGGTGTTGAGAACTGAGCAAACACAATGGTTTAGTGGGGGTCCAGAAAATGGGTTGTGAGCCATTTACCTGCTGCTGTTGCTGCTGCTGTTGCCTCTGGAATCGTGGGGGAAGAGACTTCTGGTATTTGTTGAATTCTTGTGCTGGTGAGGGAGCTTCTCTGAGCTCCTCCTCACTGCTGCTTTGGGCTGCTGCTGCTGCTGCTGGAGCAGGACTCTCCTCTTCCAGATAGCCAACAGAGGCATCTTGTGTGTGAAACTCAGGGGTTGCTGCAGAGAAGAAAACAATCCTTCTAGAGCCTGCTCATGACAGAGTTGGGAGTGCATCACCACCACACAATCAGCTGTGGGCATGTCCTGACTGTATATAATACATGGCTGAACCTTACCACAATCATATACAGCACATCCTTTACCTTGACAGTCCTATATAGAGTTTTGCCCATCTTATTTTAATGATAAATTCTGAGATCCTCCTTTGCTATCAGCCTTCTGCTTAAGCACTGGGGAGAAACTCCTTTTCCTCATTAGTCCTCAAACCTGGCAGCACTTACTCTTTTCTGATCTATGGTCACAAGCACTTAATATTATCATCCAATCATGAGAAGCCCATGAGGCCCATTCCAACCAGCCCTCTGCTAGCACAGCTCACTGAGCAACTGAAGAAGTTTGCATTTGTTTTAATAGCTTTTTTTATTTAATCAACCTTTGTCAACAAAGCAAAATACTCTGCAGAATACAAGCAGCAGCTGATCTCTCAAGGGTAGCTGAAGGACCCTCTGAACACTCCCTCCCAGGAATTCTCCACTCCAACTAAAATATCAGTACTACAGCAAAAAAAGCAATTTTTACAGGGTGAGGCAGGCAGTGTTTCTGTACCTTTACGGAAAGCATGGCCATTCTCTTGTGTAGTGTTTTTCTCTGTGCTGGGAGGTCGCACATCCTCGTTCTCTGTGTGTTTCTGTGTCTCCCCATTCTTCTGAGCCAGTTTGCATTTCTGATCAAGCTGCTTGAGCTTTGCAGCACAGGCTGCCAGGCGCTCCTCCCTGGCTCGCCGCTCCTCCTCCTCCCGTCGCTTCCTGGCTCTCTCAACAGCCTCAGAGATCTCAGAGTGCACAAACTTCTGTCTCACAGGCACCTTTTCTTCTTTATCCTCTATGGACTGCTGTCTGAGAACACTTCCCAGTGCGGGCTTCTGCCAGAGAAAAAACATTCCTCCATAAGTGTGACCCAACCAGCGCCTCTATCCTGAGATCTGCATTCCACGGTGACAATTTCCCCTTCTGACTCCCTCCTCTCTAACCCCAAGCACAAATCCCCCTGTTACTGGGAAGAGTTATTGATATTTGGTTCAGTAACTCCATTTTCTCACTGACAACCCCACTGTTCTGGACCAGCTTCAATTTCTTTTCCCTAGTGGAAGTGCTATGCAGATAGATGTCTCTCCAGGTGGATATAAACTAAGAATAGAGAAATTCATCAGCATCCCATTTCCAACAAAATGTCAAATTAGCCTCTTAAGGACAGTGATGGGCTTCCAGCTCACCCTCATGAGTTGAACCTACCTGGTATTCTGAGGCAGAGCTCCAGCCATTCAGCTTCCTTGGAGGCTGCTGTGAATCCTGTGCTTTCCGGACTGGCCGGGACAAGCCAGCTGAATCATTCCAATTCTTTCCCTCCTCCAAGGTGTGCTTGACATCTGCACTGTCTGCAGAGCTCAGGGACAACTGTCGCTGCCTTCTGGGATCCCAGCTGTTCCTGTCACATAAACAGCTTTATTATTGCATCTGCTACTTGCTTCAAAAAGCACTTGGAGCCTAATCAAGTGGCAAAGGCAACTGACTCTAATAAAAAGGAAAGATAACAAAAAAACACCAGAACAAATGATGTGCCTCTCTGAAGGTACATAAGGATCAACTCCACTACTGTGCAGCAGATAAAGGTGAGAAAAGAGGAGGAAAAAAGCCTGGCAAACTAGAAGTCAGCTGGTAGACCTACACAAAGCCTTGAAGACCACTCAAACACTGCCCAGTAAAATCAATGAAGTCACAGTAACAAATGAGAGGAATCAAGACTCCACATTTAGAACAAGTTTTTAAAGATCCTGGTATTGCTCATTTTTACTAAAGCTAAATTGTAGGTGCAAACACAGTGACTTCTTACCACTTCTGTCGTCCATCTTTAAGAGTTTCTTCCTCTTCTTCATCTTCACTAAACTTTAGTTTCTCAGAATAATCCACTTCATCATGAATGCCTACGAAGGCAGCAAAGGGAGAACAGATTTATGAGAGAAGAGAAACAGGTCTCTTGTCCTGATAAAGCTTATGCTCTCCTTTAGCACTAAATTACAGGACACACAGCCTTGGCATGAACTACTCACAAAGCCAAATGTCCAGCACTGGTCCTGGAAATCACAGAATAGTTTGGGTTGGAAGGGACTTTTAATGTCATTTACCAACCTCCCTCAATGAGCAGGGACAATTTCAGCTAGATCAGGTAAGAAATTATGTGAGCAGCGTGGACACACACTAGTGAACAGCTGGACTGGTCCCAGAGGAGAAGCATCAAACAACCTGGGAGTGGGGGCTGCAAATGAGAGGGCAGTTGCCAAGCCAGACTGTGTGCAACTGGATACTGAATGCCATGACTGAAAAGGCAGGACTAACTCTCCATCCCAGCACCCACAGTCCCATCCCTCCTGCTGTGCTTGGTGTTTTCAGATTTTAGGAGTCTTCAGATCCAGTTCCTTGAGCACAATATGATGGAAGGATCAGAAGGATCCATTGTGTCATCATTTACACCAATTTCACAACTACACAAAGCCAGAGCATGAAGGCACTTTACCTGCCCATCCATCATCTGCATCATTGTCCAGCTCATCCAGCCCCTTCAGGTTCTCTGCATTGATGATGGTGGGTCGGGGCACTCGCTCCAGCTGCTGCCGAACTGGGCGCGTTGGGCGAGACAGGGTGGGCCTGTTCTCTTTTCTGTAGGGAAACACAGAACTGGTCAGAACCAGCAAAAAGAAAATCAAAGAATGCAGAGCTGATTTTGTAACACCAAATCAGTCCTTTTCTACTATGCACTTACATACACTTATATACAATGCATCCAAGTTTCTCTCCCTGTCCAGCGATTTCTTCCCCTTGTCTACCTGGTACCTAGAACTTAGAGATCAGAGCTGCAACCCCTCCAGTCTAGGATCACAACCCAATTCCCATGTCTGCCTCCTCTTCAGACACACAATGCTCATAGTCTTGCTGTTCTAGTTGGAGAAAAGCACTCCTGCTTTGGGTAAAAAACAGGGTTCCCCTTTGGCACCTGCAGCTTCACACATGCAACTGCATCCTTGGCCCAAATTCTTGCCTAATTTAAGGTTCATGTCACACCCCGAACCTGCCTCTCCAGTGACAAAGTGATAGCAGCCTTACCCATCCTGGTCATTCATCTGGAATTGTCTGAAAGGTACCCGGGGCTCGAGCCGAAGCTGAGGAACGGGGAAAGACCCTCGCTCCAGCGGTGCAGGGGTCTCAGATGGCTGCTGTGGACACATCTGGAATGAGGCAAAGCAGAACAGTCTGGTTTTAATCCTTGCCACAGGAAGGTTTACCCAGATTAGGTGACAACATATGCAAGGTAGCTGCACCCACACAAAAGGGAAACAAACATTTCACATCTGGCTGGCTCCTTCTCCAGCTCCAGAGGGAAAGGAACAACTGGACAACTTCTCCTTAGGCTGAGCAAGGCTGTGCTACACAAACTAAAAACATGTCAAGAGAAGGATCCCTGGCAGCCAACTGAGAGTCCAGAAAACACATCCCAGCTGCTTTCAAATCCCCCTTATCTTAAGAATGAAGGGCATCACAACAGCGTGGAGAAAGGATGACTCACAAAAGCAGGCAGCATGTCATGGTAGGTGGGTGGCTGGTAGACATTTCCCATGAACTGCGAGGCCCCTTTGCGGAGGGGCTGGGCTGGGCGGAGAGACGGCTCCTTGGCATCGCTGGCGCTGGCTGAGGAGGGGGCCCCGTCTCCAGAGCTGGGGGTTTTGCTGCCCAGCTCAGCAGGGGAGGCGGTCAGAGATGTGGCAGAGGTGACGTTCCTCCCACCGCCCTCCCTCCAACTGGTGACATCTGGAAAAGAGGTAATTATTACGTTAATGTTTGTAAATGCAGGCAGCCACTCTGCCAGAAAGTCTTGAAAGCTCAAGTACTCTGGTCAAGACCTAATTACCCCAAGGTTGTAGAAAAATATCAAGGATCAAGAAGAATTTCCAACTGTGTTTATTTTCTTAAGAGAGGAGCAGCTTCAGCTGTTACTAAGTAATTGCTGCACCAGTGGTGTCCTTATTTGCCAATAAACCTGAACTCCTATCAGAGTGTTCCCCATCTCCACAGTCCTTACCCTGCAGAATTAAGGCCAATTAGATGCAAAAACAGTGGCCACATTACACCACACACTGATTTCACTGTGGCTCCCCCAGCCTGGGAAGGGGCCTGCTTTGCAACATCACACAGCAATTTTTATTTAACACTGTAGTAGATGACAGTCCATACTTGGCTGTCTGGACCACAGAACATCAGCATCACATGCCAATCTGTGCTCATCTGCTAAGCAGCCTGACACGTGTAAGGTCATAAAAAGAAGAAAGGAAATGTAAGGATGAAGTTCTTGGTACAAAACAGGGTCAGTGGGGTCACTGGGCTGGGATAAGGCAGGCAGACACAACCCTTCACTCACTCTGGGGGCGGAGGCTTGGTCCTGGCCCATACGACGGATCTAAGGCGCCCTTTTCTTTGCCAACCTTGTCCTGCTCGCCAGCTGCTTTCAGCGTCGGAAATTCCTCGGGAGAGAAGGATAACAGTCGGCTTGAGGCCCTTGAACCTGTCAGACAAATAAGTGTGGCACTCAGTGAAGATCTTTCCACTGCTTCAACTCCCTCATGAGATCAGCCTGGAAATTTGTTTCCTGGGAATCTGGGCCTCTGGCACATTTAAACCCAAATTACTACAGTACCAGCACCTCACTTCACATCCCCAACACTCTCAGACACTGTCACCAACACGACAACACGTGTCCTCACCCAGCACTCCCACACTCAGGATCTTCATTTAAATTCTCACATTCAACAAAGTCAGTGAACTTTCTCAGCTTCCAATTATTTTTGGGAAGTACAGAATTCAGACAGAGGCAGAGATATAAATTCTGCAAGATTGCTCATAAATGATACCCTGCTATCAGGTATTTGACATCTCTATTCAGACTCTTTTTGCTCAGACCTCACTCTGCCAGGGAAGTCTATTGTTAAAATTTCTGTTGATCTGTGAAACACCACAGGGTGAGGGCAGATGTTCTGTGCTCTCCTCCCTGCTGCAGCATTTTCAAGATGCAGATCACTGGCCAGATGGGGTCAGGTTCATTTCTAGTCACTGGCAAATTGTCTTGCTGAGTCATCTGTCACTCCAGAACAACAGCTCTGTCAATTCTAAAGATCTGCCAGTGACTGGAACATGAAACACAGCAATTCTCCTAAATCTGTTGGCAAGATAACACTGAATAAAAGGAAATTACAAGCATTATTGTACTATTACACATTATAAGAATTGCTTTTTTGAGAACTGCTTCTTAGTGTTACTTGGCTAAAAAGCTCTCTTAAAAAGGGCATTTCAGAATTCTATTAGAAGTATCATGAGTACTGAAGACTTGACAAGAGTCTCATCTATCTTTCTCCTTCCTTGCCCTGAAGAATCAAGACAGACTGGCTTAAGTAATTTTCATTTTTTCCAGAACTTGCACACTGCACAAGACCTCCCATGTGAAATTTCCAGGAAAGACTCTGCAACAGCTGCACAAAACACTTTGAATTTTAGACAGATGAAAATATTTGAGAAGGACATTGCCTAATTTATTGCAATGTAGCTAAGACTCGCTGAAGAGTTCTGATTTTTACTGAACTAGAATGGCACAGGTATGTGTCCTTCAGGAGAGGAGGATAATTGCCTTACCATCTACCCCCAGGTAAGGCTGCACCATTTAAGGACTATTTACATGCAGCCATTAACAATTTGTACTCTAACCCTATGCAGCACCACACTGAAAAAAAGTTTGGTTCCCCTTTTATTTCTCCAAATGTCCTTTATACAAAGACACAGGCACGGAGAAGTCCATAATTAATTTATTAGGCCACTTTTCTTCAGGATACACCCTCCAAAAGAGATTTTACAGTTCTAAGACTTAAAAAGAGCAAGAAGCAAGAGATTCTCCTCTTGGTCTGTAATACCTGAATTAGCTAAGAAGGAAAAGCAATTGTTCAGTGCCACTAGAGAAGATGTGCAAGCATGGGATGGCCTAAGCAATCCTTTCAGACAGATTTCTGATGCTTCTGTGATTCAATTACCTTCTAATTAAGCTGCTCTTAGCCACATAGGCAACTGTTTTCTTGGGTTGAGAGCTCTACATTGTTAAGTGTGACCTAAAATGTGTTTTCAAAAAATCCTTTAAGAACATTGTTAGACGATCAGATTTCAAAATGCCTGCACAGGAGGTCTACAGAACACAGAAAGAGTCAAAAAAGTACCAATTAATAAACAAGACAGTCTTTGCACTGGCTACCAGCCTCAGGTAAGTACAAATCTCTGCTTTAACATTTAGCCTTTGAGAAACACCCTCTCATTAAGGGCCTCATTTAATTTAGGATACATTTGTCCCCTCTGTTTGTGCAATCAGCAGCTGTCTGTTCTTTCAAATATCTCTGCAATTTCACTTGACAAGTGAATGGTTTCAGGTCTGTTCACATTATAACAGTGGAACTGAGCTGTTATTCTCACTATGGTTTTAATGGCACTACTCAGTGCAGCTGGAAACCACCTCCTGTGTGGAAATGGATGCATCTGAACACAACTAAACTCCCAATTCATGTTAACACTGCTTCAGGATTCTCAGTCAGGCAGAAGCCATTAGCAGCACAGTTACTGAGGGACACTTAACAGCAAGGCTCAGCCAGTGTGTAGGCGAGCACACCCTGCAGCAGCTCCACTGCCACTTCCACCCACTGCAACCCCCTTGGATCACAGATCCTGTACAGGAACATTCCAGCCCCACTCCTGACTACCCAGTTAGGTAAAAATCCACTTGCTACTGCCCATGGAGATACCTACATTTCCCCTCTCCAATGTCCCTTTCTTCTCTTCCAAACCAGTCCTCCCCTATTTCACAGTGATTACTGCACCTTTGTTACACACTGCTCTGGGCTGACTGAAGATGCTCATGATGGGGGCAAATGTTCCCTTTCTCCTTCAGAACCTTCCCCTCCCAGATCTCCCTGCTGCATGCCAGGAGCATGACTTGCTCTGGGGTTCAATGTGGCCATGAGACACATTCTGTTCAAGCCATCTCTTGCACAGACAGCCCTGAACTGACTCAGCTGCATCATTCCAACCAATACAGCACACAGACTGGAAACAGGACTCAGAAAGCTTCACTCCCATTCTGCACCAGGCCAGGAAGAAATGGAGCCCACCCCACCTCATGCCTGTCTGGGAAAAGCAGGCACATACCAGCTCTGTTTATCATACTCACCACCTTCTTGTCCTGCTGGCTTTCCATTCAGCTGTGCCCATGACTTTGGTCCACCTGGCACTGAATTTGTACTCTGAAAACAAAACAAAGCAAAAAGAAACCCCAACATGGATCAGTTTAGATTCATGACTGTTTCTCATTTCCTGGCTGGCACCTGCTATGGTTCAGGCCTCAGATCACAAAGATACCACAGGCCTCCACAGCTTCAAGCTGGGACTGCAGTCAGCTGTTCCCCACTCCACTGTACTACAATGCTACAGTAAAAATCCTCTGCTCTGTCCTGATGTCTCCTCTGCCCATTTTCACCAATTATTTCCTCAACTTGTACTCTCATTAAGCTTTCCTTTTGTTTTGTTGCATTTTCCTAAATGTTCTCAATCTTCCAGATTTGTTCCATGCCACAACTCAGCCTGAAGGCTACCCTACTTTCTCATGCATTAACCACTCTTCTCTTCAAAACATAACTTCTGTCCCGATTTCCCTGAAGCTCAAGGGCTGGGCATTTTTTTTTTAAACCAGAAGTGTGAAATCTACAACACACAGGGGGTCAAGGTCCTTGCACTCTCTGGGACACCTTCTTAGTTGCCAGTAGCTTTTTCAGGTCCTAACATTGGCTACTTCTCCCACATGACCAGATCTCTTCCCATCAAGTCTCATCAGGCTGGGAGCAAGAGCTGGATCTGTTGTCACCAAGCAATGTTTGAATTACAACCAAACTAGAATAGTTTAGAAGTGCTAACCAGCCATCCCACATTCCAGCCATTTTTTCCTACACTGCAACTAGATTTACTGCACACATTTGAGAAAGACAGTTCTGTGTATTTTACTTCTGTAACTGCAGCACAACGCTGCTGGTGCACAGCAGCTTGGACACAAGAGAGTCACTTCCACAATAACTGATTATACAGGAGCTTTTTCTTAAGAGCAAGGCAACACAGGCAATTAAAGTCCTCAAGCTGCCTGGGGACAGGGGAAGCAGGGTGGCAGTCAGAGACTGCTGGCACTCACCTCCTGACTGATTGACTGTGTCGGTTTCTGTAAATTGGAGACAGATTTCTGCAAACCCTGCTGCGGCAGCGACTCCTGCAGCTGTGCAGCCGTCGCACTGGAACTGAGCACACACAGCAGAGGTGAGACCAGAGGGGAGGAAGGCAGGAAAACAACTCTACACTGGCACAGACAACAGAGAGCTGATCCCTGTAAGGTCTGACACCAAGCACAGCAGTGCACAACCACTGCTGCCTGCCTGACAAAACTCAAAGATTCACTCTACCCACCTCTTTTGGTCTGGCTGATCCTGCTTGTTTGCCCATCCTGTACCGTCCTTGGGTACTATAATGATGTTGGGGTCGTTTCCTTTGTTCTCAGACTTCAAGCTAGGCAAATTTGCAGGAGGTGGCATGCGCCGGGCAGCAGCAACTTTCCCAAGACTCTGTAAGCCATGTCTAGGAATAACTGGTGAGAAAGGAACAGCAGCAGGTCAGAGGGCTGTATCCTGCTAGATAAGTAACCTTAATTAGGAAGCTGTGGCTGGGCACAGCCCCAGCAGAAGTGCTGCTGTTATGTCAACACACAGGTTGTTTCCCACAGGACCACAGATGCAGCCTTCTGTTGTAGCAGCTGGCAAACAGCTCCTACAGTGGGAGGGAGAAAAATCATTCTCCCCAACAAAGTGCTCACAGAGCCCTCCAGGAGGATTTACACAGGTAGCTCTTTCATTTCACCAAGGAGAAGCAGCACCACCTTTTTACAGCTTGGGGCAATGGCCACCCAAGTCCACCTTTCAGCAGACAAACAGGTCACCTAACCCAGGAATCCTGAGGTCTCCATTTTCCAGCTCTATGCACCAGACCACATTTATTAAAAAAGTATTTTATTTTTTGTTTTCTATTCTCACACCAAATCCAGAGCCATTCCAGGCAAGGTTATTTTTTTGAACCCACTATCTACTTTTGATCATATTTCCATTGCAAAACCAACTCAGGTTCTTTCCCAGTGGCCCTTAGCCCTTGACTCTCACCTCACACAAGGTCTGACCAGCTTAAGGCACTTCAGTCAGCTCAGGTGCCCTGCCCTGGCACAGCCCAAGGCCCTGGCAAGGCCTCCACTCAAGTTTGCTACCTGCCCACTCTGCAGAAGGCTAAATGAAAGGGCCAAGAGTCCCCATCTGTCCTGTGTAATTCCTCTATGTTTCCACAATAAAAAAGCCATGGAGATTTTCCTCTAGATCTCAATGAAACACAGGCTTTGACAGCTGCACCAACAGGGCAATCCAGCTGTGTCCCACAGGGTCAACAACATGAACGAGCTCTGCAACAACACTGTTGGAAAACACCAAAAGGAGCTTTCTGTTTCTTACCTGTAGTTCTGATAGCTTCTATTGACTTTCCTTTATACTTATCAAACAGGCTGAGAGTCGAGTACTTGCTTTTCCCATCCTTTCCCTTGGTTATTTGCCCCAAACGATCGGACATTGCGATGAAATGTCATCTAGTAAGGAAATTGCTCTGCGCCGCTCCCGATCTGCCTTTGAATGGAAGAGAACAGGAAAACCCCATCAAATGCATTGTTCAGTCATGCAAAACACAGAACACACACAACAGCAAGAACTGAACATACAAGTGAGCACACACACCAAGATACAAGTTTTAACTCCCTCCTCTTTAAGTCACAAGAAACTTCTGGGCTTTAAAAATTACAAACTGAATGAAAAGAACTGCAGGAACACACTTCTCATTGCATCTTTTTTCTGCCACTCTAGTGCTGAAAGAAGTGAGATCCTTAAAGTATGAGAACACAAGAGGGGAGGGGGTCAACAAGTCCTTGCTTTGAAAGAGTAAAGCTGACAATAAACAGCTAAACACAAGGATTCCTAAACATAAATGCCAGAAAAGCACTGTATCTTTGTATCTTATACCACACTAGAATTTATCATTGCATTTCCCCTGAAGCACTGGGTTTGTAATGTTTAGATTATGGTTCCACACTGGCCACAGTTATACCAGCAATTAATGCTTTGACAGCATCAATGGAAGACAACAGAACTATTTCTCCAAATCCCCTTTTCTCATCAGCTGGCCAAGAAAGAGAGTTATGGAGTCAGAAAAAACTGCTCAACTGTACCAGATTCAGGTTCTTGAGCCTGTGAGTTCAGCTGTTCTACTATGAATTCCCCAAACACATTACCAAAAAATTATATTCCTCTGTTGCTGGCATCTTGAACATAATTTTTAGCTTGAAATGTACTTTCTGTAATGGATGTGGTTTGTTAATTTTTCAATCTGATCTTTGCTGGCACAACATGCTGTGAGTAACACCAATCATGCAGGCAGTCTCCTTACTTTGACTTTTTGGCTCTTGGAACCTAGGATAAAGTTGAAACATATAGTGCTCACACTGTACATCAAAAGTTGATGTCAGAAAAGACATTTTGCTTACTTCCAATGGACCTATCTTACATTTTTTAAAGCATCATTCTGTTCTAAGTTTTCTCAAGTCTAGGAGCATCATCTAACCTTTTCTCACATAATTTAGATTTCCAGATTTTTTTGTTGTAAAGCCTCTACTTCAAGCCCAAAACTGCTGGCAGTTTCTTTTCACCATCTGTTACGGTAAAATGAAACCATTCTAGGGTTTCAACTCTGTGTTGGGAGTAACAAAACACTATATACATGTGTGTGTGTGTATATATACACACATATCTCTGATCTTCCCACACCTCACACTTTCTGAAACTCACCCAGCTGAAAGCCTTTTCCAACAGAGACAGCAATCACTCTTTCTGAAAGAAACTGTAACTGACCAAAGGCTACAACTCCCATCAGCAATGCCTTATCAAACACGATTTGCAGGTAAGAGGATTAGTCCATCACACATTATGTACAAATTAAAGCACAGACTGTGAACAAGCTGGACAGAGCCAGACTGGGAATGCAGTGCCAACTGCAACTGGCCCAGTAAAGCCCATCCAAAGCTGCTGCTGGGGCAGGTGTCTGACCAATAAGCCTGGCACTACACAGCATTTGTTCTTGCACTGCAGGATTTAAACCACATCTATGAGGAGCAAGAAGCCATGGACTGTGCTAGGTGCTCAGGGAGAGAGAAAGAAAAGTGGATGCACAGGATGCTCAGGAAAAACACCCCAAGAAGCCCCTCACAGCATTTCTGCACAACCACCACACAGGGCTGCAGCATGAAGGCTTTGTGGGGCAAGAGGGCTGGCTGGCAGCCTTGAGGCACCTCTTCCTGCAGAGCAGCAAACAGATCTTTGGCTCCAGTCTGGCCCATCTTTGCTCAGATGGCCACTATGTGCCAAAGAAAACAACAGCTCCTCCCTCACTTGCCCATTTGCACTGTATTTTATTAGTAGGACAGACATAAAAGAGAGGGAGAAAACACACTGATTAGCATACACTTGGCAGGAAAGCACAAGTTGGACTGAGAACAATGAGCTTTTTGAAGGGGCAGAGCTGTGGGGAGCCCCAGAGCAGAACAAAGAGCAGAGGGTGCTGTGCTGGCAAGAGCACAACCACCTGCTTCTGCAGGTATATTGAGCCCTGCAGTGGGAGCCTGGCTCAGGGCCTATCCACACCATGTCAACCCTGTACCAACCTCACAATAAAAGCAGTAAAATCTACTCTGAAGTTTAGAAAGCTCAAACCAAACAAAATTAGAAGGTGTTTAAAAATAACCCAACAACAACAAACCACCTACTCAGATCAGATTGAGGAGTTATCTGGTTAACAGAAAAGCCATGAGTTCCTGAAAGTCAGTGTGCAAACAGCACACAGGGCAATGCTGCCAAAGAGAAACCCTGACAACAGTTATGTAAGCAGGTCTCAGCTGCCTCTTGATTACATCTTCTATCATTAAAAGGATTTGGGAAGAATAAACAACCACTGCACAGCAGAGGAGCTGGGGACACGTGGGATAAAGCCCCTTGTCAAACTTCCTTGGACAGACAAGCTGGATAAATGAAATTTACTTTCAACTCCTTCAATGCTCTGAAGATGTGAAACACAGCTTTGCTCATGTGTTATGTGAGTGCTCCAAAGGGGGAAAGGAGACCATGGAGAGGTGAAGCAATTTCCACAGTCACTGTGCAGAGGCTGCAGCAGCACTGAGCTGGGTCAGAGCTGTTGGACTGGCAGGACCTTGCTGTCTGTCCCTCCTGCAGATCCCAGCCACCCCAAGGGTGTTATCAGCCAGGGAGATCACTCAGCACCCAGCTCACCCACAGCACTTCAAAGAGGCCACAGAGCTTCCAAGGCTGGCACAACACTGCACTATCTCCCCATCACACAGTTAAGCAGGGAATCCAGGTAGGGATCATAAAGACCTTCCAGTCTTGAAGAGCAAAGCCATTTCTGATAAAAATCGTGGTTCATTTAGAACTGAACTGCCAGCTTGTATGCTCATTATTAGCAGAGCTGGAACTAGGAGGCTCATGCTGATGCTGACAAGTGAAAACTGACAGCCTCGGCAGAGCCTCTGACCTGTGCTCAGGGTTCTGTGCCCAACAGCTGACCCTGAAGAAAGCAATATCCCCTGTTACAGAGAAATCATAAAAAATCAATCACCAGCATTTCTGCAAGGTTTCTCTCTGGGTTTATAGAGGTCTGTGGGGGAAGGCTTGCTATCAGTTTCAGCATGGAGAGTAGCTCTTCTCATTTTCCTACTATATCCAGGGACAGCATCAGAGAGCAAAACAGAGTGTCTGAGCAATCATAAAATACTGCAGCATGACCAGTCCCATTAGAGATCCCAGGATACAAACAACTGCACTGAAGCACTTGGGCAGAGAGCTCCAGTGGCCAGGCATAGTCATGTCCACATCACACTACCCTGGATCCAATTTTTGGGTATTGACCCTGTCTAACTGCCTTTTAAAGGGGGAAATTCTAACTCAGAAAGCAACAATGACATTTTAATGTCTTAAAGACATTAGACTTACAAGCATGCAAGTCCTGGAGCTACAGCCTGTCCTGCAAAAAAATGTGAAAACCTGGAGTTACTGGCACTGGTAAGAACTGGAAACCCCTGAGCTGAAAACACAGCCAAACACAGGGACTCCTGACAAACAGGATTGTCTGCAAAGCTCTTTGCAAATCTATGTATGCAGGAGGCTGGGCTGCTGGTGTTTTATTCACAAGACTTCAATGGAGCTTGAGTATCTGGAAGTCAGCCAGCCTTAGCTGAGCAGGGCAAACAGATTTATGAAAGGTAACACACATACTAGAAGGAATCATTGCAGCTACTCACACACCACTGAGCTCTACACTGAGCACAGTCCTGACTACTGCAGATCCTCACTCCTTGCTCACTTCACAGCAGCAGCCACCAACACAAAAAGCAGCAGAATGGAGTTTAACAGGGAAAAGGCTTTTCTTCACAAGCAGAATAACTTCTGATGTAATTTTATACAAATTGTTTTCAGAAACTCACAGGTAGGAAAAGCTAAACAGTACTTTCAGAATAGAAAAGTGTCTGGAGTTAGGTTAAACTGAAATACATTGTGGTTCCTAATGTTACCAGCAATGCGAAACCTATTAAAAAACACAGTATAGTTTTACAGGAGATTAATGATGTTCACTCTTCTTTAAATACACACAGAGGTCAATTTTACTTGTACTTCCATAGCTGAACATTCAGCTGTCAACACAGAGATACCACCTCTGGAACACGTCCCACCAAGAACCACCATCTGTGAAACACTCAGCACCTGCCTCAGCAATGAAAGACACCACTGGCTGCCCTTGGGAGGGCTCTGGTGAGACACTGTCATCACCTGCCCAGGACTTGCTGTCAGATGCACTTATATCCTGCTAAAGCCCTGTTTGGGCCATGCAGGGATCAAGAGCCCAGCAAGGAAGGGACCAGATGAGCACTCAGCTCCCAGCAGAGATTGCTTAGTAAGGCAGGGAGCAACAGGAGAATATCAGCATCCAAGTACAAAGTCAATGGGATCAATGCAGGAGAGCTGTGCAGCAGGCAGAGGCTGTAGCATGAGGCACAAAAAACCCTCCTGCTCTCATTCCACTGCATCACTTCCAGAGGGAGATGCCAAGATTTGCTGGTACACCTGAAAGGCCCTGCCAAGATCTGGGTGTAACACCAAACACAGTGCCAAATCCTGCACCAAATCCTGCCAGACAGGGAGAAGCAAGTCAGGAGCCTGCAGTGCAGAGAAGAGATAACAAACCTCCATCACTGAGCTCCTGGCTCACAAGAGGGACCCTCCTTGCTTAGCTCAAGTCATATTTGGTGATACCAGTTCTTTTAATCCTGCACAATTCCAGCTTCTCTCCATCTCCCACAAACCTTGGCTCAAAGAATGAGAGACCAGGATAGTATGTGCCATGATTTGTTGCAGAGGTTCTGCTGTTAGCCAAGCAACACTGCTGGAAGCTGTCTGCCAGAGCACTTCCCTGCTGTCCAGCCCCATCCTCAGACATTGAAGCCAAGCCTCCCAGGATTTGAAACATGGAGCAGGACTACGAAGAGGAGAAGCAGAGGCTCTCTGAAGGACTATGAAGAGGAGAAGATAGTAGATCTCTCCTAACTCCACACTGTGGAGCTCTACAGACAGTGGTAAGACCTGACAAAAGGGAAGGCAGACAGAAAGGGCATGTCCTGTCTGATGACCTGACCTAATTTTCTCAGTTTTGCCTTCACCAAGCTCACCTGCTGCCCGCTCTTCTGAATGTACCAACAGGTTGGGAATCACAACTCCTGTCAGTGACTCACTGCACACTCTAGAGAAAACAGGTCTTTGCAATGGCAGGTTTGGCCTTAAAATACAGAAGCTTCACCTCTCTGCTGAACAGCTTTTCCAGTGCTGGGAAGGCAAAGGCAGCCAGAGAGGCTGGAATTGTAACTTACTGTAAAACAGATAAAGAAGACTGGAGTCTGGAGAATAGCTCAATTGTATTTACACAAAAACATTAATGAGTTCTGTGCTCCTTTCTGTGCGGGCTGGACAGACAATACCACACCCTGGAAAGGAGCCCTGACCTCCAGTAATTGAGGATGCAGACAAAGAAATAGTTCATCCTGAGTATGCAAGACTATGGCACAGAGCAAAAAAAAAAACCCAGTCAGAAGGCTGGTCCACAGCCCACAGAAAGTACTTATGACATCCTGTGCTCATGAAACTCCCCCTCTTTTTCAAACAACAGAAAACCCAAGGTGTGCAGATAATTCTTCCCTTGAAAGGAGTGTCTGTTTACAACAGCCCACCAAAGTCACAGCCAGTTTCACCCATCTGCCCCACCATGCTGCAGAGAAGGAACTGACCCACGGGTGCCAGCTTGTCAGGAAGGTATAACCCTATCTCCAACCCACGAGGAAGTGCTGCAGGGCTTTCAGAACCTGCAGGGAAGCAGGAAGGTGTCTCATGTGGAACAACCTGGAGGCACCAGCTACCAACATTACACTCCTTATCCTCTCATCCAGGCCTGGAAGATGTTAAAGGAGACAAAGCTCAGCACAAACTGAAGTAAAAAGTTATTTCTTTGCTGTTAAATATTTCAGAGGCAAAACCCAGGGAGGACAAACAGCTCAGTTTGCAAGGATCACCTGTGGCCTCAACAGACCCAGATCCCAACCTCTGGTACAAGAGGAAAGGGAAGCAACCTCGTGATCTGCACGAGCTGCCTGCCCAACAAGGCTCACATCCAAGTACAAACCTGTACCCTTCAGAGCTGTACTTTCACTCTGCCTCCCCTACAACCAAGGGGCAGAGTTGAAACACACAACCCTCAGCCTCCAACACAGACTCTGCCTTCCACCCTGCCCTGCTGAGATCTCAGTGTGCAGGGGGAACACACAGACACATCCTGCTGCCTCAACACCAAAACAGGGAGGCTGATCACGAGCAAGCAATTTAAATCCAAATACAAAGGAAATACCTGGCATAATGCTCTGTTGGCAAAACTTGTTCAGAAAGCTCCTGGCAACATTCAGCTGAACTGTAAGGTAAATTGGGCATTTGGGTATCTGAGCAACAATAACAGACTGTGAGTAGCTGGTGGGGATCTCCTGATGGGTAAGGGACTGGCACTATCAGTCCAAGTCAGAGCAACACTTTGCTCAACTAAGGCTGTAGACAGCAAGAAGTCCCAGAACTCAGGTGCCTGCTTCAGCCACCCAAACCCCAGAGAAAATGTCAAACAAGAAGGAAATGCAGTGCAGCAGCACCTGCCATGTCCAGGACACTCCCTTCCAGTGGAAAAGGCTGTCCATTGGCACAGAAAGTGCACCCAGTCCTGCCTACTGCTCCTGAGGAGCCCACGAGGGCAGGACGCACCCACACAAGCACAAACTGTTCTCGGGCACTGCACAACACCTTAGTTAGGTCTGATAGGTGGAAGCAAAGACTCTTCCCTCACTAAAAATAAACACCACTGCATGTAAAGGTTGTGAAAGTCCCTCAGTCCTGATACTTCTGCCTACACAGACCTTTAAAAGTCATCTCAGCCATGATACCCATATAACCAGGTGAGACACAGCAAGAGCAGTGTAGGTGAAATACCTGTGCTGCAAGTAGCTTATCTTGCAGAGCACTACCCACCCAAGGCCACCACTGGCCACTGGAGAATCCTTCTCTGTAAAGCATTTCACAATTCCTTCACCAGGTCTCAAGCTCAGCAACTTACTGCATCTCTCAGCAGTGAACATAAATTTTATTGCCACCAAGCAGAGAGAAAAGCAGAGATGTCAGAGCTCCAAGAGATGAAATCAGAGCAAAGCTGGCAGTCCTCTGGGTTAACAGTCCTTTTTTCAGGAACAGAAACAGCTCTTTCCACACAAATGCCATCAGCTGTTGAGTAAGCTGCTCTGTTTTCTCTGCAGTCTCAGGAAGGATCACACTGGAATGGGGATGTGGATGTTTACCCTGTGCCTGATGAGCCTCACAACAAAACCTGGACTTTGGCAACAGCTCTCCACTCTCTCAGGTTGTCTGCTGACTTCAGGGCCTCAGCTAAGGTTATGCACAGAAGGTTTTCTTTATGAATAGAGAAAACCCAATGCTATTGATCAGCAGGCAGCAAACAATCCCTCACTGCACCAGCAAGGGAGAGGTTCCTTTACACCCCAGCTGAGCACATCCTCCCCAAGGCTCTGCTGGGAGCTCCCCTGGCAGGTACATGCTGCAGGGTACAAAGCTGCCCTGGCAGGAGCTGAACAGCTCCTTCTCTATCAGATTTCTCCCAATTCCCACAGCCATCAAGACTGAGGCAGCTGGTTCAAGCCATTAATAAGATGACAAGCAGTCCGGACAAGCCTGCAGTTCATAAACACTGCAGAGGCTGAAGCTTCCAAGGAAGTCTTCCTCCAGGTCTGAACAGCACTAAGGCAATGCAGCATTGCACAGCAATTCTCCTTACAGGAAGCCTATTCATGGGAGCCATTTGCACCACAAATGAGTGCCAAGGATGTCAAGAGAAACGTGATGGGAAAGGGACACAGGTACAAAGTGGTAAGAAAGCACCTTATATGAGTTGTGATTCAGTAGTCTGAAGAAAGAAGCTTCTTTAGGTTCTCCGGAGAGCAAAACAACTCGGACTATGCCCAGGACATCTGGACTACTCCGAGCCAGACAGGAAGTGAAAACATTTCACAGATGCTTTCATTTACATAGATATTTGCAGTGCATAACTGACAAGGTGTGTAAGCGTCATCACTTCTATTTTCCAGTTAGGAAAACGACACCGCAGAACTCTGCAGCTCTGCTAAGTGGCAGAGTTAAGAAATAGAGCCTTCATCCCCCACTTTGTGGGGCTGAAAAGCACCCTGTGAATCACACAGCCTGCCTGACGCTGTGGGGCCAGCAGCAGCATGAAGCCCTGCTCCAGAGAAGTTCTGGGAGGAGCAGGTCCTTGCATGCTGGGATGGGGAATGCTGCAAACACCTCCTACATGAGCAACCCCATACACTGCTTACACTGCAATAGGATCACAGGCTTCATTAGAGACAACGCTAAGCTCAGATGAAACACATCAACACCATAATAACACTCAAGATCACATGAATCTGGTTCTGAATGGTGGTTGTTGAAGCTTGGATATTTCAATAAAAGATAAAACCAGAGTTATTATTGTAGCCAAAGAAGGAGCACCTCTTGAACATGTCCCTACTCCCCTGCCTGCTTCACAGCCCACTCCAAACTCTGAACAAGATCACTCGAGGCTTTTGTGCAGCCTCCCAGCCCACATACAGGTAGGAAGAGCTGAAGAGCTCACCCCGCAGCAGAACTCTTCCAAAAAAATCACTATATTCCCACACAGTAAGTGCCTGGAGGAGGCAAAGTCCCAGTGCAAGCTCTTCAAATCTGTCTCTATTCACTCCTTGGAGCACCATCACTACAATTCCCATCTAAACGTCTCAGTGGCTACCTGGGAAGGATTCCTCCACCGAACCTCTTCAGTAAGGGTGTTAACAGCACAAATACGCAATGATTTACACCTCATTACACCTCTTACGTGCTACCCACCTGAAATCCGAAGGCTATTGAGGGTGCTCCCAACAGCTGACTGAAGCCTGGCAGACACCTGAGATACTACAGTCCAACAGAGTGGGCTTCTTGGCCAGATCCTAGGGGTTGTTATCAAGTCCTCGCTTTCTTCCCAGTTATTTTTCCCGTAGTTCTTCACACTTAAGCCTGGCACAGCTGCCCGTTTCAAACCTGGTCATTATCTCTTCCCTTTCACCCAAGGTACGATTTTTCACCAGTCCCCACAAATTAACGCCCGCAGTCTCCTAAAGATGGAACAGCGAGCTCACCCCCCACTGCCACCTCTTATCACCTTCCCAGCCTACTAACACTCTCCTGAAAATTTAAGTGTTGGAATCAAACCACAGACATTGTATTTTGGCTGCAAGTTAAATAACCCCCTGCAGAGCTGCATATACACCTTTTAGCACCTTTGGTCCCCACACACCCCACAGCAAAACAGCACAAGCAGCTTCAGAACCAACCAGGGCCACAGGCAATCACAGAACAACACAGGGC
This sequence comes from Zonotrichia leucophrys gambelii, assembly GCF_028769735.1. Lineage (NCBI taxonomy): Eukaryota > Metazoa > Chordata > Aves > Passeriformes > Passerellidae > Zonotrichia > Zonotrichia leucophrys. Next base: position 4,573,004 of record NC_088186.1, read on the forward strand.
TTCTAAAGCAGCTCCAGTCCACTTCGGTTATTGTCCAAATGCTCCCAGATTAAAAAACAGATCAGGATTTAACAGTTCTACAGATCAGTATCTGAACAGCTTTGCTCTGAAATAAACAGCTCATAAGCTCCAACTGCTCTGTTACTTTTGCACCAGAAGTACACGTGCAGGCAGGGAACATCCTGAATTCTAGTACAACTTACTAATAGAACATGAGCCCAATAAATGTTTCAGCGACACTGGATATAATGCAATGTCCTGCTTTAGCCCCATTTTATCCTTCTGGGGGAAGGAAAAACTCTTTAACCAACCCAGATGTGTGCAAAACCCACCCTAAGAGGTGGTAACAAAGTCACTTAATTTCAGAAGTTAGAAAAGGCTGTTCTGTGATGGAGAGCTGCAGCTCCCCATTATTTACCTGCTCTCTGTGCTCTCACCTCATTGTCTGATACCTGACAGAAGCATCCTTCGATTTCTTCTGCTCCAAATGAGAAATTAGTGATAAGGAGCTGTGAAATTATCCATCAATTAAGAGAATGAGTCAGTGACACACGAAAAACAAAACCCACTCAACAAAGCAGGATCAGCTTAAGAGCAAAGTCTGATACTGAGACAACAGCTCAGTGCCAAGTTGCAGAATAAATGAGGAATGTAGTAAAAAGAAACAGAGAACCAGAGAGGTCCAGCCCTTGGAGTGAACCCTCTCCTAAAGTTACCAGCCTGTATCACCAAGTCTCTCCTGCTCATACTGCTTTTATTCCTGAGCTTTCATGCTTTCCAACATGAAAATACACAATTTTAAGTGTAAACACCACAGGAGCAAAATCTCTTTGTAGACTACCATCATAAATGAAAAAAAACCAAACAAACAAAAAACCAAAACCAAAAGGTTTAGTATTATTTTCAGCATTTAAACCTAGGCTGACTTGCTCTTAAATACTGCCACACACGGGCACTGAGCACTTCTGTCCTGTGCCATCACCCAGGCAGGCACACAAACACAGCCTCTAATGCCACCACTACCTTCAATAAATAAATCAGCCTTTGAAGTCAGCCTTTACACAAAGCTTTAATAAAAGGTTTTATTATGATGTCACTATAAAGTGAAATAACTTTAATCCAAAATATTTAGCGACATTACTCACTTACTGAAACAAAAATACTTTTAAACCCTGTGTATCCCTTCCAGCATCTTTATGGACTATTTACTCACTCTTCCAGTTTCAGCCAGCTGGCTGAGCTGCCCTTTTAAGCTCTCATGCACACACAGAAAAAAGAAAAAAAGCTCAGAGTGCATCCAAAAAATGCACTGTAAGACCAAAGAAAAAAATCTCCGAATTTAGAAAAAACAAGGCACCAAGGCACTATTATGGAAACCCATACCTAACACGTGGTTTATCTTTTTTTAAAGAAAGGTAACTGTCAAATCATATAAAAATTTGTTTTCTCAACAGTGAAGACTGCTGAAAGCATCCTCAAATGTGTGATACCTAGTTTACTCAACCATGCAGAAAAGCATACCAGACTAATGAACAAAAAAAGTAATCAACTTGTACTCAAAATTAAGCACAAAATCAAAAAACAGCTAACAGCAGATGTACTCACACTGGCTTGCAAAACCAACAAAGCAGCAACTCCAAACAGTATCTGAAATTTTTCTGTGTATGATTTTTATCTGAACTTTTAAATTTTAACAATAAAAACATTATGGATTGTTTACTATAACCCAAAAATATTCTGCTACCCAGAAAAAGCTTCTTAAGCCAGAGACCCAAAAGAAACAGCATCACCCATGATGAACCCACAAAGACCTCACGGACCACAGATGAGCTCCTGATAAAACCAAGGCTCATTTACAATGCTTCACTGGGAGTGAAAAATGCATGCAAGTATTTCATATTTTCAGTCAGAAATCAGCCTGAAAACATCACTTTCCATCCTCTCTTTAAATTCCACTTTCAGAACATGGCCTTACCTTCCCTACCTCTTCCAGGTGACTTTACTCCCAGTCTCTGGCTCAGAGCACTAGATTTGAAACACTGGGATTTCACTACCACTGCACATGGAAAAGGCAAGTAAAGTAATGTCCTGGCCTGTTCACATCTGAGAAACCTACTCATCAGGAGTTGATTCTCCAAACTTGGGCTCTCCAAAACAGGGACCAGCTATTTATCCATCATGGAAGAGCCCATTCCAGTGGAGGTGTCAAGTGAATCTGTAAAACAAGGCTTAACAAAACCAAAACTTCCATTATAAACCTGGACTCAGTGCTAGAAGGGGTGGGATGCCTTCCCCCATAGGAGATGATGCAGACACTGCAATGTGCTTACACTTTATATCTGTTCCTAGAAAGAAACTAAACTACTAAATCCCTACACGTTTATGTTTACTGTACCTTTTACTGTACCTTATACCCCAAACACCAGCAACATCAATAAATGAGTATTTATCTGATGATTAGATACTCAATGTGTATCTCACCCTTTGCACACTCAGAAGACAGAAACCAAACAAAACAACTTTCCTAACAATCCCCACAATTTCCAGCTCATTCAAACCCCTTACGGCAGCTCTGACTTTAGAGATCAGGGGGGTTTTTGTAATGAAAAAACCCTCTAAATTCACAACCAACACACTAAAACCAGCCCCCGAAGGAGATGCTCAGCACGTGTCCCAGGACCCGCATTAAGGACTTCCCCAGCTTGCAGCACAGCTGCTCCCACACAAAAATTAGAAACTCTTTCTTGAACAAAAAAAAAAAAAAAAAAAAGAAAAAAAAAAGCCTAAAACATCTTTCCAAACCTACCAAACGAGCTCGCCCAGCGCACAAACTCCATCCTCGCTCCTCCCCGCCCCAGCCAGCCGCATTTCGGCCTCAGCGGCCCTTTTGTAGCTCCCGCACAATAACAAACCGGCCGAGCCTTCTGGATGCCACCCCCCCTTGTTTTGCTGAGACACACACACACACACACACGGCGCGACAAAAATATCTTTGTGTCACACTCCAGACGCCGAAAAAAAACAACCTGCCTCTGCGGCGGGGAGCCCCCCGGCCCGGCTGCACCCTCCGGGGAGCGCAGCGGGGCGGGGGCGGCTCGGCCCGGCGGCCGGAGCCCGGAAAAGGGGCCCCGAGCCCGGGCGGCCCCGCCAGCGCCACCGGGGATGGGCCTGGCCAGGCCCCGCCGCGGCCCCGTCCCCGCAGGGAAAAGGGGGGCGGTTCGCACAATAAACACCGACGGTACAGAAGCGAGAAACCGGGGCGAGACTCCCCCCAACCCGCCCGGGGGACCCGCCCGAGCCGGGAGGCCGCGGGGTGCCGCAGCCGCTGGCTCCGGCTCCATTTTAGCGCTGCCTCGTCCCACCTTCCCTCTCCCTCCCCTTCCTCCTCCCCCCCGGCCCCACTCACCGCCCCGAATATCCGCGGCCGCCGCCGCCGCCGGCCCCCGATACCCACCTGTGGTGGTGGCGGGGAGCCGGGGGTGCCTGCGGAGCCGGGTGCGGAGGGACGATGGGCGCGGGGCGCGGCGGATGGCGGCGGATTGCGCGGGGCGGCGGCGGCGGCTGCGGCCGATCCGGGCACTCGCTGCCTCCTCCTCCTCCCCCTCCTCCCGTGCCGGCCCGGCCCCGCCGCGCAGCGCCACCTGCAGGGCGCCGCCAGCAGCGCGGGGGCGGCGCTGAGGGGGAGCTCCCTCAGGGGGACAGGGAGCGGCTGGAGAGGGTCCTGTGAGGGACACCCAGAGGATTTGGGGCTGGAGAGGGTCCTGTGAGGGACATCCAGAGGATTTGGGGCTGGAGCAGCTCTCTGATGAGGAGACACTGCGGAGCTGGGCTGGGTCAGTCTGGAGAAGGGGAGGCTGAGAGGGGATCTCAGCAATCCATGTCAATATCCATGTCAATATCTCCCCGGTGTGTCCGAGGATGGTGCCAGACTCTCTTCAGTGGTGCCCGGTGACAGGATGAGGAACAGTGGCCATAAACGAAAACACAAAAAGTTTCTCCCAACTTCTTTATGTTGAGGGTGGCAGAGCTCTGGAATAGGTGCCCAGGGAGGGCATGGAGTCTCCCTCTCTGGAAACATTCCAAACCCACCTGTGTCACCTGCTCCAGGTGACCCTGCCCTGATCTCCAGAGGTCCCTTCCAACCTCAGTTAATCTGTGATTCTGTCAGCTCCCCTCAGAGGGACACCGAGCCGCTGGAGTGGGTCTGGAGGAGGGCAACAAGGAGGATTGGGGGACTGGAGCGTCTCTTATGAGGCAAGGGTCGTCACTGCTACATCATCATTGATACAACCACCCCAGCCCCCTGTGCCAGGGATAATGTCTCCAAAGGAAAACAGGAAATTTTTCCCTCACATTTCTATGACCCCAGAGCCATAGGGCAATGACAGGGACGTGGGGTGATGACAAGCCCATGAGGATTCTGTCCAGCCTGAGAGGGAGCAGAAAACACCACTGAGGGCTGCCTGCTGTTCCCCTGTGGTTTCATGGGCAGCAGGTTCAAAGGCATCCTGGAGGAGCTGCCCCTTGGAAGGACTTCAGTCCAGAAATATCTTTTAATTTGTTCTGTCATCAAGGATGATGGAAATGAATGCAGTAGAGCAAAGCAGTCACTCCTCTCCTGAAACACTCCACAGAGCCATAAAATACCAACAGCCTCACCAGCAAACACAGTCCCTGCTTCAGCTTCAGGTCAACACAACCTGAGCAGCAGCAGCACTGGCAAGAAATTGGCACTAAAGAGAGTGTTGTAAAAGTTACTGCAAACTGCACTTCCTCTGCCCAGTGGATCTTTTATAGCTTTGGAGATGTGGTCACCTTGCACCCAAGGACAGAGCAGCCTCTGTCTAATTCTCCTTCCCTGTCAGACACACAGGTGTCTGTCAGTGTGACATTTGGTGACAGAAGGCCAGACTGCAGGTACACATATGCATTTATTTCTTAGGGACTGTACAGCAGTTCAGAAGAATTGTGCACACACACATATACATATATTATATATATGGGACAAGCAGCTGGGCAATTGCTGGTCTCTTGCCCTTGCCCATGAAGGGAAGGTGGCTTTAGAGGAATTTTGCAGCACATTTAGAGGAATTTTGCAGCACATTTCTCAGAGCAGGCAATGCCTCAGGAGGAACAGCTCCCACCTCTCTCCATGTTACAGGAACAGCGTAAGGCCGAGCAGCCGGATCGCTGCTCATGAGAGAAGTGTCTGATCTCAAACAGTCATCAAGAGTAATGCAGAGGGAAGAAATGCATGAACAGCTTTCTGGACCATATGGGATGTTCCTACAGTTGATCTGCACTGCTATTGAAGTTGCCAGGCACTGAGCTACCTAGAGATGCACCAGCACTGCTGAAAACCATCACCTGGTTGTCCTTTTCTGCATATCAAAGTATTACACCACCATTGCGTGCCCCTTTGGTGTCTCATTTCATTTCTCTAGAAGTGTTTTGCCTGTCCAGAGACAGGAGGCCAATGCCTTCCACTTCTCTCCCTGCAGGAGCCCAACCTTCCTTCCCACCATTCCCAAACTCCTGCTCTCATCAGCTCGCTGGCAGCTGGGGCATTAATCTGGTCCACTTAATTATTTCTTTATCCATTGAGAAAGAATTGTGACAAGTACACACACATACGAGCAGCTCCTCTAACCTGCTTCCTGCCCATGCAAACATCACTGTCCTCCACAGGAGCAGCTACAGGCTCAGAGTGACAGGAAGCCACCCAAAGGCATTACCATTTCCCCTCAGGAGATGAGGAATGTGGGATCCCCTCACTTTCAGTGACTCATGCAGACACCTACAACCCCCCCATCAGGAGGTGACTCACACAGGTTTGTCCAGGTCAGCACTATCCACACCTGCTGCTGTCATAAGCAGTTCTCTGAAGGTCTCCAAGGCAACGACCAAGGCCAAGGGAATAGATGCAGCAATTAAAGAAAAAATTAATGCAAACTGTTGTGGCGATCAAAAGGCCAAAGTAAACAAATGAAAGACAATTGTGCATTCATTACCAGGTGTGTACACTGCAGTGCCCACGAGCTCCTGGCTTTTCCACCTGTGCCCAGCAGTGTGCCAGAGCCAGCTCAGGAATTCTGCAAGTCTGGTTCAGGACTGCATTAAGGCTGGATTTTCCACCCCCTCACTGTTCAAAGCTGGGCACAGTCTGGATAGTCAGAGGACATAGCTTGTCTCTGCCACCACAGGGGAGAGTGTGGTTCCTCTACATCCAGGTCAGCTCCATGTGGTCCATGGGGACACACATGGATCAGACCTTGGCATAAGGTGAGGAGTTCCTTCTGGTGCTCTTTGAAAGCTCTGCACCACCTCTCACCAGCCTGTGTATGATTCCAAACAACTGGTGTAAAGTGAGAGCTGGTAGGATTAGACCCATAATAGACTGAGAGGGAGGAGTGTCAACAATGAGAAGAAGTTTGGGCAGAGACTGAAGAAGAGGTTTCATCTGGATGAAATTCAGTGCACAGCTCTATGCAGGATCCATTCTGGAAAAACAGCTCACTGATTTTTACCTGTTCCAAAGTCCTTACCAAATTATCCCCTGAACAAGAGAGTCAAGCTCAGGAGTGTTCTGCTTCCTCCTTGCAGGAGTAGTTACAAGTGAGAGCAGAAATCCTGCTGTGTGCTTTATCCTTCCACTCATGAGAAATCTGCCAAACACAAAATATCCATTACAGAGGACTTACAGCCCTCGTATAGGATATACATCTACAGAAATATCTTCTGGTATAAAACCTCTTAGAAATAATAGAATTTCTATTATATTCTACAGCTTCTACAAAAATTTGCTCTGCATCCATCAATCCCTGCCCCTGCCTTGCACCAAAGCAGGGTGATTTACAGGCTCAGTGCTCCTGTGCCATTTTGCTATCACTTTTATTCAGCTGTAAATGGCAGCCTGCACCACAGGACAGGGCCTTACTGCCCTCACAGTCATTCACAAAACTCCACAACACACTTGGAAAAAGCAAAGTGATCCTTCTCTGTTCCCCATCCAGAGGCCATTTGGCACCACAAAGTGCACATTTACCTTAGAGGGTCAGGTCACAGTCCTTCAGTTTTCCATCTGTCTCAGACAGCAGCCAACATCAGCTGCTGCAGGAGAAACACTCAATGGTCAGTTGTGGAATAACCTGTCCAGGGGAAAATATGCTTTATAATTCCATGAGGTAGGAGCTGTTTATGCCCTGAGGCATGAAAATCATTTCAAATTCAGTTGTGTCTAAATCAAGAGTGCCTCATGCCTGCACTGACTTCATTAGCTTATCTGAGACAGCTACAGGGAAATTCAAGCCTGCAACTAAGTGAGCAGGGCCTTAGGACCCAAAACCCAGTCAGCAAGAACATCAATAGAGTTGAGCTGTCATATTTGAGAGGTAGGAGAGAAGACATGAGTAGCTCTGGCAGCTCTCTGTAATCCCACGTATGAGGCTGTGTTATCCAAATATAAGGAAATGTTTTGAAAGCCAGACCTCAAGCAGAACAAAGGGACATTGGGTCTCAAATATAAAAGATTTTCCCCCCTCTTATTTAAGACAGAATATCAATAGAGATGCTTTGTAAGAAGAAAGAGGCATTCTGATGAGAGAGGAAGCTGGAGTCTCTCACCCGTCTAAGCTGAAATGGAGTATGAAATACTAGAAATGGAAAAAGAGTATGAAAACCCAGGAATCTTGGCCTGTATTCCAAACTGAGTTACTTGTAGTAGTTGTGTTACTTACTGCTTCTTCTCAGGTAGAGACTGTTGATTTTTATTCCTTTGCAGCCCATGGGAGTTGCAGGCTCTGTATGAAAACAAGATGCCATGGAAGTGTTTGTTTGCCAGGCTATTGTTTGTCCTTTTAAAGGCTGCAGACCCACTCCATTCTTCATGAGAAAATGCTGGCTGCCTGAAGGACAAACCAAAATGACTATTTAAGGCACTAAAAATGGAAATCATTTAAAACAGAGCTGATTAAAAGGAAGAAACTATTCTTCCAATGAAAAGTGAATTGCTTTCAGCTGGCCTGAGCACTGAGCTTTGCTTGCAACAAAACCCAAATACCAGTTGCCTGATAGTGCAAGTATTTTGGAGGCACTTCATTGGCCATGACTTCAGTTTTTCCTTGTGCAAAACTACAAAACAAGTCTACTGCTTCTGCTCATCCTAGCTCTGTGATTTTTCCTTTGGCTGGGCTGTTCAGAAGACAGCAAGGCTGTTCTTTAGTCAGATTTTAAAGCCTAAATTTTCTTGCTACATCTACTTGGAAGCCCTCACAAAACTTTGGTTGCTTAAATAACAAGAGATTCAAGAAAAAAAATTATCAAGAAACATCACACACCTCGCTTACAATGTGACAGCTTGCGTTCTTCAAAAGACTCCAAAGATTGATGGTGGCATGCTGAGTTTTCAGCACCTTCAGAAAAGAGGGGGAAACAGGGAGATGGAGGTGCAAGTACTAAAGTTTTGTGAGGGAAAGACTTGGGTGTATTTTTCAATACAACACTTCCAAAACACACAGAAAAACACTTGTAGTAGGACCTAGTTTTTTTCAGTTAGCACCTCTGTTTGCTCTATCAAAGCCCCTTCTTCAAAGAGGTTGAAAAAAAAATCCAAGACAAATAAGGGGATAGAATTATTTAACATAGGGTCCTACAAGGTGTATCTCAAAACACAAAGGAATATTTCTGAGGAAGGCAAACCACTCCTGTGTTAGATCAACCTGACTCTTATGACAATTCATAATATAAACATATCAAACTTCTTTCACTCTAAATCTGAAGATCAGTCCAGATTTAAGCTACAAAGTAATTTTGTTTCCTACCTTGAAACTCTCATCATGACTATAGCTGTGGTCAGGATGTGAGTTCAAGGACACATTTGGGTTCATGGTTCCAGCCTTCCATCACAACAATCTGATTCCTCCCGTCCATGTGTGGGGAGACAGCTGCTTCTTCGCAGTTCAAAAATATCTTGCTTCACCCTGACAAAGGGAAGTATCAGCTGCTTCTGAATGCTCTGGAGCTGATGAGAATGGATGGATTTTGGTAGAGCTTCAGCCCCTGCTGTAAACAAGCCAGCTCTCGCTGTCCCTGCCGAGCGTGGCTCTGATCAGTGACGGGATGATCACAGCCCAGCCAGCATGTGAATCCTGCACACGTGCAGAGACAGAAATGGTAACTGCAATTAACAGGCTGCAGGATGCACTTCCACAGCCCTGGAGCCAAGGCCGTTGTTTGGAGCTGCAGAATTTCCTTTTTCATGGGGAATTCATGAAATAACTCTCTACTGAGTGTTTTTTTCTCATGACTAGATTTGTCCCTTCCATCTCAGGACATCACACGTGGTCCCTTTTGAGCTCGGCTTCTTCTTTAATTATTAACACAATTCCTAAATATTTCAGTGGGTGCTGACCACCTCTGCTCAGGGAAAACACAGCCCCAAAAGCTCAGGGAAAAGCATCAGCCCCAAAAGCTCCATCCCTCCTGTGTCTCCATCCCTGTATCCCTGCTCCCTTCGGGAACGGCCGCATGGCTCGGGGTGTAACATCCCACGGGATTTTGGCTCGTGGTGGGGGCACAAAGCACAATTCCCGGAATTCGGGGGCTCGCAGGGGCCGGGGCATCGCCGTCCAGGGGCTGCCCTCCCGGGGCCGCGATGCGGGGCGGCGGCGACATCCCGCCGCGTCCCCACTAGATGGAGCGACAAACCCAGCCTGGAGCCGCCGGCGGGCGCGCCCCGCTCTGCCCCGTGTCCCCGGTGTCCCCAGTCCCGGCAGGGCTCGCAGGGTGGCCCCGGCAGCGGCCAGCGCCGTTCCGCATCTCCGCCCTCAGAGTCGGGGGGACAGCCCAGGGTTCACACCCCGCGCTGAGGCAGCCAAGGTGTCGAGCAGATGCTGTGCCACGTGGGAGTGGGTTTGTCCGGGTGCTGTGGGCACCTCTGCTTTGCTATTTGGAACCCAGGCAGCGCTAATGGACCTGGCGAGTGAGCAGCAGCCCTGGCGAGCACAGCCGGACTCATCCTCACACCGAATCACCCCGCAGCTTTGCTGAGCCCCTGCGGCCAGGGCTCTCTGTGTGATGTGATGGGGATGTGGGTGTGCTACAGCCCACCCCGGACACGAGAAACCTGGGCAGCCCTGGTCTGTGCCCGCCAGGGCTGGCAGGAACCCCCAGCAGGCTGCCTGCAGCCCGGGTGCTCCCGTTGGAACTGACCAAAGTCAGATTGCATCATCACCACAGCTTTGTTGAAGGTGCCATTCCTTCCCCTCAGCTCATCTCCAAGGGATCTGTGACTCATCTGCTTTGCCCTCACAAGCCTGGGAAGAGGAGCAAAGGAGGAAAAGGCTGTGACCACAGAAAAGGTTCAGCAGAGACAGATGGAAACTCAGTGGCTGGCAGACCCTGTCCTGTCCAAACAGACACAGGGGCCAAGTGCCACCAGGGTTTGCAGCAGCCTGGGGACACCCAGTGTGTCCCAGCAGTGCCACCTACCCCCTCCCCAGTGTGTCCCAGCCTAGGGGGCGGGTAGGTGGCACTGCTGATGCCACACTCCAGGAGGCCAAACTCACCCATCCTGCAGCCTGGGCAGAACTGATTATAGACATAAAAACCAGAGGATGTGGGACAAGGATGCAAAGAGGCTGAGCTCAGCAGGAGCCTCTCCTGTGCTGCAGGAGGTGCAGAGGCCTTGGGTCTCTCCAGATCCCTCCATGAGCCTCACACCATTCCTGCCCAGCCCCTGGGTGAGCATGGGGTGTGTGGGCTGGCAGGAAGGAGCTCCTGCCCTTGCCTGGGATGTGCATCTCACTTCAGCACGGAGCAGAGGCAGGCGGTGCCAGGGCTGGCAGGCGCTGCGGTGGGAGCACAGCCAGGGGGTTATTAATAACCTGCTGAGTCAGGGGGGGCTCTTGGGTTTCAGGATCACAAGACAGGCGCCGAGCAGCTCAGATGGATCTCCCTCATTCCTACTTTTTACATTGACAGGGACAACTGCTAAGATGGCCTCGTTCTCTCTGCAGGACAGCTCGGCCCCATCCTGACAGTCACTGCAGCCAGCAGGGATCAAGGGTTTGGACTGGAGCTGCAGTGACCCCAAAAATACAAGTGCTGTCCTAAAGGAATTAAACAGAGAGGGCAGGGGCAGAGACACACAGGATTGATCAGCTATGCCAGGACATAGCAGCCATAACAGCTCTGTTCCTTATCAGTGGGACCAAATCACATCATGGAGAGAAAAATGAGTACAACAGGCCTCCCATCCTACTTCCTGTGCAACCCCCAAAAAGGCTGTGACTGAGGCTGGCATCTGCTCCTACCCAACAGGATGCAGCCAAGGACCTCATAAGATTCAAAGAGAATTTGGAGGATCTTGCATTTCAGTGTTTAATTTCAGGAGTTTTGCAGGGGATGAAAAGCCTCGGGGATAGGGTGGGTCTACACGGTTGGGATGGGATCAGACCTTCCAGAAAGCACATTGTCCCAGCCTGGCTGCCACAGCATCACCTGTGCTCCTCTTGAAGCTCTTGGCTGAGACAGGCTGAGCTCTGCTCTGGGGTGATTCCTTATGCATCACTATGGAAAAGTAGTCGGTGATGTGGAACAGATTAACTTTCAGATGCAGCAGCCCATGGTAGCAGTGTGCATTGCAGCTGAACAGCTTCTCTCTCTCACAAACACGGTCCAAGAGCAGATGGAGTGGCAAAGGACCATCCCCAGGTCTGAGCCTGGCCCTCAGGGGTGCTGCCAGGGCAGGGGATACAGGAACCCATCTCACACAGACAAGCTGCTCCCATCAGGCTGGGATCTGGGCACTGCCAGAGCTCCTCAGCCCCACAACCTGGGTGTGAGGATTTCCCTGGCCCTGCTCCCCCTTCCCCATCCTGCCCACCCCCGGGTGTGCTGGAACACAGTTGCCTATGAGGAAGAAGAGCACTCTGGCTCTTGCTGGCAGGGTGTTTCAGGCTGGCAACAGCTCCAACAGCTATTTTTTCACCCAGGTCAGGACCAAAATAAGCCTCTCACCCATCCCCAGCAGCTGTTACAGACATCACCCCGGCCACGCCGGTGTTCCCTGGCCCCTCTCCTGTCACAAAGCACAAATCCCAGCGCCTGCAATTGCTGTTGCTGTAGCTGCCACTTGCAGTGGCTGAAATAAGTGAAGTGCTGAAGCTCTGCTTGACTCCTGTGTCCCCAGAGAGGTCTCATTTCATTGTATCAGGCTGCCTGAGCCGCTGAGCCCCGTTCATTTCAATTAGCCCGATAGCTCTCCAATCCTATTTACCTTTATGAATGTGTGAGCATCTTGCTGCTTCCCACAGCAGTCAGATTAAAGGGTGAGCGAGGAATCACACCCTGCATCCCTTGCAGGGCAGACTCACAGCAGTGGATTTCCTGCAGTGAGTAAACTGAGACACAGATAAAACCATATCCAAGGGACACAGCAAACCTCATTGAGTTGCAAGCAGCCTGCAGTGGTAACCCCACTCAGTCTATACCTTTTAGTTCTAAATAAATATTTCACATTTTAGGTGATGCATCTTTTGGCAGATAAAAGATAGAAGAGCCTGAAAAGGCTGTAGTCCCTCAAGTCTCCTTTTTGACTAAGTGGTCCCTCCCAGCAGGACCTGTCCTGAGGTCCATGTTCCCCACTTGGATTTTAACAATCATTAACCATCTCAACACATTCCAGCACTTAAATAGGCTCCTTGAGAGGGAGAGATAAGGTATCAGCTTTCCGGTTCATCTTGCCAGCCTGTCTGCAGCAGATAAGCATGTTGGGCAGCAGGAAAGAGGTTATCTAGAAAGGAAGCTGAGCAACGGTTGCTGTTATTGCAGGAGGCTTTGAAAAAAAAGCCACCCCACCAGGAATCCCACAAGCCATACAAACCCTTCCCGCTGGAACGTGACTGATGGTTGGAGTCCAGCTGTGCCTTCCTCCCGGGCTGGGAGGCATCTTCCCGTGGGGAGGGCAGAGCTGCCGGGTCAGGCTGTCCCAGGGAAGGTCACATCTGAGGCAGGTGCCCAGAAACCTGTTGCTTTCCCTCTCTCCTGCCCTGCCCTGCTCTGAGGAACAGCAGCAGGAGGGGTTTGGATCAGTGTCCCTGCCGCCCCTTCAGCACATCTTGAGTTTTTCTGGGCTGAGGAGTCTGCAAGGGGAAGCTTTTCTGCCCCAAAGTGAGGAACTGCTGTTGTGGGTTGTGCATGGGGTCCCTGGAAACCAGCCCTGATCTCCCACGGAGGGGAAAGGAGCTCCTGAGAATTCTCAGCCTTTCTTAACCCCAAGTATCACCTTGCTTTTTGTGATGGGAGAGGAGAAACAAGCCATGTTGGGAATAGAGGTTCATTTACCCCTTGTGAAAGATGTGCTTTTCCTTTGGACGAGTGCTTGTTCATTCATCTTCCTGCCTGTACTATGCTTGCTTTCTTGCAGTTGCAGAAATGATGCATATCAGCTAGGGAAAAAAAAAAAAAAGGCAAAAAGCAGCCATTTCCACTCAAATTCCCAGGCCCCCTTTCTGCCTTCTTGTTATCACCCAAAGACAAAAGACCCCTGATCACAGACATGCTGGTTCAGGAAATGGCCTGAATGGGGGGCTGCAGAACAATTACTGGAGCAAATCCTGCCAGGAAGTGCTCTGAACCCACTCAGCCACCTTCTGCACCCTCTGGACCTGCCACCTCCCTCCTGCCTCCCCTTCCAAGGCATCCTCATGGCATCCCTCCACATGCTCCTGCATTTTGCTGATTCCCATTAATCTGTGTTTTATATAACCCCTGGCTGGTGCTGGACACAAGGGGATGCATTATTGTGCTATTAATACACAACTCAAGGGGTAGGATTTAAAGCAAATAAAGCCCCCCACAGCCAGGAGAAGCAATCCATGACAAACCAGTGCTGGCAGCTCCAAGGTGCAAATTGCAATGGAGAGATGGCACCCACACCCAGATACCAGAGGCTGATTCTTTAATCACACTGCATTGAGTGTGTTTAACTGTTGCACACCTCCTTGGCTGGAAACAAACATCACCCAATGCCCAGAGCACTTTGGGCTCTGGGCAAGTGTTGCATGAACATCCATCATTTTAGTTCTCAGCTTCTGTTCCCATTGCTTTTCATTTAATTAATTTCTGCAGGTCTGGCTTACCAGCACTGATGGTCTTGCACAAAACTGGTCCTGGGAGAAGAGAGGAAATCAGAGAGAGTCCCAAGGGCATGGGGATATTGGAGGAATGGGACTCAGGGCAATTTCTGAGGAATGGAAACGAGCTGCACCTGTCTGCAATTTGTTAGAAAAACTGGGGTAGATCCCTCTGCAAAGCCCAAGTCCCATCCTCCACAGAAGCTCAGAGGAATCACAGTGTAAAGGGAAGAGCACTGGCATTTCCAATGGCCCTGAGCCCACAGGCTGGCCAGCAGCATCTGCTGCAGGGTTCCCACACGTGATCCCAGAGCTCTGGAGCCTCCTGGGAGCTTCAGCCAATTTGTTCCAACACTGCAATTAGCACTTCATCACGGCCAGACTGTGAACAAAGGCTGTAATACCACCCAGCCTGCTAAGAACAAGGTATTTTTCAGGGAAAGTTCTTTTTTTAGGGAGATTGGGGGCCCCCCAGGCCATCCAGCATCTCCTCTCTGCAGCAGGGTTCAGGCACGGATCAGCCTCGCTCAGGCTGTGTGAGGTTAATGGATTTCAAGCGACTCCTGTGATTAACTTTTCCTAAATCTCCAATTCTTTCGTGCCTTCTATTTTTATAAAAAGAAAAGGGGAGGGAGGCAGTATTTACAAGGGATTTCACTCAAATAATGAAATAAATGTGATCAGCCGAGGGACCTTTAATCCGCTTTGACTCCTGTGTCCTGGGGAGCCAACGAGCGCCGAGATCTTTGCTGCTCCCAGCGAGGCACGGAATGAAACACCCCCATCCCTGCCTGTCTGGGGGGCAGAGCCCCAGCAGCACCCCTAAACTGAGCAGACACAGGCACATCAGCCAGGCATTTGGGTCAGCACCAGAGAAAAACACCTCTTTGGTCACCTGCTCCCACCTGCAGCATACCTGTCCATGTCTCTGCCTGAAGTCCAGTGTGCTGAGGCAAGAACTGGCTGCACCTCTGGTTCAGGTCACCAAAATCACATAAAAGGCATCATCTATATTTGTGTATTTCATGTTGCAGCACCCTCTGGAATATGTATGTGTGAAGGGGAGGCACTGTCCCATTTCCTTAGGCTTTGCCCAATATATTAAACGTGTAGCCTGGAAATGACATGGTTAATTAGCACTTTAATTAAAAATCTTAACTGAAAATCATGCAGGTGATTCCCCCTAATTGGAATGAAACCTTAGTGCTTCAAAAGTGAGTTTGTGGGTGCCAGGGACATCCTGTAGGGCTTGGTGCTGCAGGGAGCAGTGTCAGGGCTGTGACAAGAGCTGGGGCTGCTGCACTGAGCTCCTGGGAGCCAGATAAACCAATGGGTCCCTGCATCCCCCTCAGAGACATCCTGGCTGAACAAAAAGAGTGTGTTTGCCCAAGAAAACCCAGTTTCTGGGTTCTTAGAGACACACCTGTGATACTGCTGGGAGACCTTGTGTGACAGCCTCTCAAACCTGCCAACCCACCCTGCAGCATGTCCCACAGGTCCCTCCCCTTCAGCTGCCTCATCCTGGGATGGACACAGACAATGAGTGAGTCCTGGGGGACAGAGAGGACCCTGCCATGGCAGGAGGGCAGCACAGCCCTGATGTGGGAAAGGATTTGTCCTGCCTTCATTCAGCACAGCCCCAGCCACAAATGTACAAAACAGCTTGTCAGGAATAAAACACCAGCTTAGGTTGAGGAGAGGAGAGGAGAACTAAACACCCCAGGCGTGATTGCCACATATGCCCGAAGATATAATCCAGATTTGCTACTTGCCCTGGCCCTGGAACCCTTTTTTTTTTTTTTTTTGAATTTAATAAATTAAAATCTCTTTTTGCTGCTGCTGAGCATAATCAGCATTAGGGTAAGAGGAGGAGGGGCCTTTCACTGTCCCCTGCAGGATCACACACGAAATCATCACTACAGCAGCCTGGGACTCTCCCAGTGGAGTGCTGATGGCAGCAGTCCCCAGCCCACACACTGCACTTGTCTCCTCCTGGCCATTTTCTGAATTAATCTCTTAGATGAACTGAAAGGCAGAAGATGCCATGGTCAGGACTTCTTCGATCCTTCTGGTTGGACAGGCCTTGGCTTGGAAGGACCTCCCACACCTCACAGGCTGAATTTGGGGATCTGAAGGTTCAGGCAAAACACTCACAATCCTGGACCATCCTGAAGGAGCTCAAACCATTTGGCTTTTTGTCTCCCCACACTTCCACGGTGAGCATGGGCACAGAGCAGCCCCAGGGTCCTGCTCCAGCTCCCAGGGACAGGGGACAGGCACCCACCATCCCCTGCTGTTGCTATAGAGACAGAAGCTGCTGCTCTCCACAGCGATGCTGGTTGTTTCTGAGCAGTACCTTCAGCGTGGCAGGCAGGGAGAGAGGGATCAGGAATGTCTTGGCTTGCTGGGAGGGCAGCCATGGCTAAGGCAAGGCTCTCCTGCTGTCTCTGTGCCCAAATTCACTCTCATCTTGTGCAAGGTCTCCCAAAAGCTTCCCTTCAGTTGCTGAGGGCACTGAAGCACTGTGAGGGATAAGGGGCACAGGCTGCAGGGGGCTGAGGAGGAAGATTCCCTGGAGAAACTCTCTGTGGGAGAAAGCCTTAGCCTGTGAATCCCAACTTACCCCTGGGAATCGCCCCAGCTCACCTCCCCCTGCTCTCCAGCCTTGCTTTGCTGGGCTGAGACCAGCTCAGCTGATCTAACCCACAGTGGCAGCTTCTCCAGGCCACGCTCTCCTGATTACACCAGCAAAGATCAGGAGCAACTCCTACAAAGCCATTCTGCCACCCTGGATATTCCAAGAGAAGACAACACAAGTGCAAGGAAACCTGGACCCGCTAACACGGCTGAAGAATCATCCAACCTATTTGCAAAGGTTCAGTAAATTCTGGAGCTACAAAGTGAGAATTTCCCACAAAGCCATGGGAGAAGAGGCAATCCCTGCTCCCTGCCCCTTCAGGAACCTGTCATCTCCAGCTGCACATTGGTGCATCACCCACAGCCAGAGCTCAGAACGTGCTGCCACCCTTGCTAGGGACGAGGATAAACTCTGCCACGTGTAATAATGCCTGGAAGGAAGAAAAAGCACCACAGCTCACTCCTTCACAGAAATCTTTGCAGGAGAAGGAGGCTGGCAAAGGAAAGCCCTGCTGGGAGGGTGGCACATCCCTGCTCCCACACACAGCAGCAGGAGGGAAGCAGGACAGCACCCGCCACCCCCGCTGCTCTGCCTGCTGCTGCTGCAGCCTCCAGGGACAACCCTGAGCTCTCCCCTTTCCCAACACGCTCGGTGGTGACAGCCCTTCCCAGGGGACAGCTCATCTGTGAGCTCCGTGGGAGGCTGGTGCTGGAAGGACATGGATGCCCCCTCAGCACGCTCCTGCTCCAGCCTCGGAGCCGGCAGCTCCCAGGGCTCTGTGCTGACATCCCAGCTGGAGACACATGCCAGGGATAGATTTTCTGTTCAGCTTCTTTTCATATTAATCATCAAAGAGCAACAAATGTCAGCAGCTTGCAACAGTCATTAGCTGAATGTCTTCTTCTCACCAGCTCCTGGAGGAAGAGGCCTCCCAACGTGCAGGGTGAGATGACAGCACAGGTCCCAGCTGACTCCTCCCTGGCCTTGCAAGCCTGGTGAATTTTTCTTGGGATCCACAGGAGCACAAGGATGACAGGACCCCTCCATTCTGCAGGATTCATCCAGTTAGGAAAGATGTCTGATAGTATCCATCACCTGCCAAGCATCAAACTGTCTTCTAGAGACAGCTAGACCACAGAGAACTGGAACATTCTGTTCAAAATATGAGATTTTCTTATGGCAGTTGTGACGGGGGGGATCCATTTAGGAGACAGCACACTGAGCATGGCCATCACCCTGGATAAGAATCCACCAGGCTTCAAGGAGGCCACTTGTCAATAATGGGAAGAAACAGCACCACATCAAGGCATTATGTGTCCCTTACCAGACCAAAAACTCCTCCTGCACCCTCACAGAAGAGGTTTTCCTTCCATGTCCTGGGCACCCAACTAGGCCCATCCCACCCAAAGCAAAAGTTTGCATCCCCTTGGGCAGCAATACTACAGGACCTGCTCCATGCTGACTGTATATCTCAAAGCCACACTGGGCTCGTTTTCTCCCCTCCCTCATGATAAGAACCAAACAGGGCAGGATTTTTATGATTATTTATTATCTGTAAAGCACCAGCAGTGTCCTGACTCTGTACAAGACACAACTGCTGGGCTTACAAAAAGAAAAAAAAGCACTGTGGCCAAAATAATTTATCCTCTAAAAAGTTCACAAATGTCTTCTCAGGAAGCTCTCAGGCACTGCCCATCCTGAGGACATACCAAGGTGCCAATGTGAACCACCTAAAGAAGGCAGACATGGAGCTCATTTCTCTCACCTGTAAAGCTTAATTAGGCTGCTGTCCAAACAGAGCTTGAGAATATGGCCAAAACACAGGTAAGGCCCTTGATTTCTAAAACCCAATCCATTACAATAATTTTTTTTAAAGGTGGGGAAGCAACATTAAAAAACATCACTACTCATGGAAGTTACAACAGCTTCCAACAAACAACACGTAGAAAATACTGGGAGGGGTGGGGAACTCTCAAAGTATCTTCTAGCTTCCAAGTCCTCCACGTTCACCAGATGGATATCAACATCTGACACGTGTTGGAAGACATCCATATCAACTCCACCAGCCTGAACTGCAGGTAGCCGAACACAAAGCCGGAGAGGACGTCGGTGATGTGGTGCCTCCCGATCATCACACGGGACAGGCCCACACAGAGGGCCCAGAGCACCAGCAGGATGCGGAGAGGGATGGCCAGGACCAGGTGGTTGAGGAAGAACTTGGAGAGCATGGCCACCCTGCTGGCGTGCCCGGCGGGAAAGGCGTACGTGTCCATGGTCAGGTAGTCCAACAGGCCAGGGGTGATGTCGTAGGGGCCCTTCCTCTTGGCCAGCTTCTGCAGACCTGCCACGATCATGATGTCCAGGAGCAGGGCTACAAAACAGGAGACACAGAGGGAGCAGTGAGAGACAGAGTTGAGGGCAATTTTCAAGGCATAACATTAAAGGGTTGTTGTAGGAGTGTTGGGGGGTAGCACAGCCAGGACGGACGGAGATGAGAGATCTCTGGAGCCAGGTTGTGGATTTGGGGTTTATTGCACAGGGCCTGGGTGCAGGGGCCTTTTGGGATTTGGGGTTTATTGCAAAGGGCCTGGGTGCAGGGCCCTGCTGAGATTTGGGGTTCATTGCACAGGGCCTGGGTGCAGGGGCCTTTTGGGATTTGGGGTTTATTGCAAAGGGCCTGGGTGCAGGGCCCTGCTGAGATTTGGGGTTCATTGCACAGGGCCTGGGTGCAGGGCCCTGCTGTGATTTGGGGTTTATTGCAAAGGGCCTGGGTGCAGGGCCCTGCTGGAGCTGCAGCCACAGCTCAGAGCAGGCCCGGGAGAAGGAAGGAGTAGAGAGGATGAGAGGATAAGAGAGTAAAAGCATAAGACAGTAAAAGGGGTAAGAGCTAAGAGAGCAAAGTTCCCGTTACACTGCAATAAATCATCTCCTGTGTTGAATATTCTAACTCTCACTAACCAATCTAGTACAAGATACAAATCCTATAGCATTTACATACAGCCCATAAGAATCATTACATTACCATACTGTGTTACATTTTAAACCCTAAAAACTCCTCTTTGGGTCCCTTCTGCCAAGCTGTAGGGTCTGCTCTGACCCTTGGGCCTGTCTGCAAGCAGAGGGTGTTGTTTGATCAAAAGGGGATTACCTTCAGTCTGGCTACACCATTGTTTTCCAGTTGTTCAGTAACTGAGGGATCTCAAAGCTTGCTTTCATTTCAATCTCACTTATAGTTTCTATATTATCAAAATCTTTTGCCAGACAATCATATTTATAAGGCTTTCCTGTTTCACCTTCCCCAACAGATTGTCATTGTCTTTAAATAAAAATTTGTGTCTGGTTCTGATGACATGTCCATGGTACAGATGTACACAGCTTCCCCATCCTCAGGTCACCACCCAAATGTTGATCAGCCCTCCCAGTTTGCCCACAGAGGAGGCAAACACCACTGTCACCATCTGACAGAGGAGAGCCCCAAACCACAGAGGCGAGAGACCCACCTGGCCAGGAAGAGAGCAGTTGGCAAAGCTAAAATTGAAACTCTTTTGGCCCTCAAACCCCCACTCTGGGTGTTCCCGTTGCTGCCTCCACCTCATGCTTTAGAAACCTTGTGCAGCAAGGCTGACCAGGCTGCAGTGAGCAGTCTGCTGGAGGAGAGGTGCCCCACAGCACTTTCTAGGGTTGTCCCTTGTCCTCTCCCAAGCCCACCACCTCCTCCTGCCCAGAGCAGCCAGGGGATCACACCATGCTGACAGATTTCTCACCATGCTGACAGATTTCACTAAGAAAAGAGCATCAGGAGCCAGTGAGCCAAGGGGAACAATAAAGAAAAATGGGCTCATGTGTTAGAAACAGCACCACAGCGTGTTGGAGGGTGGGTGACATCCTCCCAGACATCCCCCACCCATCCTCCTTCCTCTGCCAAAGCACCAAACACCCACGAGCCATTTCTTGTTTCTCTCACCTCTTCCTCCCTGTGACTTTCTGCCTGCCTGTCACCCCACACAGCCCCTTCCCTGTGCAAATGCAATGGGGGTACCCCACCTCCCAGCCCAGCAAACCCAGGCTTGTGGGGGCACAGGCACCTGCAGCTGCAGCCCTATACACCAAACCAACATTCCTCCTTAACAGCTTCAGGAGTGAAACCCATCAGCACTTGTCTACATCTCCCTCCTCTTCAGCCCACCCGCTTCGTCCCAGCCGACAGGTACTGTCATTTCTATTTCCTAGCATCAATTTTATTTCTCTTTAATCCCCTCATCTGCTTTTCCCCAACCCTCCTAATTAGTCAGAGAGCTGATTTCAGCTCCCTGCAGCAATGACAAGAACGTATCTGCCATCACCAGCACAGCCTGCTCCCTCAGCAGGAATGCTAGGGGCACTCGTTTGGCTCCCAGGCCCTGGTAAAGACCATTCCTTGAGAGCTGACAAGGATTCAGGAGCATGGATGGGGGTGTGGTGGTGGTGGGGATGGGAAATGAGATGGCACATGGGAGGCAGCTCCACCTGCCTGCTCAGCACCTGGCAGGAGCTGGAAGTGAGGAGCTGTCACAGCAGCTCTGCTCACCCACCTTCTGCCTGTGCCACCCCCAGCTCCAGCACTGCTTTGGGAAGGGGCTGCTATTTATCCTGGCACAACCCTCTCCTTGTGGCAGACTGCTTTTCTCCCCCATCTGCAGGGATCTTGGACAGCAGGACCTCCCTGAACCTTCTGCCCAATGGGTCAGGCATGCCCTGGGTTCTCAGAGCTGTGGAGGGCAGATAGAGCAGAGGAAAAGATCTGGGTACCAGCTCCTCCCTGGCATGGACAGCAGCAGGAATCCAGGACAGCCACAAAAAGCAGGAGATCGACACAGAGCAAAGGTTCAAGGATGGCACCTGAACAAAGGTGTTGAGGCTGCAGCTGGCAAGGGGCTGCAAGGAGGCCACTCACACCAGTGGGTTTGGGTGGACAAGGACAACCAGGGACTGCCCAGCTGCTGCTGGATGTGACCAGCAGGCAGGGAGAGAGCAGGGGGAGGCCTGCAGCCCACCAGGACCCCCACACTCACCACAGTGCTTGTCTGCAATTTGCTGATTTTTTTTTTTTTCTTTTTTTGACAGGCTGGCTGTGGGGAGAAAGGGAGGGAGGGATTTCAGACAGGCTGTGGAGCCCTGGAGCAGCCACTCACCCTGGCTCCCTGGTAAGGTCAAATGCTGTGAGCCCAGGCCTGGCTGACCATTGCAGGGCTGCCCTGCCACACAGGGCTCTGCTCATGCTGGGCTTCCTAAATCACCCCAGCCCAACTCCTCACCCCATTAAGTGACCCCAGACAGCCCTGATCCAGCAAAGTGCTTTAGGGGATGATTTTCAGCTTATCAGCTGCATTTCCCACCAGCCCCATCTCACCCTGGACGAGAACTGTGTGAAACTGAAGCTCCACGATGCTCCCTCGGGAACCCAGACTCATCAAATTCTTGGGAACCCAGAAGCATCAGAGATATGATGCACCAGTGCTGCCAAGATAAGGCTCTGGCCCAAGCTGCTCTGCTGAAGTCAGCACCAATTGCATTGCTGGGAAGCCAAGCCAGGGCTCCAGAACGAGTCTGTGCACCCCAACAGATCCCAGTGTCTCCTCCACAGTGTTCAATAAATTCCCTAGAGACCATTCCCCACCAAACCTGCCCATGGATCAGCAGCACCAGTGCCATGTGCTTTAGCAATGTGTGCTGCTCACCACTGCCTGTCAGTATTTTGCACTGGCAATATTTTTTTACGGTCAAAGGTGATGTCAGGGCAACTGGAGGGATGCAGGCATGTGTGCATGGAGGTGTTCAGGGCATGGAGAACAAGCCAAAGAGCAGTTCTAATAATCCTTTCATTCAGAAGATGAATAAAATGGGCCTTCAGTACTGCTAGCTTTGATTTTCGTCAAATGATGCACAGAAAGCAAAAAGCCTCATTTGCCCACGTTTCAGGATGGGAAGGCATGACAGCATTAAAACCAGGGGTTAATTTGCCGTTAAAAGAAAAAAAAACCACAGAAAATCCCTCGTCTGGTGCTTTTTCTGTCACTTCCCCTTGCACTTTCCGTTCCTTTCATGGAGATTTCTTTATGAAACAGCCACAGCAGCCCCTGAGGCTTGGGGGGTCCCACTGCCCTGGGGTCTCTGCTGTTCTCCTTCCCAGTGTCTGCTGTTCTCCTTCCTACTGTCTGCTGTTCCCTTTCCCAGTGCTGGATCTCTGCTGTTCCCTTTTATCAGTGCTGGATCTCTTCTGTTCCCCTTTTAGTGCTGGATCTCTGCTGTTTATTTTCCCAGTGCTGGAATTCTTCTGTTCCCTTTCCCAGTGCTGGATCCCTGCTATTTTCCTTCCCAGTGCTGGATCTCTGCTGTTCCCCTTTTAGTGCTGGATCTCTGCTATTTTCCTTCCCAGTGCTGGGTCTCTGCTGCTCCCCTTCCCTCTCTTGCTGCTGCCAGCACAGGCAGGGTGAATCAGCAGGCAGTGCTGCTGCCAAGGGCCCATCCTTGAGGAGCAGCCACAGACAGTGCCATTGCCCAGCAGCCCCATCCTTCAGGAGCAGCCACAGTGCCATTGCCCAGCAGCCCCATGCCCAGCCCTATTCCCTCCCAATCCCATGACCTACATTCCCACTCAGACCTTGGTTTCCTTCCTCCCCTTAATGCACATCAAACCCTCCCTCCTCGGGTGGGCACTAAGGGGTTAACTGTATCGGGTGCTGCAGGTGGGTGTCTCTGCACTGGGGGCTGCTCCTGCTGTTCAACCCCAAGCTCCTGAGCCTTGCACCTGCCACCTGCAAACCAGCAGCACCACCTTGGCTCTGTCCTTCCCTGGTGCCTCACAGAGCCCTGCAAACCCTCCTGGCTGGAGGCTGGAGCAGGCACAGCCCCAGGAGAGCCCATGGAAGGAGCTGCAGCCTGCACTGGCTGCTCTCTGGGGACCCTGGGGCTGTCAAAAGCACAGCAGGCATGGCAGAGTGCCACCTGACTGAGGCTGGGATGAGAGGAGCAAGACATTTTAATGTGAAGCATTTTTTTCATCGTGCCTTTCCCCCCCCAGAGCCAGGTAGCACTGGATTTAAACCAGAGGCATCACTGGATGTAAAATCCAGGTGGTGCTGTATTTGAGACTAAAGAAACGATTACGTTTTGCCCATTCTTGCTCCTTTCACATTTTTCTGAAAAAAATCAGGAATTTCCCTGTTGACCTGGTGTTAAGGGAAACAATCCTTCAGATTTCCAACACAAAACCACCATGTCCCCAAATCCTACATTAACATCTACAATTTCCTTAAAACACAAAACCAAAGAGCAAGTCTTGTCCTGCCTGTGACAATTTTAGCATCAGAGATCACCTTGGTATTGTAAAAAGCCAACATCTGGCATCAGATGCACAGTAAATGAGCTGAAAGTGAGCCCCC
The DNA here is from genome assembly GCF_028769735.1 of Zonotrichia leucophrys gambelii. Lineage (NCBI taxonomy): Eukaryota > Metazoa > Chordata > Aves > Passeriformes > Passerellidae > Zonotrichia > Zonotrichia leucophrys. The sequence continues at coordinate 4,597,198 of NC_088186.1, forward strand.
TGGGCAGGCATTTTATATCTATTAATAAGGAAAGGAAAACAATTATCTGCCAAATGTGAGGAGCCCATTATGAGCAGAGAGGTGAGCAGAGAGGAGCCCTGTGCAGGCTGGGCACAAGGACAAACCTGAACCATCAGCAGCAGAACCAAACCCCAAAGCTTGAATTTAAAAGGAACTGAAGCAGTTGGATGTCCCCTGTCACCATAAGGTCCTTTCTGTCCCCAGGGTGGCATCTCTGCTGCTGTCCCTGAAGGCTGGAGGAGGCTGAGGATGGTGTGAGCACCCTTGGGGACATGGTCTGCTCCAGGTTGGAGCCAGGCAGAGTCTCCAGGGAGGGAGGCAGATTCCAGCTGGAGTGTTTATATAAACATGTTATCAAAACCACAGCTGAAAAACAACCTGGGTGCAGTTCTAGGGGCAGGGGGGGAGGAAAAGAGGAGAAAGCCAAAAGAGCCCTTGGCCTCATCTGCTCCTGCAGCCCAGATCCACGTGACTGCACACACATGGGGCTGCCTGCATGACACAGGGCTGCTCTCCAGAGATTGGGATCAGAAACACTCACAGGCTGGACTCAGCCCCCAGAACCACGACTGAGCACATGGGGAGGGGAAAACAGGGAGGTGAATGCCCAGGAATGGAGAGTGAGCTCATCACACGAGCTCAGGAGGCCCCCAATGTGGGAGCAGATGTGCCTCAGACAAGATGTGCACACACAGAGCCAAGCTGGGGACAACTCATTGCCTGGGCCTCAAAGCCAGCGTGCTGGAGGTGCCACGTGCTCCCCACTGCAGCTGCTGAGGCCAGGTGTGGGGCCAAGACTGGCTTGGAAAATTCTGTATTGCCCACATTGCCCACCCTCACCCAGTGCTGAACTCTGGACAAACGCCACCACTCCCAGGAAACACTTTCTTCAGCTCCATAATTAGAATTCATCATTTCCCCCCCACCCTTTTTTCTTTTTACTTACGTGCCCCCTCCTACTCCTTCTGAACTTCCCCAATCTCCTGCAGGCATTGGGCTCCCTGACCTGGAAAATGAGCTGTGTGTTTGCAGCCTTATCTCGTTGGCATTAATGAAAGATGCAGCTTTCAAAAGAGTCTTCACCCTCTCTCCAGTGGAGTCAGCAGCACCTGGAAGAGGTCCACTCTGGAAATGAACCCCTCCATTCCTCCACTTTGTCCCCCAAATGTGGCGCTATTGGGTGTAAGAGCTGACAAAAAGCATGACACACTGAAGAGCCAATGAATCAGGCATTTTGCTGTTTGAGGGGGGGTTATTTTTTGGCTGAACAAGCATCAGTGTGGGGTAAGTGGTCATGGGGAGGTGATAAAATGGTGGAAAGCAGAATTGTGCAATTAATTAAAATAAAACCCCACAACGAGTAAAAATAGATTTGCTATATTCTGGATGATTAGAAGCAGCCCTGAGTGCAAACACAGGCTGCCTGGAGCTCTCCCTTTGGAAACACTGTGCCCTGGGAGCTGGGAAATTTGAACTCAGCATCAAATACTGAGTGGGGCTGCACAGGCTGGGGAGAGATGCAGGCAAGAGGGGGAGCACAGTGAAAAGGGCTCGTGCTGCTGGGGAAAAGGAGCTGAGCAGCCCTGAGGATGGCTCATCTGCCTCCAGAAGGGCTCTGACAGCTTGAAATGCTCCTGTACCCCATGGCAGCAGCACAGGAACCACCAGCACACCCCAGAGCCACTCCCAGCACTGCATGGGATGAGCTGGAGGAAGAGAAGTGCCTTGGGCTGAGGACCAGCAGCATGGCCCAGGCACAAAGGACGGGATCCTTGATGGCCTCAGTGCTGTTTGGGCTTGGAGTTCCACCCCACTGCTTTCAAAGAGGCAAACTGGCAAAAAAATTTTTAAAAATTTAAATTTTTTAAATTTTAAAAATTAAAAATTTTAAAAATCAGACCTTTTAAAATTTTAAAAATTCAAAAATTTAAAAATCAGACTTTTTAAAATTTTAAAAATTTAAACTCTTAAAAGGTCTGACTCTGTGATGCTCACAGGGCCTCCAACCATCACACCTCCCAGCGTGGACCCAGATCAGGTACCTCTGCCAGCATCCCTGGTTCTCTGTTCCAGGTTAGAGCATGGAGGTTTCCTCAAAGTGGAGGAGAAAAGGAGAATCCATCTGATTCCCCCCTTTCCCACCCCATCGTGCACCCATCCTGACCCAGAGCAGGATTTCCTAAGGGCTCTCCCTGCTGCTGCTGCTCCTCCCACCTCACCTCACTGCCCACCCTGCTCTCCGCAGCCGCTGCTCCTGTCAGGGCGAGTTAGAGGCAGACACACTCCCCCATCCCTGGGAGCTGCCCTGGCTCTGCTCCTGCAGCTCTGCCCGGTGGAACAGCCACTGTCCCCTCGGAGCTGCAGGCAGGGGCAATGGGAAGTGGTTCCCGCAGTGACAGACACAAGGATGACTCATTTCCCATGTTTATTCCCCCTCTTCCCATTCAACAACCCTCGCACTTCTTTTCTCTTTTGCTCTGCATGCAGGCTCGGTTTCTCTGCTGGCTCTGCTGGGTTGGATTCCAGCTCCAGGGTTGGATTCCAGCTCTCTGCACGTTCCCCAAGGGCTGCACTCTGCTGCCTGCAGGGCTCGCAGCATCCCCTGCAGCCGGCCAGGACCTGAGCAAATCGGTGCTGCCTGGTCCCAGGGGCTGATCAGAGCATGGAAACACCCCCGTGCCAGCTCCAGCCACAGCCAGATGAGTGCCAGGCTGTCCCTGCCTGTCCTTTATGCAAGGGGACACTGCAGGCAGCAGGAAGGGGGGAGGCAGAGCTGGGCATTGCTGCCTGCTCAGAGATGCCTGAGCTCATCAGCTGTGAAGGGATGAAGGCTGAGCACAGCACCCACCACAGACCACGGGCTTCAGCTGCTGTATCTGGGCAGAACAGAGGCAGATTAGCAGCCTGGAGTGATGAAGGGGAATGTTTAATGCCAGGCTGGACCTGTGTCTAAATGCTGGATGCAGGGGCATCTGCGCTGTTCCCTCTGCCTGGCACCTTCCATGGGTCACTCATGGTGGGTTATTTGGCACTGAAATGTTTCCACCTCACTGGGCAGACATGCTGCTGGCTCAGTGAGACCTTGGTGGGCTCAGTGAGACCTTGGTGGGCACTGGCAGGGCTGGGAGGGGAGGGGGACAGCAGCTGAGCCCCCTCCATGTGCCAGGCTGCCCAAGGAGGGATGGATGGTTCCGCAGGGCAGCAGCTCCTGAGCTGCTCTAGCCATCCCTGATGGAATGTGCTCTGCCCTGCCTGGCTCAGGAAATCCCTCCTCTCACAGTGCAAGAATGAAAGGGGAAAAAACAGACACATCTGGCCCCAAACCATCTCTGGGGCTCTGGGCTGAGCAAGCTCTGCTGGATTCAGACTGATCCATCTGCAGCTCCCCGGCCTCTCTGCTGGGCCTGGGCTGCCCTGAGGCTCAGCTGACAGGATCAGCTCCTCTGCACTGCCTGGGCATCTCATCTACCCCGTGACCTTTACCAGCATCAGGCTGCACTGTCTGCATTTTTCATCCTCCATAGAGAAGCAGGACAATACCTGAAGCACATCTGTATTGTTAGAACAGGGTCACTGGGGTCTCAAGGGGCTTGGGGAAGGCATTTTTCTCTTTCTCCTTCCTAATCCACCAATTTCTTGTAAATCTGGTCTTGCTTGGAAGCTGCCAGAATGGGACCACAGAGTTCTGACCATATTTATGGATTTATAATTTTCTTTCTTAGGGGGTCTGCAGGGAATGCTTCAGAATGTCATGGCTTGGCTTCTGGTCAGAGTAAAGCTAGGTCAGTATTCAGGAAGAAGGCTGGACAGATCAAGAACTTCCTCCCTGCTGACCTCCAGGAATGGAAAAGCTGCCCTGGGCTCCCTCCTTTGCTCCTCCTGTGGCATTGACCCATCCCCAGCCTGACACTGCTCGCTGATACACCCACACCCTGAGGCAGTGCTGTATTTAATGGGATAAATGCTCAGTGACAGCTCCAAAGAGCCATCCTGCCCTCCAAGGGGATGCAGAGCCAGCTGGAGATGGCTGAGCACCAGGCCCTGTGTCACTGAGACAGCAAGCAAAGAGAGGACAAGGGATTTTCTCTTCTCCTAGCCTGGGTGCCTGTTCCAGAGAGCAGAACCATTCCTGCTCCTTCAAACCAAGCACAAACACAATTTCACGTGCAAGGATGACCCAAGCAGGTGCCTCCCAACAGCAAAGGCACCAGCTGGATGGCAAATAGCTTAACACAGCAGGGGTTTGGCTGTAAACACAAAAGTGGAGCCTCACTGGAGTGACCACCTTGGGTGGGCAACCATATTCCATCCCCAATGACCACATTCCATCCCCAGTGACCACATTCCATCCTCAGTGACCATATTCCATCCTCAGTGACCACATTCTATCCCCAGTGACCATATTCCATCCCCAGTCACCACATTCCATCCCCAGTGATCACATTCCATCCACAGTGACCATATTCCATCCCCAATGACCACATTCCATCCACAGTGACCATATTCCATCCCCAGTGACCACATTCCATCCCCAGTGACCATATTCCATCCCCAGTGACCACATTCCATCCCCAGTGACCACATTCCATCCCCAGTGACCACATTCCATCCCCAGTGACCATATTCCATCCCCAGTGATCACATTCCATCCCCAATGACCACATTCCATCCCCAGTGACCATATTCCATCCCCAGTGACCATATTCCATCCCCAGTGACCACATTCCATCCCCAATGACCACATTCCATCCCCAGTGACCACATTCCATCCCCTCTGCAGTGACAAGGTGCCTGGATCTGCAATGACCATCAGTTTAACGAGATCAATCTGTTTAGCTTAATAAATAGGTGGTGAAGAAATTACTTGAGCACTATCCAAAATACTGAAAGGCAGAAGAGATGATGGCTGGAAGGGCTGTTCAGCTGGACAGAGAAGGGTATGGAGACGCAATGAAGGGGAGAGTCCAACTAAAAGCTCTTGTGAGAATCCCAACCACTGCAGTAATACAGAAATGGCTCTGACAAGTTCACCCTCACTTGTAACTGCACATCAGATTGAGTGTTTGGGTTTTTTCCCTTAACAAATTGAACAGGAATAAATTAAGGGATGTGCTACAGCCTGTATTTTGCCGTGGGTTAGATCGATGATCCAAATGTTCTTTGCTGGCTTTGCAGTCAATGAATCACTAAATTTGGATCCACATCCTCACCAGATGGATCAGAACCAGAAACCGAGGTACTGCTGCCCCCAGGGTTTAATGGAATTTCTGTCTGGTTCTGAAGCAGATCTGGGCATTTTACTGAAAGTTTTATAACTGCTTTCCCCCTGCAAGCCCAACTGCAAAGTTCAAATTACTTTCCAAGCACCTTAGTTTTCAGGAAACCCTTGTGATTGCAGAGAAAAGCTTGAATAGCCCTAAAAGTTCCAACAATGGCAGACAAATAAAATGAACTTTATAACTGGGGGATTTCCTGGGTTATGATTTTATCAATTTAGCCAAGGGGTTGTGGAGCTTCTCCCTGACTTTTGCTCAGCCAGGGCTGCTGATGCTGAGACAATCTTCCTGAAAGCATGTCCTGGCAGAGGGATTTTTACAGTGGGCACAGATATCTGCTTTCTCCCATCTTTTCAGTAACAGGCTGTGTGTGCTTCTCTGGCTGGTTTGGCATTTGCTGGAAAGGATCACTGTGAGAAGGGGAATCAATAAATTCCATCACAGATGACAAACATGGAGGGAAAACATTGCTTGGGGTTGTTAATCAGCATCTGCAGAGGGGATGGATGGGGCATCCCAGGGTCAGACCCCCTCACCTGAAATGCCCCCACAAGTGCTGGCAAAGCCCTGGTGGGAGCTCCTCCTCCATCTGCAGTGGTGCTGCTGCCAGGCTCCCAGTCCCCCTCCAGCAGTCTCCTGTCTCCTCGCCTGGGAAGCCTGATTGCAAATCCTAAACAAGTGCTCTATGATGGGCTGGCTGCCTGCCCAGAGACTGCATCAGAAATTCTGCTTGATGGATCAAACCCTCAGCCAGCCGGGGAAGGGAGGAGAGCCCGGGGAGGCACTCAAGGGGTGCCACAGACAGCCCCAGCTTCCCCCTTCCAGCAGGGGAACACCAGGAGGTTCCCTTCCCTTCCCTTTGGCCTGCGCCTAAACAGGAGGGCTTTAAACCATATCCTGGTGGATTTGAACCACAGGAAAGCAGCAGCAAGAGGGACCAAGGATGCCAGATGCAGCAGAGGTGCCATGACCTTCCTGTCTACACAAGACCCCACTTTTCTTGGGGACCCATCGAGGTCCAGCAGCCCCAGGCTCCTTCTCCACCAGCAGTGCAGATACCATGGCAGCAGCTACTCAGACACTCAGAGTTTCTGACTGAAATCTTAAATACCAGCCCAAGAGATCTGCTCTGGGGGATGACACCAGTCCTCCTGCAGAAGCTCTGGCAAGAGAGGCTGAGGGCACCCTGGCCAGCCCCACCACTCACTGCTGTCCTTTCAGAGGGAGCAGTGGGGCTCTTTGGGAATTGCCAGACCTATGGAACTGGTCCTTCACACCAGTTAACTATTTCCTGTCCTGGCAATGGGAGTAGTGTGTCTAGGCAAGGATGCAGTGCTCCAGAACCCCCAGCTTGTCCCTGGGCACCATGTTGGAGCTCAGGAGACCTGGAGATGTGGGTAGTGTTGCAGGGATGAGCTCTCCCAGCCACCACTCCACAAAGTTAGAACATGACCCTGAAGTGGCTTTGCATTTGTCCTCCTCATATAGTAACAGAAGGGTGAGAAAACCTTCCTTGTTTTTAAGCCAGAAGGGGCACCAGCTCTTTGCAAGGATCTCAAATATTCTGGAGTCAAAGCAGTCAGAGTTTTCAGGCTCCAGCCCCGTCAGAGGCTCTTGGGTCAAGAGACATCTGGAGGCTGTGCTGGTCGCTGTTAGTCACCTGCTATTTCATCCTCGTGCCCTTTTGGATGGATCCTGTGTTCCCAGGAGGGGCTGACCCCAGCCCTGAGGAGCCCCTGCAGGAGCTGCTGATGTCAGTGGGTTCTGCATCACGCTGGAGCTATTCTGGCCTCTTCCCACCACAGCCTCCCCCCAGGAGATGTCACAGCACCAGCACAGTCTCCTCCAAAGGCACAGGGGAGAAAAGGCAGCTCCCACTGTGCTTTTCAAGCCAGTCCAGGTCAGTCTCCACCCTCTCTGAAGGATGAACTTGTGAAAAAAACCCCAAAACCTGGGGCCACGTCACAGTCAGCCCCTGCGGACAGGACGTCCCTTTCCTGTGGTGCCTGAGAAATAAAGTGTCCCTGTGGCCTCTCAAAATGCTCCCTGAGAAGAAAGGGTCTAAATCCAATGTTTTCAATTTCTCCTACCAACCAGAAGTGGGATTGCTGAGTTTTTAGGGAGGGTGAAACACCAGGGTGGGTCATAGCCAGAGGAGAGGGTATTTAGTCACAAGGAAAAACAGAATAACTGAACCCTGTGCCAAAGGCAGAGGAGCAAGAAGAGCAAGGTCCTCAGTTACACGTGGCCTGGGCAGGCTGGGGACAGGATCTAAGCAAGTCACAGCCAGAGCTCATCCTGGTCACTGGTGGGACACCAGGGTGGGTCCTGGTCAATGGAGGAGCCAAACCCTCCAAAACATCCAGAAACAGGGACACTGACCACCACCATGCCAGGAAGGACTAGCAGGAGAGCCAGAGGGATCCCAGCCTGCCTACACAGCCTCTGGGTCACATTAGCACATGGAAACGGGGACAGCAGCAAGAAAGGTACCCAAGGGAAGGAGGATGTGAGAGCAAACTGCAGCAGGGAAGGTGACAGGACTCACATCACATGGAATCTGGTCAAGAAGGTGGCAAGGGGATGGAAATAACACCCTCAGGAATTAATCCAGATATTAGGGACTATCATCTTTATGATACCCTATCAAACACCAGGCAGTTGACCACAGATTAAATAAAAGACACCACTGCTGGTATCCACCCTCCCACCACGGACACTGTCCAGTCTGACTGGACAACCCTGCCCCACGCAGCACCAGGGGCCTGTCCGTGCCCCACGGCTGTCCCCAGCTTCCATGGTCACCGCACCCCTCTTAGACACCTTCCTGTGCCATCCATGACCCCCAGCCCCTGGGACCAGGAGGGCCAATAAGTGCAGCATTCACCCTAAAGGTCACTCCCTGCTTCCCGACCACTTCTGATGCCGGGAGCAGCCAGAGGAGGAGTCCCAGCACTGCTGCTGTCCCTTGTGAGGAGGGCTGGGCTTCCCCAGCAGGGAGGGAGGTTTGCCACTCACCCAGCAGCAGGTTCATGAGGACCTCCTGGCCTGCCAGCGTGCTGCTCTTCACCAGGCAGATGAGCGTGCCCGCGATCCAGGGGATGCCGTGCCCCGTTATCCCCAGCAGGTTGATCATGGAGCGGGCACCTCCCCAGGAGGAGGCTCTGTTGGCACACACCCCCAGCCTCTTGGACATGCAGATATCGATGGCCAGCAGCGAGTTGAAGGCGATTCCCTTGAAGGAGGGGTTGAGCTGCATGCAATCCTCCTCGGGCAGCTGCTGCGACTGCCGCCGCTCCTTGGGGCCGCCGCTCTGGGCACCGGCTGCCCCGGCCTGGCCGCTCTGCTTCCTGCTGGAGCTCCTGCCCTCCTGGTTCCCCTTCAAGGGCTGGTTCAGGGACAGGAACTCAGCCCTGTTGAGGACATTGTTCCTGTCTCTGGCCCTGGAGCGTGGCTGGGATGCTGGCATTGCAGTCTCTGTTTAACGCAACCTGCTTTGCAAATACCGGCAAGGAGAGAAATCCCTCTTGTCCCCGCAGAAAGCTTCCCCCACTCCCACCCTCACAAGCTGTGAATTTGGGAAGCCACAAAGGTTCCCCTCTGTTGCAGTTGCCCCCAGCACAGGCTGCAGCTGTTAAATATAGAGTAAGGAATGCACATGGCTGTTTACTTCATGGGCCTAGCAAGCTTGGAAGGAAAATTAATGCCAGGCTGGGCAGCCACTCCAGTGCCAGGGAAAAAGGTTGGACAGCCAATAGATATGAAGAAGAGGAGGGAAAAACATTGTGCCAAAGGTTGGTTGCTTCTGGCCTGGTCTATTTAAATCTTCCAATTGCTTATTCCCCTGGGCTGCAAGGGAAACTGGGAAACGTAGTTCTTTTTGTGCTGCAATTCACATTTCAGTGCCAGAGTCAGAGCTGGGGATGATGGCATCCCCCTCCCTCCTCAGGGCATCCATGAGGGGCTGTGCTGCCTGCCTTTGCAGCACCAACACCAGGTGTCACCAGGCACTTCCCCTCAAGGGGTTTCCCCCAAATCTTCCTGATTAATCTGTTCTTCAGCTTCTCCCCCCCCATACCTGGGCACCCTGAATGCCCCCCTGGCACGGATACCTTTCAAAGCCCACCCTCCCTGCATTTTCCATCACTCACCTTGGAGAAGCATCACCTGCCTCCTGATCACCTGGGAAGGAGCTGCTGATGAATTCCCATCCTCCTTCAATTCCCATCCTCCCTGAATTCCCATCCTCCCTGAATTCCCACCCTCCTGCCCTGGCGCTGCGTGGCCTCGATAGCACACGTGTCCCCACTGTGTCCCCAGCCAGCACAGCCCGAGCTGGCAGCAGGTGACAGCCACTGCTGTGTCCCCTGACAGCAGCACAGCACTGGCCCCAGCAGCACAGACACTCTGCCAGGCCCCAGGGAGGGCAGGGAACACCTGCTGTCCCTCCTGTCCCCCTGCCACGCACGCTGTGCTCCATCACTGTCACCTCCCACCTGAGACACCCATGCCCCTGGGAGCATCCCTGCAGCTCCAGCTCATGGGCAGAAGGATCATCCTGCATCCCTGGGAACATGCAGCTCCAGTTTGTGGACTGAAGAATCACCCTGCATTCCTGGGAGTCTGCAGCTTCAGTCCATGGGCTGAAGAATCACCCTGCATCCCTGGGAGCATCCCTGCAACTCCAGCTCATGGGCTGAAGGATCATCCTGCATCTCTGGGAGCATCCCTGCAACTCCAGTTCATGGGCTGAAGTATCATCCTGCATCTCTGGGAATGTGCAGCTCCAGTTTGTGGACTGAAGAATTACCCTGCATTCCTGGGAGTATCCCTGCAGCTCCTGCTCATGGGCTGAAGGATCATCCTGCATCCCTGGGAGCATCCCTGCAGCTCCATCTCACAGGGCTGAAGAATCATCCTGCATCCCTGGGAGGCTTCAGCTCCAGTTCATGGGCTGAAAGATCATCCTGCATCCCTGAGCAGCAGCTGTGTGGCTCTGAGCCTCCAGCACCCCTGGGACACGCCACCCATGCCATTCCTCCTGCCTACAGGGTGACAGCCCAGCTGCAGCACCTGCCCTGCCAGCACCTCCCTGCACAGTGGGCTCTCCACAGCACCCCCAGGCTCCTGGAACAGGATTATTCCTATGCAAATAGGCTGGAAATCCCCCGTGGGTGGGGAATTGAAGATGGGTATTGCACTGAGGAGCAGAACAGCCACGGCTCCTGGTGCCAGTGCCATTTGTCTACGCAACTGTGCAGTCACAGAGGGCAGTGGATGCACAGGTAACCCTGGGAATTGGGCACTCAGGTGTCTTTAAAGACACCTGTCCAAACTGCAGTGGGGACTTTAAGTACTAAATGAAAGGTGGTTCTCAGGATTCCAAAGATAATAACACAAATTTTACATTTTCTTTGCACTTTTATACATAGCTCAAAATTCCCTCAGTGAACTGAGCATCCAGGCTGTGCCCATGTGAGTGACACACCATCCAGGTGGCACCAGTGCTTGGACAAGCAAGTGCCTGAGGTCCTGAGGAGCCCTCACTCCTGGGCTTTGTTCATACTTTCCTCCCTCAAGGGAAAATAATGTACATCAAGTTATGATTCATGCCCTCCTGGAACTGATCCCTGGTCAGGGAGGTGATTCTGCCCCTCTGCTCTGCTCTGGTGAGCCCCACCTGGAGCACTGCATCCAGCTCTGGACCCCAGCACAGGAGGGACCTGGAGCTGTTGGAGTGAGCCCACAGGAGGCCTTGGAGATGCTCCAGGGGCTGGAGCTGCTCTGCCCTGGAGCCAGGCTGGGAGAGCTGGGGGTGCTCAGCCTGCACAAGGCTCCAGGGAGAGCTTGGAGCTCCTTGCAGTGCCTAAAGGGGCTCCAGAGAGCTGGGAATGGAGTGACAGGGCTGGCTCACCCTGCCAGAGAGCAGATGGGATATTGGGGAGGCATTTTGTACAATGAGGGTGGTGGGGCCCTGGCACAGGGTCCCAAAGAAGCTGTGGCTGCCCCATCCATCCCTGGAGGTGTTCAAGGACAAGGCTGGACAGGGCTTGGAGCAGCCTGGGATAGTGGAATGTGTCTCTGCCAATGGCTGGGAGTTGAACTAAATGACATTTAAAGGTCCCTTCCAACCCAAACCATGTGATTCTGTGATCCCAGTGGGAGGAAGAGCTTGTTCCCTTCCCAGGCACCCTCACCCAGCCCGTAAAACCCAACCTCTCCTGCCTCAGGTACCACGTGGGGCTGTGGCAGCCCTTAAATCACACGGGAACTGCCACATCACCCACACCCAGCAGCTCCTGCCTGATCCCTGCCTGTGCTGCCACTACCAGGGCACTCAGCACCCAGTGCCCACCTGCCTGCCCAGCCCAGGAAAATCTCAGCCTACCTGAGAACATCAGCACTGCCTCCACTTGGCTGCAGCCATCACCTCCCAGTGTGTGGCATCCTGGATTTCCCCACTCTGTGCAAATGTGGGGCTCTGCAAACATCAGTGGGCACAGGGATAAAGGCACTGGTGGCCAGGACCCTGCAGAAACAGGGAGACAGCACCCAGGCTGTGCTGGGGATGCTCAGCTACCACTGAACACGTTCCTCAGGAGCTGTCAGGGGTTAAAAAATACCTTGAAAGCCCTGGGAGTGAATTTAATCTGGTGCCTTTCTCCTCTGCTGACACTGATAGGAGGGAATTTCTGTGCCCCAGCCTCCCCAGGAGACTCCAGCCCAGTCCTGAGCAGGAAGGGCAGTGTGGGGTGGATGCAGTGCCAGCTAAAGCCCCATCAGTGCTGGGTGGGAAGGGAAAACTGCCTGGTGTCTCCTGCAGCAGGGTGGGCTGTCACTGACAGTCCCAGCTGGGGAAACTGAGCTCGGGAGGGAAAAATCCCTGATCCCACTGAGGCCATGACAAGCCCCATCCCATAAAACTAACCCGGGGTTTATAAATATCCCTGCAGACAGGGGCTATTCCAGTCCTGACACACGATCCACAGGGGTCACCCAGCACCTGGGAGAATGCCCAGACAGACAGACACACAGACAGACAGACAGACCCGGCATGCTCTGTGTGCCCCCTGCTCAGCCCTGCCCTGCCTGCAGGGCTGCCAGCCACAATTCCTGCACAATTCCACAATTCCTGCGGCCAGCATGGCCAGGAGCACCGCGCTGGAATGTGGCTGGGACAGCAGTGACAGCTCCATCCCTCTCTCTGATTCACTGGCAGAGCTGGTGCATCCCAACCTCTGCCCAAAGTGCATCCAGCAAACCCTGCCCGGGATGCTTCCAGGGTGGGATGTGCTAATGCCTCAATCACTCGCAGCAGCCTGATGGAGACAGGCACGACCAAAACCCAACAAAACCTCCAGCTGAAGAGCTGATTTAATTAGAGTGAGATAATGCAATTTCCTAGCTGACCAGAGACAGCCAAGTTGAAGTAAGACCTGGCTGAAGCTTCAGTGGAACTAGAGGCGCAGAATATGCAGTTTCACCAGGCTCAGGATGCTCTGGGAAACTGTGACAAGCTTGTTTGAAAAGTGTGAAAGAGCCTTGGAAATGTCAAAGGATTTCAGCACCTTCTGGAGGCTGCTGGATATTTCATTCGGAAGATGCTAATTTCATTCTTCCTGGTACTACATGGTAGTAAGTGCCTTGTAACTCGAGCGGGTTCTTAGTGATTGTCTCTGTCACAGGATTAGTGACTAAATTGTGCCTTTCACAGCAACTGGGAAGTTTAAAATAAATACTTCTCAATGCTTCGAGAAACACGTGAGGAGGAAAAACATCACAATAAGCTGTGTTTTTTCCACTGGCTGTGGGTGGAAAGGAGCAAATCTGCCTTCCCTCATTCTGTTACATTTGCTTGTTAGGATCACCTGGTAGCTCAGTTTTTTCCTATCTGCTAAGGGCTAATCCAGCCTGCTGAGAGTGCAGGGTGGGAAGGACTGAAAGACATTTACAGCAGCTCTGCACTGCTGTGCCACACCACAAGCAGCACCGGCAAAGAGATTTTTACCTCTCATTCCCCCAGGTTTCCTATTTAGAAACAAGTGACAGAGGACACGCTCACCCAATGCCTGATGACCATCAGCTATTGCTGAAAAGCCAAAAATTTCCCCTCCCCTGGTGCTCAGATCCTCAGCCAGCTGATGGCCAGCAGGAGCAGCTGGCAGCATTACCCTTAAAACTGCCTGTAATAGAAGTTTACAACTTTCCCACAGGCCACTGCTGCCTCAGACGCTCCTCACTGCCTGTTCCAGCTGCTCCCGAGTCTCATTGCTGCTGTGGACAGCTTTACATTATTCCTTGCTGGAATCACAGCCCATCCAGCCTCGGGCTACAGGTTCTGCAAATAGAGAGACAGACTGACCATCCCCTCTGGTGCCCTTTGGCTGGCACCAAATCTACCTAGGCGGGAGAGGAAAATCTTAATCTGAAAATGCAAGAAAAAGGACATTGCAGTGAAATTAAAATATAATAATAACAATAATGATAATAAAAATAATAACAATAAAAATAATAATAAAAAAGGGGGGGAAGGCGTTTCTACAATTAAAAAAAGAAAACTACATTACCCACAATCCACGGACATGTGGGAGGAAATGCTGTTTTTTTTGCAAAGGAGGTTTAGCCTCAACAGCTGCAGTTTAAAAGCGAAATACAGGGGGAGGGATGGCACTGGGCGAAGGAGGGAGGACGGGGCGGCGGGGGGGGCGCGGAGCCGCCGCCGGTGCCGCCGCCGGGGCCGCGGGAGCCCCGGGCATGCGGCGCTCCGTGCGCGGGCAGCCGGCGGGGCTCGCCCGGGGGCACCGAGGGGCTGCCAGCGAGTTCCCGCAAAGTTTGACCCCGCTGCCTTTGCCGACGCTGCGGCGAGCGGAGCGGGAGCCCGCCCGCGCCCCCCCGCGCCCCCGGCGAGGCTGAGCCCCGGGTGCACGAATGTATTGCGGGAGAGGAAGCCTGCGGCAGCCGGGAGGCGGAGGCACCGATCCTGCTCCGCTCAGCTCCCCGGGCAGCCAGCGCAGAGGCGAAGGGGAAAAAAAACCCAGCGAGAGAAGAAGGAGAAGAAGCAGGAGCCTCCCCCCCGCCGCCCCGCGCCGCCGCTCGCCCCCGCAGCGCAGGAGCCGGGGCTCGGCGGCGCGGCCGGGGCTCGCCGCGGCTCCCCGCGATGCTGTGACGCCCCGCGGGGCCCACGCGTGTGCGGGGCAGCCCCGCCGCCCGCCCATGAGCCCCGCCGGCTGAGCCGGCTCGCCCCGGAGCGCCAGCGGGAGGAGGAGGAGGAGGAGGAGGAAGGTCGGACACCCCTGCGGAGAGCCGCTCGCCGAGGAGGAGGAGAGAGGAGGAGGAGGAGGAGGAGGAAGGGGAGCGGCGCCCCCGGGCCGGTGCGTGGCGGGGGATGTCACGGGCGGCGTTGAGCGGGCGCTGAGCGGGCGCGGAGCGGCGCGGCCCCGGCGGGCGCGGGGGAGGCTCCATCGCCGCTGCCCCGCTGCGCGCCCGGAGCCGCCGGCCCCACCGGCACCGCGCTCGCGTCCCTGCGCCCGGCTATTTCTAAGGGGAAGAGAGGGAAAAAAAAAATAAATTAATCCCCAAAGCCCAGACAGCGCTGGCGGAGGAGCCTCCAGAATCGGAGATTTGGCGACTTTTTGCATTTTCCAGCCGTCGTTTCTTTCTGTTATTATTGTAATTTTGTGCGAAAGGAAGTTATGAACAACTGCAAGTCAGGAAGTGGAAATCCACACCGGTTGTGACAAGCTGGGGCTAAAAACTATTTCATTATTTATATAGATGTGTCTATCAACATTCTGCTTTTCATCCAAAGAATAAAGGGAAATACCGGCTAGTCCTATGTTTGATGGTGAATGACAGACTGCATCTGAGCAAAGGAAGGACTAAATATATCAGCTAACAACACCACCTTTATTTATTGAACTCAAGAGACTTTTTTTTAACCCAAAGACTGTTTGGAGCAAGAGATTTAATGGGTCATTAAAAGGGGAAAAAAATTTTAAAGGCCCTTTTGCTTCTGAAGCGCAGCTAACCTCAAAAATAGAAGCAGTACTTGTAAGACAGATATTCGAATTAAGGCTTTACGTGATGAATTTTCTATCCTATGGATATCAGTTTTGAAATAACAAACCAAGAAGATCTGTAATTGATCTAGCACCAGACAATTTCAATGCCTAATATTCCCCAGGATTGCTGGAGTACCCTAGGAGCTGCGTCAGACTGTACTCGGGGTATGCCATGGGCTGTATTCAGAGCATTAGCTGCAAATCCAAAGTTTTCCGGGAGAGCATTTCAGTGGTTGAAGTGAAAGCCTCCATCGATCCCGTTCCCACCAGCATTGACGAGTCCTCCAGCGTGGTGCTGCGCTACCGCACCCCTCACTTCCGAGCCTCTGCCCAGGTGTTGGTGCCCCCTCTCCCCAAGAAGGAGACCTGGATCGTGGGCTGGATCCAGGCTTGCAGCCACATGGAGTTCTACAACCACTACGGGGACCAGGGGATGTGAGTATTGCCGAGGGGAGGGCGCGTGCGGGTGGGAAGGGGGAGAGAGGCAGGGCCGTGGCCTGCTTGGGAAATAGTGGATCAAGCCAAAAATTATAATTTTTATAATCCATATTTAAAAACCCAGCCCCTCTGAAACTTAACAGGACTTCGGCGTGTGTTTAAAATACAGGAGAGCTTGTCCCTGCCCTTTCAAAGCAGTGGGTGTTCTTCTCCTCGAGTGGGAATTCGCCCAAGCCCCAACCAAACCCCACTTGGTCTGGTAGAACCCAAAAGCAGAGCCCTTCCACAACAGCTCTTGGGCTGCACAGGAGATCCTGGAACCCCGGGAGCAGCCCTGCTTTGATGGGTGTGTGACACCAGGGGCTCTCCTGACCTCCAGCTCCTCTTGCCTGCATCCCTCCCCATCCCAAAGTGCTCACTGGGGAGAGCCCAGGGCTGACACTTGTGGCACGGAGCCGTCCCTCGAGTGCTCTGTGCTGCTGCTGCAGTGAGCTGTGGCTGGCAGCTCGGAGCCCACCAGCTCTGGGAGCACACTGAACGTCACAGGAGGAATCCTGCTTGCTTTGCCCACAGCAGCAGGCAGCCCACGGGAATCACAAGCTGGATTTAACCCCTTGGTAGTTAAACCACCCGCATCACCTTGGAGCGGGGTGCGGATTTCACGTTAGCCTCCCTCACGGGGGATGTGAAAGGGAATATATGGGTGTAAATGTGAGGTGGGAGGAATCCAGGGGCTGCTTGCACACCAGGAATCCCCGTGGTACTGGTCAGACAGTCATAGTGAGGCAGGAATGAGTCAAATCAGAATGTCACCTCCCTGCCAAGAGAAGTCATCTCTCCCCAGTCCCCACCAGCTTGTTCTCCAAACGTTGCAGGCTTTGGCCCACAGCTAAATCAGCCCCAGCACCTGATCCCCAAATGCCTGCACAGAGCAGCAATTCTGCAGCTCACAGTGCTGGGCAGCACAGGTGCAGCAGAAATGTGTGTGTCCAGCCAGGGGGACAGAGCCTGACCGTGCTGGCAGATGGGTCAGTGGCTGGAGCTGCTGATGCTGCCCAGGCTCTGGGGCTGAGGGAGGAAGGACGGGAAGGTCAGGCCTGGGAATCCTCTCCCTGCTCTGCCCCGAGCCAGGGAGATGCTGGCTCAGCCCTTGAGGGTCAGTCTGGGCAGCCTAAAAAATCCCTGAATGAGGAGAGCTGGGGGAGAGGGAGAGCAGGAATGAGTGAATGCAGCACCTTCCTGACAGCCTGAACATCTGCACGCACAGCCTGGCCCCCCTTCCCTTCCCTTCCCTTCCCTTCCCTTCCCTTCCCTTCCCTTCCCTTCCCGGGACCCCAGGGAATCAGGAACACCCCCGGGTGACAATCTGCCCCTCTCCTGTCCCCATGTCCCCTCTCTGCTCAAGCAGAAAGTTTCCTGAGAGGCAAACTGGTACCTGGCAAACAGCAGCAGTGCAGGCAGGGGCTGATCGTGATTTTAAAAGTATTTACAGCAGGCCTGAAATCTGTAGGCTTTCTTGGCTCCAAGAGCATCTTTAGCAAGGACAATTTGTTGCTCAGATGTTCCCAATTGCAGGCCTTTGGGATTTGCATGTGTAATTCTCAGGCTCATTTAGGAATCCTGTCTTTAGCCACCAGCTGCAAAGGGAAAATAGAAAAGTCCACTTTGTATAAATACAGCTCAGATGCACTGAAATAGAGGGGACTGGGCACAGAGTGGTGCTGCCAGTGCTGCAAACCTCAGTGTGGCCTTTTATTCCCCTGCACCTGAGTTTCCCTGGGTTTAAAATGAGGATTTGGTACAGCCTGCCCTTGCTGGAATGTTTTGGGACAAAAAAGAAAAAGGAAAAAAAAGGAGTAGTAGGTGCTGCTGTAAACTGGTAGAATTAAACACTGCAGCTACGTATGAGAGCTTTTAGCTAGAAAATCATGGAAACAAAGATGTTTCCCTAGGAGGTTCACTGACATTTAGCTGATTAAAAAAAAAAAAAAAAGTTACCCAAACACAAGCAGGAATTGGTCTGTTCCTGCACTCTCTTTCTATAGACTCATTGCCATCTGAAGGCTATAAATAAAGGCATTTAGGAGGAAAGGCCTCTTCAATGCCATTGAAACATGGGCTTGGAAGACCATTACAGAGAAAGAGAGAGGACACAGACCTGGGAGAAAGGATGGGCCAAGGCTTTGGCTGGTGAAACTCGATGTAATCCCTCTGACCTCCACAGAGCTGCATCGATTGATGCCAGCACAGCCCCAACCCTCCATGGCAGGCAGAGGCCACTGCCACATCCATGTTTTTAACCCCTGTGGTGACTGGCAAACAAAAACCCCCAAATAATCAAAAATCACTCATCCGACCGGAGCACCAATACTTACAGCAGGCTCTGGATTAATTTTTCACTTCTCTGCTGGGAAGTTGTTAGCTGTGCATAAGCTGGCCATTACATTGAGGATGGAAACAGCTGAGAAATACTGGAGCAGATGGAGCTGTGCATAATGCTGCTATAGGGATGGGAGTACAGAGGGGATAATTTAGACACGCACGTTTAAAGTGGCACTGACAATTTGGGGGCTAAATGCAGCATTTTAAATTTAAAGGGAGAGAATTAGAGCTCAGCTAACACATTAAGCGCTGGCATTGCTTTACATGTGAGTCAGGAGATGCTGCAGGGAACATGAAAACCCTCAGCATGGGGATGGGGATGTGCTTTGTGACCCCTCTCTGTGCACCCATGGCTGGTGCTGCTGCTTCTCCCTAAAATGCAGGATTTCAGCCTGGTCCTTAGGGAAGGATCTGCTGTGCACAGGGAGGCAGCAGCATCAGGCCAGAGCTGTGACCTGAGCAGGAGCAGCTGGACCAGGTCCCTGCTGGCATCTGCTGGGCTGGGTGCTGGTTTCTGCACCTGGTGGAACCTGTGCCAGCTCTGGGCCCTGCTGGAATGGCATTATCCAGCCTCCTTCATCTCCATGGAGATGTGCAAGAAGCTGTGCAGATGGAGATATGCAAAAGAGAGAGATAAATAAATTGGAATTGGAATTTGATCAGCCAGGAATCTGGAGAAGTTTTCCTGTGGATGTTTCTCCCCCTGGAAGACCTGATGGGGCACTTGCATCCTTACATCATCACTCCATCTTCCCAGGCATCTCTCCCTGGTGAGATTAAATCTTCCATGCCCTGCAGCAGGGACATAATGAACTCAAATTGTCAAGAGAATAAACCCCCAGTCCCCAGGGGGGAGGACACGATCAAAAACACCACAAGGGCATCTTTTCCAAAGAAAGTGAAGGGAGGTCAGTTCCCTGTGGGAATTTACTCCTCCAGGGATTCAGAGGACAAGGCTCTGCTGCCCTGCAGTGGCCCAAGGAGCTCACCCACCTTAGCCCATTTCCATGGGCTGTCCATTGAGTTTGCTGCAGCAATTATTCCCTTTTTCCTAATGCCAGTTTTGTGTCAGTTCCACTCCCTGACCCAGCCCCAAACACTGCTGCTGGTTCAGGAGATGGGGCAGGAACACACAGCTGGAGGGTGGGAGGAAGAGGGACCACAGCAGCACAGCAACATCTTCAATTTCCTTCCTGTTCTTCACTCCAACCCTGCCTTGACTTGCCTGACATGCTGGAAAAGGTGAGAGAGGCATTGTAAAGGAGAATTTAAAATTAAGCAGCTCTGGCTATCAGGTTTTCTTTGTCCCAGTGAGTCCCCAGTGCAGGGCAGTGGTGGAGGGAGGCAGGAGCAGGATGTGAAATCCTGAGACAGAGTTTCACTGCACCCACACATGGCCCTGCTCCCTGCACCAGGCAGGGGCTGTGCCCACAGGGGCTGCTCTTATTTAGGGAGCTTGGAGAGGAAGGTGCTGGAAAGCAGAAGGTTGTGCAAGTCCATCTGGCCTGTGACTAATTAGGAGCTGGCTTTAGGCAATTCGAGCTGAGGTTGCAGCAGTGCCTGGTGCCTGTCTGGAGAGGTTACCTGCATGTTCCCCACTGCTGGATGCCCAGGGCTGCCTTTGCTGTCCCTGCCCTGCTGGGTGCTGTGGGACAGACATCTGGAGCTCAGGGTGATTCTGTTCTGTGTGACAGAAGAGGGAAAAAGTGTCTGAATGAGAACTGGGAAGCCAAAACCTACATAAAGCTGCTTGGCTGTCAGCAGCAGGGCTCTGCTTGTACCACAAGAAATAGCTCAGAGTTCTTTCTGGTAGCAAGAAGACATTTGTTGGAGAGGTTTCTTGGCAGCTCCGGGCTCTGGTGGTGCCCACACTGGCTCTGAGGGTTTCAGAGGAGGCAGAAACAGGCCTGTCAGTGTTGTGAGGCAGAACCTACTGATCCTGGAGCTGATCAGTGAACCCACGAAACCAGATAGCTTGGTTGCTTTTCATGCCTCCTTCCTGCTATTGTCAGCAAAGTGTTTACTGGGCACTTTCTGGTCTCTCCTTGGCTCGACACTACCACAGAAAGATGCTGATGCAGCCAAAGATCATTCCACAGCATTCTTTCCAAAATCATCCAGTTGTTGGCATATTATTCAGCATGGACACGCTCTGCAAGCAGAGGCTGCCAGCCTGGCTGGCACAGGGGCTTTGCTGGAGCATCAGGAGAGGGACAGGCACCAGCAGCAGCCACCAGGCAGCCTCTGCTCTGCTCCAGTCATGGGATCATCATGAGGCCTCGTTTTCCTGCTTGTTCCAAGCAGAGCAGATGAAGCATGATGGTTTTGAAACCCTGGGGTTAACCACACTGGCTCGAATTAGGCACAGCGTGCTCTCTGAAGAAACGCAGGCTGGTGTCTCCTTCCCCATTCCTGCCCACGCCTTTGCTCAAGCTGGGTGTCCTCCTGGGCCACCCTGAGCCCAGCCACGCTCAGCTTTGCCCTGGGATGCTGCAGGCTCTGCAGGCACCATCCTGCTCAGGCCCTGACACAGCTCCACCCTTGTGCTCTTGTTTAAATCCTGGGCAAATCCCCAGGAGCTCCTGCAATTCCATCCTGACCTGGGAATGAAGATGGGGACAAGCAGATCTCAGAGGAGCTGCATTTACTGAGCATCCTCTGCCAGGTTCTCCTGCCATCCAGCCAGCAGCTCTGATCTGAGCAGGCTGGAGCAGCCCAGGAGGGTTCTCATGCTCTGTGGCACCTCAGTCCTGGTTTGGCACCTGGGTACCTGCAGAGATGCTGTGGCTGCACCACACTGTCACCTCAGAGTCAACCTCTGCCACGTCTCAGCCCTGGGTGACAGCCAAGCTGAGCACCAGCCCCTGTCTGAATGGAAAGTAATCCTAAACCAGCAGGTGACAGGGAGAGAAGAGCCCCCAGATGGGGTTTCGGAGCTGGGCTGTGCAGCAGGGAGGGGTGGGGGCTGCAGAGCAGGACCTCCATTCATCCATCAGCGAGGGCTGGGTCACTCAGCATCCCCTGGGCCTTCCTTGGGCCATCCTTGAGCCTTCCTGAGCCTTCCCTGGGCCTTCCTGAGCCTTCCCCTGCCCAGCTCTGACTGAAGGGCGCAAGGGATGGTGAGCCAGGATGACTCCGGTTTGCAGAGCAGAGCAGAGCATATAAACATCTCTGCAGTGCACAAGGGTCCTGGCAGGACTGCTCAGGGATCTCCTTTTGGCTGCCTTCACTAAAAATTTTCTTCCAGGGAAAGGACTCCCTCTGCCTGCTGGCGATGAGCGCGGGAGGAAGGCATTGCTGCAGCTGCGGTGCCGTAGCTGACAGCAGCCTGTAAATCTGAGCAGGGAGATGTTGTGCTTGCATAACCCCTGCTCCTGCGGCTCACAGCATCCCTGCAGCTCAGAGCATCCCCTGCTCCTGCTGCTCAGAGCATCCCTGCAGCCCCTACAGCTCAGAGCATCCCCTGCTCCTGCTGCTCAGAGCATCCCTGCAGCCCCTACAGCTCAGAGCATCCCCTGCTCCTGCTGCTCCCTGCATCCCGCAGCCCCCAGGGCACCCCACCTCCTGCTCACACTTCATCTCCCGTGGGGAGGTGTTTGCCAGGACCCCCTGCTCACATGAACAAATAGATAAATGAGACCTTGAAATCCCCCGTGGTATCCTCTAGCCACAGCCAGACACAGCTAAGTGCTGAACGATCCAGCGGGTACAAACATGGAGGCACTTCACGGTCATTAACTAATTAACAGTCAAAACAGCCTTGTGAGACAGTGACATCTCCCTGGCCAGAGCAGCCATCCCAGAGCTGTGCAAGAGCCAGCCAGGCTGCCCAGTACCCCCAGCCACAGGCTCCTCTGCAATCAAGGGGCTATTTTTAAGCTGCAGCACCAGACTTATGAAAGGCTTGGACAGTCACCCTGACCCTGAGGAGCCTCAGGGCGTCCCCTCTGTGTCTCTCCAAGATAAATCATTTCCCATGTCCTAGCCTGCAGCAGGGAGCCACAAGGCTTGGGGAACTGGAGCACAGCCAGTGCTATGGCAGGGTCAGGTGCAAACACCACTGCTGCTGCCACCAGTCCCTTCTGCCACCTTCACTGCTGGGACACCATCCCTGGCTGGTGAGGAGTGCTGATTCATGAGCAGGAAGGAGAAGGTGCTTGAGAGGCACCTCTACCAGCCTGGTTTTTAAAAGACTGTCCTTAAAACAGCTGCTGTGCACTGAGCAAGTGATCTGTGGCCGTGCCGTCTCAGAGCAAACATCCAACCCTTCTTCTGAGACATTTTACAGCAGTTTGCCTCTACTGGCAAATCTAATCTTAAAAATTAAATTGGAAGCTACTGAAAAAACCCACTCCAAGCTGTGCATCAAGCAGCACAAGGTGACAGGGGGGTGTTTTCACTCACATTCCTGCTAGCAGCACTGACCTTTGTGTCCCTCTCTCAGGTGAGCAGTGCGGGCAGCTTTACAAGCAGCTCCACCTGGGGCTCTCTGATTACTGTAACACCATCCCCAGCCCAGAGCCTGGAGTGCAGCCCTCGGGCTGGGTCCTTCCAAGGGCTGCAGGAGGATGGGTTACACTTCCAGAGCCAGGCAGACAGTGGGGAGGGACAGTGGCTCATCCAGAGAGAAATTCAGGGGATGAACGGATTGAGAGCGGGCCTGACGAGAAGGATGCTTTTAATGGCAGGGATGGCACAAAGGGCACAAATTCCAGTAAAAGCCAGAGAGGGAATGCATCCACAGCTCTTCCCTCTCCTTTCTAAAGTCCAGCATGTTTCTAAACTAATTAATTAATTCATTATCCATCATTTGCTATTGATTATGGCAGGTCAAGTTGGGAGCTTCCAGATCTCCTGGACGGTAAAATCCAGGCCATCAGTGACTCAGACGGAGTGAACTATCCCTGGTATGGGAACACCACAGAAACCTGCACCATCGTGGGTCCCACCAAGAAGGAGTCCAAGTTCAACATCAGCATGAACGACAACTTCTACCCCAGCGTGACGTGGGCCGTGCCCGTCAGCGACAGCAACGTGGCCAAGCTCACCAGCATCCACCGGGATCAGAGCTTCACCACCTGGCTGGTGGCCACCAACACGGCCACCAACGAGATGGTGACCCTGCAGACTATCAAATGGCGCATGAGGCTGGGCATCGAGGTGAACCCCAGCAGGCCCCTGGGGCAGCGTGCCAAGCTGCAGGAGCCCTCTGCCCAAGAGCAGCCCCAGGTCCTCAGCAAGAATGAGCCAATACCACCCAGTGCCCTTGTCAAACCCAATGCCAATGATGCTCAGGTACTCATGTGGAGGCCAAAGGATGGACCGCCACTCGTGGTGATACCCCCAAAGCATCGATAATGCACGCCTGGCGTCCCGGCAGCGAGAGGGAGAAAACAAACCCGAAGCAAAACAATCACTTAGGTATTAGGATACACACCTAGAATCTGAGCAAAACCTAAATGCACTTTTTATTCATTCAACAAATGCAACCATTCTACCTTCTCCCATTGGGACGGATTTCACTGTGCTAAAGCTAAAGAGGAGACCTTGGACTGGGTCTGTCTCATCACTGGATTCCTAAGGGAAGAAACTAACACTGATGTCTACCCTATAGCTTTTATTTTTTCTTCCCTACTTTAGTTCCCGTTTGAACTTCAGTCTCATTAGCTTGTCCAGAACTGCCCAGAACAATATGAACATTTTATTTGGGATTTTAAGAATTTTTTTTTCCTTTTTGGTTGAGAATGAAACAAGTTCCTGGAGCAAAAAGTTGACTATTTAAGATAAGGTATTTTTTTTAAGCGATAAGGTTCTGAGTTGCAAATCCAAGTCATGCGGCCTTATGTAGACTTTGCTTTGCATTGCCAAACTTTTGCCTTAAAGCTATGTTTGAAAAAAAAAAACAAACCAACAAAAACACCACCAGGCAGAATGTCCTTTCTACAGAATTCTGGAGAAAAAGTTTTGGAACAGGGAATAGGCTGTCAGCATGGCATGGGCTGATGGATACAAAGGGCATGAAATTGGAAGAAGCAAGAAAATCTTCCTCTTTTTAAAACCTGGAACAAGGAAGCACGGAAATCATCTCAGTTTCAAAGCAATGCAAATGACAACCCTGCTGTCGGATGGCTCTCGAGGGGAGCTCCCAGGCCACCTCTCCCTGCTTTGCAGGAGGCCCTGGAAGCTCCTCGTGCTGCTCATCACTCGTGGTGGTCTCAGCCTCCCCTAGCAGTCCAACAGGGAATCAATCACCTCACAGCTGGAATTGTGGCCCTGGGAGTCAACACCAGTCAAGGGGGGATGTCCCAGTGGGACATTTGTCTTTAGGACACACAGATGTTCTCCCAGCTAGCCCACAGCCTCACCTTCTCGTGGATAAGAGCTCACGTGCTGCTGCTGTCGGGTGAAGCTCTGTGGCCCTGTTTGCTGTGAAATCCCAATGATGGGGCTGTACAAAGAGTGGGGTGTCCCAAGGATCCTTCTGAAGTCACTGGAGACACACAGGTGTCAGAGAGGGCAGATCTTACCCAGCATGATCTGTAGTTCAGGAGCAGCCACGTCTGAAAATAACAGGAACCCACTCCTGGCAAACACAGCAACAGCTGAGGAAAACTCTTCCTTCTGTGCTAACCAGTCACATTGGGATTCACAGATCATTTTCTTCCCAATGACCTCATGATCTACCTGGCTGTCAGGAAGGAGGTACAGGCAGGGCCATGACACTGTCCCTGTCTGTCATGGCACAAACATCCACTGTAGCAAAGGGAAACGCACGAGAAGGTGCAGGCAGGGCAACACCTGAGCCCTGGGTGTGGATCCTCAGTGAGGAAGGAGCATTTGGAGGAGGAGGAGGTGAAACCTGTAGCTTTTAATAAGGACCAGATGGCTGCTGAGATAAGCAGATGCTCCTCTGCAGAGGAGGATGAGGCACAAGAGCCGTTTGAATGGGAGGGAGGGGTTTGAAGGCAGAGGAAGTTCTGTGGTAGAGGTGGCATCTGGAGGCCAGGGCACAGGATGGGGAGTGGAGGATCTGCCCTGCTCCAGCACATGGCCTCAGGCAGATCACTTCCCTCTGCAGCTCCTTCCCCCAGAAAATATTTCTTCCTCCTATTAACAACTTGCCTCAAGAGCTGGGACTGAGGAGAGTTCTGCATGCCAGGTACAAGCCTGGCCCTGCCGAGCTGGTCTGAACAGGTCTCACAACCCCACACACGCTGCTCAAAAGGCTCTCCCCATGGAGAGGCACCAATCAGCTGCTATTCCTACCCCCATCTTCCACACAGGACCTTACCAGCAAGAAATTCTCCTTCCTCACTTCTCCACAGCCACACCACCTCCTTTGGCAACGGGTTCAACACCACCCCCTGCCCGGGGAATGCACACCCAGGAGTTGTGTCCCCCACCAGGACAGCCTCAAACCAGCAAACAAGGACCCTGGGGCTCTGCAGCCATTCCCCTGCCTGCAGGGGAGCCCACCCTCCTCATCCACTGGCTTCCAGAGATGCTCAGCCACGGAGCTGCTCCTTTCCACGGGCAGAGCTCCGAGGTGGGCAGTCCGGCTTGGAAACGACTGGACTGGATCAACCCCAAACCCACAAGCCAAAGGGTGCCTCAATCTCGGCTTTGGGACTATAAAGGATGAAGCTAGGGAGACTTGGACTTGCACAGTCACTCTCTGTATTAAACTCCGTTTTCTTACCTGGATTCACATCCAACTATAGCTCCACTGGCACAGCCCTTTGGGACTTGTCTGTATTTTCTCCGAGGCAATACATGCAGAAGAGGACAAACTGTGAGCTGTGGGTGAATAGCTGATCATGCTCTCATGCATCTTGGCTGCTGCTGAGTCCCATGGGTGGGAGCAGAAGGGGGATTTGTGTCTGGTATTCACTTTGTCTCCAGGTGCTGAGTACTTAGAGTTCTCACTGATGTCAGCCTGGGTCGAAGGAATCGGACCCAGTTGTCTTAATTAGCTGCACAAAGAAATTCCAAGGAAAGATTTCTTCTCAGTCACCAAAAACCACATTCAGGGAACACCTACGTCCTTTTCCACTTAGCTTTGTGTTGGACTTAGTCTCCCAGTGCATTAAGCAAATCTGGTTCCTCCTATTCCCTCTACCTGGTGGACTGGATACATCCATGCAATTTGATAGTAACCTCCTGGCTAATTTGTCCTGTTGCACTGAACGGACCCAGCTGAGCAGTAAACACAAAATTCAAATTTCACTCTGGGGTCGGCTTTGCATGGACTTCTCCCTTCCCAAAGAATGCCTTTATCCCGTGCCTAGGTCAAAACGTGCCCCCTCACCTCCATCTGCATCCCCAGACACGGCAGAGAGAGTGATGCTGCCTCTTTGGAGATTTCATGCATTGTGATTAAAAGTGATGTTTTTCCAATGCTGCTTCATTACCAAACTGACGGGGACAGATTGTCTATAACAGGAAGGATGGCTGGAAGTAACAGGGGCTCTGAGACACCGCTGTTGCTAAGGCTGGTGGTTACAACAGGGATTGACTGACAGGGTTCCAGTGGGGACTTCAATGTCTGGGAACCCAGGGCAGAGTGGCAAATGAGCAGAGGTGAATCAAGCTCCTTCTCTGGCAGCTTTTGGCAGAACCAGGAATACACAAAGGATACACTGGGCAGGGGTTGGGGCACCGACACAGCATACACGGGTGAACATGAGCGTGTCTGTGCCTCACCCTTCCCATCAGTGATGCTCTCAGCTCTTTATAGACCCAAACCCCCAGAGGGGCTCAGAGTGCAGCCTGGCCATCCTGTCACAGCCCTGTGGTGCTCCAGGGTGGGCAGCAGCCCTGGCCTAGACCCTCACCTGCCCCCAGGGGCCGCTGAGCGCGGCCAAGGCACCGAGTGGGTCAGGGACCTCGTGGTTCTCCTTCCCTGCCCTTGACACCGAGATGAGCGTGGGAGGAGAGGGGCAGCCCCTCGGGGAGCCAGCACAGACCCTCAGCAGCCTTGGGGAGGGGTAGAGACCTGTGGAGCCGGCGCCAGCTGGGTCCAGCCCGGGGGAAGGCAAGGCACCGCTCGCCCTCCTGCCCTGGCTCCCGGCGCAGCAATAAGAATCGTCCTTGGTCTTGCAGAGATACTGTGAAAACAAAACCAAGATGTACCGAGTCTGGACACTTACAGAGATGTAAAATACAAAACCCTGCTTTTATAACAGAGAAATAAAGTGAAATTTTCAAACGCGTCTGCCTGGAGTCGTTTGGGCGGTGGCTGTTTTTAAACAAATAGCTCTGCGCTCACGTTTTGAGCAGCGATAAATATCCCATTTACCACCAGTTCTCTCTCCGTGCCAGCTCTTGGGCTGCAGCAGACAGAGCCAGGAGGTTTCTGGTGAACAACACCAGCCAACATCCTGCATTTTTCATCACCAGCCTGCCGTGCATTGGGGGCAGCCGGAGCTGGGCTGGTCGGCGCAGGCAGCGCTGAACTTCCGCACGCTTCGGTTTCCTGACACCACTGGCTTATTTAGCAAAACCCCAGGCAGATGTTCACTGAAAATACCACATCTGGAGAGAGGCAGCAGCACAGAGCCCTGGGCAGGGGAGAGGGTGAAAGCTGCTGCAGTCTGTGATTGGTTTTCAAACACCACCTGTACTCATTCCATTATTTGCTGCCTGCCCCCGAAAATTTTCACATTCAGGTTTTGTTTGCTTTCCATAAAGGAAAGTGCTGAGTTCTGGAGAGCAGGGGGTGCTTGGCCAAGCAGCCAGCACAGCTCCACTGCTGATCTCTTAAACCCACTGGCATCTTCGTGCTCCAGCTCCTCCTGCCACAGCCTGACCCCACTGCAAGCTCCCATCCAACACACTGGGTCTACCCAAGCAAGACACAGGTTTCTCCTTTGCACATTTTTGTGGTCTTTGAGAAGTTTTGCTTGTCTCTGATCCAGCTTGGAAAGCAGCATCCAAGCTTCTCCAAAAAAGCACCAGAGCAAAGACCTGCTGGGTATCAGTGCTGTGGCAGTGACACAAACAAGTGCAGGTGGGGAGGAGGAGGAGGAAGGAAACTCCCAGCTCCAGAGAAGGAATGTGCAGGGATGGAGCTGGAGCAGGGGAGAGGACAGATTCTGAGTGGGATTCCTTGCCACAGTGGAAACACTCCAGCCTCATCTGTTGATAGCAGGTTAAATTTAGATGTCCCAGTTTTGGAGGGAGGGAGGGGTGGGGAGGGGACACAGCCAACTCACAGCTGCCTTGGTGAGATCCTGGAAAAGCCAACAGCTCCTGGACACTTCTCCCTGCACGGGGAGGCCCAAGGAAAAGCCCCTGTGGGGGATGAGGAGGGCACAGGGAAGGTCATGAGCTGCTGAGCCCAGCACAGCCCGGGTGAGGCTGGAGCTCTGCTCTGGTGCCTCAGCTAACACCAATCCTTGACTGCAGCACATCTCAAACTTTGCCTTTCTACGAGTTTTGTCCCTTGGTTTTCTGATTTTCTAACCTCAGTTTTAAGCAGACTGAGGCAACTGTTCCTTCATTTGAAGAAACCCTCTGACCTCCACAGTTCCGTCTTGAAACTCTGCAGGGACTTTCCTCTGCTGATGCAAATCAGGTTTTGTTCCCCATTTCTTCTCTCACATCTCCTTAAGCTGTTAATGTGCAGCAGCTGCAAATACTCCTTTCATTCCTTCATGTTTTCAAGTTTTAAAGCAAAACATTTTTAGCAATGCCCTGAAGAACCTTGAAGCACCTATGAAGAATAAAATAAAAGTACAGTGCCATGAATTGACACATGATTGTAACAGCGCCTGAAACAACCTGCACTGAGATTCTCAGGGCTACCTTTAGTAGCTTTTGTAAATTGGTCTCCACAAAGCTTTTGGTTGTAGAGTCCTGGAAAAAAAGGATTTCCCTGTGAGGGTGGTGAGGCCCTGGCACAGGGTGCCCCATCCCTGGAAGTGTCCAAAGCCAGGTTGGATGGAGCTTGGAGCAATCTGGGATAGTGGGAGGTGTGGAAGGGGGTGGAATGAGATGGGCTTTAAAGTCTCTTCTCCCCCAAACCATTCCATGATTCTGTGAAGAACCCAAACATGGGAGAGCAGCACTGGAGAGCCAGCTCTGACTCAACCACGACTCATAAATTTGGGGTTACCCCAAACCCAGGAGAGCAGCACTGGAGAGCCAGGGCTGACTCAGCCATGATTCATGACTTTGGGTTGTCCCACATTTCCCTTTCACCTGTGCACCTGCAGAGAGGTCCTGTGAGGAGCCCTGAGTGCAGCACTGGTGCAGGGGGGCTCACTGCCTCTGTCCCTGCTGGGATGGGGCTGTGAGGAGGCAGAACTGCAGCCCAGGCTGGGGCAGAGCAGTGCAGCCCCAGCACTCGAGCTTATCTCCTGTCAGGGAACACAGGAGTCCCAAACAGGCCCTGGCAGCACAGAGCCTGCATGAGATAAGGGCAGAAAGGAGAAATCCTGGCTCTGCAGCAGGGGACAGACTCACACTGGAGAGGAGGAGCCCTGTGACCTACTGGGAGCTGCAGATGGGGTGAGGTGAGGAATATGCTGAGAGTGACCACAGAGCCCCTGGGCAGCTGAGCCCACGGACACGTGTGGGTGTGTAGAGCTGCAAGATGTGTTCACACATCCGAGCTCATCCCTGGGAGAGGAAGAGCCATGGAGGCACAAAGGTTGGAAAAGACCTCCAAGGTCACGGAGTCCAACCTTTGAGCAAACACCCCCATGCCAATTAAAGCAAAGCACTGAGTGCCTGTTCTCCATGGCTGCCAGACCCCAGAGCCTCATGGCCATGAGAGGGGGGACAGGGATGGGCTCACTGCTGACCCAGGGCTGCTCATCC
Organism: Zonotrichia leucophrys gambelii; assembly: GCF_028769735.1. Lineage (NCBI taxonomy): Eukaryota > Metazoa > Chordata > Aves > Passeriformes > Passerellidae > Zonotrichia > Zonotrichia leucophrys. Next base: position 4,627,199 of record NC_088186.1, read on the forward strand.
CTGTGAGCCACAGCTGCCTCTGCCCAGCCCCTGGGGCTGCACACGACATTTACCCAGGAACAGAACTTGCCCTGGCACTCCCAGGCTCGCTCATGCCAAAGCCTCATGCAGGATTATTTTTCCTTGTAAGCAATGCTGGAAGCAATGCACCAGGGACACATGAAAACTAAGAAGGGATAAATAAAATGTCATTTAGCCTCTGAGCCTGGGCACATACACAGCTGAGGGGAGAAGGGAGCTCTGCTCCAGAATGCTGGCAGAGAGCAGTGCCCTGATTGCTGGGCAAAGGGCTGGCAGGAGATGGTGCCACCACCTGCCTGCACCCTTCCCCAGCCTCACTCCCTGCTCCAGCATCTGCAGCAAGGCAATGCTCTGCAGCACCTTCCCAAGCTCCATCACCTCTGTGAGACTCACCCCAGGCCTGAACACCTCACAGCAGCTCCCTCCCATGGTCAGGTTCCTCCCACTGCCAGGGTTTTGGTCAGGGACACATCAGCTTTCTTTTGTCTGGAAAATAAGGCCAAACCATAGCTTTGTCATAAAGGTGGAAAAATTAATTACTTAAATCTCATGTTTGAAAGGCTTTGCTGTATAATGCTTGATATTTCAAAAATGTGGTCTTGGCCATATCCCTCTGTCTGGGAAGGGAAGGACATCATTCCCTTGGCCCTTCTGTGCCACAGTGGGGAGGTGACCAGAGGACAAATGCCAGTGGTGTCCTGCTGCTGTTGAGCTGGGAGGGGATGGCAGGGCAAAACCCTTCAAACATGAGATTTAAGTAATTAATTTTTCTACCTCTGTGACAAAGCTATGGTCTGGCCTTATTTTACCAGAAAAAAGAAAGCTTTTTTCATCTTTGCTCCTTTAGCCTTCAAGGAAGCAGAAATCCCTGTTTTGGTCTCCCCATGGGTTTGGGGAGATCCTTCTTGTGCCTGAGGCTCCCCTCTGCCCACCACAGTGACACCAGCCCTGTGCTCTGTCACAGCACAGCCCTTCCAGCACTCGGCTTCCCACTGCCCTGAGCTCTCAGGGGAGGGGAAAATAAGTGTGTGCTTTCATTAGACATAATTAAGATTTTGCCTTTGATAAAAGCCTTGGAAGATTTCTGCTCATACTGAAAAAACCAGGAAAAAAAGAGGCACAGAAGGCAAAGCTCCTCCAGAAGAGTGGAGTGAGGGCTGCTGGTTACCCACGGATTAACCAGCATGGACAAACTGCTGAGTGAGACCCCAAACCTGGCTGGTCCTTGAATTGTTCCCCATCACCAGAGGCCACTTTTAGCAATGTGACACAGCTGTGACAGCCTCTGGCAGCCACCAAACCACTGCCACACACACACACTTACCAACTCCTTGAGTCATCTAATGAAAATGCAGATTTTCCAGAGCAGACTCTGCTGGGTTTTGTGCATATTCCTGTGGGCTCTTGGTCACGATCAGCCTGAGCTGCTCAGCTCCTCCAGCAGCTGCTATGGAAACAGGGAGCAGCACCTGCTTTTCTCAAGGGCACATAGTTCAGGGGGCTGGGCTGTTTCAGCCAGAATTTGGGAATAATTGCAAGAAAATGGATGTTCAGTCAGGGTCTGGGGTAGTTCTGAAGGCACAGGAGTTAAACAGGTACCAAACAGCAGAGCAGGGACACCCCCAACTGCTCCCATCATTCCAAAAGAGAAACTCTAAAAGGCTCAGCCTGCCAACACCACATTCTTACCAAGCCAATCTTCTCCATAGCAAGAGGCTTCTGAGCTATCTGGGGGAGCACAGCTGATATGGCCTCTGAGGAGGTGTCACATGCCACAGTGAGGGGAGATTAATGCAAAGAATTCAGGGTCAGTGGTTTGGGCCAGCTGCTATTTATAAAGAGGAAAGAAAGCACAACAGCAGTGTCACCTCTAGGCCTTAAGAAATGTTGTCTTGTCAAGGAGAACACACTGGGAAGGGATTCCAGGGCTTCAATCCATCTTCAGCTTTTCTTCACCTCCAGACCAGCCAGTTTGGGAATATTCTCCCTGTGCCAGTGCTGTGGTCCCTGGATCACCAGAACTCTCCCTGTTCCCCCAAAGGACTGGGAGGTTCCACCCAAATCCCAAAAGTGCTGCCTGTAACATCACCCATGGCACACCAGGTGTGAAATCCAGGGCTTATGGAACAGCCTTGGAGCCCATGGCCTTGCAAAGCCTCTCCACAGCTAAAAAAATTGCCCACATCTCTTCATTTTTAAAGGGAACCTGCCTTTAAACACAATTCCCAGGTGCAGAGACAGGAAGGACAGCTGGCTCAGCAAGGACAGGAGTTAGGAAAATATTTTTAGGCAGATTTGAAAAAACAAACAATTTCTTCAGGAACTGTTGAAAAATATAAGTAGTTTATAATGGATATGAAAACAAGAAGTTACCAATTATTTACAATTCCCAAAAATGATCACATGTCCACCAAACCAGAAAATGTCACCGGTCATCATATCATATGAAAAGAAAAAAAGAAACAATAGAATGTTTCTGCTGAAAACAGAAAATGCAGAACTCCCCAAAACATCCTAATAGGAGCAAGGAGAAAACCCATCCAATCTGCTAACACAGGAGCTGCTATTTCAAACATGTTATCCACAGAGGTTTCATGGAGGTCAGATGCATCAAATACAAAAAGTGTTTGGCCAGAAGTCTTTGGGGCATTCTTTAAAAAAATTGTTTAGTATGTTCAAGTATAAACACATGAGAATTTCACAAATGAAATTGACTAAAGCCAAAAGCTACAGGAAAAAAACCAAAATCTCATCTCTGTTAGAAAACAAAATGTATCCAACAGCAGAATCCAACAACCAAAAGCCAAAAAAAGCAAAATCACTAATGGCTCTAGATGGAGGTCATGTGTCTCCTTCCAGGGCCAGAAGTTTTCCCCAGAACCTGAGTTCCAATTTTTGAGTTCTGTAAGATGTACAGAAAGGTAAAAATAGGAGAGCTTTTCCTTCCCACCTCTTTGCTGAATGTTACTGCCATGGGAACGTGCTCTGCACGCTGCCAGCTTCTTCCCAGATAATTTCCTATTTCTCCACCAAGCCTCTGGCTCACACATGACTCAGTTTCAGCACTTCACTGAGATAAGCATGTGCCCCATCCTAGACTTAAAATTAGCAGGGCAAACCTCAGCCCCTTCTTCAGAGCCTGGGATAATCATGCATTCTATTAATGAAAAATGTGCTGGTTTATGTCAGGAACCAACTGGAGCTTCTCCCTTGGGTAGGCAAGGGATGGACAAGAAAAAGCTGAGCTCAGCACACATCCATCTCCTCTTGATGCAGGGAGATAATAAACCCTTCCACCACAGAAAACATCAAGCCAGATAAAATAGTTTAATATAGAGCAAGAGCAAGTATTGCATAAAAATAAGCAAAATCTTTTTCTTAAAAAAAAAAGTCTGAGAACTCGTATTTAGAAGAAAAGCTGGTTGGGTATCAATCATGTGGGTGACTCATGAATGCAGGAGCTACAGGAAGAGTTCAGGATGTCCCTAGCTTCTCCATCCACTAAATCCAGAGGAAGATCTGTGGAGCAAGATAAAAAGAAAACCACAGCAGTGAGTGCTAGAGCCTCCCTCAGGCAGCATTAATTCAGCAGATCTCTCAATCAAACCTGCAGTCTCCCTAGTACCAGGAGCTTTTTATGAGAACACACAAGTATTTCCAGCCTCTTTTACCTGAGCCTGCAGCAACACACACTGACTAGATATAATTGTGCTTATTCTAGAGCCTGCCATCTGCAGAGATCCATGTTCTCTCTATCTGACAGGGAAACAAAGTTTAGGAAACTTGCTGGAAGGGATCCAGCCAGGCAGAGGCAGAGCAGATGACAGAGTTAACCTTTAACTGTAAATCATCATCTCACTTCAGCCACCAAAGTACCAATTTATCTCATTCCTTGTTTCAACCAGATAAATGGAGCAGACTCCTGATTCACACACACAGCTTGAGCAGAGAGATCATGTCCCTGAGAGGTGGAGAGGGAGCACGATTCAAGTGGAAATTTTCTCTTAAGAGACAGGTAAACCTCTCTGGAAAGCTCACATCCAAAGCCTGGACTTGGACCTCTGAAGCATCACCAAAATGGAAATCAGAGCTAATATTTAAATGCTATTTTGAGTGTTTGCTCCTGTAAACCATTCCACTCTTTATTCTGATTCAATTCCTATTTTTAAGGAAGAGTTAAGACACAAAATGGTACTTACGTGTTAGGTGATCCAAAACCAAACCCTGAAAGAAAAGCAAGATAGAAAAATAGTTGGTAAAAGGGAAAATGAATGCTTAGGATTTGTAGTAAACGTCCCCTCCCACACACAGAATGAAAAATATTTCTTTCCTGCCTTAGGCCAGGAAAAAAGCGATGGGCAAACAATGAAAGTCAAATCTCCATCTACAAGAGAAGTGACTTGCCTGCCTCCTGAGAGAGCTTGGCTTTCACTGCTCATCAGCCAGGTCATTCATTAGCAGCCCTGCAGACAATGTGCCTGCTTTGCTCCTCTCTCCCTGAGCTGCTTTTTTGAGGTTTGTGCTTAATGCAGGCCCCTGGTGTCAGGCAGCCACCAGGGAACGTGGCCCTGCCTGAATCACTGTGGCTTCACTGAACTGCAGCACAAAAACATTTGGCTGCTGGTGCTCCAGCTCAATTTTTCAGTGCATATTCCTCTAACACTAAGCACTTACAGCACAGATACCCAAGTGGGTACTGAAGAAATATTCCTTAATTCTCAGTATTTTCCTGGGAGGAGAAAGAGCAGCTCCAGAAAAAGGGGTGAAAAGCAATAATCAGATGGGGTGTGCAGAGCAGTGGTGATGTGCTGCCATTGCACCCAGCAGATCAGTGATGAATTAGGAGCTGAAGGCTGAGAAGGTGCTGTACCCCATCCTGCACCTCCATCCTCCTGGACATGGTGCCTTCCCTACAGCACCAGGCAGATTTTTGAGAATTCCCACCCAATTTCCAGGGAAAACCAGAGACATGGGGATGTTAGGGTGATTTTAGCCTCTCCTACCTCCTCCACCTGTCCCAAAAGCTGAGAATCCACTGCTCTGGGTGCCAAAGCCTGTGCCCTGCTGGGACAGGGAGCCAAAGGTGGGAGTGTTCTGGTTTGCCAAGGTGCCAAACGACGCCGTGTTGTTACTGGTACCACCAAACCTGCAGGTTTAAAGAGAAAATCTCAGTTTGCAAACATCATCTCATTTACACTGGAAGTTTGTCCCCATGCCCATGATAACAGTGCACTCCTTAAATGAGGATACATCAAAAGGTGGGACCAGCTGATATGAATAATTGTTCATTTTGGAAAGATTTCCTGCTTTGGGAGAATATTGTACATAGCAAGGTCTGTTCAGCTCCCATTCCTGACACACACCAGGCTAATATGTTCATGCTCACACACAGGGTATGTTTTCAAGTGCTTGGAAATACCAATTCCAGCCATCAAATGGAATATTTTAATTCACCCCTGTGTGTGGTTCTCACCAAAAGCACAGCATTGCTTCACAAACAGGGCAGCAAAACACAGAATTGGTGTGAGCTGCTCAAAGCCAGAGCACAAACCAGAGCCCAGATTCTCAAATTTCACAGGGTACCTTCCCCATTGCCCAGAAATGTGCAGATTTCTCAATTCCTTTCTCCCCCCTGCCCATTTTGAACCATACAAGGTTCCAGTGCTTCCCTGAAGATCTGCACCAACTCTAACTAATCACTCCCCTAATTGCCTTTAGGGACTGAAATGAGAAACACTTTTATATAAGAAAATGTCTCTTTCTCCACCCACTCTGTCCAACCAGGCAGCACAAAGCTCTTGGTGTGACACACTAATGAGACCATGACATGCAGTGTTTCTCTGCCCTTCCTTCCATCCTGAATAGAAGAAATGTTCTTAAAGAACGACCTTCAAATTTAACTTAAACTGGGCAAAATGCAGATTTCCAAACGACAAGCTCTGCTAAAGCTCTGCAAGTGCACAACAATCCCAAACCCCAGCCTGAGCAGAGCTGGACATGTCAGAGTGTGCCAGCTCTGCAGGGCTGTGCCTCACACAAACTCCTGTCATTTCTCACTTCAAACACAACCTGACAGCACGTTAACCCACCTCTCCATCCATCCACATCTAGGAGACTTGAAAACACCCAAAACACAGAGCTACATCAAAAGCTATCTCTGCAGACAAAAGACAGCCCTTGTAGCAATGTGACAAGCAATTCACCTGGCAAAGGACATCACCTCTGCTGTCCCAGACACTGCCAAGTGTGCACACTGCCTCCACAGACACCAGGGGCAGCTCAGTGACTCTGCATCTCTGCTCCTGCTCTGCCTCCTCACCTCTCTGAACCACAAATGTGCTTTTCTCAGGAAAAGCAGAAGAGATTTTTTTAAAAAAGAAGATTGGGTGATGTGTTCAGAACAAGAGGTTTTAGAGTGCTCCATCTTCTCAGGACCATGCTACACCACAAATCCTGTCTCCCTTGTGTAAGGAAGAGGTGAAAAGAGTGACAAGAAAACTTGTGGTTCAAACTGCTCCCTTCAGGCCTGTTGGAAAGGCTGCACACAGTTTAAGTAAGAAACAACTTAATATGGACAGATTTTTTTCCAGACACATAAAAGACATGAAATGCAGTCATTGCCTGGTAACAACTTAATCCAACCTATCTTGCCCAGATTTTCAGGTCTTTTGTAAAGCTGCTGTGCAAAACACAACTGAGATGCACTTGAGGTTAGTTTATAAAAGCAAAACATTATTTGCCCACCAACAGTTGGAACTGCAGGCTCCGAAGAAGTGTAGTGGTTTCTATTTCTGATACCCCCATAATTTATTGAGTGATGCACATTTTTCAGAATTGAAGCAGTATGAATCACATGTATTTAAGTCAGCAGAGTATTCTCAGGAACTGGGAGCTAATACAACACCATGTACTTGCAAGTAACTTCTTTGGAATTGGGATTTTTAAAGTTTCAATTCAAGAGAAAGGCAAAAAGGAAGTCTTGCACAGATGCTACATTATACTGCAGAATTAAACTATTGCTCAACATTTTGTGGTGAGATTTAGATTTCTATAAAGATGCCTGGGAATTTTGCACACTCTTTTAAAGTTTTAAAAATCAACATCATCAGGGAGCTCTGAAAATATCAGACTGAGTCTGTACCTTTCTAGTAGAGAAAAAATTGTCAAAGCTTCCCACAAGTGAAGTCACTGAATTATCTTTCTTGAGTCTGCAGACTGCTTATGCAAGCCCTCTTTTCCATCAACATGCTGCTTGTTCTGAATCCCATTTTATCTTTAAGCTCTCCATGTTGTCACTAAGCAGATCCAGTCTCAGTACAAAATCCTGCAGCACAGTGGCTGGATGTTGGAACTGAACAAACCAGCAGTTGATTTAAGCTAAGTCATCCCTACAAACACATCTTCCTTTTAAGATTTAATTAAGCTGCCTGTATTTTCACTTTCCAAAGGGACTCCTCAAGCTGCTGCACATTCTGGACAGCAGGAGCACCTGGCTGAAGCCTGCCCCAGCCCAGGGGTACCTGCCCACACCTCACAGGAATTATTAACAAGTCACACTTCTGGATGCTCCCCCGTGCCTTACATAAGGGCAGTTCCTCCTGAAACCAGACAGAGAGACAAACACTTGTGAAATTTATAAACACCAAGATTGGGGAGACATCCGGTTTCCTCTCCTCACTGGAAGTTTTTCTCTTTTTAATTGGCTCTGTTCAGTCTGACTGTAACTGCAGCACAATGCTCAAGAACTGCATTTGCTGCCTCCTGCAGAAGCTGCTTGGCAAGGTTTGGAATTGTGTATTTGCTGAACAAAGCAAGCAATGATGTGCTGGTGCCAAGCACAGGCCTAGGGGACACAGGAACAGGTAAAAACAATCAGGGAGGGATAAATATGAAGAGCTCTGGGAGCACAGACTGTTACAAGTGCCTCATCCCACAGGTGAGAGAACAGCCTGAATTCTCATTAGCATCTCTAGCCCAAATCTAACCAGAGGATAAAGTGTCTGGACAGAGTAACAGATAACAATAATTGTTATTTTCTTTGCTAAGCATAGTTTGTAGCCCTAGATTTGCACACAGAGAAAACACCCCTGCATTTCCTCACACAGTTATAAGCTGACATCTCTAAAGCTAAAGATTCAACAGGAGTTACCAGCATTACAATGCTCCCGCTCATTCTTTGAGGTGCAAATTTTAGTTTTATACCTTAATATTTTTGTCTTTTAAACAAAACCAAGGACAGTTTGAGCTTACCAGCCAACGACAGAACATATTCCTCATGTCAGAGCAGAGGTAACCAAGCAGAACCCTGTCATGCAAGCAGGCTGTTTTCCCTGGCTTACCCAAATCCTCCAGCGCTGGCTGCTGCCGTCCCCTCGCCGAACACTTTGCCTCCCGTTGAGCCCAGAGGGCTTGAAAAGGTTGGGGCTGAACCGAATGCTGGCACCCCTCCAAACCCAGGGGATCCCCCAAAAGTGGGAGGGCTGCCAAACACTGGAGCAGCACCGAAGCCACCTGAGCAAAACAGAGGCAAAAAAAGGGGACAGGAATATCACATAAACAATAAGGCAGAGAGAGAAAACAAAGAGCAGCTTTCCAGGTAGGTAATGGGGTGTGCATCCTATCATATGGACATCAATTTATGGAATTAATTCCAATCTGCAGGGTGTTCTGTTGCAAGAGACATGGGTAAGAGAAGTGCCTGAATGCATGAAAGGAAACTGCAACTGGCAAGTCTCCCCCATCTCTGAAGATCAGAGAGTAATGCAAACTTGGGTTTTAAGTGATTCAAGGATGCAAAAATTCAGGAGGTAGGGTATGATTTAATTCTGGTTTAAGTGGTGGAAACTAAAATGGAAGGATTAAATGCCAGGTCAGTGGAACTGCCTGCAGGGAATCCAGAACTTATCTCTGCTCTTGGCAATTTCTGTTCAGGGGTTAGCTGCCTCCTGCAGCTCTGAATGGATTTCTACCCAGATTATTTCTTTCTATGTTCATCTGCTGATATTACTGGCCTGTTTCACTGTGGAACATGAAGGACACCTGCTCTTTTATTTGACCAGGGATGAGGATGGGATACCACTGCACCTTTTAATACCCAGGGTGAAATTCCAGTCCATGCCAAGGTAATGGATACTGTTTGGCTGTAAACACAAAAGGTCTGGAAAAAAAATAAATGCTAGGCCTGAATTATTTAAATGCAGATCAGATATTTTGTTACCTCTATCTCTAGGAAGTTAAGAGCATTTATCCCAGGGGCTGAAGCTTTGGTCAGCAAACACTCTCTTTAGCAATGTATATTAACATTTTTCACTTTCCTTTTTCCACTATTTTAAGTAGTGATATGGGGATAAGAGAGGTTACAAAACCCAGAGCAAAGCTTGTAAGATAATATTCCAAGGACATATCTAAAATAAGAAAAATGTATTCAGTTCCATGTTCTGTACTCTTAACTTTACAGAACATAAGACCAGAACTGAATTATACAGCTCTCAGCTCTTAAAGTGCAATGGGAATTTTTGGAATCAACACCTGAGCAAGTGGTGTACTGGATACTGCATAAGAGAGTAAAATTCAGCCTTGGACCCACCAGTTAAAGCTCCACTCACTCAGCCATTTGTTATTTTTCATTTATTGTTCAGAGACAATTCTTGTCCAGGCACCGAGTCCAGGCTGCGCACAGCTCAGTGCAGAACAGCAAATATCTCCCAGACAGTGAGGGCTGTCCTAGTGGGTGCTTCCCAAAGTACCTGCTTTGTTTGGAGTGGAGAACCCAAAGCCTTGGGAGGCCACACTTCCACCACCAGAGCTGAAAGTGCCTGTAGGCTTCTGCTCTCCAAAGGAGGAGCTGCCAAAGCCAAAAGTCTTTGCTCCGCTGTTTCCAAATAAGCTCGAAGAATCTGGGGAGATGAAGAATATTTATAAACAGACAATATTCTACACTGCACTTCATTAGCTGAAGCAGGAGAAAGGAAAATGACTTCTCTTTCCACAAGCCCCAAGCACACAATGAACATCACACTGACAACAGCACAGGGAGAAGCCAAGTTTTCCCTAATTCCTACAGGACTTTGTAGTTGCACCAAGATCCATTCTGGATCTGATAGACCACTAACAAGCCTTTATTGCTGCAATCTAGTAAATCACCAGGAGGGATGATTTGTTTAGATGCATCCTGTGCCCCAGTCAGTAAAAGACAATTCCTCAAGTGAGAAATCCCAGCAGCTACAATCAGTTTCTCCAGACAACACAAATATCAGCAAACCACAAATTAAAGGTTCTCAGCTGTTTTGGCAATGCTCAGCATTTCTACACAAGATTATCTAACAGGACCTTAAAGTAGGAGCCAAACTTCTCCAGCCTTACTGAGAAATAACTCATTTTTTCATCCTTCATGAGCCTACAGGGAGTTTTTGCATCTAGAGGCAGGACACAGAACAACCAAAGCTTTTCTCTGGTGAACCATCTGTTTTGTTTCATCACAAACCCCAGAACTGCATTAAAAGATTAAATTAGCAAGGTTAGAAAACTGACCTCAACCATTAATCCCAATGGATCATTAAAGATGTAATAAAATAAATGGATTTTCTCTTTTAAGGCTTGAAGTGCTACTTCTAACCACTTGCAGCACTAATTTTACAGCTTCCCTTTGTTTCCCAACTTTCATGTTCAGCCACTGCTTCCCCCTCTTTGTGCTTCCTACCTGCCTATCCATATGTCAGAGCAAATTCTGATAAAGTACCTTGCATGTGCTGTATAAAGACATTAATTTTTAGGTAGAGGTTCACAAAAATTCTCTCCCTCTCATATTGATTTGTTGCAATTTTTACAGTCCTAGGGCGATGAGAGATGATCAAAGCTTTCTAACTTCCAACCAAGTCGGAGGCAGAAATTCAGTGACAAGAATTTTGAGTATTTCATTTTAAGGAAGGATTTGGACAAGAATTCTCTACAGAATATAGATATTATTCACACTTCTTGCATCTGCTTGTTTGTTTCAATGGCTCCCCTACTTGTTTTCCATAAACCTAGAAGAAAAATTCTGGATTACACATCACACATGCACTGGTTACTCCCTCAAAGCCTTTCATATTAACACAGAATTTACTCAAAAACAACCAGCAGAGAAGCAGATGGGCTCACAAAAAGCAGATGGAAATCACAGCACATTTTGTATTCTTGTTTTGTTCACTTACTCTGGGAAGCAGCAGATCCAAATCCTCCACTGGAGGAACTGAAGGGATTCTTGTTGGCTGCATCCTGGCTTGGCTTTCCTCCCAAACCACTGAAGAAGCCTCCACCTCTCCCACCACTTCCAGCTCCAAACAAGCTTCCACTGGAAGAAGATGGCTGCTAGAACACAAAAAAAAGGACAAAAAAGGGATTTAAGCAAAGTCAAAGCAGCACGTGTTCCCCCCAGGCTGCTTTGCCTGGGCCTTTTCTCTGGATGTCTGAAGGGACTGACAAACCAGCCAGCAATCACCTTCCAAAATGGAATGCCATGAAATTTTATTTAAGTCTCTCTTAAATCTCGTCCACAGCACAGAATAATGCCTTTGAGACTTGCCCTACACTTGCCCTACTTTCCACATGGCATGGAATAAAGGCAGGAGACTCACTGCATCTATCTTATCTTGCATGTGATAAAATGTTTGTGTCTCCATGCCCCCTGCAGTATTCATGCAGATGCTGCTTTGGTGCTTACCACAACAGCAAATACCTCCAGTACAGACTGGGACACATTTTATTTAACATATCAAACTATATTTTAAAAAAATACATCAGAAATAGGGAACCCTGATCAAGTCCCCCACATGTAACAGCCCTACAAAAAGCCATAAATACTTGCCTGGCCAAAGACAGTGCCTCCAGTATTTGCTGCTTGCCCAAACACAGAACCTGTGTTACTAGAGCCAAAACCTAAGAGAAAAAAAGAAAAATTAACCACTAAAACTATTACCAGAGTGTAAGACCAGGACAGGATAAAGACAGGTCTTCCATGCCAAAACACAGGGATATAAATGATATTACCAAACATATCTAGGCTGGACATATACAAAGTATATGCCAACACACAAATAATAATTTACACTGAAAGTTTATACCAAAATCATTCTCATTCTCTCTTTGGCCAACTTAAAAACAGATAACAGAAGGCCTTTTCACTTGTGGGATTGTTGCTAACACTAAGAGAACAGGATTTCTGTTAACATGGCTACAATAACACTGCAAGTCGTGCACAAGCACTGGAGCATTCTGATTGCCCTTGTGTAAAGAGGATCTGAGCTTTGTTACCTGAAGACTCCTGTTAAGGATAATGAAATGTTTTGATTAAAAAAAGAACTCCCCTTTCCATTTCCCAGTTCACTTAAATCTGCCTTTTGTAATAAAACTTGCATCTCTATAATTAGGAACACCTTTCTCGAGCAGAGTTCACTTCCCACCATTTAACTGTTCTCTGCTACTGTAGTTAAAATGAGCAAGCAGTTGCCTGTAGTGCCATCATTTTTAATTAAATGAACCTAATTAGTTTTTCTTCTTTGGAAATACATGCTCTCCATTATTACTATGCACTTGTCACTTTTCCCTGGGAGCTCTCTGAAGATTGTACAGAAAAACCTTTGGAAAAGCCCCAACAATATACTGAGCATGTGGAGAACAAAAAGGGACTGACCAAGGAGGTTTGGTCTGTGCAGGAATCCAATTTAACTGTGTGGACAGGTAGCTGATACTCCTGTTACTGCTATATTTAATTTTGAGATGGTTCCAAATGCAGAAGTGGATTTAAGGGATTTTTCCCTGCAAACCCATCACTTTGAGGGCTTAATTTTTTTTTTTTGGCCATCCCAGCTGATGACAGAGTGTTACACCTGGCTGTACATCCTCTGTTGCATGTGTTCAGTGCAGGCCACTGAGGGAAGTGCTGCATCTGTGTTTATTCATTGCCTTGGTTATGGTCCCAGAGCTGCTCTGCCCCTTTCGTGCAACAATTTACATTTCCAGTTATTGTGCAACAGGCAGGATAATATGTAATTCAAAATTAAATTAAGGTAGACTTTTAAGTATAAAATGAAGGCAGGACTGGCTGACAAGGCTACATTCAGAAGCCTGCTGATGAATAGTGAAGCAGAGCAAAAGCTTCTTTTGCTCCAACATTAGTCTGCTTCTCACATCCACTGCAGCTTTTGTTCTTACTAATTGAAAATAAAACAGAACCAAACAAAAAAAATGAGCCCCATCAGGTGCAACAGGGGGGAAAAAGGCATTAATGCCATCCTGCTTTCCCCAGTGACACCCTCCAAGCCAGACAGTGCCAACACTCTGCTCTTACCTGAGGCCTGGCAGAAGCTGAAGCCAGCAGAGGACGTGGTGGTGGTGACAGCAGCAGTGCTCCCAAACACAGATCCCCCCTGCCCAAAGCCAGAGCTCTGCCCAAACACAGGAGGGCTGCTCTGCCCAAAGAGCACCCCCCCTGTGCTGGCAGGCTGCCCAAAGGAGAAGGAGCTGGCACTGTTGGTGCTGGCTGGGGCTCCAAAAACATTCCCACTGCTCGAGGCTGCTGTGGAAGCTGCTGGCTGGCCAAAGGCTGGCATTGTCCCAAAGCCAGACTGGCTGAAGGTAAAGCCACTTGAAGAACTGCTTGCAGGTTGTCCAAAGACTGGTGCTTGCCCAAAGGCTGGCTGGCCAAAGCCTCCCGTGGTGGTGGTGCCAAAAGCAGAAGTACCAAAGGCTGAGGTGGCAGCCTGGCTGGTGGCAGTGGCCGTGGACAGAGTGCTGGTGGGGAGCTGCCCAAAGGGAGAGGATGCTGTGGTACCTGCTGGGAGCTGTCCAAAAACTGGGGGTGTGGAAGGAGTGGCAGCAGCTTCCCCAGCAGGCTGGGTAAATGCTGAGCCAGAAGAGCTGGAACTCGGTGGCTGAGAGAACACTGAGGAGCCTGCAGACGTGGGGGCAAACACAGAGGCACCAACAGCCGGACTCTGCACACCTGTAGTAACATCAGAGGTGGCAGCCAGAGCACCTGTGGCTTCTGCAGGAGAGGCAACACTTGCTGTGGAGGTTGCTGCTGACACATTCTGATCTGCTGGGGTGGCTGTGGAGACAGCAGGAGGCACTGGGGCCTTCAGATCACTGGTGGAGGTGGGAGCAGCCACGGGCTCAGGGGCAGGAGGTGCCACTGTGGCCCCAGAGCCCTCTGGGACGGTGTCCCCAGCTGTGGCCTGGGGTAAGGCTGGCTCTTTTAGTGGCTCTGAGAGCTGTGCCTGGGGCTGTGGCACTGCAGCTGAAGACCCAGCTGCTCCAGCTTCGTTTTCAGATGTTTTTTCTGAGCCAGGTGGTAATTTGGCATCCCCTGCAGACTTACTGGAAGTTGCAGCAGGGACAGCAGTTTGTGATGAACCTGAGAAACCTCCAAAGGAGAGGGATGTCGAAGCAGGGAGAGTAGAAGGGGCAGAGGTGGAAGTGCTCATGCTGCTTGTTTGCTGAATACCAAATGAAAAGGTGGGTTTGCTGCCACCAGAGCTTCCAAGATTAAACATCCCAGAAGAGCCTGTGCTGGTTAACTGCACATTGCCAAAGAGACTGCCCGTGGCACTGGTGCTGATGGACAGGGGTGCTGTGCCAGCTGATGTGACTGAGGTTGAAGCAGCTTCTCCAGCTTTTCCTAAAGTCAGGGGAGCAGTAAAACTAAACCCAGAAGATATTGTAGACACTTTAATTGACTGTGTTCCTGCAGCACTGGTGGATGGTGCTTTACTGGTGGTCTTGGCATTATCATCCACTTGACCAACCCGTAGTCCTGAGAAGCTCCCAAGAGTTTCCCCAGCTAGGTTGCCCTGAAACAAGTGATCTCCTGGTTTGGATGGAGCAATATCCAACTTGCCAGAGGTTGTGGGGGGAGCAGAAGATGATGTTGCAGCAGCTTTGGTTGACTGGGTGCCATCTGCTGAGGAGCTACTTCCTACTACACCTCCTGGAGCACCTGCTGGTTTGTGGGACCCAAACACAAAGGAGGAGGCCTCAGGAATTGCTCCAAGTTTGGAACTCCCAGCAAACAAAAATGAGTCTGGCTGGGCTGATTCTTTTGCAGGAGCTGTCAGTGAGAGAGACAGAGGAAACAAACTGAGTTAGGGTATGCAAAGCTCATTTATCATTCTTGCAATAATGGTCCGTTTTAGTGCTTCACAGACTGTCAGTGCTCTTGCCTCAAAGCTATAAAGCCTCTGTCCATCAGGTAACTGCAGCCTTCACATCCATTCAGGACACAACAGTGACACCTGAAGCCTTTATGGCCAGGGTGGCAGTGACAAACACTGTTAGTGTCACATCACAGCCTCCACTTAACCATCCTTCTCTCTGAGTACAGACACTCCAGCCTTTGGCTCCTATTTCTTTTTCAGCAGTTTGATAAAAACATGAAAGACCTGGTTATTACAGATCATTTTCTACTGACACCACTCTCACCTCTTCTTACTTGGTTCAGGTAAAAAAATACCTGACATTTACTACAGCACTTTCTTTTTAAACCAATGGCTCAGAACAGTTAAGGTCATAAAAATACTTTCTGACACTTGAAGAGTTTTCCACAAAATCATATCTTTCTTTACCAATTCAGCTATTTATAGACCACCAAGCAGTTTTGATACAGCTTGTTTTCAGCTTTGAAAAACTAGAGAAAAACTCTCAAAGGTAATTGCCTGCCCTCCATTTCTAACCTACACTGCTGTCCAACAGGGTGAAACTGCTAAAGTTTTAAGGGAGACTGAGCTAGTTTTATTTAATGTACTGTCATTTCATTTCTGTGCACCAAATTCTGACCAGAAAACACTTCACTGGTGTTTGGACAAAGAACAGGAAATCTTCATGGAGCTCAAACAACAAAGAGCAAAAGTTTCTTACCAGATCTGGTATTATCTTTGTGTTTTCCTCTATATTAAGTATATTTAAGTGACTGACATTCAATAATGTAGCTTTATTTTCCTCCTGAGGCCCTGAAATTACATTCTGTAGTTCTTTCATTATCAATTAGAGAGACAGAGGTGCTCCTACCAGCTCACAGAACAGAGTGAAGTACCTGCCCTCACACAGTGTTGTAGTTTACAAGTCTGCCTCCTGTACCTCCCACTCCTGCTTCATCTCTGTTATTTACCTAAGCTTTTATGTTCATCTCCAAATTTTAAGCCCAGCTCATTCTCTCTGCTTAACATCAAGAGTGTCAGTAGCATTACTGTAGCTGTGATGTCTAAGGATAGAAACAAGCCAAGATTTGTAAGAAGAGGTGATATCTTTTATCAGAGGAACCAACAACATTGGGAGCAAATTTTCTGACTGTATGATCTCATCTGCAAGACTGAAATTAAAGGCAGAAAGCTTCAAAAATATTACAAAGCAGATTTTATCAGTTCCCTTTGATGAGACTCAACAAGGTGGCATGGAAAGGCAGTCTCTGTATTGTCACTCCAATTTTGGAAGCAACACAAAGGCATTCCAAGCACTTCCCTCTGATTACTAAATGCTCAGTGGATAACAGTTCTATGTCAGTCCACCTCAGCAACCTTAAATCTACAGATTAAAAACAGCAGAGGAAATGACTACAGATGTTACCCTTTTCATAAACTAGTGCCTCCTGAATGTTCTTGGCAACAAATATTTTGCTTAATTGAGGGGTGGGTGGCCCAGATTTCTGTGTATTACAGGGGAGAACCCAGCATGTGTATGAAATGCTATTGCAATTTTAGTAATAGAAGTGCAACATAGAACAAGAACCACATGGATTAGGAAGAGTAAACACTCTGTTAAGAGGGAAGAGATGCTGTTTGCACAACTCTCCCAGACTAACCTTGTGAGGGAGCGAGGCTGGCAGGAGTCTGTGATGAAGCAGCTGATGTGACACCACCAAAATTAAATACAGGCCTAGGAGGAGAGGGGAGAAAGGGAAAGAATGACTTAGCTCAAAGTGCTGAAATTTCCAACCATATGATGAGCACAACTCTGAGGCTCAGATTTCCAGTACAGACTTGTACAAAGCCAGGCACACAGGAGCAGTTTCTGCAAGAATTAACAGCAAGAGAGAAGCACACACACACACTGTGCTCCATTTGTTCCCTCTCTGAAAAGGCTTCTAGAAGGTTAAAGAGAGTCAGGGTTCAAAGTTCTTTTGACCACCCTCATCCTTCCATGTTCTTTCCTTTCTGTTGTGTATTTCTTCCTCATGCACCAAAACCTGATGGATTTGGGTGAGAGGAAAAACCACAGAGGTAACTAGAGTTTGAAAGAGCTAAAAGGGAAGAATCAGTGCATGTGCAGAAGGGAATGACTGGATACAACCATCCATCAAAAAGGAGACCACTCATAGCAAGACAAAAATGAAAAGTTATCATGACTATTTTACACTGAAAATGTTTTGTCTTGCAAAAATACTGTGATCTTTCATAATGAGTCTTGCAGAGATCTTCATTCCCTGAGGCTTTTTAAGCTTTCTCTGATTCTCAAAGACCAGCTGCTGATACAGAAGTCAGGCCATGGGACTAAGACATCACTGACAACAGCACTGTATTTAGCATATGGTTTACACACTGAGGCACTGCACATGGGACAAAGGCAGGGTTGTTTGCTTTTTGGATCTGAATTTCCATCACTCAAAAGGACTCTTTTAGCCCTCTGAAGAGCCCAGCAAGGCATTTGGGTGGTATTCACTTAAAAAATGTGCAGAGAAATGGGTAAGACTGGAAGAAACCACCCATTTGAAAGTGTGTGTATTCTGAAATACTTAATGTTGCCAACTTCACAGAGAAAATCACTTGAGTAGACCAGTAAACTTGCAGATCTTCAAACAATCATTCCTAAGGAATCATCCCTCTCCCCTAAACAAAAGATATAACCAAATAAACATTTTTGCTCTCCCTGAAATTCCATAAGAGAGATTTCAGAGTAACTGTATGTTCATAACATGTGCCTTGCTTTGTGTTATTGTTATGTAACAGATATCACCAGATGGCTTGGGGCCCCTCTTGTCACCTTCATGAACTGATTACTTTTCCAAGCCAAAACACAGAATTTGTTCTGCTGTATTAAAATGAAGAAGTAATTCAGTGAGTGTGACCATCAGTACATATTTCAACTCCTAACAGGGAATTTGTTTATCAGTAGATAAAACCCAAAAGTAAGCCAGTCATCCTTTACACTTGATTAGTTATACACTGAAAATTCTCAGAGCAACATGATATTGTGTCAGAGTCTCAAGACCTTGAGACCTCAGTCAGGCTTCCACAAACAAGGTCTTCAAAGGACTCTGGTACAACCCCTGCCCTCCCAGCTTAACATTTGCAGGTGCCATTTTACAGTTCTGCACAGCTTGTAGGCAACACCTGCTGTAACAGCCAAAACTCATATTTAATGCCAACCACAAAGAAATTTTAATGTTCATACAGACCCTGTAGAAGAAAACAAGGACGTTTTGTTAGGCTGTGAAGTTGTTGCTTGCACTGATGTCACAGTAGAAGAAACAGCTGTAACTGTTTTTACTGTCCCTTGTCCTGTAAGTTACAAGAACAACAAATAATTATACTTTTCAAATAAATTTACAAATTAAAAAAAATAAACAAGGCATCCTGTCATCTATCTATTAGAAAAGCAGGGATTAGCTTGCACGCACGGTCTGTAATTTAATAAATTTCTAATAAAAAGGAAGTGCTATCAAATTCAGGAGCTGACATTTTCAATAAACCAAAATTTAGGAAGCATTTGCCAAGTCAAATATGATTCCTAGCTATTTTTACTGCTTCTTACCCCTGGCTAAGAGGCAACCTACATCCACGGATTAAAGGCAAAAGACCAACAGAGATGGATTGCAGACATTTATGCAAGAGGCTTATAAAACCATGTCCAATGCAAGCATTATTATCTAATACACATTAAAAATCAATTGCTTCCTTCCCCTAATGTTTCCTCTTTCCCTGTTCAGTTGAAAACTGAGCATTCCTTTCTTTAGAAGCTTCCCAACTCCATGAGATTGATCCCTGTGTCTGAAGTGGCTCTGAAGTTGGTCCTACAGCTCAATGTTCAACAGATCCTGCACAGGAATTAGATCAAGCTGGTTCAGGTACTCCTATAATGCTGTGTGGCTAAAAATCAAATCAGCACATTTAAAATCAGCAGGATTTTAATGTTTTAAAAATGAGACCTGCTTTTAA
Organism: Zonotrichia leucophrys gambelii; assembly: GCF_028769735.1. NCBI lineage: Eukaryota > Metazoa > Chordata > Aves > Passeriformes > Passerellidae > Zonotrichia > Zonotrichia leucophrys. Next base: position 4,646,404 of record NC_088186.1, read on the forward strand.
TTTGCTGTCAAACCACAGTAGCCTTGTGGAAGATGTGCTTTCAGCATTCCCTGATAAGAGTTACAAGCCCTGAGTGCACTCTGAACATGGAATTGTGTCACTAAATTCTAGATGCAGGAGCAGACAAAACACAGGGAGTATAGAAAACCACTCTCCAGCACTTCTGTACCTTTTTTTTTTTTTACAAATCCTCCCCCTCAAGACTGGCACAGCAACCTCTCAGTGGAGGCAAAACTCTTCTCCTCAGTATCCTCACTGTCTGGACTGTGCACCCTGACATCTTGCAAGAGACATCAGCTTTTATTTCCAACTTACCTGAGCTCTTGCTGCCAGATGATGTTGGAGCAGCTGTGGATGCCACAGGAGAGGGTGCACACACAGAGGAAGGTGGAGTCTGGCTCTTCACTGAGCTTGCCAGAGATGTCTAAAAACACAGCACCACTTCAGGTCAGTGAAGTCTGTCCATTAACAAAGCTCCTTCTGACTTTGGTTTGCCATTATCAGAGTCATGCAGTGACTTAAGAATAAAATAGAGGTGGGTGGCTGCAGCACTTGGAAGAGCTCTGCACTCTTGGGCCCATTATGCCTTGACACTTAAATAGAGGGTCAGTCCTCAGACTTTTCAACAAGCCAGCAAGCCTCTGTGGGCAGCAGCTCAATGATTTCAGAGGACAAAGACTTCTGCATTGGGGTTTTTTGATGCATAGATATAAAACCCAGCAGCTTGTCAACTATTAAGCAATATTTTCAGTAGAATAACAGGGTAATAAAGAACTCTCTTCCCTGATTTCCTGTAACTTTCTTTTTTTTTTTTGTGAAACTTAGTTGTAGCTACATAATACAGCTTCCTTTGCTGTTAGCTGCAGCCATCACTGCAGCAAGGCTGTGGCCATTAGAAAGCTGCATGTCTTCAGAAGTGAGAAAAGACAAGACATAACATAAGATATGCCTGACACCACACTGTCAAGGTCACAGATACAGAAATGGTTTGTCAAGAATGCAGGGCAAGCTATGAAAATGAAACCCCCAAACTCTGCTGAGCATGCCCAGGTAAGTATTGCACAGGGAAAGGGCTCTGTATCAAAATACCTGTTTAGCTTGATTTGTAGCAACAGTTGCCAAAACTTGATGGACTGCCTGGGCTGCAGAGTGAGGTACAGATGATCTTAAAAAAAAATTTAAACAATTATATGAACAACTAGTCTGAAAGAGGATTTCCTCTCCTCTCAGAAAGCCCAGCTCCCAGAAGCCTTGAACAACAGCCACTATTAAAGATTCCACACACAACTCCAAAAGAACAAATCTGATTAGAGAATAAACCTCTTAAATGAATCAGCCACATTTAACAAAGGAAGTCTGTAAATGTGTTTAAACCTCTAGACTGAAATGATCAAGTCTTCTCCAGACACTCTTGTCTCTGAAGAGTCAGGGCTTTCTATTTTACAGGGAGTTGATGAAAAATCAGCAGGTAAGGGGATTACAATTTTATGCCTAGTGGATAACAAATTTAAGCAGCTTCCTCCACAATGTGGAGTCCAGACACGTACATGCAATACTTAGAAATGCTGAGTAAGTTGGGAGGGGGTGGAGGGAGCATTTCCTGTCTTTGAAGTGCACTATAAACACTGACAAAGTCATGCAAAGAACTGTGATAAAATTAATCTATATTCTACATTGTAAATTTGGTATTTTTGACCATGAAATAAAAACCCCCAGACAATTGCTGCAGAATGGCAGCATCTCATGGGCTGCAGGATCTGACCTTGGCACTGTGGGGCACCAACAAATCAAATCAGGGCAATTTGGGAACAGCCAACCAGTTTTGGCATCTCAAGGCTGTGGCCCACCAGGTTCAGAAGCTTCACTGGCCAATACCAGAAGATTTCAGAAACTTAAATTCAACCATTATTGCATTCTCTTGGTGGCAAAGCCCAGCTTTCTTACCCAGGCAGGTTCTTTCCATCTTGACTTGGACCAGAAGTTCCCTAAGGCAATAACCAATCTCTGGCTGAGGCTGCAAATCCCAGACAGTGAGCAAATTTGGGCATCCAAAGTTGTCTGTCTGCTAAAGCATGAGGATTCCCAAACTGCATTTACTGTTTGGTCAGCTGCAGGCCAATTCACAGGAATTTTCTACCATATTCCAAAGGAAGAGGACACAGATATGACACATTTTGCATGGACATTTGGTCTTGGATATGGTTTCATGCCTTAAACAGCTTTGCTTTACTAGAAAGTCCTTCTTTCCTTCCAGCCATGAGTACTCTCTCTACATTGCCTGCCCTGGATTTGCCCTCTGCCCAAAGCAGAAGTACAGCACACAATGAAAACTTCAAGATTAACACTGGAAAGAGTTGGTGGTGGGATGGTGCAGGTGTAGATTTCAAGCTTATACAGAACAAAAAAGAGAACATCAGAAAGTCTGTGAAATTCATGAGAGGGTGGGACTTGATCTCAACATCACTTGACAATGCTGTGAAAATGCTGAGTTTGACTTCAATTGTGGAGAAAGGATTATCTTTTCACTGAAAACTGGACTGGGACCACCAACACACCCAGGCCACTGAACAACTGATAACAACTGAAAAATCATTCCTGCTTACCAACCAAAGAGTGTGCTGTGGCAGCAAAACACAGCCAGGATGTCTGAAGTAGCAAAAAGTGGTGAATTAACTTTGCTGGGTGAATGCTCTTCATTTCAGTGCTGAATCTGACTGGCAAGCATGGCTCATTTGGGTAGAATTTTTAGAAAGTACATTTTTATGAGGTCAGCTATAAAGTAAAACTGTAGAAAAAGCCTCCAAGATATCAAGCTAGCTGGTGCTCTATAAATTAGAGATATCAATCAATACTGACAGTCTAAAACTACTTGAAAGTAAGACAGGTCTTTAACTACAGTTCAATTGAAAACCAATCTCATTACTTATTGCTCACTCACAATCTTCTCTGTGCACAGACAGTACTTTCTACTTTCTTTCATCATAGTTCTGATGAAACAGAGGGTGGAAAACTCTTCCTGGTCACAATATTACTTTTAGCAAAAAAAATTCCCAAGTAGAGCTGTCTATAAATTTGACTTTCAAAAAATGTAGCAATTCCCCTCCCCACTCCAGTTTATCACTTTTAGGAAGAAATAAAATAGCAAAAAGCACCCAAGCTGTTTCTCAATTAAAATGCAAAAGAAACCATGAAGTAAATGTCAAGGTCTCCAGTTGAGTAGCACCACTGTGAGACTGTTCCCTTTCTAAAAAGCTGAATCAAAGGAATTCCACCTTTTTTAATTTGACAGTGAAGAGTACACACAAATGTGTGAAAGCCAGTAGTGATGCAACAACAGCAATTGTTCCAGGAGCTGCACATACAGCTCACTGTTACGTGGATAAAGCATTTGCAACTTTGAGATATGTGGTGAATTTATCCCTCTTCTTGCACTAAGCCCAACTTTGCACAGACTTCTGAGTACTGCCCTGAACTGGCCATGCACTGCCCTGGTCTTAAGCAACAGCATGAACTTCAAGCAAAGACAGCTCCAAGGTCATTACAATGACAGGGAAAAAGCTTAGTCCTAGGCTGGTGACAGAGCCTGTGATAAGGAAGAAATCTCTGGAATGAGCTGAGCTGGCTGCTGTCTGCAGGAAGCAGAGTAGGGAAGCCAAGTGTTACAGCTAACTCACAAGAAATGGTAACAAATTCAAGGTTAAATACCAGAAGTCAATGTTCCTATGTACTCCTGAGGAAGAGCCCTGCAGCTCTGAAAGGTTCCAAAGGGACTGACCCCTAGTGACACCCAACCCTTCAGTCAAAATTCTGGTGTCAAAACACTTGAGACAAGTTTCCAGAAAAGCCAGAGCACAGTTCTCCCTCCCTTCAGGGGGTGAATGTGGGAACAGACAGAAGAGGCATAACTCCAGAGAAGGTTCTCTCAGCAAAGGATGACAAAGTAGAAGGAAAACATCTGGACAGCCTGAAGTCACAGACCACACTCAGTGACACAGGGCTGCAATTCCCCCACTGAAAGAGGTAGAACAGAGGTAGTGATTTGAGAGATACCAGGGCCAAATTTCATATTAGCAATAAAACCACTGAATCCCAAAAGCAGAGGATGCACAAAAATGCATTTCACAGACAAATGGAGAAGGAGGTTAATACTGGTCTCATCATTTGTTCAGGACAAGCCATTAGCAATTCCTTGAATGACCTGGTAAGATTTTTCTTTCTTTAATTCTTTCTTTCAATCCACAAACCCAATATTCTTGTCTAAATGCACCCACTTCAGATCTTACACAGCCAGACTCAGTAAAACACTGCTACTGCTCCCCACTGGCAGATGTGCTCCAGTGTAGATGCTACCAAAGGGCACCAGAAAGAGGGGCAGCACTCACTCACCCTATAACTGCAGAGACTGCACTGCTGGAGAGTGCACCAGACTTGAGCTCTCGAACATTCACCACCTGAGGAACGTTCTTCAGAGTGGATTCAGTCAAGGAGGTGCTCACAGCTTGAAGGAACAGGAAAAAAAAAAAGACAAAAAAAAACAGATGTAAAGAAAAACTCTATATTAAGCATTTCATTTCATTCAGTATGGCCTGAATAATTCCAAGAAGGTCCATCCAAGATTCTAGAACATATATAGTGTACCTGGCCTGAAATATTTGGAACCTCAGATTTCATTAAGGACAAAAGAAGTGGGCAGCAATCTATATAGTTGGTACATTTACCAACACTGTAACATTTTTTGTTAACAGAAATGGGAGTTTCTCAGTTATTCTGTACTAGCAGCTTACAGGAAAAAGGAAGACAAAGGAACTCTGGATAGCTCAGAGGTGCAACAGCTACAGATGTGTGCCACATTTTGTTTGATGATCTCCTCCTTTGAGAGCACTAAATCCCTGTGAAAGCCCCATTCAGTGCTCAGAGGTCACTTGGGCAATTAGCCATCCTTTTACCTGGGGACTGGTTAGCAGCCATCTGCCTCTGCAGAGCTGCAGCAGCAGCTGCTTGTGGGGCTGGAACAGTGACAGTGGGAGCAGGGGCTCCATGCTTCACAGTCTTTGTTGCAAGCATTGTACTGTCTGCCCCTTGTGGGATGATTCTGTTTGAAGATGCAGGCACTAAAAATAAAACAAATTAACAAAAGTATTAGTTAAATGTTTCTATATAAACCAGGGAGTCTTTGGAAGCCTTTGCTGAGCTGCAGTTCCTCTAAGTGCACAGCTTCCTTCTGACAGGACTCATGTGCAGGCCATTCAAATAATCAACACAATCTGTCCCTGGCAGATTTTGGTATATCCCAAGGAATTTAGTAAGTCTCAATAGATGTAATTTCAATACATTAGAGGATTTCCAATTTGCTGTAACAGACACTTCTGCTGACACCTTCTTTTTCTCTCTGGCTGCAGAGATTAAAGAAACTTCTCTTGCCCAAGGAAAACTGAGTGTATGCAAATGCAGCTCTTACTGAGATTTGCTGGGCTCAGACCTCCTAACCCTGGCCACAGATGCAGCAGTACTCCAGTTTCTTAGGCTTTGGGCAATATTTTGCTTTGGGCTGCAATTTGAAAGAAGCAGGCTATCACAAAAACACAATCAGTGAGTCAAGGTGGTTTAGTGCCTTTAGCTCAAGTTCATGAGGTTACAAAGCCACTCTGTTACTGCTCCTGGGAACCTGGCAAAGTAAATCTGCATCCTGCAATCTCCTTTCTCCAGGGCCTGAAGCACTGGCAATGGATAACACAGGAGTCAAAGCTACTCACAAGATCACATTGAGAAGAGACACTGCAAACACAACTCACACAAAGTACCCAGGGAGAGGTGCTGTTTCCCAAAGGATGGAGACTGAGCCATCAAGCCAGGCTGGATTGAGGGAGTTCGGACCACGGGAGCATGACGAGGGACCTGCACTGGGGCAGCCTCTTCTTCCTGCTCCACTGCTTGGGAATCATCATTCTCCAGTGACTGGGAAACTGAGGATGTTGAGCTGACTTCATCCAAATCTTCATAATATCTTGTGGACAAGAAGGCAGATCGGGACAAACTTGCTGCAACATCAGAACCAAAATTCAGTATTAAGCTGAGGGAACCATCCAGTGTAACAGCCATGATAAATGCACCCTAGGACAGTCACCTATTGGCTTGTTTAACTCATGCATTTAAGATTTGATTTCTTAACTGCCTGCAAAGGCAGCCTTCAACCAGAGAGCAACTGAAGGCAAGTCCTCCTGAGAGCAAATGGGAGAACAGAAAAGGGCAAGTAGGAGTTGAGTAATCAAAAGCTAATTTCTGGTCTTGGTCCCACAGCAAATAAGTCACCCTCTCAGAAAGACTGAGACTTTATAGAAGTGACTACAGAAGTATATCAGACTTCTATAGTCACTAAAGGCTTACCTGGAGCTGTAGACCTAATTGGTGGAGTTTTCCTCTTGGCTAGAAAATTCCTCAGCTGTGCCTGCTTCACTGGGGATAACTTAGCTGGAAAATGGAAGGCAGTTATTAGTCTACAGTCAAACTGCAAGTAAAAAAAAAAAGTAATTCACATTTATGGCAGGAAGAAAGGATAAATTACCAGGTGCTTTGGGCAGAGGTTTTGCATGTGATTTCAAAGTAGTTTTCATCAAATCGTTGCGCAGGCTTTCAAGGTCACTGTCAAAACTGGGACAAGGCAGAGCAGTGAAAAAACAGCAGCAGAAAAAAGAAGCCTACCAAAGCAGGAACAAAACTGGGCCAAAGTAGCCACTAGAACCACTGGCATATTTAGAAGAACAATTGGCTCCTCTAGATACTGTGTGATGCACCTTTAACTATTTTGGAAACTTCAACAGTCATTCAATTCTTCCCCTGAAGTCAGACAGACAACCAGCAGTATCTCAGCCTGGAGGCTCAATTATCCCATTTACTAAAAAACTCTTTAAACTTTTAGGGGAAATTTCTGCTAAGCATCACACAGTGTCCAAGAACCCAACCAATGAACTTCTGTATTACCTGGGCATGGTTTAGTATAATCTTCAGAACATCCTGTCCTCCCATTCCACGCCCACAAAACATCATTGTCTGGAGGATGCACATTACTGGGGGCAAGAGAGAGGGAGGAATTCATGTTTCACACACCTCTGAGCACTGTTGAGAGGGGAATCACTGGGAACACTCCACTGAGATGTCTGGTTGTAGAGGCGCAGCTGCTGCAGGCTGTTCACCAGGTGGTTCAGCCTCTTCCTCTGCTGGTTGATGATTTCCCGGTTGTTTGCCAGGGTGTTGAACAAAGTCTCTCGCTCAGGGACTATCAGACGCCTGCAGAGACCAGACCAAGAGACAGGGACAAGGATCCTTCTGTGCAGCTGGGGCACAGGCAGCAAGCAAACACCAATGGTTTAGTGGTTCTGGCTACTGAAACTCAAAGTCGGGCACCAAAGCAGCTCAGTTCATTTCAAATAAGATTCCTCCTTTGAATGTGCTGCCAGTTTATTTCTTTTTAAGATATTTTATCTGTTAGAAAGGTTTAATTAGCTGCCATCAATGAATTTCTGCAAAGCTTACAGTTTGTTTCTACAAGCACTATTTACACTGTACAGAGACACAACAAGCTTATAACATGTACAAAGCCAGAGAGTCTGAACCTATGGCTCCCATTAGGTGTCTGAGACAAGCTTCAGTCTCAGATCCCTCAAAAAAAAAAAAAAATCAGACTTTTAAACAGAAAAAGGTCTTTGTCTGTTGATTATAGACTAATTTCCAGTTCACAGATGTAGTTCTACACTCCAGTTTTAGTTACTTACTTCTGCTTTCTCTTCTGTTCCAGGTGCCGGTCCCACTCCAAATCCAGGACATCGTTCACGTCCTGAACAGCAAACTTCACGTACTGGTGCAAGCGCCGGATTTCCTGCCATGAAAAATAAAGTGAGCTTTAAATTCATTTCAGAAATCTCAGCTGAAGAAGATGAAGACTCTTTGGGCTCATTCAGTCCAAGCCATAGAACACTTGCCTGTATTTCTGCCCGGAGAGTTTTGCCAGCACAACAGAACCCAACATGGTGAAAATTTATGTAACAATCAATAGGGTACACATTGTCCAGGGTTTGCCCTGGACATTTCACCTCAGCTCTCAACTAAGAGAAATACTGTCCACAATATTTGCAAAACACTGCCAAGTCTTTACAAAAAGGATTTTACAAACACAAGGCATTATACAAAACAATTCTTATTTCAAATGCCACTTCCAGAGCATGAGTCATTCGGTCCCATCTTACAACACTGAAACTTCTAACAATTATAAGTGATCAAAGCTTTGCAGGCTGCTCACACGGCTCTAGAATATCAGCATTCACAGACTATGATTCATGAAAGCACTCACAAATGCTCACACCTCCCACAGTAAGGCAAGGAATTAATTTGACTTTTATAGGTAGGAAAATAAAAGTAAGTAAAAAGCAAGGACAGAGAGTAAAGTGATTTATCCATGACCACAAAGCTGCACAACTGCAGCTATGCCAGAGACCTCTGGCCCCAAGCTCTGCTCCCTAAACAAACCCAGAGCTCAGTCTCATTCCTGTGATCCCTCCTGCCTGGCATGGCACAGCCCTGGCTTGAACTCCAACCCTGTAAAATGGAAATGGGAACTGCAGCTGGTTTCAGCTCATCTCAACAGAATGCTCACCTAAATACAATGAAGCAACCAAGGAACACAGCTTGAGAAGAATTCCACTGTAAATGCTTTCAAGATACAGCATGGAATTCTGGTGGGACCTCTCCAACCTGAAAGCAAACCCAGTGCTGTGGGCTTAGTGTTAAACACTGCCAAGCCCAGGCTTCCTTTCCCCAGCACCTATGTGGCAGCAACTCTCTGGATACCAAACTGGTAGAACTGGACATCAGAAAAGTCTCAGGGTCTTGAAAACTTCACTGAAAACTAAGACACAAAGCTGCCTAAGGGAGCTTTTCTCACCCAGGAGAATGGGGATGATGTAGACTAAGCAAAATTTCAAAGTCAGCACACAGCTTTCTCAAAGCAAACTTGCACAAAGTTGACCCAAAAGCTCTCTCATTCCATTCAAATCCACTTCCACTTCTCTCCCACTGTGTTCTACTTTCCTCATGGTCCTTTCTCTACACAGTGAAACACATACTTCAAGATTATCATCTCTCTGAAGTCACAAGCTTAAGCTTCAAATGTCACAGCGACATGCTGGACATCAAAGCAGCCATGCAATTAAGACTGTGAATCAATCAACAGAATCCAGGTGAAGATTAGAGATCAGACCTAAAAGAAATGACTTTGTGTCAGCTGATTTCCAATAACTACATGCATGGTCTTGATACTTAATGCCACAAAGATGGCATTCAATTATGCCTTCAACCTGCCAGTCAAACCTCTTGAGGGGAACTTATCAGTGTATAAAAGACCAAGTATCATTTGTAGGGCACATTGACTCTATTTTGCTTAGGGTTAAATAGCCTTCATCACCAGAGCTGTAACAAAAAGTGCTTCACCCCTACTTTCTTTCTTGTCTTTGAAAGCTTCTTTATGTACTGCTGGTTATTTTCCTTTGTGCCCCAGCTTTCAGAATATCATTAAGCTTTATGCTCCACCATCCATGAAATTAACCACACAATTCTGTAAGTCATAATAAACCATCAAATTGTTCCACAAGGCACTTGCTGAAGATAAAAATAATTCTAAGAACTCTTCTATAAAGTGTAGGAAAAAACCCAACATTCTTTTAACTAAATCCCTGAGCAAACACTACAGGCTGAGAAGGAACAGGATGTCAAGAGTCACATTCTAAGATTAGAAGACTTAGATCTCAGGTGAACTACATCCCCTTCAGGAGGAGTTTTGAATCATCACTGCAAATGGCAACAACAGAGAGGAGCTTCAGGAGAGGATTTCCAGCAGCTCTTGCAAACTCATGGAAACCAAAGCTCCCCACACATTTACTAGACTATTTACTGAAACAGCAAATACTTAGGGCAGAACAAGAATGCTAGGAACTTGCACACACAAGCCTAAGTTTTATTTGATTTAAAGCTCTCTATCAGAAGTTGGCTGACATGATTCATACCTGAAGCTGTGCTTCACTCTTGGGATCCAAAGGTTTCTTATAGAGCAAGTGTAAATACCCCGAGCTACGATTCTGCTCGTTCTGTTCTTTAGCCTCTTCTACCCCTGCAAATCCCTCCAGCAGGGTTGTCTTCAGAATACTGATATCTCCATGAAGTGACTGCAAAGTGAAACAAAACTGATGGGACAAGGTCCAAGGTAACATTTTCTACTGCCATTTCTAGCACAAGGGCTCCTGCAAGCATCTCTCTGTCTAAAAGCACAAAGGCAAATGCCAGGTGTTCCCTCTACAGTTCAGGTGTAGAGGTTTAGGAGGAACATCAGGTGAGGAACAGTCACTGCTGGTTCACAGTTTGAAGACAGCCTGCTCACCTCTGTTGTCTCTTTAATTTCCAAGAGGAAGGTGTGAAGATCCTCTGACTCAGTCCTCAGCATCTTCATTTCCTCTGGGGTCCCAACTTGGAAACAGGCTTTGGAAGTCCTGGCCTTCAGCTCCTCCATCTCCTTTTGGAAATGTGCAATCTGCAAGGCCAAGTGGAAGAAAGGGCAGCCACTGAAAACACAGCAGGGACTGGAACAAATGTCTCAGCTCTTGGATCATGCCTCAGTTACACCATAAACACTGGTCACTTTGCAGCCAAAGCAGGAAATTCTTCTTGAACATGAACAGGAAAGAATACTCCATCTTCTCAGCACAGTGACTGAAGATGACTGAATAGGACACATAAATAACAACTACAAACCAGGCTGATCATCTTAGGAAAAATTTCCATTCTGATTCCTAAATTACTTACAGACACCATCAGAACACAGCTGAAGTGTTTGTGTGGCATTATGAAGAAAATTGCTTGAAAATCTTACCTCCTCCCTGATGCCTGCTATGACAGGGTCTGACTCCTTCCACTGGTGGGTCTGTTTCTCTAAAGCTGTGCTGGGGAGTGCTGATTTGCCCTGGGGAAAAAAAACCACAAAACCAAAACCAATATTGAGGATATATTAATTGCAACAGGGAGCTTAGAATATTAAAATAGGCCTGGTGTTAGAAACTCCATTCAGACACTCTGGTTATAACAGGGTAAAATACAGCTCTCTAAAGACATGCAGAGAACATTGTTTAGAACCACAGATTTGCCACTGTTTCAAAATCAGAATTTAGCTAATTCTTTGACCTAAGAACATTAGTTCAGTCCAAGGAATTCTAAGCAATTCATGAGCCATGAAAAACATTCATCCTCCAAAGAAACCAGTCAAGTTCTTGTTACCTGAGCAGAGCTTGGCTTTGCTGCTGATGGGGTGACTTTGGCTGTCTTCTGTACCAAGGAAGCTGAAGGAGGATTTTGAGCAGGACGTGCCACTGGAATTTAATAAGAACAACAGAAATGGATGAAGTTAAACAAAGCTTGAGGAAACAGGGTGTGATCAGAAACAATCAGCATTATCAAATCCAAAAGCAGTAGTGCTATGGGCCCCAGTGCAAGCATACACCTTCCTCAGGTGCCTTTTCACTTCCATTCAACTTCTCTTGTCACTGCTTTGAACTCTGATCAATACAGATGGAAGGTAAGGCACTGATTTGTGTGGCTGCCCAGAAACATTCAGAGCACTGAAAGTGCCAGAACTTCTGGGTGAACTTAAGCAGCTGAATATAATTATTTCACACATGGCTCTTTGAGAAATAGAGCACAAATGGAAAAAATGCTCAGTTTCAAGACAAAGTGATTCACATCATGATGGTGTGCCAATCAGGAGGGCCTCTGGAGCAGGAAAAGCAACAGGCAAAACAAGCAAAAAGCCAAATGAAGCTCCCTGTGTCCTAAAACGTTTAGAATGTTTTTTATAATGCTTTATTCCCAAAAATAGGGATCAGACTCCTACCTGTGGCAGGCACAGGGGATGAAGTCTTCAGTGGTGTGGCAGGAGGGGCTGCAACAGGCGTGGACTGGCTCAGAGAACCTCCAGGAGCAGTTTTGGAACTGCTTGAGAAGGAAAACATTGTGGAGGTGCTTTGCCCACTGCTGCTGGTGGGAGAAGAGGTGTCTACAGCACTGAACCTGCAACAGAATGAATAAATGAGTGAGTGAATGAATGAATAAATGAATGAACACCCCCTGGGATCAGCAACTACTCAAGCTGCAGATACAAAATCATGACTGTAGCTTGTGGGATAGTGGGAAGGAGCCATTCAGGATAATTTCTGAATACATGGAACCACAGAGACTTCTGTCTTAGATCCTCCCATGAGCAAAAGCTAAATGCCACCAAAAAATACTACCCTGCTTCAAATGCACCTCATAATTTTGTTCCAGCTATAGCAAATCTGAGCTGCCCTTCAGTGCTCATCTTAGAGTAAGGCTCAAACAGAAATTCTGTAAGAAAATATGAATTTCTATTCATTTGCAAACTCAGCTCCTCCAGGCAGCCAATTTAAATATTCAGCCAATTCACTGGTGTATCATTTGCTTTATACACAAAATATAAAAAGCCCTAAGAGTTCCCATCAGATTCTGGTGTAGTAAAGATTTTCCTAATTCAAAAATAATCATTTAAACCATCAGAAATTTCTTTATGATGCATTTACATGAAAGTTCTTCTCCTTAAAAAGCAGCTCCAGTTAACATAGCTCTGTGTTTCAAACCACTTTTTCTAAAAATAAAGAGCAAGTCTCAGGAGTTGGAGGGAAGAGTGAGTATATGACATCTGAGAACACTCAAATCCATTTTACATGGTTTCTAATCAATATTAGTTTTTTTCAGTCAGTGTGAACAAGCTTTGAAGATTCCAGATCCTGTGCTCAGTGAGCAAGTGTCCATTTAAGAACACAACCAAAAGGTCTGGCACCTTCTGTGCTGAACACAGAGTGGCAAAGCAATCCATCAGCTGTGGCTCCAGCTTCCCCTCAGGCTGGGGTAAGGAACCTTCACCAAACAGTCAGAGAAACTTGTGCTATCACCACCCCACTCAAACAATTCCAGACAGAAGTGATTTCCCAGCAGTCCTCAGCTATGATTTGCATCAAACCAAGGCATGGAATCACTGTTTGATGCCTATGAAACAAAGATATAAAACCCCCCTGAGTCTCTGGCAATTTATCAGTCTAAATTTTTGGCACTGTCCCTTGACTAGCACCTATGAACAAAATCCCTGGCACGGGAAGCACTGAGGGTTTCCACAGCCACAACACTCTTGGATAAAGAGGGGCTTCCTCAGTGCTTTCCTGGGAATGTGGGGAACTGCTGTCAGAGCAAAAAGCCAGACACCATCTTCAGAACTACCATATATTATCCATGCCTGCAGCAATTTAACAAGTACCCAGCCCCTGCATTCACTGCTGAATCTATTTACTTCTCATTGAGGTTCACTTTGACTGAAGAAGCTGAAGGTGCAAAAGATGACTTCTGTGCAGCAGGTGCTGTGGAGAGCAATGGCCCTGGTGAGCTGTCTGCAGCTGGTTTAAAGTTCATGGAGCCAAAAGGAAAAGAGGTGGCAGGAGCTGCTGTAGTGCTGCCTGCAGAAGCAGGAGTCAGGGATGCCTTGGAAGAAGCAGAGGAGAAGGAGAATGTTGCTAGTCCAGTCAGAGCAGGAGTCTGGCCTTGCTTGGAGGCATCAGTGGCAAAGGAATATGGTGGAGGATCACTGCCTGTGGAACCAGGAGCCTTCACAGCCGAGGGCATGAAGGAAAAAACAGCTGCTCCACTCCCTGCTGGAGGCTGGCTTGAGGTGGGCACAGTGGGAGCAGCAGCTGGGGCTGTGTCAGCCTTCAGAGAAGTTGCAGGAGTGGTTGGACTTGTGGCAGCACTCCCTGCAGGAACACAAATGGGAAAGGAGGAGGCTCATGGGGCTGCACTGAGTCATGGCAGGAGGCATTGCAAGGCTAAATCTGTTTGATATGGACAGCTCAGCACTGCTTCTCTCACTGGACAGTGAGGAAAAGGGATGGCAGAGCTGGGCTTGCAAGTCCCCAATCCCAGCAAGTGATACAGAAACTGTACAAAGTCATGATCAATACAACAATCTGTTCAGATTAATGTTGTCTGAAGTTTCCTGTGAAAAAGCTTCACCTTCCTCCATTGATTTTGATGAGGTTCCTGCCATCTCAAATAAAATAAGCAGTAAGCATTCAAGTTAGCCAGCACTGCAGGAAGGCAGGCTGCCAAAAAGCAGCTTTCTGGCTGGGAAAGGAGAAGCAAATTTGGGCACAGGGGAGAAAATGGTGCATTTGCAATTATTTCTCTATGAATGCAGACAAGCAAAACAATCATCTTACCTGCCTACATCATACCACACAGAGCAACACATCTATAACTCAAACAAACTACTTCTATTCACCTGCTGACAATTTTCACAGTGCTGAGGAAAGCTTTAAATAGAATTTTAAAAGAATTTTATTTAAATAGGATTTTTCTGCAGTCAAACACCTTAGTTCATATCATGACCTCCTGTGGCAAAACTATGGAGGAAAACCATCACCTCTCTGAAGTGTGCAGGCCAAGCTCAGAGCTGGGCAAAGAGCCTCCTAAAACTGGTTTGGTCCTATTCTGCAAAGGCTGATTGCACAGGGAAATCTAAATGCACAGCCTGCAAAGTGCTTGAGATCCCACAAACAAACTCCATGATCTTAGAGGTCTTTTCCAAACCAAATGATCCTGTGATTTGGTGAACAGGACTTGGTAATTTCACACTCATGCACCAAAGACAGAGAACAGTCCTGAAAACTCCCAAGAACTGTTCACCATTATCATTACAGAGAAACAAATCCCAGTGCTCCCCTGAGCCCTGGAGCACTCACCTGCTGCCTTTGGAACTCTCTCCCCTGCCACCTGCAGTGGTTCTGGGGTCACAATAAGTGACTTGACTCCTGGGTTTTGGTTGATCATGTGAAATGGGCAAAGCACACCATCCGTGGAGAGCAGGATCAGAACTGGAGCTGGAGCAAGGATCTTCTCATCACCTGCCAGAGACCACACATGTAAGTCCTGCAGTCAAAGCTTCCTATTCTGTTCCTACTGGAATTGCCTCCTTCAATATTTCTTACATTTCTACCTTCTTGCTTTCATTTGCATCTTTGTTCCCTTGCTTCTCTGTCAGTGCTCAGATCTCTTTCTTTATCCTTTTGTATTCCTTTATGTTTCTGACTTCATGTTTCATAAAAGGGTTGTTTGACAATTGAATGTCATCTCCTGAATGACAAAGCCCAACTTTCACCCATCAATTCTGTGCCAAGCTTTTTCAGATTTTGAAGCAGTCATTTTTCCTCACTGATACTCTGCTCCCTCCTTCAATTCCTTTCAGCAATCCCACATTCCATTGGGCCCTGTCTCCTCATTAACATTCATATGCATAAACTACAAAATGGAATTGCTACAGAGGAAGCTTTTTAACTTTAAAGAAAGCAAACATCAAACAAATATCCTCGTGATCTGAACCACTGACATAAAATACTTGTGTTTTATGCAGTTGCTTTGTGAGTCTGCTTCAGTACAAAAATTCTCAGAACAGTTAAAGGCTTCAAGAACACTCTCTGTATTTCTAAAATTCTGTAATAGTTTAACTGTGCTTAATTACATGCAAAAACCCAACACATGCAGAGTACAGGAAAAATCTGCTATAATCATGGTGCTTTGTTTGTCAGGGAGCACAGTGAACAGCCATTTTTCTTTACTATTGGTTCTTCAGGAAAACCATGCTAGGGAAGGGCAGTTTCTATTTGGGAACAAGCTCCAGGACAAATCAGGTTTCTCTGCAACCTAAACTTGCTGTGAACTGCAAAGCCAATTAATGTGTAGCAAAACTCTTGTGTCAGAACACAGAAAATGTATTACAAAGAGCTTCTCCAAAAACCTTTTTAAAAACTCTGAGGCAGCATAACACAGGCTTTAAAAAATCTGTCCTGACAGATTTCTTAATCCAGTAACTGTATAGATTAACAGAGAAAAGGCTTCAAATTCAATTTGGCATTCAAGTACAAATGTTTGACCTCAATTCCCTACTGCAGGTTTTTTTCCAGGTAAAGGTCTCAGTTAACTGGCACCCTCCTGTGCTCTTCAGGAACTCCTGACTGCAGTACCTTCCACTCTGCCTCAAGGCATCTCTATTTCCATCTGTCTCTGGCCTTCAAGGTAGAATTCTCAGAATTCACTGAGATGCAACACAATAGCTCAGATGTAGCTTCAGACTTTGACAAAATGCTTTGAAGGGCCTTCAGGCAGCACAGAAGGTACAGCAACAATGCAGCAGAGCTGAGGAGCACAGCAGGGTTCAGGCAGTACAGACCTGAGCTTTAATGCAGAATTAAAACCTACGCATTCACCTCAGCGATCTTTGCTGTTTCTGGCTTTGAAACCAACCCACTTTTCCTTTAAATCCATGCAAATGTACTTGATACAAAATAGTTCTGCAAAAGGACATAAGTGACAAGAATAAAAAACACCTCATGGGCAGCCTGAAATCCCCAGTGTTGGAACACAAGTCCTTTAAACTCACTAAAACTCAGTTCTGGGGACAGATGTAACTCAGGAGCTTTGTTTGTCATGTCTGTTAGTGTCATATCCCAGGATGCTGAAAGCTCCAGGAAAAAAATAACACATCACCCCTGAATCCTTACACAGAAGTGAAGCCACGTGCTGTGGGTTTGGAATTAAAACAGCAGGAGGTGTGTTGGTCTGCCTTTCAGAATGATCTCCCAGAACTCTGAGCACAAGGCTGCCCCTCAAAAACATCAAATATACTGAGATTTTTGGACTACCCCACAAGAAAGACAAACAAGACTTACTGATCACGATGGGCATGTTACTGGTGTAGTCCACAGCAACGCCAACAGGCAGAGTGTCATCACTTTTATCTGTCAGAGGAAGTTCTGCTCTGCTTGAGTCCTCCAAAACCCATGATTCCCAGTTCTGCAAAAAGTAAAATTATTACTACATCAGCTACTGCTTTCCTGTGACCAGCCTTCCAGCCTACAACAGCTGAAACACCAGCTAGAGAGTAACTACTTAAATTTGTCAGATTAACAAATGCCAGAAAGATCAGGGTCCTTCACAGATTTCTGTGTGACTTCTCATGTATCACTGCATGTCAGAGGTCAGACATTTTTAATGCTTAACTTCAACTGATGAGCTCACATCAATCACTTTATTATAGTGAGTTTGATCAAATTTTGAGCATAACAAAAAACAGACTTCTGGAACCTGATTCACAACACACATCTCTTGTTCACCTAAGAGTTATCTTCAGATTATGTACAATTTAGAAGCTTGTTTAGTTTTGGGATGTCTTAAAAAAATCATCATCTCATGGTATTCCAGGTCTTATATAGGTTATACTTGGGGAAAGAAAATGTAGATTTGCACAGATGCAACACAAAATACATTCCAAAATGGAGTAAAAATATTACCTGATCCCCCTGCCTGGCAAGAATGCTGACTTCTGTGGAAGCTGCTGAAGCTGCCAGAACTAGATCCCTGTAAGCATGGACACAAACAGGTTAAAACTAACATGACAGTCCACTGCAAGGTTTATAAAAAAGGAGGAATACAATCTATGGAGAAGCACTGACCCCTCAGACATGCATACCAAGGGAAGGACTTTGCCATGATTCCTGCCACTCACCATTCCTCCACAAAATTGAGGAAGTAATGATGTTGTCTCTCAGTGCAGCTCGTGTAGCACGGCTCCATGAAATTCACAAACTTCTCTGGTCGCTTCTCTTCCTTTTTCTGTAGGACCAACATTGATAATTTATCCTTCAATGCACCAACCAAGTGATCTCCCTTAAATTTGACAGTATCAGGGCACACCAATAACATCACAATTGGATCTCAGCAGAGAACAATTTACTCATTGATTTTCAGGTGGATCCTACTTCCTCCACTTAATCCCCCAACCTCAATCCCATGATTTACAGCACTGCTAAACTCAAATTCTATGTGGTGCCAATATCAACAATAAAAGCAACTCTCCATTGTCATGAACAAGTCAGGAACAAGGAACAGACACCTGTGTCATTGTGACAGCTGGCACTTACAGGCAATATGGCTATGACCACTTGTGGAGACATCTCCAGAGTCCCATCAGCCTCTGCATACACGATGGCAAAGACATAGGTGCCAATCCAAAGCACATCCAAAACTGAAAGAAAAAGCAAATACCTCAGCCAGAAACACTTTATAGTTAATATTTCCTTGTTGATTTTAAGTGTGCACAGCACACAAAAGGAAATAACAAGCAAATGGCAACTAACTCCTAAACTAGCAAGCTTAAGAATCACAGAAAATCACACTGTAATTACATAACCAGTGCTATACAGCTGCTATAACTAAAGACAACAGGGGGAACAATTAGTAAAATACTTTTGAAGAGAAAACAAGTTAAAAAGTAATAAAAAGATGCACCTTTAACAGGATTGTCTGAGTCATAAAAGGGAGGACAAGGGATTACTTTCTTCTCCTGCAGATTCTGCAAATAAAACAACTCTTAAATATACAGAAAAGGCAACGAACAAATCCAACTGCAAGTTTTGCAGAAAGCCCAGAGAACTGGTTTAAAACTCACCCATTCTTCAACAATCATGGGCCACTCTGAAATCATGACTGCAGTGACCACTGCAAACCTTAAACTAAACCAAATATTGGCCTAAGACACTTGAATATTACTGAAGCACGTGGGCAGCATCACATAGCTCACAGCATGTGCCACCTAACCAAATTCTGGAGTATGTGATACAAAAATCAATCTACCAATCAAAGAAAAACCAACCAACAACCCAAACCAACAAAATACCATATTTTAAACTCCTGAAATCATAAGGCCTTAACACCACCAATACTCACAGGCAGATATTGCACCACAGTGCCATTTTGCCTCCCTGCAGCCAGTTGTTTTCCCTTTGGGCTCCAACACACTAGGCAAAAAAAAGAGAGAATTTCATTAGCCCTAAGGAACTGGAGATGCCCCACAAAAATAGGACCAATAAACTAAAACTGCTATTTTTTTCACTGAAAAAAATAATGAATCTGAATCAAACAAGGCATCATCCAGTCACAGAGAAGGCAGGACTATACAGGTCAAAACCCAACAGGTGATGATGCTTATTTGCATGTTTTCCTGGAAATGAGTCAAGCCTGAGACAGCACAAACCACAGGTGGGCATGTTTGGTAACTCACAAGACTCAGCTGCTGCAATCAACTGGGAAAGAGTAATTCCACTGCAACACATTTTCTGAGTTTCACTGAGTTTAAACCATTCCTGTTTGTGAAGAATTTTAAGAATCCTCCTCCTGAGACAAACAACCTGTGTTTATACACCTCTTAATCAGTGTTTCCTCTTTAGTGCCCAACATTCTGCGTGCCCTCCAAGGCTGCCACTCACCAGATGTGACAGCAGCAGAGGATGGGAGTGTGGCATAGACCTTCACAGAGTCTGTGACCTGCAGGACAGAGATGCTGCCATCGGACAGACAGACGGCCACCATGGTAGCACTGGCAGGGTTCCACTTCAGGTCATTGACCATGGCTGCACCTCCTGAGTCCTTGGCCAGTTTGTGACAAGCAAATGCATGTTTCTGCTGTTTTGCCTTTTGGGGAAGACAAATACACAGGACAGTCAAAGTGGAGCACAAAACAAAACACTCCTGAAGGCACAGCTCAAAGCAGTTTTGATCTGTCTATAAATTAATGATAAAAACAAGCAAATTTTGACCAACTCCTTTACAAGACAACCCTCAGAGAGACAGAAAATACCACCCCAGCTACACCTCTCCTCTGCTGTATTCTGAAAAAAAACCCAAACCCCAAACCAAAGGCAAACCCACTTGGCAGATGCTGTACCTGATTTAGGAATGTGCGGACATCAAAAAAGCTGATGAAGGATCCAACCTCACTGGACATCATACAGACAGACAGGGTGAGATTGTCACAGCTCAGAGCCAGGTGCTGCATAGGAAACTTCATGGGAACCACAGTACTCTGAATATTCTCCACTTGAAACACAAAAGGAAAGGAAGATGGAATGAAGGGGACAAATTTAAATAGTGGGAATTGTTCTTGTAAAATGAGACAACAAATTTATGCAATAATCTTCAGTCCTATGAACAGCAGTTATTAAAAGTAACATGTAGAAAAACTGAATGAAAGCAAATCCCTTCATCTGTATCAATACAATCTTGAGAGTTGCCAAATTTCTAAGAAAAGAAAACGCCACTTTCCTTCCTCAGTAACCTGAGTAATAATAAGTGGAAAGACTTTTGGCTTTATTTATGTATGTAGAGAGTGGAACACTTACTAAGGAGAATGAAAACCATTCTGCACTCAGGTGGTGGACCAGTGGTTGCTTCTCCTCTCCTGGACAGTCATTTAGTCAGAGTGGGTAATTCAGTATGAAAACTGCCTCAGTGTGTCCCTCCACTCTCACACATCCCTGACACATGCACAGGCTCAAAGAATGGCTACCAACCATTGTTTCTGCCTTCCCACACAAGAAAATGTGGCAATTCAAATGCCTGACAGAGAATGGCAAGGACTGTAACATGTACTAGAACCCAAGAGTTCCATGTCATAAACCCCTATAAACCTGTCTCTACCAAATCCGTGAGATTTAAGTGTGTCTTACCATGAGATTTAAGTGTGTCTTACCAATTTTATTGGGATCTTCTCCTGGCTGTTTCTGCATGAGAAGATCTCTGGTGTGGAAGATCTGCAGGCTGGTCCCTCCTCCAGCAAAGACCAGCCCATATTTGTTGGACACTGCGAGCAGGCTGGAGCGCTCTTTGGGGAGGTCATCAGGAGAATCAAAGATGCGAACTTTCTTCAGTGCTCTGAACTGAAAATCCTGTTTGGGAGAGTTGGGAAGAGGCTGCTCACATGCTGCCCAAGAGGAACAGTTTGCTTTGGCTTCTCTATCCTGCACACCCAGGCAGGCTCTGGCCACTCCATCACATTTTCTGTCTCATCCATGAAAGACTGAGATCACACTATTTTATTTTTTTTTTCCATTGGTTAAATCTCACTTGTACCCAGTGCTTGTGTTCATAAAATCTGCCAGGGATATCTGACCTCAGGAGCACACCAAAACCAGCCAAGAGATACAAAGAGAAAGGAACAAAAAGATGGGACAGAACTGAACAAAACTTGCTGCTACAGGCACATATTTGCTAACCTACATGTTAGTAACTCCACTCAAGCTGAGTTATTCCCAAATAACTGCCACTAAATAAGTACATTCCTGCAATCTGAGGAGGCTGTAGGAACTCAGAAACTTCTGCAAAGCAAACAGCCCAACCACCGTGTCTGTGAGGGCAGAAGGCAGCTGCACAAAGACCCATCATCACCCCAGGAATCTGTTCCCCCATGTCCCTTCTCACAGCAACACTGGGTGACACAGGATGGGCCAGGCTGGCTCCACACAGCAAGACTCCAGCTCACACTGCCCCACAGCCACACATCCCCAAACCAGGAGATCCCAGCACAAGGCATGCTGACAGGAGAACATAGAAACATATCACTCTTCTTCCAAAACATGGCTCCTCCAACTCTTCTTCATCCCTGAAACTGCTCAAGAACGAGGCTTGGAGCAACCTGGTCTAGTGGAAGGTGTCCCTGCCCGTGGCAGGGGTTAGAACAAGAGCTGTAGGGTTCCTTCCAACCCAAACCATTCTGTGATTCCCTCCCCAGGCATTAAACACCCCTCTACACCAAGGCCATGCCAGACCTCACTTTTCCACCCCACAAGCTTGTACCACGCTATACTGGCAAGTCCTCAAGATTGCCCAGAAATGCTGCAGTGTCCCTCACTGGAGATATTCCAGACCCCTTCGGACACAATCCTGTGCTGTGTGCTCTGGGACGAACCAGTCTGAGCATCCTTGGGAGGTTTGCCCAGATGAACACCGTGGTCCCTTCCAGCCTGACCCATCCTGCGGTTCTGCTTCACAAACACTGCCAGGATGTCTCAAACAGCCCCGCCATATCCCGAGCCGACCCTCCCGGTTTGTCAGCCCCACGGTCCCAACCAAGCCTCCCCCATAACCCACCACCGCTCGCAGCCCAGGCCGAGCCTTCTCCAAGCCCCGCTCCCCTCCGGCTCCAAGCCAAGGCTCCCCGGCCCGAGTTAAACAGCCTGTCCCCCCGCCGGGCTGCCCCCACAGCCCCGCTCTTCCCGTGCCTCACCTTCATCTCCCGCTCGGGGATCACGTCCATGTCGTCCCCCATGGCGGCCCCGCGGCCGCGGTCCCGCCGCCCGCGCTCCGCCGGGAGAGCCCCGCGCCGCTTCCGCTTCCGCCGGGGCCGCTCTGGCCGCGGCTCTCGCTGCTCCGGGTCCTCCCAGCGGCTCCTCCCCTACCGCAGCTGTGCTTAGTAAACCCTCTTTGCACAGATTGGAAACTATCTCTGAAACCATCGAATCCAATCTGTGACCGAACACCACCTGTCACCCACATCACTGAGTGGCGTTGCTTAAACACCTCCAGGGACCGTGACTGCAGCACCCCTCCGGGCAGCCCGTTCCGATATCAAATCAGCCTTTCTGTGCAGAAATTCCTGCCAGGGTCCAACCTAAACCCCCCTGGCACAGATTAAGGCTGTGTGCTCTAACCCTCCACACGTTCTGAGGCGCTGGGAGCTGCATGATGCCCGTGCCTCGCTCCATCCTGAGGGGACAGACCCCGCTGACAGCGGGGTGGCCTCCGGCTGTCCCTGCCGGGCCACGGTGGCGCCTGGCCGGCGGCTGCTCGCCCTGCCACCAGCCCTTGGTGAGCTGCTTTGATGCTTTTCCCGTATCAGTATTGCTGAAGGGCTAAGGAATAACAGACTCCCGAGTTGGAAGGGACGCTCAAGGATGGTTAAATTGAGCTCCTGACCCTGCACAGGCCAACCCCAGAGTCCCACCATGTCCCTGAGAGCCATGTCCAAACATCCTGCAGCTCTGGCAGCCTTGGGACCGTGCCTGTTCCCTGGGGAGCCCAGCACCCTCTAGGGAAGAACCTTTTCCTAATTCCAACCTAACCCTACCCTGACTCAGTTTCGTGCCTTTCCATCAGCTAAAATCCAGCTCCCTTGGCGTGGGCTGCAGTGGGAGCACAGGGATGCTCTGGGTCAGCTCCAGTGCGGGGTGCCTGAGCTGCAAACACAGCAGCTCTGTGAGCTGGAGGAGCCTTACTGTGCTCCAGGACCATGCAAAAGCAGAATATGGGGCCTTAATCATGCCAGGTCCCCAATCTCTTTACTTGTTCAAGTTTTGAGGGGTTCAGCTCCCAACCAGACAGAATGCCAGCACTCAGCACTATGGGAACATCTTGAGAAGGGCTGTTTCCAGCTCTAGCAGGTCATTCTCTTTTCCAGGACCAAAAAGGAGAAGGATTTCCACAGAGACAAACAATGATGGCTTTGGGCAGTGACCTGAACTGCAGCAAACCACATCCAAGTTTCCCTCGTGTAATATGCTTCCTTTATTTCCTAAGTGAACACTAGCTCCAACACACAGCCAAGAAAAGCAGGTGCATTCCCAGAGGCTACCAGGCAGCAGAAAGCAGACATGGGGCTGTGATCTCAGGGAAATTCTGTCCTTTTTGAGAAACATGTGAAAAAAGTGCACACAGTAATTCCCTGGGAAATGTGGTCTCCCCTTTAGATAATTCACATCAGACAAGAACCTTGGGCAATTGCTTCCAGAGCAGAGGGAATAATAAAAAAACCCTTCCTTCAAGAGAAGCATTGCAAGTGTCTGCTCTCAATAAACAAGTTATTCCTTAAAACAAGCACTGGCACCTGCTTCTTTTTCAGTAAGTCAGAAAAAAGCGCCAACTTTCAGGAGGTGGCCTCTGTATTTCATCCCACAAACTCCATGGCTTTCAGTCAGTTATTACAGATAAAAATCAGATCAAGACAGCCCAAACCTATCTCCACGATCTGTTTAAGAGTTTATATTAACAGACTTGGAAACCAGCTCTCTTAATCTTCAACCAGTCATATGGACCAAACTTCAGAGGAGATAACAGTAAACACTGACACACTGTGTAGCTTCAAAAGATTTATTTTCAGTCCTTGAAGTAGACTGGTGCTGCTTTTGCTCATAATTTTTCTCTCTGTTACAGTTTTGGTTTTCACACAAACAGTAGTGAGAATGTTTTTGTTGGTTTTTTAAATTATTTAAAAGTGCAGCCTTTGGCAGGAACAATCAGCCTAGTAGAGTTAATCATCTGTATTTCCTTAAAAAAATGTACTTACTAAACCATGATTTAAAAAAGTTAAAAGCTGTCAAGAACATTTAAGAAAAGAGGAGGGAAAGGCCAAAGAGCAAACACCTGAATTCCAGAAATTGTGTATGGAACAAGGATCACCACAGTACCCAGAGCATGGATAGCACAGTCCCAGCTCATATTCCATATTTACAGCCCTTCTTATTTTGCAGATTTGAGGGTTTATCCATTAGGGAAATGGATAATCCCAGGGGACCAGGCTGAAACACATACAGGGAGGTCTGCAAAAATCAGAGGGACAGAGCAGCTGCCTGAGGACAGATCCTCATCTGCAACTGCTCTGGCCAGGCTCAGTTTGGTCACTCAGCTTCCTTTCACCTGGAGGTTTCACTTGCCCCAGGAATCCTGTGGGGCTGCAAAGGCATCACAGCTTGGTTCTGGACTCCATGGATGGGACAGACAACCACCTGCCCAGAGGTTACACTCCTGGTCGGGCCCAAGTGGTGATTTATCAGGAAGGGGGTCCCCAAGGTGGCATTAA
Source organism: Zonotrichia leucophrys gambelii (assembly GCF_028769735.1). Taxonomy (NCBI): domain Eukaryota; kingdom Metazoa; phylum Chordata; class Aves; order Passeriformes; family Passerellidae; genus Zonotrichia; species Zonotrichia leucophrys. Next base: position 4,671,182 of record NC_088186.1, read on the forward strand.
CCATCCTCACTTGCAGTTGGACCCCGAGATCTGCCCGCAGGATGAGCCCCCAGAGCAGACAGAAACTGTCCCCACTCCAACAGGCTGTGCAGGCAGATCTCTGTGTCCAAGCACATTCCCCATAGGATCAGGCAGATGTGGGAGGCTGATTTGCATTTTGGGGAGGTCAGGAGGGGAAGAACTAAGTCCAAAGTAGGAACAGGAGGATGGAGCAGAGAAGGCACTTATTTCTTTGCACCCATGAAGCCGCTCTCAGGGGCTTTGTCCACGTCTGGCAGCAAGGACCATCAGGAACCTGTCATGACAAGCACAGCTCTGAATCCATAGGCTGGGAACAAAGTAGCTCCTCGTCTGAGAAATGCAGGAAGGGCAGAGGAAAGAGTAAAAATCACAGGATATTTTTTGTTCTTTTTGGTCTCACATTACACTTGGTGCTACGGCTTCTGTCTAACAGATCGAGTTGGCTAAGGGATGCAGCAGAAAGACACGAGCTGGGGGGCTCCAGCTTCCCTTGCTGTTCCTCTAAGGCAGGTTAGTTGAAAACTAGGACTGTCCACAGTAAAGAGTAACAAAGCACAGGTAACCTCTGTTACAGACCAGCAAAGCAAACAGTGCCCATTTTACAGCCTGTCCTCTTCAAGGGAGGCTGGCTATGTCTCTCTCTGGAGGGGGACCAGAAGGTTTTCGGCTGCTTTCATTGGCTTTTCCTTCAAACATCATGACCCTGCAAAACACAACAGATATTGCCAATTAAAAAAAAACAACAAATGTATATTTATCCATCATTGGGGGTGGCATTCTCTGCTGAAAAAGAGCATCTGGCTCCCCTACAAAGAGCACTCAGATAATTAACAAAGCAGGGAAAGCCAACAGAGGGCAGTGCTGCCAGGCTGGCTTTTCCAGCAGCTACCAGGAGTGGGTTCCCTAAGTCTCTGCTGGTTTTCCTCTCAGAACCCAGGGGATTAGCACATTTTATTTAGACAGCCACTTCCGAAATCCCCTGGGCACACACTGCATGCCAAGTGCTCCTGATGCGTAAAAGCAAATACCACTCCTGGCCCACCTTGCACATAACCACACAACAGAGCATTCAGAAGCCAACACCGAGCAAGCAACAGCAATTACAGCCAGGGGAGAGAGCAAAAACAAGGAGCAAGGCACTGGCTGTAGGAATCTCAAGCATTTTGTAACCACTAGCACTGTCTTCCTCCCTGAGGACTGCAGCTACGCTGGGAATGCCAGCTGCCTCGATGGATCAAAGGGCTGCACTGCTCTTAGGACGAGTTTTACATTTCTGCTCCTGCTCTACAGGGTCCAACAGACAATGGGGTGTCTGTTAGCAAGAGAAGGGACCTGTTTGTGAAAGCTGCTGCAGTTGGGAGGAGGGATGGGAGATACAGGACACGCTGCAGGCTCTGTCTGGTTCTGTGGAGAAAAAGGAGGAGCAGGGATGTCAGAAGTCTGTGTCTGCTGGGAAGAGAAGCATCACAACAGAGACACAGCACGCAGTGGGGAGAATCTGCCAGCAAACATGTCCCAGCTTAGAGAAACCACGTGAGAAGTGGATGCAAGATTCTTCCTCCCAACCTGCCCGGAAAGCTGGCTGTGTTTCTAAAGCTGCCTTCAAAAAGGGGTAAGGAGGATGGAGAGGATCAGCTCCTATTCATGGCAGTTTCAGACACAAAAGCAGAGCCAGCCTCTGAGCTGTGAAAGGAAATGCCAGGCTTCAATGGGATGGAGATGGAGCCAAGCAAGTGTTTGGAAGCCATTTGTTCGAGCAGCACTTTCAGAACCCTGTCGAGAGGGCAGAGGGGGCCGTGGGAGGCTAGTGCTGGCAGCCTGTATCACAGAAAACCTCTCCCAGCACGAGCCAGCTGTTTTAAGCATGTGCCCCATCTCCATCTACTGCCCATCCCTCCAACATCAGGCAAGGATGGAGCATCCTGCGGGATACAGGATGCTCCGTTATTCACTGAGGTCCTGCCACCATCCACAGGGGAAGTCTGTGTCCCCAAAGCCAGCAGGATCCTCAAGGAGGAGATGGGAAGCAGTCCTGCAGTGCTGAATGCCTGCACACCCTCGGGAAGGGAGGGGGATGGCTCCCATGGAGCACGTGGGAGGAAGCCTGGTGCTAACACACAGCAGGCAGCTCTGCTGGGAGCACTCGCCACTGCTCAGCTTGTACACCCTGCATGGCACCCTGCAGACTGCCCTGCACAAGGATCCTTGTCTCCCTCCACGAACCCTGAGTGTGCACAGCTCCAGCTCCATCAGACAGAACAGCCTGTGCTTCCCAGCTGCCCCCGGAGCAGCTCAGGTGCTGCTGCTCTCCCCAGCTCCATCCCGCAACACTCACAGTTTGAGCACAGCAGAGCGCTTCCCAAGCATCAAGTTGACAAAGTCCTGGTAGGAGATGGTGTCGCTGACCCCTCCAGTCACCTCAGAGATCATCCTCTTCAGCTCTAGGTGGGTCTTCGGAGCCCCCAGCTTCTCCATCATCCTTTTGACAGACATCAAATCTGCAAGAGCAATCACTGCTGTCAAGGGGTGACCCCACAGAGTAACCCTAGGGACAGAGCCATGAGTTCCCACCTGACACCACCCTCACCCTGTGGCTGACACAAAAAGCCTTCCAGCACAGCTCACTGCCACTCTGCCCAGTACAGAGCATCACTTCCCACTTGTGCAGCTCAGGATAAAAGTACCACACACTCAGAGAAGGGGGACAACTCCAGTGCTCCAGACACACGTGGGGACAGTGCTCTCTAGCTCGGATCGTGGTGCCAAGAATCACAAGGATGGGGAGGAGGGAAGCACCACTGGGGTTAAAGCTGGAGACAAACAAGCAGTGGGGAGCAGACGCCCCTGCCCATCGCCACAGGCCATTTCCTCCCGTTGCACTGCTGCCTGCTGAGACCTGCGGGCCCCTTCCCTCCCGGAAGCCTCAGCCAGGCCTCTCCAGCTCCACACGGGCTGCACTTCAGCTGGAACACTTGTGGAGGAGGGGAACGAGGCAGCTGCCTCCTGGAAGGGCACAGTGCACAAGTGATTACACTTCAGTGTCAGCTCCAGGCCTGCAGGAGGCTGGAACTTTATGTAACTGGTGCTTTCTGAACCCAAAGCAGGGCTGCTCAGCTGAGCCAGACTCACTCCCAAGGCCTTGGCTTCCCTCTGCTCCCTTCCTTGCAAAGCAAAGAGCTTCTCTGCACCAGAGAATTGCTCATGGATTTATACAGCTCCTGCCTCAAGCCAGGCAACTCCTAGGATTGTCCAAGTCCTGCAGCTTCCCAGCTCTGAATTCCCAGCTTTGCAGCAGAGGATTGAGTAGAAGGCCTCAGTGGAGAAAAAAGGAGAAGAAAAAAAAAAAAAAAGGATTTGGAGCAGAAAGAAGTGGAGGAGATCAACAGAACTTCAGGAGAACAGCACTGAGAAGAGCTTAGATCTTGAAATAGGCAAGGAGAGACAGAGGAAGCTGAGAGGCAGGGGCTGGAGAGCCAAGGAAGCCCCCAGCTGGCAATCAAGGTCCAAGCAAGGCTGAATACAGGAAAAGCCCACTAGTTTTCCTCCTCAACACCATGATGCAGAAGGAAGCAGCAGATTCAGCAGCTGACAGGCTGTGGCTTTTCCAGCCCATCATCCCTCAGAATCACTCACCAATTTCACCTTGGTTGTTCAGGTCAAACTCCATGTATTTCTCTGGAAGAGACACAGAATCAAGTTAGCAGGACTCTAGAGCAGGGGGGTGTGCAGGGCTTTGGAGCACTGCCTGCTTACAGCCCTGAAATAAAGCATTTGGTGATAAGATTGATATACTGCTGAATGCAAAGTTCAGAGGGGGAGACCATCTCAAGGCCTGGTTTTAGCACGCTTATCTCAACTCTAGGGCTCTAGAGTTAAGTTCTCTGTAATTGTGGCTGCTTTTCATTTAAGCTGAAGGAAAACACTGGCATGAGAACAAGGTATCAGCTGGCTATGAACAGCGTTAAAAGGTTTCCAGCCAGAAAAACAAAGCTCTGGAACAGGCTCCCAGAAGGAGTAGCAAGGAAAACAAACCCCTGGGCACTGCCGAGATGAAGCTTGATCGGATTAGGAGGGGGATTAAATGACGCAGTTGCCTGCAGTAATGAGGGACAGACTCCACAGTGCTCCCATCACCGTGCTCCCTCCCAGAGCAGCACCTGCCAGCTGAGATGCTCAAGGACCACATCAAGAGGGTGAAGCCAAGAACATGCCTGGGCACAGTGATGCTGGAGCAGGTTGTTTGCCCTTCCAGCCTGCTGTCAAACACTGCTGACTCGAGCAACTCTGGCATTGTCAGAGAGAGGCAGAGCCTGCTCCAGAAGGTCTGGTTAGCTTTGCAGGACAAAAACTTGCATGCTGCAACAGGCAGAGCACTGATTTGAGTTAGAAAATTCAGGAATTCAGTCCTGTGCAGTTTCTGCCCTTTGAAGTGGCACACCTGAGCTTCCTACACACCCCCATCTCTTGATAGCTGTTCCCCATTTAGACTTTAAGCTCTTCAGGCAAGGATTTGTCTGTCTTACAGACCATACAGCTCCCAGCACCACAGGAGGCCCCCATCACCTCAGCTCGACTAAATGGAAAGAGCAAAATGCCTGCTGGCACCATCCATCCATGCTGAGCTGGAGAAATCACCCTGCAGTGAGCACTCACTCCCCACACCAGCCTTGGAGGACTCAAAATAACCAAGCCCTTCCAGGTTGCTCCTTTGCCCCAGGAAGGAAAATGGAAAACACCTTTTGCCTCTGTTCCAGGAACACCAGCAGGTATGTGAGGATGAACACAGAAGTGGCAGGCTAATTTAAGGAGCCAAAGGGAAGAGTGGTTATTTCACACAATGGAGTCTTCCCAGGACCTGCTTCTAAAGGAAATTGTTGGGATAACTGGACTGATGGGAAGAAGGCAAAGGAATGGCTTGGCATGTCTTCACCTGGGTCTCAGCCCATGGATTACTGCTGCCATGAGCTGACCAGGACAGAATACCATGGGCAGGAAATACCATGTACAAACCAAAGCTATTCATGCTTCAGGCTGGAGTAAATGTCTCACATCAAGCATCAAGCAACCAATCCTAGAAGAAATCAGGGCTGTAACACAGCCTGATTAGGGGCTGATGTGGGACTGCCTCTCCCCACTCTCTGCCTCACCAGAATGACCTTGTGCATTTTAGCTGCCACCTCCCTCACCAGGGTCAGGCACCCCTGCATATGCCTGGGGCACAAACCCTGCTCTGCCATGTCCATGCCCAGCCCATGTTTTCTTTTCTTCTGAGCTGACACTTAGCCAACAGTGCAGAGAACAGAGGCAGCTTTACACCAGCCTCAGCTCACACATTCACATTTCCCTCCCACCCCAGCAGCAGGGATATAGTGGGGCAAAAACCATGCACGGTCCCTCCCTCACAAACACATTTACACAAACACTGCATGGGGGCTCCATCTCTGCCTCCCCCAGGCTGGGAGGAGGAAGTGGGAAGGACAGCAGAGAAGAAATATTCCCCCCATCATCACACAATGAGCTGATTGTTGGGGGAGCTGGAGGAGGCCTTGGAGAGAGGGACAGGCCACGGAGACAAACTCACGAGGCAGCAGGAAGAGATGCCAAAGGCTCTCGTTACAGGGAATTCTGCGCCTGTGACCTACAGTTGCAATGTTTGAAGAGCCCCAATTGTGATGGGAAAAAATAATGCGGGGCTGCAGCCAAAAGCCAAAGCTGCACAAAAGGCAACACAAAGAGATGGGGGAGCACAGGAGGCTCCTCTGTGCCCAGCAGTGTAAGGGATCACAAAACGCCAGCCAGCTTCTTCCTCGCTGGATTGCAAAGCCAAAATTCAAAGGGAAACAGCAGACAATGTCTGAAATGGAAGCAAGGTCAGGTTTTATTTGGTTAGAGCCAGGTTGAGCACAAGCCTCGAGGCAGTGTGACGCAGGCATGTTTTCCCAACTGCCTTCAGCCACTGCTTGGAAAGAAAGTGGGTACACCAGAATAACCCTGCCAGATCTTGTCCTCTAACCAGTCTGAGGACAAGCTCCAGAGGACTCCAGGCTTTTGAGCTGTTTCTCTGTCCCCTGTCCCAGAAAAAGGCCCAAACCTAAGCCCTGGATCTGCTGACCCACTGGAGTCAGGCTTTGGCCAGAACTAGACATATCAGTGCTGTGTTCCCTCTGCTGTCAGGGGGCTGGGAAAGAACTAAAACTTTTGGAGAGAGGAAGTCCCCAACTCCTCCAGAAAGCAGCTGACACTTCTTCTTTGTGGAATGAGGCCCTCCTACATATTGGAAAAACAAAAAATAGAGTCCAGCTATTGCATTGCCCGTTATGCCAGTTAGCTTGCTGGGTAACTAGACAGAAACCATCCTCCTTTGCTGCTCCCCAAGGTTTTGCTCACACAGCAGGTTTTGTAGTAACAGCAGCTGCCAGGCAGGGTGTCTGTAGGGTGACAAGTCCCTGCCCTGCAAGCAGGAGAAGCACAAAGGCTTGTGTGGAAAACACCTCTCCAGAGAGTTTCACCAAGTCCCACAAGCAAGGGGGAAGGCATCCATCCGAGCTCAGTCACTTGTATTTGGCCGAGAATCTCAGGCTGGTGACACCCAAGTGCTGAGGAAAATAATCTGGTTCAGAGCAAACAGTAAGGCCCAAAGGACAGGGCGACCCTCCAGTTCTCACCTTTGAACACTGCCAACTTCTCCTCCAGGCCTTTTTCATTACTGAACTTTGGGTCACAGAGGAACTCCTAGAACAGAAAAAAAAAAATATCCTCAAGGTTAAAGGTGTGAAAACACCCTGGAGGACACCTCCAAAGCCAGAAGATTCACAATTCCCAGAGAGTCACAGCTGAGCAACAGCACCAGGAGACTTGAAAATGGGCTGAATCCCTCCACACCTTGTCATTAACATTCCAGTGCAAGGGGAATCCCTCTGATGTCTCAGATTTCCCACCAGCAGCTTGAGGGAGGACTGGACCCCACCTGCCTTTGGAAAACCTGCATGAAAGCCCCTGTTCTTGCTCACCCAAGGTTCCAGCTCTCCACATCTCTGCTTAAGCACACTTAGCATGTGGATTGGGCACTTATTTCCAGCAAGGGCTCCTAGTCCTTGCAGAAAGCACTCTTATCTCAGATTTCAAACTCTTAGATAAACTCAGAGGGGTTGCAAATAGAGCAGGCAAAGTTTGCAGAATGTCATATGCCCAAGAGGATGGGTATTTTGGGCTCAGGAACTCTTATACCAAATATCCATTTTCTCCCTCTACCCTGCTCACTTCTGGTCACTTGTCCCTAGCCCCACCTCAAAAACCTTGAGATAGCCAAGAGAACAGACCACAGCTTGCACAGCCAGCTCTTGTGCTGTGCCCTGCCAGCAGCACTCCCCACAGCTGTGAGCAGCAGGGTCTTGCTCCTGTCCCTGCCCTCCCACACCAGCTCCAGCCCAGCACAGCTTAATGACTCGATCTGTGTTCAGCACAACACCACATTCTTCAGTGCAGAAATCATTAACATCTGCACAGTTTATGCATGGCCTGCCCAGGACAAACCCCTCGAGGGGTGAGTGGATGGAGGGCTGAGGCTGTTCCCTACACTGGGAATGTGTTCCTCACCACTGCTCCCCATGCTCATGGGGAAGGCAGGAGTGTGCTGATCACTTGGTAATGCTAATCCTGCTCCTGTGCTCTGGGTCCCACACACCTGGAGCTGCTCCCTTCTTCCTCATTGGGACAGGGGAGCTTGGACTGCTCAGGGAATCCTCAAACCTTCACTGCCAGTTAACCACTGCAAGTCTTTTCCCTGCAGCTGAACTAGGTTTTTGTAGGAAGCCCACTAGGACAGAAGTGACTGCCACCCCCTCCTCCCACCCCAGAAACTCCAGATGGGACACCAGACACCATGGCCACAAAACCAGTGTGACACTGGCTTCCCTCATCACCATGGTCACCGACTCAGATGGAGAGCTGTGGTGAAAAACAGCATTTCCAGTTCCTTCTTTTGCTCTCCTTTGCAAACTCAGTTTCATTTAGCTCAGTTATTTCTACCCAGGGGTATCATTTACCAGCCCAACACAAAGGGCCCAATTCAGCTTTGAGACCTGGGCCCAGGCAGCAGCAGGAGCCACCAGAGACCAGAGTAGTGTTACCTGCTGCCATCACCACTGAACAGCCTCTGCAGAAGGCAAACATCACTGAAAGCCAAAACAGGGCCAAAACACCTCCTGGCCACTAGGTCACAGCTTCGTTCCTGCCCTGCAGGAGCAGCAAGCAGCTTCCACCTCCCAGCAGGACAGGGGATGTGAGGACAGAGCACAGAGTCTCTCTGGGAGCAAAAAGCGGGACAGAAATGGTGAAGATTGAAGGGAATGCATCCAGACCTGATGGCTGAAGGATACATGCCCAGGAGCCACCAGCCCTGGCACAAAAGCAGCACAGGTGACACTGCACACAGCATTAGGGCTCAGTTCCCTTGTGCTTCAACTGGAGGGGGGCTGGAGAGCCCGCCAGCACCACAGCTCTGCTCCAGGTGCAAGGAAGCAACAAGGGGCTGTACTTGAAAGGCATTCCACTCTCCACATTGTGTGTGAGCCGGGCTGTGACTGTGATAAGGAAAACACTCACAATGGCACACAGGAATTCAGTCCCCAGGGCCCGTGACTCAAACTCAGAGTGGCTGAAAGTTCCTCCTAGAGCCCGGCTGAAGTTTCTCCTAGAGCCCTTTGCTAAAGTTCCCATTTTAAGGAGCATGTTCTATTAATAAGAACTGCTTTAAAAGCCTCTCCCCTGCTCCTGCCCTGAACAGCCTTTCTTGAGCTCTTGACTTTTCTAAGCCAATAAACTCAGTCAGACAAGCCCCAGTTACCTGCAACACAACCTGAGCAAAGCCAGATCCATCCTTGCTCCCCAAAAAGGTGCCTCCAGCTGGCAGGCCAAGCTCTCACAGGGGTTTTTAAGTGCTGAATGCCAGCCACCCTGCCTGCAGGGGCTGGGAAGGGCTGAGGGATGCTCGTGCCTGCCCTTGATGGGAGAAGCAGGCACCTGCTCTCTAACAGGCTGAATTCCTTCCCTGCAGCCCAGAGCATTAGAAGGTAAAACAAGGTTGAAACTAATCTGTGCTGGATTAGACCTGCCACCTTGATGCACGAGGCTGGACAATGTGATTGCATTGCCTGAAAAGAGGGGAAAACCAAGAGGGGAGCCCACAAGAGTGGTTCAGGCTGGAAGAGAGGAGCCAGCACCAGGACTCAGCTATCCTTCAGCAGCACATGTGCACTCAGCCTTCTGCCTGCCAGACCCATATCCCAGAGAGAGCTCTGGGGTAGAAACCAGCCAGGAAAACAGGGCTGGAGGGAGCTAAGTGTTAGGATGAGACAATGAGATTAAGCCTGATAGGAATTTGGCCTGATGGGTTTTATTAGGAGCACTTGACTGTTTTACAGCCCTAGGGCTCTCCAGTGCTGGGGAAAACCCCGTCCCTGGCTCCAGCCACAGTATCAGCCCAAGTTTCTGTATCAGCTGTTTGTCAGGGCGGTGTGAGGCTGTTTGCTGCACTCCCCCATTGCCACACAGAGCTGGCAGAGCACAGCAGCGTGGGGGTTGCTGCCCAGAGCACAATGGCTTCTGAGGATCCACGGGCATCTGCCACCCGTGCTATCTGCAGCTCGGTTTTGAGCTGCTCAAACCCCAGCTCGTAGCGCTGAGCCAGCACACAGGGCAGCAAGGGTGCAAACAAGCAGCTCTGTCAGTGGGAAGTCACACAGCTTGTTTCATTTCTGTCACCCAAACCTCAGCCAAAGAAAAGGCCAGAAGTGATGTCAGCTTAGGGGAGAGATAGGGAACCTGTCCCCTGTGTGGGAACAGCCCTGAGCCTGGGGACACAGCAGTGGCACACCCCCAGCATCACAGCTTCCCAGGCTCAGTCCTACAGCTCCCACCAGCTTAAGGATCATGCATCCACCTTGTGCTTGTGTGATGCTGGAGGCTCTGGAGAAGCAAAAGCTGCAGCAGTAGGTACAACACAGTCCCTTGAGCCCCAGCCTAAGGGCCAGCACCCCCTCGGCTAGGAGAGATGCATTAGACCCAGCTACACACCTTGGTGCGGGGTGTGCTGTGCCTGCCTTTTAGCTGCAGGTTACAAAGGCTCCATTTTAACCAAGTGCTCTTATTCCACACCTTATGCCTGACATCTCTTTTTCCACAGCACATCCTAATTTCTAGTTAATTGAGTAATTTCTAATGACTTAATTCCCTCCCCAGTGATCTAAACTTCACCTCTACTGTCTCACTGGAGGAGCATATTGCTACTTTTCATAGCTTAGTCAGTGTGAGGGCAAGGTGAGCCCATCTCCTCTGGGCTTTCATCTTGTACAGCAATTTGATTTCTGTACTTGTAACACCAAGGTGTCACCAACTAAAGGAGCACCTACAAAGTGCTAGAAATCCCAGCACTGTTTGCTTCGAGATTAAAACCTTCTTTTCACCCTCAGAACTGCTCTTAGCTGGGAGGGATGCCAACAGAGCTGCCCCAATAACCATGCCAAGCAATGGACGGGGTAAGCCTGGAGCTCGGGGGAAAGGACCTTGCCTGACCCTGGCATGAAGGGCACGAAGCCCAGTGCACTTTGCACTAATCCAGGAGGTTCCATTCCCCCTGCCCGAGGCTTGTGGGACGTCCAGCCATCCCGGGCAGCCCGTTCACCCGCTGTAATGAAAAGCTAGGAAGGCTGGAGTCAGCTCTGAGCAGCAGAAACTTCTCATTCCGGGAAGGAAAAGTTGAAGCGCTCGATACAGCAGAGAGGAGGTTGAAATCCTCCAGGAGAACAATAGCCCCCATTCTTGCCGGAGCACGTTCCCAAAGGGAATTCCATAGCAGCCAGCCCCCGGGCGCCCACCAGCCCGCTCGGACCTGCCGATGTGCGATGCACGGGAGGAAAGAGCCGCCTGAGAGGGCAATACCAGCGGATGGAGAGCGATCCCCGCAGGAACCCCGCTTCCTCCTGCGGCCGGATCCCCTCCCCAAAGGGGTTTGGGCAGAGGGGTCTCCAGCTCCTCCTGCACCCACCGCCCCCCTCCTCCTCCCGCCCCCTCCGCAGCCCCCTCCCCATTCCCCACAGGGGTCGGGAGGCGGCCCCAGCCCCACCTTGTTGATCTCGTCCAGCCGCCCGTCGTGCGGGGCTCTCCGCAGCCCCCCGCCGCTCGGCCGGCGCGGAGCCGCCATCGCACCGAGCCGCCCGCGCCCGCCGCCGCCTTAAATAGGGGCGGGCAGGGCCGGGCCGGGCCCTCCGCCCCCCGCCCTTAACCCGTTCCCCGCCCCGCACCGGGAGGGCAGCGAGGTGCCCGCGGTGCCCGAGCACGGCGGAGGCACCGCCGGCTCTGGGCATCACGCAGGAGGGAAGGGATCGGCTCCCTGTGCCCGCACCGCCCGCAGGACGCGGCTCCGGGACACCGGGGATCGCTCGGAGCTGCCCTGGGAGCGGCATCGCCCCGCAGAGCCACAGGGGCGGGATGGCACAGCCGCTTCCAGGATTAACGCTGGAGTGCGAGCAGCGGGAAAAGGGATGGACCAAGGTGATGTCCCGGCCATGCGTGTCCCGGCCAGGGTCGCACCTCCTCGCTGCCACCCTGACACCTCACTTTAAAATCATGTTCTAGCATGATTTCATGCTAGAATTTTCAGACATTTGCCCCTCACCACCCCAAATGCAGCCGCATCTCATCCCCTGCTCTTTAAAAGCAGCAGACTCAGGTACAGCGTGCTCTCCTGCCGCCACGCACCCTGGATGGACAGCTGTGTGTTATATTAAGAATTTTTAATGGATACAGCTCTAGGCAGGTGGCACCAGCGAAAAACACAGAGTTCCAGGGAGAGCAGGAGGCAGCGTGAACCACAGCTTCAGCAGCAGGCACACAGCAGAGGCTTGACATTTCTGTAAGAGCAGCAAATTTGTGTGTTCACTGGAGAAGTATAATTGTCCTCCCAGAGAGACAGTGAGTGGCCATGGCCCCCTGCCCCTGGCCAAGCCGGATCACGCTGTGCTCTCGCTGTTCCATGGTTTTGCTTTCCCAGAGCTGTCCTTGGGCAGCAGCAGGGGAGCCCCTGCCATCACACCCCCACAGCACTGCAGCTCTGGCACCCCACTCCTCAGGCAGCTTTTGTGCAGAATTAGAAGGGCGATGGCTTTGTTCTCAGCAGGAGAATCCTGTGTTCCTTCCAGGCCACTGGACCCACCAGAGATGTTGCTGGGGGAATTCAACATCGATGGCAGCAATTTTACATAAATTACACAAGACTTTAGCAAACCTGATTTGCAGCACTGTGAGCAGAAAAAAACCATAGGTAAAACCGGTTAAAAAATGAAGCAAGCTCCAGCCTGGGGACTCGTTTCTGGTCCCATGGGAATGACTTCAGCTACCTGGAGTCACCACACAGCCAGCACAAGGTGGGCTGAGCCAGGACCTGGCTTGTCCTGCAGCCCAGCCCACACAGGAGCACAGAGGAACAGAAATGCCTTTCCTTTCAAGGCAATACAGCCCCTGACCTCTGCCACCCCGTGGGAGTGACACAGGCAGGAGCGGTGTCCAGCTGTTCCCCATCTAGTCCACACAGGCTGCACAGCCTGCTGCCATCAGCCAGCTCCTCTCTGGTGGGGCTGTGTGTGCTGCTGCTCTGGCACCTCCCTTGGCTGCATCTCTGGGACTTGGTGGCAATTGGCTGTTTTGTAGCCATGCCTGGTGACATTCAGTGAGCCAAGCAGAGCTGGCTGCGGCCTTGTCTTACCCTGGAGCAAGGGAACAGCAAGATCTGAGCTCCTCTCATACTGAAGCAGGCTGAGGATGTCCCACCTGCCTTCCAGGAGCTGGTGAGGATCCATCTTTGCTTTGTTTCTGCTCATTAATTGAGCCCTCCCTGCTGTGAGCTCCCTTCCCTTGGGAGGCAGGCAAGCTGTGTGCCCTCCGGCGAGCAGCTCTGTGCCTGGCTTCACCAGGATTCCTCTCTGCACCTCTGTGACCACAGCACTGCAGGGTGCTGTGCAGCAGGACCAGCTTCCAGCATGTGTGAGAGCCTCTCTCTTCTCCTGGGGCAGGAGGGAGTGCCAGGCAGTACAGCTTGGGTACATTGCATACTTGGTAAGCTGTCCCTGCGATGGGAAAGGAGGGATGGAGGAGATCTGTGAGGATTCTTTGTTCACTCTGCAGTGGGAGACCAACCCTGGAATGGCTCCATATCCTGCACAGAAACATCAGTGCCCCTGTGGGTGGGTGTCCCCCCATCCCAAGGACAGAGGTGGTGGCTGGAGTTGTGCTGCAGAGTGCTTGAGGTGCAGAGCCTGAATGGGTGTGGAGAAGGACCTGGGGTGTGATACTGTAGGAGGACAGTGCAGTGGGAGGGACTGGTGCTGGTGAATGCAGAGTGTCCTTCCCTCTGCCATTCCCTGTGCAGGGTGGGCACGGAGGACGTGTGGCAGCAGCCAGCCACCTGTCACTTGGAGCAGCTCTCAGGGAGGCTCCTCAAAATGTCCTCCAAGTTCTGCTTGTCGGCCCGGATCTCAGCCAAGTCGCTCTCAAACGCCTGGATCTGCTCCTGCTGCCGTGCTGCCTCCTGCTGCAGCCGCCTGAGCTGCCTGGCCAGGGGACCTGGTGTGGCCAGGCGCAGCCACAGCTGCTCCAGCTGCAGCCTCCCAGCGCTCAGCACCGCCTCCACCTCCGTGTCCTGCTCCAGCTCACCTGGGCAAGGAGGGACAGTGTCACAGACATATTTTATGAAAAACCCTTTCCTTAGGATTTTTCCTCCTGAGAAGCTGAGAGGCCTCAGGAATAAAATGTAAACATTGATTATCTGCTGCTGTGGAATGCAACAGGTAGATCTTTGATTGGCCCGTGTTGGTTGTTTCTAATTAATGGCCAATCACAGCCCAGCTGGCTTGGACAGACAGTCTGAGCCACAAGCGTTTGTTATCATTCTTTCCTTTTCTATTCTTTGCTAGCCTTCTGACTAAATCCTTTCTTCTATTCTTTTAGTATAGTTTTAATATAATATATATCATAAAATAATAAATCAGCCTTCTGAAACATGGAGTCAGATTCTCTTCTCTTCCCTCATCCTCAGACCCCTGTGAACACAGTCACAGGAGAGGACATGGATGAGAGCAGAGAAGGGGACAGGAGATGTTCTGGATGTACTCCATGGCACCAGGCAGACTATAAGGAGTGGGTGCAGCAGGGCATGGAGGCTTAGCAGCTTCTCACTGATCACAGACAAGCAAACAGAGCTGTGGCTCCAGGCAGGGCCTGGGCACTTCTCATTCCTACAAATAGGTCATGGTTTCCAGGCTTTTGCAAAGTTTTTTGGATGCAAGAGTCCTGGAATGCTCAGAAATAAACCCACATGATAAAAACAGGAGGAGCTGGAGCAAGACCAACCGGCAACAAGGAGCAAACCAGTCTAGCACAGCCCTCAGTTCCAAAGGGACTTTGCCAGCCTTGTTCCCCCTGAGGATCCCAAGGGAGATCAGTGTACCCAGAGCAGACATGAGCACACACATTCAGCAAGCCCCAATTCATTCTTCATGAGCCTTAAAGAAGTTTGCTGCGACCATGGATATCTCAGCCAAAAGAGCACCCAGCTCAGCCTGGATGGCCATCAGGCAGGAGTAGCAGTGAGCAGGAGAGCCCAGGCCCCCGAGAGCCCAGCCCTCTCCCTGGAACCCACACCCCATTTCCCCCCAGGTCTCACCTAGGCTGTTCAGCAGGGTGTTCAGGGTCTCGATGTCCGACATGAGGGAGCTCCGTGCGTCCTGGAGACTTTTTGCCATCTCACTCACCTCTGACCCCACCTTCCAACAGAGACAGACACCCAGATCAGGGACACCACTGACCCTTGGCTGGATGGTGGAGGAGATCCCAGGAACATCCCCAAGGTGTTGTCACTACAGTGGAGCTCCCAAACCAGATTGTTCCCTATGCTTTGGGCTGTGAGCAAAGCTGCCTCCATCCTCTGGAGGACACAGCCTGCCCAAGGGAGCCCAGCTGACCTGCTGTGCTTCCTCCAGGTCTCCTCTGAGCTTCTCAGCCATGTGCTCCTGCCGGGAGAGCTCCCACTGGGTCTCATTGGCACGCATGGCGAGCTGGCTGGCGTGTTTCAGGGCCTGTTTGCTCTCCTGCAGCACAGCCCGTGCCCTCTGCAAAGGGACAGAGATGGGGACAGTCACCTGGGGACACACAGCCCTGCCTGCAGCAGCCTGGGCTCTCTGGGTGATGGCTGTGAGCCTGGCCATGCCCAGCAGCTCCACCCCAATGCCTCAGCTCAGACCTTGGTACTCTCCTCAGAGAGTTTCTCAGCCTCCCCAGCTGTCCTCTGGGCTGTGGTGGAGATGGACAGGGAGTTTCCCAGTGTCTTCTCTGCCTGTTTAATCTTCCTCTGAGCATCCACCACCACTCTGTCCCGTACAGTGGCCATCCTCCTCCTCAGGGCAGCCTGACTCTTCCGATGCCCCAGCACCTTCTTCATGCCTATGGGAGCAACCTGGCCATCACCAAACTGTCCTTTTCTCCCCTTGCCACCTGGTGAGAGCCAGGTTCTGGCTGGAGATGCTCCAGCTGGTGCCTTTTACCTTCCAAGCTGGCCAGGAGGGACTCAGCATCAGAGAGAACAGCTTTTCCTCGGGAGACAGCCATGGTGGCCATGTCATGGGCAGAGCCAGCCTGGTCCTGCAGCTGGAGAGGAGAGAGGAGGAATGAGGCTGGGCAGCTGGGAGGCATCTGGGAGGAATGAAGCTGACCACACCTGGCTGCAGGAGCAGCAGGGATGGGTTTCCCCATTCCTGTGAGCAGCAATTACCTGCTTGAAGCCACGAGTCCTCTGCAGCTCCAGGTGCAATCCAGCTGTCAGTGCATGGGATGCCTCCACAGCCTGCTGAGCCAGGGGCTCCTGGGCTGCTGCTGCCTGCTCCAGCACTGCCAGCTCCTGTGCCAGGTCTGCAGCCTGCATTGGCAGCACCTGCTGCAGGATCAGGAGTGCCAAAGGCTCCATGAGATCATCTCCCAGCTTGGTAAAGCAGGAGGTAGGGTGCCAGCAGGAGCTGTAGTTTGGGTGCTGCTCACCTGCCCCAGAGCAGCCACCTGCAAGAGTCTCTCAGCCAGGTCAGCCTGTGCCTGTTCCACAGCTGCCAGAGCTCTCCTGGCCTCCGCTGCCACCTCTGCCATGCCAGCACCCAGCTCCTCCTGTGCCCGCTGGATTTCCTCATACCTACACAGAGCACTGCTGTCAGCCAGGGCCCTCTGGTCCCTTCAAGGATGAAGAGGACAATGTGGCCCTGGACATGGATGTAGCAGGAAATTCTGGGGCTTTTCTTGAACCCCCACAGCACACAGCACCCTGTCCCTCTGCTTTACAGCACTGTGGTGCAATGAGTTTGAAGGTGCTCAGCACGTGCCTGTTGGGCAGGTGCCAAATCCCTGTGACTGAGCTCTGTGACAGGGACCTGGCCAGAGGAAAGGGGCTCTGGTGCCCTGCCAGCCCCTCACCCAGCCTCCAGCTCGTGCTGCACGTCCTGTGTGCTGTTCCTCTCCAGCAGGTTCCTCAGGAGCTCGGAGCTGGCTTTGGAGGCATGCAGTGCCCTCCTGACCACAGCCTCCACCTGTGCCATGGAGTCCTTGTGGCTGCAGGGACAAGGACACGCAGATAGAGGCAATCAGGATTGGACTCCTAGTAAAGGAATGGGCCCCCTGCACCCCCAGCTGGGCTGACAGCTTCCTCTGCCTGTTCAAATCTTACCTCTTGGACAGAGCCTGAGCCTCCAGTGCCCAGTGGCTCCAGTTTGTGGGCTGCTGTGGGATTTCCTGGGGAATTTCCTTGGAACGCAAACAGCAGCACTGAGACCCTGGCAGGGAGCAGGCACCCCTGCACCCTGCCGGCCCAGCACCACCAAGAACCTCCCAAAGGGCCAGAGCAAAGAGAATATCTCCTCTTGACTCAGCTGCAAGGAGGGCTATACCCACATGGAGCCCAGGCTTTCCCACTTACTCACTCACTCTGCTGCTCACATCCCACCCCAACAATCCAGTGCCCTCCAGGATTGCCACCACCCCCCTCAGGAGCCCCCACCGTGGTAGCCAGGGTGTCAGCAGCATGCAGGATCTCCTGCTCAGCCGACTGCAGCACGGCCCTGATCTCCGAGAGCAGCGTGCAGGTCTTGGGGGGTCCGTGATGGGAGCAGCTGGTGGCCTGGCTGGCATTGCTGAGACGGCCTTGTGCAGTGTTCAGTGCCCCTGCCAGCTGCCCCACCTGCACCAGGAGGGTGGCCCAGGCACCTGTGGGCAGCACAAGCATCTCGTTGCCCGTTGGGGTTGCTCAGAGCTCCCTGCTGCCCTGTGGAGCTGCCCCATGCCCCAGGCCCTAACACCTACTGCTGAAAGGGGAGTACAGTCCCTCTGGGTGCTCAGGGGGGAGCCAGGAATTCAGCACCCAAAGGGTACCCGCCAATAATGCCCATCACTGCCTGCTCCAAGACCTCAGTGGTGTGAGCATCCCTGCAGTGCTCTGTCCTCCCAAAAAGGCATGTCCCCTCCACTTCCCCCACACCACACTGGGTCCAGAGCTCACCTGGGACCTCCTAGCACCCCCCCAGCATGTCACAGCACCCTGAGGGAGCAGAGGGTGAAATGGGTGGGAGGAAGGAGAGTCCCCTGTACCTCTGAGGAGGTGTGGGCTGGGCAGCCCATCTCCACGGGGTGCGTCTCCCAGCATGGCAGCCTGGCCCGGGTGGGTGTCACAGCCTGGCTTCTGCAGCCACTCCTCCATCTCCTGCAGCCTGGCCTTCAGGCGGTCAGCCTGTGGGCAGGACAGGGGACACGAGGGGGACAGTGAGGCACTGCACGGGTGTCACAGACATCTCTTATAAAAAGCCTTTCCTTAGGGTTTTTCCTCCTAAGAATCTGAGAGGCCTCAAGAACAAAATGTAAACATTGCTTATCTGCTGCTGTGGAATGCAACAGGTGCATCTGTGATTGGTCTCATGTGGTTGTTTCTAATTAATGACCAATCACAGTCTAGCTGACTCGGACGCTCAGTCTGAGACACAAACCTTTGTTATCATTCCTTCTTTTTCTATTCTTAGCCAGTCTTCTGATGAAATCCTTTCTTCTATTCTTTTAGTATAGTTTTAATATACTATATATCATAAAATAATAAATCAAGCCTTCTGAAACATGGAGTCAGATCCTCATCTCTTCCCTCATCCTCAGACCCCTGTGAACATGGTCACACAGGGCTGCTGTGCCTGTCACAGGCTGTACCTCGTCCTTCACCAGCCCGTAGCAGGCAGGGCACTGCTGGCAGCGGGAGCTCAGCGGCTCCAGGAAGAAGTTGGCCTGGCAGCGGTCACATTTGTAGCCCACGAAGCCAGGGTGGCACAGGCAGGTGCTGTTCTCGTGGCACTGCGGGGTGATGGAGCCCAGCGGGGAGCAGTTGCAGGCTGCAGCGGGAGCAGAAAGGCGTCACAGTGTGGCTGCCAGCCCTGCTTTTGGGACAAAGATGCAGCGCCCGTGCCCCTTACCTCGGCAGCCCCTGGCAGAGAAGCCGAAGAAGCCGTGCTGGCATTGATCACATCTCCTGCCTGTGACACCAGGTTGGCAGGAGCACTGCCCCGTCAGCGCGTGGCACCCGCTGTCCCGTGACCCTGTTGGGTGGCACTCACAGCTGGCATGAGAAGTGGAGGGTCATGAGCAGGCAGTCAGTGCAGAGAGCAGAGCTGGGAGCATGGAGCCATCCCTGGCAGCCCCGTGGGATGCCCCACATACCTCCTGCACCCCACGGTGGGCTCCAGGCCGTAGTAGCCAGGCTGGCACTGCCCACAGGCTCTGCCTGTCACGTGTGGGAGGCAGTGGCACTGGCCTGTGACAGGATCACAGCCCTCCAGCCTCGGGTCTGAGCCACTGGGGTTGCAATCACAAGCTATGGGAGACAAAATAACCCTTAAATCCCAGCATAAATAACCAGACAAAATAACCCTTAAATCCCAGCATGGGGCTGGTGGATTGGCCTGCAGGAATGGTGCACTGGGCCTGAGCTCCTGACAACGTGGAGAGCCATATTCCCCCATCAACCAGGGCTCCAAAGAGCCCCTGCAGGCCAGAGTACCTCTGGGGAAGGATGGCAGTGGAGCAAGTGGGCAAAGGGTAACAGGTGGGGGCAACCTGGACCAGCCATCAGCCCCTAAACCTGCTGGGCATCCCCTTCCACCCTCTGTCTGCACTGCTGGGAGGGTTTTGGCTGCGAGTGAGCTGTGCCCCGGGGCTGTACTTACGAGCACACTTCCCAGCAGGGCTGGGAGCCAGCGCATCCCCGTAGAAGCCCGGCCGGCACCTCTCGCAGTGCTCGCCCATTGTGTTGTGGAGGCAGCGCAGGCATCGGCCGGACACGGGGTCGCAGTTCCCCACGGCATTGGGATCCACGTTCCCGTGGCACTGGCAGGGCTCACAGGGGTGCACGGGGCCTCTCTGCCCCAGGGGGTCCCCGAAAAACCCATCATCACAGAGCTCACAGCGCTTTCCTGGGGAAGGTGGAACGGTGGCGAGGATCCAGCCGTGCCCACGCTGCCCACGGCCCCTGTGCCCACCCAGGCCCGGCCTCACCTCTCTGCCCCGGGGGGCAGTGGGTGCACACCACCTCCCCAGTGCTGGGCACCTCGGTGCAGGGCGAGCGGCCGGGACAGGGGCAGGGCTTGCAGTCATCGGAGCGCCCCACGAAGGGGTTGCCGTAAAAGCCGGGGCTGCAGCGCTCGCAGGAGGGACCCTCTGTGTTGTGTGAGCACTGGCAGTGCCCTGCAAGGAGGAAAATCCGCTAATAACCCCAACACACCCCCATGAACAAGCCCCACCACCACAACCAACCCTATCCCAAGACCATAACCAACAACACCCCAACTAGCCCAAGCTTCTGGATGGGGATCCGCCGCCAATGACACTGAATAAACAAACACTACCAACATCCCCCCTAAATAAACTATAACGAGCACCAAAGGCACAAAAGAGACCCGTAAACTTACTAGTCAACCTCACCCTGCAACCACTGCTACAACTGACCCCAACACCCTGTAGTAAGGGTAGGGCTTAGATGCAACCCAGTGGAACCCCTCAGAGCCCAGCGCTGAGCACGGCAAGAGGGATGTGCAGCTCCAAGCGAGGGGTTGCACATCCCCAACCAGCACTTGGGACATTTTCCCTCCTTGCCCAGTCTTTGGTAGAGGGAGAAGGTTTTGGAGAGGCCACGGAGGCCGCAGCGATGCAGGGACGAGGCAGCGCTGGCGCAAACAGCACCACCAGTGTGCGCGGGGGCTGCCGGCGCCTGCCGTAATCCACAACACATTTCCGAGCGTTGAGGCGCGTCCTTTCCAGCCCGGCTCGGAAAACACAAACAGCCGGCCCGGCACCCACCGGGGAGCATCTCCAGAGCGAGCCGAGCCTCTGAGTCAGCCTTCCGAAATGGGCTGTGAGGAGGAGAGGGAGGAAGAGGAGGCAGAGTGCTCAAGGAACCCCCAGCTCCAGGCAGATGCTCTGCTTCGCTGGAGACAGAGGAGTCGGGGGAGGATTCCCCCCGTGTTTTGTGGGGTCGGGTCATACCAGGAAGGCTGCGCAGGAGGGGGTGTTATTCCATTTTCCCCACATCCAGGCAGAGTCAGACGATGGAAAAGAAAGAAAAAGCGGGTGGCAGGAAGAAGTGGAAAAATAAACGAAAGGAAATGCGCAGGCTGGCAGCGCCCAGGCCGGAACATCAAAAGTCTGGCCCCATCCCTGGGGATTGTGCAGTCGTGGCGCCAGCCCCGCTCTGCGGGATGAGGGCGGGTTTGCAGAGCTGCCGCCGTGGTTCCGTGGGCAGGGCAGGGGCATTTGCCGAGCTCTCTGCCTCCCCAAGCCCTCTCCATCCCTGCTGTACATCATTATTGCTCCCCACTGAGGAGAGCCAGCCACCAGGGGTTGGGCTGGCAGCACAAGATCTGGCTCCTCTGGTGTCTTCCCTCTGTGTTTTCCTGCTTTTTTACTTGTTTCTCTGCTCAGGTTAACCCTCAGTTTGCAGATTCCAGAGCTGCCCCTGGTCCTGCTCCTCTCATCAGGCAGTGAAGCTGTCTGTGAGATCCAGCCTAGATAAACCCTCTCTGCTGCCCTGGTCCCTGCTCCTCTGAGCACCAGCACCCTTCCTTTCTCCTCCTTAGAAGTCATAAAGTATCATGAAAAATGCTCCTCTAATTATAGATTACTACCATTATTGCACTTCATTAATAATCTCTATCTTTGCAGTTATGAACCTGGTCCCTAGAACCACCCAAGCGATTCAGCTTGCAGATTTTGGGAACCACAACCTCACCAGTGGTTCCCAGCTTCCCTCAGAGCAAGCAAAGGCAGGGATTTGTCACCCACACAGGGAGCAGCAGGTGAGTGGCGGGGCTGGAGGGTGCACACCTGTGAGGGGGTGGCAGTCCCCGTGCTGGTTGCAGGTGCAGGGCACGCAGCTGACGAAGGGGCCGCCAAATGGGATCTCCCTCTTGAATCCAGGTGCACAGGACTGGCAGAACTGCCCGCTGTATCCCGTGGGACACGTGCACTCCTCCACCCAGCCCGCCCGTGGGCCCGGCCCGGGGCGAGCAGATGTGAGCTGGACCTGGCTCAGGGACAGCCTGCCTGTGAGAGGGGAGAGCCGTGTGGGAATGGGGTGCTGCATGCCCTGCTCTGCTCTGAAATGCTCCAGACAGACCCCAAAACACCTCCTTGAGAGCCCAGGGGTGTTCACAGAGAGGAGGCAGCCCCTGCCCCAAAACACCCCCCTACAATCCCTCTCATCCTTGAGAGCTTGATGCTGCTTCCATGTCTCCAGTCCCACCCCAGCCTGGTCCCCATGGGATGTTCTGTGGAAATGTCTCAGTCCCACCCCAGCCTGGTCCCATGGGATGTCCTGTGGAGCCACCCACCTCTCCCGGGGCCGTGGCTCACGCGGAGACGGAGGGAGCTCAGGTTGGAGAGCAGGCGCTGGAAGCTGAAGGCTGACAGCAAAGGCTCTGCACCCTCCTCTGCCTCGTGGAGCCTGTTGGAGAGGGAATGGGGAAGGCAGGACAGGGCCAGCATGGGCTGGGTGCTGCAGGACAGCTCAGCTCCTGGCTGGGACCCGGGCAGGGGGTCCCCGAGATGGGCAGAGAGCAGTAAAGAGCACCCCAGACAAATCAGACACTGAGCCCTAAACCCACTGAGGCTCCCCAAAACACCGTGATGGGTACCTGAAGGTGACAGCCTGCTTTCCATGCTGGAGCTGGCTCTTGCTGCTGGACATGGTGATCTTCATCCCCTCACCCTCCAGCAGCAGCTGGACCTGGAGCAGGGGCACCCCAGGTTCTGTTCTTGTCCCATTCTCCACTCCCAGCAGCAGGGACAGGAGCTGCCCATAACTGAGGCGCTGGTTCTGCAGAAACTTCTCTGTGAGGGGAGAGAGGAGCAAAGTCTACAGGACATGAAGGCACCAGCTCTGCATTTCTATTCCCACCACCACCCTCAGGAGCCACAGCCACCCTCCTAGGGTGGTGCCAGCTCCAGCCAGCCCTCCTGGGGTCCCAGTGCACTGTTCCAATGCCCACCACTGTGTTCTGCTATGGAAATACTCTTAGCTCTGGAATGGAGCCCAGTGCCTCCTGCAGCAGCATGGCAGTGGGACAAGAGCACCCCATGGCAGAGCAGCCCCCAGGGACGCAGCACACACAGTACCTGGTGCAAGGAAATCCACTGGCTCCTCTCCATGCCACTCGGCGATGATCTCCCGGCCAGCCCAGCGCAGAGGCAGCTCTGTGGTGCCTGGAGCTGTGGCAGCCCAGCCCTCCAGCCCTGTGTGACAATACAGTGGCAGGGCACAGCTAAGGGAGCAGCGAGTGCCTGCCAGCACAGCACCAGCAGGGCGCTGCTTTCAGGGGCTCTGTCCCTGCTCCCAACACTCTCTCGAGTCTTGGAAGGGGCCAGCATTTTCTAACACCCTGCCCCACTTAGGCTCTCTGCTCTCACAAACTGGAGGGTGGATTTAACCACCCCTCATCTATTTATTTTCTTAGATTTGGAGGAAATTATTATCTTTAAACTTTTGCCCTCCTGTCTGTGCTGCCATTCTAACATTACTGTGTGCTGGTGAGCACAGGAAGCCTGAGGAGAAATGCTGGAGAAGCCCAGAAGAGATGGGCCATAGTTCCATTAAGTTGGTTTCCTTAAGAAACCAGTTAAACTCCCCCCCGTTCTGCAGGGTTAGTTATTTCTTCCAGCTCTGCAGGACAAACACTTGGAAATCTCTCAAGTGGGCTGTGCTCTGTTATCAAATCATCCCCAATTTATACTTTCACCCAGTGTAAGAAAATTCCATCTGATCCCCCTCCACTCTGGGCTGGGGAATGTTTTGGGGAGCAGGGATTTAGGAGGGTGCTGTGGCTGCATCTCAGCTCAGAAACTGCCAAACCAGTCCCCAAAGGAGCAGCCCCAAACTGGCTGTGTGAAGGATGGAAAAAAAGGCTCGGTTCAAAGCCTGGCTCGGTTTCAAGGCCGTGAAGACATTCCAGCAGCACAGCAATTGGCAGCGCGGTTTAAAGGCAATTAAGATCCGCCCGTGCCTGGCGCGTTCGCATCCATCTGGGAAGCGCGGGGTGCCCGCCGGGGGTGCCCGTGCCCGCGGTGTCCCCGCGGTGTCCCCGCAGCGTGCGGCAGATGGCAGGGTTTCCCCAGCATCCCGCACGCACCCAGCCCTGCCAGCAGCCAGGCAAAAGCGCCACCTCCCTCCCTCCCGCCCGTCCAACCGCGCTGTCACATCCCAGCCCAGCACGGGGACAGAAGGGAATAATTGGGGAAGTTCCCAGCAGGCTCCGTCCTATTGGTTTTTTTGTCTTTCTGAGCGGATCTTTAGTGCTCCTGCAGTCCCTGGTGTGGTGCAATGTCCATGCCTGGTCCCACAGCCCTCCCTGAGCCATGCACAGCCCCAGGAGCAGGTTGGCATGGAGGGGTGCCACGGGGAGTCACGACACCCTGTCCCCATGGAGCTGGGGGCAGAAGCAGAAATTTAACAGGGGCAACCCAGAGAAATCTCTCTCCACCCATCAGCACCAGTTAGCTCCAAAGGGAGATGCTCAGCCCCAAAGGGGGACATTCAACCACATCCTTCCCAAACATTTTTGGCTGAAATTGGCAGAGCAGTGCCCTCTGTTTCACCTGGGGCTGGAGAGGGTCGTTACCTTGGCTGAAGTCGGAGCAGATCTGGGTCTCCTCGTATCCATCTGCCGCCCTGCAGGCGCTGGAGTGGCCGTAACAGAAGCAGCTGGTGCAGCCGATGGGGTTGTGGGGCTGCAGGTTAAACCAGCCTGGTTGGCACCTGGGCACGGGGAGGAAACAGGAGAATGTGGCACAGGTCAGGGAGCCACGGCCGTGTCACTGTGTGGGACACTGTGACAGCTCCTGTGAGCACAGCACCAGTGGTCCACAGGAATGCAGCCCCACAGCCCTGCCACCAAGTCCAAGACTGGAAAGGGACAGTGTTCCTGTCCCCATGCCAGGTGCTCACCTGTTGCACAGGTGTCCCTCCACCCTCTCCTTGCAGGTGCAGCGTCCCGTGTTGGGGTCGCAGGTGCCCACGCTGCCCGCGGGGTCACAGGTGCAGGGTCTGGATGGGGTGAGATAAAGGCAGGACGGGGTGAGATAAAGGCAGGACGGGGTGAGCCCCGGTCCCATCCCGCTGCCCCTGCCCAGACCGGGCTCCTCCTCACCTGCAGCCGCCCTCGCTGAGGCTGTGGTAGCCGTCCTTGCAGCGCTCACACTTCCAGCCCGTCACGTTGGCTTTGCAGACGCAGGTCCCCGAGCTGTCGCACTGGGGCTGCAGGGACCCTGCGGGGACCCCGACCAGCCCTGAGGCTCAACCCCAGCCGGGGAAAGACGGGGAAACCCCGAGCAAGAGACAACCCACCAAAAACCATCCCTGCCGGCAAACTCCGACTGGGTTATCGCTGGCTTTGCCGCACGCACCTGCGGGGTGGCAGTGGCAGGGCTGGCAGGCTCCCTGCGGCTCCCAGCGGTAGTAGTTCTGCCTGCAGCTCTCGCAGTGGGGCCCGGCCGTGTTGTCGCGGCAGTTGAGGCAGTGTCCCCCGTGCCCGCTGCGCCGGAACAGCTCCCGGTCGTAGAAACACTCCTCGGAGCGGCCGCTACAGTTGCAAGCTGCGGGAGAGGCGGGAGGACGGGTGGGCACCTGGCGGGCACTGGAGGTCCCAGATGGGACTCCTTGGCCCAGCAGTGAGAGTTTTCAGCAGTGCCTGTGCCCTCGGAAGCAGAGGTGGGTGCAGTACAATGCAGGGAGCAGATGGCTGCACTCGTGGGGTAAAGGGAATTTGAGTACTCAGGGTGCTGCAGCGAAGGGGAGCCCCGGGGTACAAATCCTCCCTCCCTTCCAAAATGGAGCAGTGCAGGAAGGGCAGGAGGTGCCAGGTGAGCTGATGCAGCAGCAGGACACCCATCAGGGCAGGAGGTGCCAGGTGAGCTGGTGCAGCAGCAGGGCACCCATCGGGGCAGGAGGTGCCAGGTGAGCTGGCGCAGCAGCAGGGCACCCATCGGGGCAGGAGGTGCCAGGTGAGCTGGTGCAGCAGCAGGGCACCCAGAACCACGGGGGGGTACTCACGGAGGCACTCGTTGGCAGCCTCGGCCGTGCCGCGCGCCCAGGGCCGGTCCTGGTAGAAGGGCTGGCAGCGCTCACAGTCGGTGCCAGCCGTGTGGTGCTGGCACACACACACCAGCTGCCCGGCCTCATCCGGCAAGCACTCGCTGGCGTGGCCATTGCATTTGCACCTGCAGTGAGACCCCAGCATGGGGCAGCCGCTCTGAGCACAGTGTGGGCAGCAGCAGCAGTGGCACAGTGCCCAGGTTGTGCAGTGTGTGACCCTGCTGCTGGCCTGGCGGTGGGGTGAGAGCAGCTCAGGCTGTGCTGGCCTTGAGGCCACCTGTCATGTCCCTGAGGCTCTCCCACTCTGGCCAGTTGGGAGGTCACACACTGAGGGTGGCCCGTGCTGACCAGCTCCAGCTGCTGACCCCAGAGGTGGGACAACAGCTCCAGGTCTGCTGGCTGGGAGCGATCCCAGCCCCGCTGCCTGGGGCAGACAGAGCTCTCAGGGATGGGGAAATTTTCCACTCCTCCCAGCTGGGGAAGGGCATGTGCAGCACAGCCCACGGGCAGCACAAAGTGGGTGCCACCTGCATCTCTATCCCACATCTGCTGCCCTTTCCTGCTGGCAGCTGTCCCACTTTCTCTGCCCGTGGCCTCTGCAGCTTCAGAGGTCACCTTTCCACTAGAACCCCACAGCTCCCCTTTTGCAGTGCCCAGGAACCAGCAGGGTCACAGGAAGAGCAACACAAGCCCCAGCATCATTAAAGGCCATTGGGCTGGGAGGGAACAAAGCAAATACAACTGCTGACACATGAAGTGAGCTACTGGGGAAAAGAATATTCCTGCACAGCTCGGAGGTCTCCAGATTTCATCACCTATCTCTGCATTTCCAGCTCCAGTTTACACATGGAGGAAGCCACATCTGAGCAGTTTGCCCCAAAATCACAATTCAGACAAGAGATGGGGAGCAGCTGCCCCAGTCCCACAGCCCCAAGAAGGTCCCCATACCTCTGCCTGGCTGCTCCTCACCTGCCACCAACAGAGAAGTCAGATATGGCGTAGTAGTAGGACTGCAACACCTTGGGGTCCTTGAAGATGTCATCCCCAAATGTGTTGAGCCGGTTCAAGGAGATGAGCAGGTCAGTGACTGTCACCCACTCCTGCAAGGGACATGGGGAAGCCACCTTGGTGAAGAGGTCTGGGCCACAATCTCCCACCCCAACTAGGCCACATCCTGCAGATTTTCAAGCCAGGCTGCAGCTCATCCCCAGCTGGGTGCAATAATTCCCTTGATCCCAAGGCTCCATGCCCCACACCCCAATCCCACCCGGATGGCACCTGCAGCGCGGGGCTCCCATCAAAATTGTAGGCGCTGGGCCGTCCCTCCAGGGTGGAGAAGGCCACGTTGCCGCCGCTCAGCGGGGAGATGTCGCTGAACTCGTCGCTGCAGAAGGCCACCTGCTCGTCCTCGCCCGGCCGCAGGTACTGCCGCGGCTGCTTGCCGTAGGTTTTGTGGCAGGAGGCGCTGTAGAACTGGAAGGGCACCCAGGGCCCCCCGGCGCGGCTGCGCTTGTAGATGGCGAAGCTCTCGGGGCGGCTGGTGTGGAACTTGAGCCGCACGTAGGTGATCTCGTAGGCTTTGCCTGGGGACAGAGCCACCACGCTGTGACCCTGTGCTGTCCACCCGATGGGCACCACAGCCTGGGTTATCCCAACAGCACCCTGCAGCTCCCAGCACAGCTAAAAATGGACAAATCACCGCCCTCACCTGTCGCAGACATCTTTTATGAAACATCCTTTCCTTAGGATTTTTCCCCCTGAGAAGCTGAGAGGCCTCAGGAACAAAATGTAAACAATGATTATCTGCTGCTGTGGAATGCAACAGGTGGATCTTTGATTGGCCCATATTGGATGTTTGTAATTAATGGCCAATCACAGCCCAGCCAGCTCTGGCTCTCTCTCTGAGCCACAAACCTTTGTTATCATTCTTTGCTATTCTATTCTTAGCTAGCCTTCTGATGAAATCCTTTCTTCTACTCTTTTAGTATAGTTTTAATGTAATATATATAATAAAATAATAAATCAAGCCTTCTGAAACATGGAGTCAGATCCTCATCTCTTCCCTCATCCAAGAACCCCTGTGAACACAGTCACACTCACCCATCTGCCCTCAACAGCTCCTCCTTGGTGCAGCCCAAACCCTGTCTGGATCCAAGCTGGCTCTCGCCCCAGTGCAGGGCCCACCCCTTGCGTGGTGCACTGGGTGGGTTGCAAAGAGCAGCTCCAAATCCAGGCTGTGGGGGAGAGTTAGGCCCACAGCACTGAAAGCATCCCCAGGGCAGTGGTGCTTTAGGGATGGAGAGTTGGAAAAGGTCAAGGCCAATCCCTTCCCAGCGAGCTGCATGCCAGGACCTGGCATCGCTTCCATCTTTGCTGGGATGAAGACAAAGAGAGGCCACCAATCCTTGGGGCGTCCTAGCGAGCTCTGAAAGAGCTTGAAAGGATTAGCAGAAAGGAAAAGAGAAAACACCAAAGTGAACATCAGACCCACTTAATTGCCAGAGATGAAGGACCAGCTCAAAGCCCGAATTGCTCCATAACAGCACCACTCCTGACAGCACAAAACAATTAGCTGCAAGGTTTTGGCTTTATTTGAAAAGATAATGAGTTGGGAATGTTAGAGGGGTTATTCCGGGACTAGGAAAACAAGCCTTTAATTGGGCCCATATGAATTCTGTCGCGTATGTGCTGCGACTTTGCTGCGGGGGAGCCGAGGCAGCCGGCTACCAGCGCTGGGAAAAGCAGCTGCATCCCATCAGGGATGCGGGAAGCGCTGCCGGGAGAGGGGGACAGAGCCACTGCCAGCCCACCCGGAGGTGACGAGAAGGGGCTCAGCTGGGCTGTGCCACCCTCGCCTTGTGCCTGTCCCCTCCCTCAGAGCGCTGGTGGCAGCGGGGGTGGCCCTGTCCTGCACCCCGAGCCTGGCAGGCGCCGGTTCCCAGACAGCGCTGTCCCCGGAGGGTTTCTACCAAAACAGCGAGGTCGGGGCCGTCACCTCCCGGGGCAGCTTGCTCTGGGAGAGGAAGGGAAGGCAGGGCTGTGTCAATAAACCACCCCTGCCCCAAGCGGCCCCGCATGAGGGGAGGGGATGGCCGCGCTGGGGCAGCCCCGTTTTGGTGCCTCCAGCTGGGGTGGAGCAGATTCACTTTCCTGAGGAATTTTCGTGAGAGGAGAAATTTGGCTGATTAAAAAGGCTGTCTGAGAATTTTCATGTGCTGTTCCCAGACAGGCTTTTTAATCAGCCAATTTCTCCTAAGGAAAAAAAATAAAAAATTATCCAGAAAATAACACAGGCTGGCTGTCTCCTCTTTGCTGCTCAGGTGTGACATGTCCCAAAGCCAGATGTGCTGCTGGACAGCAATGCTGGGAATGGTGCAGAAGCAGCACCAGGACCCCTGGGTGCTCTCCCAGCTGTGCACCTGCCTTCCCTGAGCCCAAACTGCAGCTTGTACTGCTCTGGAGCTCCAAGAAGAGAATTCTGGAGACGAGGAAAAGAGCATGTGGGACACTCATGTCACCTACATGTCCTGTCATCTCTAGTCCTACAGGAAAATCAGAGTCACAGACACAGATAATGCCTGATTTAGACACTCCAAAACTAACCATTGGCATTCAGATTGCTTCCTGAGGAGCCCTGGAGTCTGCTGCCTTTGCAAGCCACGGATATTTTGAGTTCCTTCCTGACATCTGACAGGGCAAATACAAGAGCTGTGGACACTTGGGATGATCGACCAGCTGCGAGCCCACTGCACCATAACAGCATGGCTGGAACCTCACAGAGAGAGAGAGATTTAAAGGAGCATAATCTAATTAACGCCAATCAACAACACACAGGTAAACACGGGTCTTGTCCAAGTCATCCCATGTCTTATTTAATAAGCTCCCCAGGCAACCACGCTGCAGAACTTACAAGAGGTGTGAGTGAGCAAGACAGGCAGGCTGAGGGGACACACTGCATGGGATGGAACACCCAATTACTTGGTGGAGCTCAGGGGCAAGGACTCAGCCCAGGCTGCATTGCAGGGGACTGAAGTTGGGCTTTTTCTGCTTAACCCGAGTGAAAGCATTAAGGCAGCAATAAAAACATCTGTGGCTGGGACAAGAACAGGGCCTGGCAATTGTGGGAAAGGTCAAATAATGACGTGCCAAGCACCAAGATGGTATTTTTTAGCATGGCAAGATAAAGGAGCCATGTAGGAAGAAGGGTAGAATGGCAGAGGATGCTCCAGCTCATGAGGGGCTGTAGGGCTGGAAGATGAGCTCGGTGCAGTGCTTGAGCCTTGGCTGTGTTAACAGAGACAGACACAGCAGGGCAGTCACAGGGACTGGGCTCCACTGGAAACCCAAGTGTGGGGTCCAAGAAACACCACAGAGGAGCCTGGGAAGAGCTGGAAGAAGGACAGAGAATGGGAAAGCAGCCCCGGGGCTTGCAGAGCCCGCACATGTGGCTGTGCACAGCTGGGACTGGTGGCCACAAAGTCGCCCGGCGGCGGCAGCAGTTCAGCCACACAGGCTGCATTCGGGTGGTCTGTGCCCCGGGTCACCCACACACGGACTGGGGACAACCTGACAGCCTGCGCTGGGTGGGCAAGAGGCTGGATAATGCCCTCAGGGCTGGCAGGAGCAGGGAGTGAGGTTGGCAGAGTCCTCCGGCATCGCTCCTGGTGCCGAGCCCCAGCCCGGGGACAGGAGCAGATGTCCTTCCCCTCGCAGGGGGCTGGGAAAGCAGCGACCTCCACCCAGCCAGGCAGGCACAGACCCTCCACGGCCACCCCGACCGCGCTGGGTCCCACCAGCATGGCTCAGTGCCACACTGACACTGGGCTGTCCCCTCAATCCCCTCACCGGTGCCACCCCAACACTCGGCTGTGCCCTCACCAGTGCCACCCCGACACTCATCCGTCCCCTCACCGGCTCCAGCCGCAGCCCCTCCACTACCCGCCTTCGGCATGCAGATGGCAGGAGACTGCAGAGAATGAAGATTTTACAGCTCTGGCCAACAGCCAGGAGAGTTTAGATGGCAGGAAAATGTTATAAAACCTTTTTAAAATGCCAGGCATGCCCCATGGGTTTAAGCACCCTCCAGGTGGGCGGCTTGCACGGTATTTAAAACACAGAGGGTTTGATGCCAGCTGGGGAAACCTACTGGGATTGCACGGTGTGTCTGGAGCTCGGCACCCTGAGACACACCAGGCACCCCGAGCAACGCACGGGGGTGAGACAGGAGGGGCTTGGCACCCACGGCAGCCACCCTCCCCGGGCAGGGCTCTCCCAGGGCAGGAACCATCTGCCTCCTGCTCCTCAGGCTTCCAAAATCAGGGAAAAAACCATCCTGGGGTGAAGGGGGGAGCAGCACTCCGGGCATGGCTAGGAAACAGCACAGACAGGCACAGCTCCTGGCATCCCGGGCACGGCTGATGGGGTCAATCCTCCCCGAGTCCTTTCAGTGCTCTGCACAGTGCAGCTCCCTCCATCCACCCCCTAAAAAGCCCTGGGGAGGATCCTGTCCTTAACCCAGCGCTAGCAGCAAGATCTGCAGGGTGCAGGAGCATCCAGCCCCATCTCTGCACCCCGATCTCCCTCCACTGACCCCGCCGTGGCTCCTGCTGGCGCTTACCCAGGTGCAGGGTGATGTTGACGGAGTTGGGGTGCTGGATGCCGAAGGCCATGGACTGACTCTGCCACCAGGTGCTCTCCTCCTGGCTGTGGAAGTCGGTGAGCAGGGAGGCGTTGTGGTGGAGCCGGGGGTCGCTGGCGTCGCAGCGGTGGCACAGGGCGCTGGCATGCTGGGCACCCATGTGCAGGCAATAATCCTCGGGGGGAGACCCGCACGTGTTGCTGGCCCGGACGGCCCGGCCGAAGGCGGCGTTCTCGAACACGGGCATGCAGCGGCGGGGCTGCCCCCGGGGGTCCCAGCAGGGGGATGGGACCCCCAGCCCCAGCCCCAGCAGGGCCAGCAGGCAGAGCCCCGCAGGCCGAGCCATGCCGCGGAAATCCCGGCCGGAGTCTGAGACTCTGAGCCTCCTCTGGATGGCAGCAGGCGGGACGGGATGGGACGGGACGGGGTGGGATGGATGGGATGGGACGGGTCCCCCTGCCCGGCACCTCCTCTCTCTCCGAGGTCCATCTTGTGGAAGCTGCTGGGAATGTCGAAGTATTCGTGTGAGAGGCAGAGCTGTGGAGTTTGGGATCCCCGCAGGACATCCTAGTGCTCAGGCTGTGGGAATGGGACCATCCAGTGCTCCATCCCCAAAACATCCCCATTGCTTTGGATTTTGCATCTCCATTTCGTGGATTGGGAATTTGCATCTTCAGCTGCGTGGGCATAGCTGAGCTCCTCCATTTCCTCGACCTGTGAATGAGCTTGTGGTGGTGCATACCTCACATGAGGCTTTTTCCTTCAATTGATAAGGGTCACCACTTTTTTTGCTGCCCCAAGGACTTTGAAACAGATTCACTTTGAAGCAGCTTCTCCCCACACTGATTTATGGGGGCATTGACTGCTCTCCCACTTACACCAGCCTGCCTGGGCTGTGGGTCTGTGACACCCCAACTCTCCCCACCAGGACCCTGGAGTGGGGGGTCCCATCCCTGCCTGCTGCCCTGGGCCAGCCCAGTCCCCTGGACCCGAGTGAGGGCACATTGCTGGGGAGGCATCTCCATGGGGTAGCAAACCAGATCATCACCAGACCTCATTAGCAGCTCTCAGCTAATGCTAATTATAGTCTGTGCCAGGGGAATCCCTCTGGGGACCACAGCACCCTCCAGATCTGACCCATGAGGGCAGGAGGGTGGCAGCAAATAGGGAGAGAGGCAGCCTGGCACGGTGCCATGCCCCTGGGCAAACCCTGACCCACACCCCACAGGGCAGTATTTGCAAAAGTGGGATGCACAGGGGAGCTCTGACCCCCACACCACTTGTCTGAGCTGCTCACAGGGGCTCTGGAAACTTAGTACTCATATATAATTTAAGCTCCCTTCTTCCCCTTCCCTTCTACTCTTATTTATTTTATTCTCCTTCCCCTCCACGCTGCGGGAGAAAGCACCAGAGGGGAGCTGTGAATCAGAGTCCTGGGCAGCAGCGCCGTTTCAAAGCCCCATTATCATATATTGACCCAGGCTCTGACAGCCAGAGCCAGCTCCTCTGGGAGGGCTGCATTTCCCAGCATCCAGGAGCTGTGCAGCAGCTGCTGGGAGTGGGCAGCCACTGGGAAACCCACTGTCAGCCTCCGGGGAGAAGGAGAAGGGTTTGCAGCTCAATTATTGCCCGGCACGTTCCCAGCACCAGTTTTAATGGGATTTGCATCCTGCAGGGATGAGGTTTTCCAGGTGTTTTGCTTTTCTTGTGGCTGTAAGCTCAGGACAGGAGATAGAATCATAAAATACTCTGAGCTGGAAGAGACCCAAAAGGATCATTGAGGCCAACTCTTAAGTGAATGACCCATGTGGGGATTGATCCCATGACCTTGGCACTATTAACACCGAGCTCTAACCAAACCTTTTGTGTCAGGGGTTTGCCTCCTCCTCCTTGGGATGCAGCACTCATCCTCGAGAGGATTTGCCTGCCCCTGTTACAGAGGGGGAGAGAGTCATGACATGTGAGAGAGTCATGACACCACACAGCCAGGGCTCAGGATGCTGATGAGTGCCCCAATCCCTCCTCCTCCTCCTCCAGCACAGCCCACTGGGTGTGGGGGCACAGAGAGCTTGATGGGAATTGGTGCTGACACTGCTGTGCTCAGCAGTGGGGATGCTGCAGCTGGGGTGGGAACTGCACATTCCCAGATGGATTCAGCTGTGCCCCAGACAGGATGAGCACTCACCAGGTTCCTGCTGGGTGGTGGGCACAAGTTTGCCCCTTACTGTGGTCCACTGGTAACACAGTCCAACCTCACCTGAACTCCTCTGTACCTGGAGAGACTTCACCCAATGCTCCAGGACTTTGGTCCAAGCACTTGAGGGATGTGGTGACCAAGGCTGTGATGACACCAGCCTGTCCAGGAGGCTTCTTCTGCCCCAACACAGACCTGGTACCCCGCAAGGGTTAAAAGCCGTGGAGGCGGAGAGGAGAAAATGTTCTTCTGATTTGCTTAATGAACGTTAATTAAGAAGACAGAAGATAGCAGATTCCTTCAGGGTAGAGATGAAAGGCCCGTTAATTAAATCTGGAGAGCGAGGAACAGGGCCAACTGATCCTCCTCCTGATCAGACCTGACAAGGCAGGCGCGGGGCAGGAGCGAGGTGTGCCACATCCCACAGCCCCTCGTGTCCCCCAGCCCAGCTCCAGGCTGCCAGCACGGCCAGGTTTTACAGGCTGTGTGGGACTGGGTGCCTCTTACCTGCCCCCAGCACCCCTGAGGCTGAGGGTGCCCCCATCCACACCCTGCAGCTGGGGTGAGAGCTGGGTCACTGCCCTGGGCTCCACTGCACGCCTGGAGTGGTTCTGTT
Organism: Zonotrichia leucophrys gambelii; assembly: GCF_028769735.1. Taxonomy (NCBI): domain Eukaryota; kingdom Metazoa; phylum Chordata; class Aves; order Passeriformes; family Passerellidae; genus Zonotrichia; species Zonotrichia leucophrys. The sequence goes on from NC_088186.1 coordinate 4,705,350, forward strand.
CTCAGTTTCCAGCAGGAACTTCTCCCAAAGGATGAGCTGACCTTGCTGGAAGAAGGGGAACACAGGATGGACAGCTCCATCCTGAGGAAGAGGAGGAGAAGGTTTGGTCACCCAGCTTGGTGGTTTTCCCCAGGTCCCACCTCCCACAGGTTAAATGGGAGAGGGTCAGGAGGGCACTGACCATCACCTTGTGCCATGGAGGGACAAGCCTCTGGGATGGACACCTATCTGTGCTTCAGCACACACACTGCCTCACCTTCCTGGAACAGGCAGCTCCTACCACCAGGGATTTGCCAGAAATGGTTTTTGTGCCTGTAGCTGAGACCTGGGGCACAGTAAGAGGATTCTGCTGAGAGCCTGCTGCCTCCATGCTCTCCTCTCGCTTTCAGCACAGCCTTGTTTCTAAAAGCAGAGCAGTTGAACATCCCAAAAACCACAGCAGCCTTACCTGGCCCTCCTTGACACTGTGTCCAGCTCCCTCTCCCCCTGCATCGCTGGCCCTGGGACTGGAGCAGGGTTGGAGGCAGGCTGAGCTGCAGGATGGCACCAGCATTCCAATGAGCACAGACATGGCTCTGCTGCTCTCCCAGCCCTGCAAGGGGGCACAGCTGGGGTGACAGGGTGCTCTTTGTCACAAACAGCAGCTCCTTGGGCAGAAAGGAGGAAAAGGCAGCTGCTAGCTCATCCCCCAGCTCTGCTGACCAGGGAGTGAAGGTCCCATCTTCAGCGTAGTGGGAAAACGAACCTGCAGTGTAAATAATGGCTGGAGCATCTCTCATGCACGCTGGCTTATTTTGTAAACCTGAACTTTGCAAAATGTCACAAAACGGAGAAACGAGAGGCCTGGGATGAGTAAATCTCTATTAGAAATTCCCTGGGATGGCAGCAGTGATGTTCTCGCTCGATGATGGCACATTCCAGCCCAGCCCGGCTCGGGGAGCGGGGTCATGCGTGGCGCTGATTGCAGAAAGTATTTAATTAACACTGCTGTAAATACAGTGTTGGAGATGCCAGCCAGACCACGGAGGGGCCACCACGCTGCTGAGCTGCAGGAAGTTCTGCCAAGGCTGACTGGAGATGAGGGAGGGCAGAGAAAATCAGGCAGATTTTGCTCCCTGCTTTGCCACAGCCCTCAAGGGGCAAGGGGAGGATGGGGACAGTGACACTGTCAGGATGTCCCTGAGCAAGAAGGCTTCACCAGCAGTGCCCAGACAAGTGAGGAAACCCCATAACAGGTAAAGGAGCTCTTACCCAAAGCAATTGTCAGGACACACATCACCATCCTCTTCCCTGATGCACAAATGGTCTAAAGTCACCTTTTCAGAGGTAATCATCCCCAAATTCTCTCAATACCTGGCAGACAGTGAAAATAGGAACATCTCAGCTTCACTCGTGCATGACCACAAGCTCATCATCTCACTGATGAGCTGAGCTACTCCAGATCTGACCCAGCTCAAGGACACAGGGTGACAGCCAAGCCATCCGTGTCCCCAGGACACAGATTTCACCCATTGCCTTGGGCTCAGGAGGTCGGGGAGCAGGGCAGGAGGAAGCACCAGGTCAGAGCAGGACCAGCCGGTTTCAGGCACAGCCAAAAAGGACCTTTTCCCTGCTGAGCTCATCAGCAGCCTAATGACACTGCCTAAAAAGCTCCAGAGCCCCTAATCGCTCATCACATTACTGCTGCTCACAAGTGAGGCCAACCAGCACAAACCTCCTCGAAGCATTTCTAATTAATGAGCAGAGGCTTAGGCTGTCCCAGCCCAAAAGCAGCATCTCAGATAAAACCAGCAGCCTCCTGCCAGCCCCAGTCCCCTTGATAAACCCCTTTAATGGGCTTGTCAGCACCACCTGAGGCCACTCCATTGGCTAACAAGGCGCATCTGTCTCCATGCGATGGGTGGGGAAATGTCCATCCATCCATCCATCCATCCATCCATCCATCCATCCATCCATCCATCCATCCATCCATCCATCCATCCACCCCCACCGTGGCAGGAGCCATGGGATGTTCCTGCCATGGCTGCCCCTAATCCCCTGCTGGACCCCAGGACATTTCCCCTGGTGCCCAGATTTCCCCTTCACCAGGAGGGTGGGTGACAGCTGAGCAGCAGCAGATGCCACCAGATGGTCACCAGAATGACAGACCCAGCTAATCTGGTAACTGGGAGGACACTGGAGCCCCTCATTTGCTAAGTGGCTCCCTGTACTGGTCCCAAGGGGAGTGAGCTCGGGATGGTGGCACTGAGCTGCTGCCCACAAAGCCTCCAGGACCTTTGCAGCACTGGCACCTGCACTGGCACTGTCACAAAGGTTTGTGGCCACAGGCACAGCCTGGGCTGTCCCCTGAGAGAGGCTGAGCACTTGCACCTCATCACAGAGATGGTTTCTCAGGGGGCTTTGGAAAATCAGACTTGGGAATCACTTAAGAACTATTTAAGCCTGCTGTAAGCCCGGAGGCTTTCCCACAGCCCCCAGAGCCCATTGCTGTGATGAGTGGTGAGTGCTCAGCCCCTCTGCCAAGGGCTGCCTCCCTCCCTCTCCCATCAATCAGAGGCGCCCCAATACTCTCTGTGACAAATAAAAGTTGTTGCAATACCTTTGACTTTAAAGCAGGAGAAATAACTCCTCTGTAACGTGATCTACCGTGTCTCTCTATCCCCAGGCGTGTCGCCCTGGATTGGGCTGGGGCTCTGATTTAATATTCTCATGGAAAGCGGTGCCCTCATCCAATTACCACGGGGATTTCTGCGCAGGCAGCAGCTGAGCCACCGGGCACTAAATGAGCCCCACGGGGGACAGAGCCCCACTGGGGTCACCCCAAAAGTGCTGCAGAAGGTCCTGAGTTAATCTGGCACTCCCAGATGTGTCTGTGCCAAGCACTGGGTTGGACTGGGAGGCACTGGTGGGAACTGGGAGAGCGAAGGGAAAGCAAAGCCTCGCTCCAGGCGGCGGCAGAGAGCTCTGTGGGAAACGTCCCTGGAGATTTCCACTTACCACGGGAATAAAATCCTTCTGTTTCCAACTGGAATGCCTGCTGCTCAGCATCCCCCTCCAGCCACGGAGGCTGGATGCTCCCTGGTAATCCTGCATCGTTTATTTTCATTGGCTGACAGAAAAAAGCGCCGTCAGAAAAGCGATGTTAGCTGTGCTGGCTGGCATAGAAAATGTTGCTTTAATTGTATTTTATTTGGCAATAAGAAAAGAGAAGCAAGAACAAACCCTCGAGATATCCCCTCTCTCCCCCCCCATTTAAAATTTCAATTTGGTAATTTTATGACAATGTTTCTGATAAAACCCAACAAAGCACATTAAAGTGAGAGAAATGATTTATCCTTTTCAGTGGCACGTGATCTTTGCATACATTTCCCAGTCTATATATATTAAGACAGTTAAAAAAACCAAAAACCCAAACAAACTTGTTTTGGTTTTTTTTTCATGTCAGCTGTTGTTTTTCAACCACAAACCCCAGTATTTTTTCCAACTCTGGTTTCCTCCTTTCTGATCTCTAAAGGCAAAACCAGGCAAGTATTGGACATCCCATCTGAAAAACCATCACAGAGCAGCCCCACTTCCTTCATCCCAGGCCTGGCCATCACACCATGTCCTGCTGTGATTTTACACTTTCAAGGCCATTTTCCTTGAAAATTTCCCTTCCATCCTATCCTCAGAGAAACTGTGTCATTGATTTACTGTTGAAATTTGGAGGAAGTGGCTGGCTCATGCTCAGCCTGCCCTGATTCTGATGCCAGCTGGGAGCTGCACGGGCTGGCCATGATTTGGGGTTTCCCTGACCTTTCCCCATCATCTCCACAAGCCATGAGGATAAAACCTTCCAAACTACCCTGACATTTAGAAACCAAACCCCCAACACATAAACCTGAGGGGTTTCTCTGTGCCACCTGGAATCAAACATGAGTTTTGGCTAACCAGCCTGCTTCTCCCACCCAGCCGAGCATCCTGAGCTTCCCTCCAGCCTCCTGCAGATTTATTTGCTGCACAAATCCCCTGCTCCCACCCAGTGTGGCAGCGACGCCTTCGGAGCACCGGGTGTTCCACACAGCGTGGGGAGGGCTTGGGAAGGGGTTAATGGGTGGGCACAGGCAGAGCTGGGGAGTTGCTAGGAGACTTGGGGCTTTGGGATGCTGGATGTGATGCTCAGCCAATGGAGAAGTCCTCTGAGGAGTAAATCTGCTAATTTGGGCATCGTTGGTTGCAGGGGCTCGGGGTGGATGTGGGTGCTGAGCAGAGCTGACCCTGACCCCCTCCTCCCAGCCCCACACTGATGCTTTCCCATCCTGCTCCTGTGGTTTCAATTAAACCGCTGAATTAATCTCCAGCAATAAACTCAGCTGCTATTGTAGTTTGCTTTGGGATTCATCATCACTTTTGCTGCAAATACAGCAATTAAACAGAGAGGTCTTGGTAGCTCAGGAGGGGAAAGCTGGGCTCCCCCAGGCTGGTGTTTGGGATTGGGGTACCCAGGTCCCCCCCAGGTTAGTTTTCACCGGCTCAAAGCCCTTTGTGGAGAATGCTGAGAGCAAGGGGAGCTGGAGGAGGCACCACTGCCCCCCCTCACCTGCATATGCTCCTCCAGATGGCCCAGGCTGCTGCTCTCCATGTGGGAAAAGGTTTTAAATTAAAATCTTCCCCGTGTTTTTTGGCGATTTTTGGCTGGGTTTCTTTCCCCTGACTTTCCAGCTCTCCGGCCCATTTGCCATCATTAAGTGCAGATGGAGTGGCAGCACGGTGGTGTTGGGTGGGCACAGGGGGGTCTCCAGCCAGGGCCCAGACCCACAGAGACAGCCTTGCACCCCACAGTGAGCCCCTCTCAGCCTGGGGTCAGCCCTATCTGCCCACAGCCCTCCTTGGCTGTCAGAAAAATGAATTGTTCCTTTCTGGAGATCCCTGTGGACCCCCCAGCCAGCCCCTCTCACCAGCACCAATGTCCCCCCTGTCACCATGGGCAGGGGAGCACTCTGGATATCCATCCCAGTGGGGTCTGACCTGGATTTGCTGCAAACCAGAGCCTTTTCCCACCCACCAGCTGCTCAGTGTAGAGATGGGATGGGATGGGATGGGATGGGATGGGATGGGATGGGATGGGATGGGATGGGATGGGATGGGATGGGATGGGATGGGGAGGGATGCAGCTTCCCTGATATCCACAAGCCTGGCAGAGGAGCAATGCCCACAGCAGGGCAGGATCTGGCCCCTCCAGGGACTCTGGGATGCCAACTTTTCAGAGAAACAGCGGATTACAGCACATCAGCTCCAATCAATACTCTGCCGTAGCAGAGAGCAAAGGGAAAAGAGGAACAAAAAGAGGTTTCTCATTTGCGGGGGATTTGGGGCTTTTGTTGTGTTTGGAGGGAGGAGTGGAAAGAAAAGCTTGAGAAAGGGCTGGGAAGGAAGAGCTGGGGGGGGACAGAGCAGCACCCACCTCTCTGGGACACTGCTGCAGGGTGGGAGCCTCTGAAACACTCGGGGTGCCAGGGAGAGCACGAGGGCATGGGGTGGGATTGGGATGGGAATGGGATGGGATTGGGATGAGAACAGGGTAGGCATGGGGTGCTCCATCTCCTCCTGGTACAGAATGTTCCATTCTTTCCTCCCCAGACCGTGGCATGTGCAGCAAAGAGGGGCAAAAGTGGACAGGGTTTGGTAGAGGGGAGAGAGGAAAAATGATGCTCAGCCCTGGTCTGGTCCTGCTGAGACCCTCACAAAGTACAGCCAGGCTTGGGGATGCTCTAGACAAAATGGGGGTGTTAAAGGAGGGATTTTTAAAAACCCAAATATCTTGCAGGGACAAGAGAAGAAGTGATGCCACTGACCCCATGTGAGCTGCAGCCCAAGAGCTCTTTGTGGGTGGTTTGTCTCTTGTCTGAGCCATCGATTCCTCCTGTGGAAGAAAAAGGCCCTGACACAGGGAGCAGTGTCCTGCCATGTCACTCAGCAATGGACCTGGGGGAGAGGCTCCTTCCCTAGCAGCCAAAACGGGCTGAAAGAGGTGGCCAGGGGAGCCTGCACAGCCTCAGCACAGGGCAGGGCTGGGACAGGAGCTGGGCACACACAGGGGAGCCTGGGGACACACAGGGGAGCCTGCACAGCCTCAGCACAGGGCAGGGCTGTGCCCAGCTCACCCTGGGCTGCCCCGCTCCTGTGCAGGGACCCCCCCAGCAGCCACACTCCCAGCAGGGAGAGCCCCCAGCGGGGACCAGGGTGGATTTTGTCACTCCCGGTCTGTGGCCGGGTGAAGGACCAGCGAAGGACCATCCGGGCACCGCAGCGCTCTCCCTCGGCTGCTTGGGATGAGGCTCACGCAGCTCCTCTGCATTCCGCGCTCTCGCCGGCGCGGGGACGGAGAGCTTTGAAGGAGCTGCCCTTTCATTATTAATATGATGATGATGTCTGACGCCGTGCGTGTGCAGCGACGGCTCTGCCTCCCCGGGCTCCCTGCCAAGGAAAGCACACGCTATTCCTGGGGAGGGCTCGGTGTCCCCCATCCCAGCCCTGGCACCGTGTCTGGGACAGTCCTGATGCCCCTCTCTGGGCTGGACCCACGGATATCGCTGCTCTCACCAGCTCTAGCACCGAGTGTGGCTGAGCACAAGGAGGGTGAAGTGCCACCTCTGTAGTGTCCTGTCCCCACGGGGGCACAGCGCTGACCCCACCCCAGCCTCTGCCCGGCACCCCCACTGCAACTCTGCTCGCTGTCTTGGACCACAACGTAGGAGAGAGTGTCTGAAATGTTTCAAAGGGCTCTGTTTAGAGCTTGGGTCTGATCCTGTGTTGCTTCAGCTGTTTTCTTCCCCCAGGCCAAGCCGGGACCGCGGGGCAGAGCGGGCAGAGCAGCTCCGGGAGGGGAAGCGCTGCCAGGAGCCGCAGCTCCCGCAGGAGCCGCAGCCTCCCGGCATCCTCACATCAAACCTCTCCCGCTTTTGCCCTCGGGCCACTGCCTGAGACATGAATCATCCTCTCTGATGCCGATCGATCCGGGCTGGGCTGCTGGCAGAGCCCCCTCCTCAGCCCCGGGGGTGGGTCTGTGCCCATCGGTGCCCAGCCACCACCGGGTGCCCAAAACAAGGCGCACCCCGAGCCTGTGGAGCTGGGCCCAGCGCTGTGGGGCCGCGGGTCTCAGCTGGCCATGGACGCCCCTTCCCATGTCCCCAGTTCCACAGCCACAGCCGGACGCTGTGACAGGTAACAGGAGGTGGCACGGCTCAGTGTAAGGCAGTGATGGGCCAGGCCAGTGTCCCCAGGACAGGGCTCACCCTGAGCATCACTGAAGCTCCCAAAACCCCTTTGCCAGGGTGGCAACCTCCATCCCGCTCACCGCATGGCTTGGAGGCGGCTATTGGAGACAGCACTGAGACCGAGCAGGACCCTGCACCCTCACAGGGGACAGCAGTGGGGACACCCCACACATGACAGGGCTGCGAGGGGCCAGCGCTGCCTGCACAGCCCGGCCAGCAGGATCCCAGATCCCACCCTGCACCACCTCCGCCGTTCGGCTGTGGGCTATGTCAAGGTATGTTGGATTGCAAATTAAGCGTCAGCCCCGCTGCACGGTCCCGGCTCCATCTGCAGAAAATGAGTTGCTGGACTTGGAGAGTGTCCAGTTGTGCAGCTCGGCGTGCCTAACGCCCAGGGCTGACAAGCCACTGAATCACTCCTCCCCGCGCTGCCAGGCCACATGAAGCCAAGATGCATTTCTTTTTAATGATAAGTTTTTATTGTTTGGAGTTCTGCTTAAACAGCTTCCCGGGGGCAGCGCCTCCTGCCTCCAGGAGCCGAGCCCGGCTGGTGCGGGCACACCGAGCACCAGGGGCACGGGCTGGCCGGGCTCAGCTGCACAGGGAAGTCCTTGAAAATCATCCATGGGGAAGGAGCTGGGCTGGCAGCCACGAGTGAGCATCGCCCGGTAAATCCACACCAAACACCTCTGCAGCCAAAGGCTGGATTTGCACCTGGCTGGGAGGCAATGCATACACCCCCCCCACACACAGGGAACCGATGGATTGAGGCAGCGCCTGTGCTCCCCTCCCTGCCCCACGGAGCTCCTTGGGAATATTGGCCAGCCCAGCACGCATCCAGCTCTTCCCAAAATAGGGTGTGTGTCCTGGAGACAAGCTGCTTGAACCCCTCGTTCCCCATATATGCAACCCCTGTGCCACCCCTGCCCCACAGACAGGCAGCCCCCACCCCAGTGGAGCCACATGGGGGCTGCTGGAGGTCCGGACTGGGGCTGAGCTCCAGGACAGCGACCCAGGGGGGTTTGGGGGTGCCCAGGGGACCGCCCCATGGTGCAGGACAAGGGGCTGCAGGGCTGCCCAGCAGGTTTCCTAGGGGATTCTCAGCCTGGAGAGAGAGCTCAGCCTCCCCCCAGCCGGATGGAAGCAGCTCTGAGCCATCGCTGCTCTCACGCTGCTCCTCTGAACCTCTCAGCAACGCTCCTGCCCGCAGGTCAGACAAGTGGCAAATAAAAGATTTACGGGAGGTGCGGCAAAGCTCTGGGAAGGGAAAACCACATCCACACGGGAGCGGCGGCACACGGGGCCGGGAGGGAGCCCTGGCACGCAGGACCAGCCCCACGGCTCGGGGCTGGCAGCGCTGGGCTTCGGGCGCCGCTGTGACCCTGCAGGGGCTGGGGGCGGCTGTGCCTCGCCCCGCCGGCCCCGGCTCCGCAGAGTGCGCTGGGGTTTGCTCCGAGAGCCCCCCAGCACTTTGGCGACCCTCGGGCACAAAGGTTTGGGGGGTGGCGATGCCAATGCCGCCCTCTCCGCCCCCCCGCCCGGCACCCTGCCCATCCCTGCCCACCCATGGGACTGAGCCCCACCAGCTCGGGGCGTTCCGCCGGAGGATGTGGGGGCGTTTCTCCGGCAAGGGGTGAGCGGGTTCCGGGGGCACCCCCCGCTCTCCCCCCGGGCCCCTGCAGCACCCCCGATCCCGCTGGCACCCCGCCTTACCTGCTGCCGCTGCTCCAGCTGTGCTGCCACATCTGGGCAGCCGCGGAGCCCGGGGCTGGAGGGGGGGTTCGGGTCCGGGTCCGGAATGATCGGGGGGCAGCGGGCGGTGCTGGGGGGGGCGGGGAGATCCCCCGGGGCATCACCGGGCGGGGTGCCCGGAGCGGGGCCGGGGGAGCCCCGGGGGGGGTCGGGGCGGGCGGGGAGGGAAGATCCACCCCCGTGTCCGTGCCCGTGTCCTCCCTCCCTCCTCTTCCTCCCTCCCTCCTCCTCCTCCTCCTCCTCCTCCGCCGCCGCCGCCGCCGCCGCCCGTCCTCCGCCGCGGCCAGCCGGGCAGCGCGGGCGGGCCGGGGGCTGCGCCGCCGGGGAGGAGGTTTGGGGGGGCTTGTGGGGGTCCGGGCACTTACTTGGGCTGGAAGTTGGCGGCGCGATGGGGAACGAGCGTTGGAAAACCGTGGGAGGAGCCTCGCAACTTGAGGATGGGCAGCAGGAGAAATCACAGGTACGGGGCGGGGGGCAAGGGGGGCAGGGGGTGGGGGTCACCCAGCCCGGGGGTCCCAGCCACCCCCCAGTGTCCCCAGCCAGCTTTTCCCCCGGCGCACCCCAGCTTGGCGAGCTCTCCCCCTGTCCCCACCGTGCGAATCCCCCCAGGCTGCACCTCCTCACCCCCCTCCCAATTAATGCGTTAATTAACCTGCGGGTTAATTAACCCTGGGCTACCCCGGGCTGGGGCAGCGTGCGATGCTCGGGGGCTGCCACACTGCCGAACCGCTCTAAACTGCTGAAATAACCCTTTAAAGGGGATTTGGCATCTCAGCTCCGCGCTGCAGCCGGGCTCACCCCTCCCGGTTCGGGGGCTCCCGGCTCCCGGCCCCCGCCGGGTTTGGGGGGAGGCCGGCGCTGCGGCGGCAGAGCCTGCGGTGACACGCGGGGATCCGGCACGTGCCGAGCCCGTTTGCACATCCCGCTGCACGTGTGGCAGCTCCACAGCCCGGCCGAGCGGGCTGCGAGCCCGACAAGCGCGGGATGGCTCGGCTTGGAAGGGACATTGAAGATTACCCAGTTCCGACCCCCGTGGCACGGGCAGGGACACCTTGCAGGCTGCTCAATCCCCCATCCAGCCCGGCCCTGGACAGTTCCAGGGATAGGCACAGCGATGGGCACGGGCACGGATGAGCGCTGAGCGCGGGCAGGGTGGGAAGAAGGAGTGCGGAGTGTGGGCAAACGTGTCTGCGAGGAGCTGGAGGACAGCAAATCTCCAGCGAGCCTGTGAGTGAAGGGAAAGGACCGAGAGCTGGCAGCGCTGCCCTTCCTCGGCACCCCGGAGCTGGGCAAGCAGCGGGGGAGACACGCTCGATCCCCGCTCCGCCACTCTCCTGTCCCCTGACACCCGCAGCAAGGCAAGAGGGGCTTCTGCCTGACTTCCCCTTCTGCCAGCAGCTCAGTGGAGAGGGGCTGGGCACCCCGCCAGAGCCCTGACCCCCGAGAGAGAAAGCAGCCTGCCCTGCCCTCCCCTCCCTGGCAGACCCCTGACCTCCCGAGAGGGAAACCAGCCTGCCCTGCCCTCCCCTCCCTGGCAGAGCTCCCTCCCTGCACACAGGGATTCGAGCGGTGCCACCCGTCTGGAGCTGCCATCCCCCGGTTTGTGCCCCCGAGGGCGAGCCGGGCAGGATCAGGACGGATCCAGCCTCACAAGGCAGCGGGGCCGGGTGGTTCGCGGTGGATTTCAGGGATGCTCGGAGTTTGCCGTGCTCCGGTGGATCCCAGCCCAGCCCAGCGTGCTCACCCACAGAGCGGCTCGGTGCTCGCCATCCTGCCCGTGCTCTCTCCTCTCCTCTCCCCATCCGCAGAGAGTGGCGTGCCGAGGCAGCGGTGGCAGGCAGGCTCTGGGTGACGGAGCAGAGCAGGAAAACGGGAGCGGGGTTCAGCTCAGCTGCTCCGTGCCCGCGGGGGTGACACAGCCCCGGCCAGGGCGAGGGGAGGCGGCTGCAGCCCCGAGCCGGGCAGGGCGGGATGGGCAGCGAGGGTGGACAGGGACGGAGCGGGGGAGCAGAGCGAGGATGCAAAGTGAGCTCTGAATGAATGATAGGTGCGGGCTGGGGGATCCTGCAGCGCTGAGTGGACCCCGGCAGGGAGGTGCGGGTACCTGGACTAAAGTTACACCAGCAGCTGAGCCTGGCCGATGCAAACCTCAGTGTTCGCTTACCTGGGAAGCAGAACAGCGGCTCTGGTTCGTCCCTGGCTGAGGGCACAGCCCGCGGGCAGAGCAGAGCAGCCAGGCTGCAGGAACGCTGCCTGCCATCCCTCAGTCTGCTGGGCTGGAGAGGAGCACGGATTGTGGCAGGAGCAAAGGGGACTCCTCATCGTAGAGCATCTCCCAGGGCAGAGCTCAGCCTCTCCTGCCACCCCTCTCCATCCATGCTCTCCAGGGAACAGCCACCTCTGGGTGCCCTGGGGACAAGCCAGCTCGTGTCCTTCCCTTCCCACAGGCTGCAAGTGCTGGAGCTGCTTGTCTCCATCCCAGAACAGCCAGTCTGGCTGGCTGAGTGGGCTTTGGGCTGTTTTGAGGGTCCTGATGGTGTCCAGAGCTGCTCACAAAGTGTGGCTGGGTCACCAAGGACCCATGGGTGACCAAGTGTAGATCCTGTGCCAGGGCAGGGCATGGAGAGCCCGACTCACCAGGGACACAACCATCCCTTGGATCCTGCCTGGGGCTCCCTCCAGGCTCCAGAGCAGGTTTGCAAGCGAAGATCAGCTCATCCCAGGCACCACTCAGTCACACAGCTTCTGCTCTCCTTAGGAAAGATGATTTCAAGACACTGGGACCTCCAGCCCAGTGGATATCCCCACGGGAACATCAATAACCAGGGCAGGGGGAAGTCTTAAAGCTGTCCAAAACTCTTGGCAAGAATTCCAGGGGCTTGAGGCCATGGAACAGACAGCAGGAACCCTATGGATGAGGAGAGCTGGCTCATGGTGAGGCAGGAATGTGTGGTAGGGGGTGTTGCAGGGTCCCATGCCCAGCTGGGCACGCTGCTGCAGTGCTGCAGTGCTGGAGGGGCTTGGGGGGACTCCAGCCCAGTTTGGAGTGCTGCTGGTGCCACTGGCTGGGTTTGCCTCCTCTCCCCACTGCAGGTTGCCAGGTAACACAACCTGCCAGCAAAACGCCGTGGGACTCCTGAGGCTGCTGCCACTCAGGATCCTGCAGCCACAAGCAGGGGGGATCCCTTTGGAACGGGATTGGCCTCAGTTCCTGGTGCTGGTGGGAGGGCAGTGACTGTGGGCCTTGAGGGCTGGAAAACAGCTGGATACAGCTGCTGGTGTGGTGGTACACCCAGACAGAGCTGTGAGGTTTTGGTGTGTTACAGCCCAGCTGGGATTGTGTGGCTGTGGGAAGAGGAGCCTCATCCTCTCATGGCTCTGTTCTGGGAGCTCTCACTGCTCAGAGGGGACCTTGGGCCCTGCAGCTCCTCCATGTGCCCCTCAAGCTGGGCATGGCTCATTGTGGGGAGCAGCATGGGAGGGCACAAAGCCCTGGAGATGAGAGTGCTGTGACAGCCAGGACAACCACAGGGACAGGGTCCCTGCTCACCATGTAGATCCCAAACAACCTGATATTGGCCTTTGGTCAGCAGCCACCCCTCCTGTCACTTCAGGCCACTGAGGGGCCCAGCTGAGCCCAGGTCCTGGGTGCCCATTTAAGGATGTGAGCAATGGGCATCTGCCACCTCTGTCTGCCACCATCCTGCTGCTCCTGGGTGTCCCCTGTGCCCCCAAGCAGGGCTCTGTATCTACACACACATCAGGCAAACTCCTCAAGCCCCTGCTTGCCCAGAGTTTCCCTTATTGCCTTTGACATCTCCTTTTAACCTGCACCAAGGGGCTGAGCCTGGGGCTCAGAGCTCCCTGCAGGTGGCTTCCATTCAGCCCAGTGCTGTTTGATCTCCCTCCATGGAGAAGGGGAGAAAGCCAGAGCCCACCCTGGGGCTGGTGGGGCATCCTCAGCCCCCCAGCCAGCCCTGCTGCTGCTGTGGGGTCACCTTAATGCAAATGGTTGCGTGAGAGGGAATGAAATGAAGGGTGCTTGAAGGAAGGTGTCACTCCAGATAGATGTGCACGGGAGGGGACAGGGCCTGGGAAATCTTTGCAGATGCAGCAATTTTCCCCTCATTTCTGGGCAAAGTAGTCTTTGTCTCTCTGAATCTGCAGTTTGCTGCCAGCCCAGCAATTTCTTGTGACAGCCGTGGCCAGGGTCAGGGGGAAATCACAGCCTCTGTCCTGCAGGTGTAACGAGCAGGGGAGGGGACAGGGAGCCGATGGGATCGGGTGGCAGCTCACCCGCTCTGCTCTGACTGTGCTGGCACTCGAGGCTCTGCAGGGAGAAAAGGCTCCAGGTGGGCATGGAGCAGGTGCCAGGGGCTGAGCCCGTGGCTCTGAGCAGCAGCAGAGCTGCCAGAGGGGCTGGGGGTGTCAGAGACCTTTCCCAAAGCGATTCTCCCTTGCCAGGAGGCTCTGGGACTGATCCAAAGCTTTGGGAGCAGCTCTGCCCCCTCCAGCAGGAAATGATGAAGGAGATGAAGATAAGTTGCCTGCCATAGCTGGGAGCTGCCCTGTGCACAGCAGGTCCCCACAACACTCAGGGCAGTGTGACCCCAGCACAGCCCCACAGCCACCAGTGCTGCTTTCCCTGTGATCCCACTGTGAGGGACACGAGGTGTTTTCCCATTTTCCCCCCACATTTGTGCCCAGGGCAGCAGGGAGCCCCCCACATCTCTGGGGGAGCCAGGGCTGCTCCAGCCGAGGATCAGAGCTGTAAATAAAACATGCCACGGGAGCGGGCGGTGCCGTGCCTTGCTCTCGTTATTATTTCATGGCCTGCTCCCCGGCGGGCTCGGCAGCTCTGCTCACTCACTGCTCACCCGTGTCCCTGCAGAGCTCCTGGGGTCCTCCCCTCCCTCAGAGCATGCCGACCCAAATCCATGCAGAGCTGCCTGTGAGGATGGGCAGTGAGCTCTGGTCCTGAAGGTTCGTGTCTCCCCCCCTCGAGCCATCGACCCAATCCATGCAGAGCCCCCCTGAGGCGTGAGGGGATGGGCTGTGCTGATGGCCTCTGTGTGCCTGAAGGGCTCCCTGGGTCCCCTCTCTCAGAGCCATTGCCAGACCCCAAATCCTGTGCAGAGGCTGCCTGTGAGGGGATGGGCAGTGCTGATGGCCTCCATGTCCCTGCAGAGCTCTCTGGGTCCCCTCCCTCAGAGCCATTGCCAGACCCCAAATCCCGGGCAGAGCCTATCTCTGGGGTGAGGATTGAGACCCCAAGTCCCGTGCAGAGCCCACCTGTGGGGTGAGGGGATGAGGCTGACGGCGTGTCCGTGTCTGCCCGCAGAGGATGAGCTGTGGCTACATCCTGTGCACCGTGCTGCTCTCGGTGGCCGTGCTCCTGGCCGTGACAGTCACCGGCGCCATCCTCTTCATGAACCACTACCACACGCCCGTCACCGAGCCGCCCCCCGTCATCAGCACCAACCCCGAGGAGGCCAACGCGCTGGTGACCATCGAGAAGGCCGACAGCTCCCGCATCAACATCTTCATCGACCCCAACTGCCCCAGCGCCGCCGGCACCCTGGGCCGCGTGGAGGGCCTGCAGAGCTCCCTGCTGCACGCCCTCACTGAGCACGACGCCGAGGCCAAGGCCACCAAGAGCCAGCAGAAGGCCCTGCTGGTGACGGTGGCGGATGAGGTGGCCAAGCTGCTGAGCCACGCGGTGCAGCTGCGTGCCGACTGCGACGGGCTCAAGAAGGGGCACAGCGCCATGGGGCAGGAACTCAGCGCCCTGCAGGGAGAGCAGGGCAGGCTCATCCAGGTGAGCTGGGGCTGGCAGTGCCAGGCAGGGCAGGGCCCACTCCTCCCGCCACCGTGAGCCACCCAACTGCAATCCCCTACCAGCACCCCAACCTGAACCTCCTCACTTATCCTCTTCCTTACCCTAGGACTAGTGTACGAATGAATTCAAGGCAGATTAGAATGAGCAGAATAACAGAAAGTCAGTCTAACTAAGATGGTTGATTTCAACTCAACAGATTATAACTCCCATCCTATAACTTTATTTATGTCCTACCTCCACCTAAGCTTCAACTCAGCCTTCACCCTAAGCAGCCTAGGCCTAGCCTTCCACCAAACACACCTATCCTAACCCACTGAGCCCCACGAATCCCTGGGGGTGGAATTCCCTGTGCCAATGTCCCTGGGTCATGGCCTCAGCATCCAGGGTAGAGCTCCAGGTGAAGGAGGTGAGGTTGAAGGGAGTTGCTTGGGAATTGGAAAGTGGAAGTGTCTCCCTGCCAAACCACCCCACTGCCAGTGAGCCTGGTGTGCAGCCTCCCACCTTGTGGGTGTCCCAGCTCCAGGTTCAGTTTATGGGCTCCAGACAGAGCCAAGCACACCACAGAATCTTCTCAAGGGCAGTTCATGCAGCAATCAGCTCCCCCTCTTTACAGTCCCCAAAATTCCCAGCCAATGGGCTGTGTTGAAATGCTTACCTGAGTGTGCCAGGGCTCTGCCAGGTGTCACAGCAAGATCCAGGGCACGGCTGGGTGCTGCATGCCTGACCCTCCTGGTACTCAGCTCCCTCTGCCCAGAGCGGCTTGTGTCTCTCTGCTTTGCTTCTCTGCCCATCCTGGTGCTCTGCCACAGCCACCCCGTGTCCCTGTCCCAGCCTGGGTCACCTCAGGGGATGACAGGAGCTGGGGGCTGCCTCAGGACACGGCTATTCCTGCTGCCTCCGTCATCCTGTGCTTGCCCAGAGACGCTCCTTATCCCACGGGATTGCAGCACTGCTGCACCCAGGTTTGGGGATTTCTCCTCCCTGAGGGCAGTAGGTGCTTATCTGGACCTTGACCCCTGCCAAAAACCAACAGAGAAAAAGCAACAGAGATCAGAGTTAAAGCAACAGAGATCAGAGATAAAGCAACAGAGATGTTTTACGGGATCTGTGGATTTACACCCTGGCATTGCTGAGCACGGCGGCCAAGGGGCAGGGAGGGATGTGGAAGGGATTTAACCATTTCACCCCAATTTCTGTGTTCCCCCCCACCGTGTCCCTGCCCGCAGCTGCTGTCGGAGAGCCAGAGCAGCATGGCCCGGCTGGTGAGCTCCGTCAGCGATGCGCTGGACTCGCTGCAGAGGGAGCGCGGTGGGGCCCGGCCCCGGCTCAAGGCTGACCTGCAGCGAGCCCCGGCCAGGGGAGCCCGGCCCCGGGGCTGCTCCAACGGTGAGAGGCATCCCTGGGGAGAGGGATGGGCCTGGGGCAGGGAGGAACCACCCAGCGTGGGGCAGAGCATCCTGGAGAAGGGATTGAGCACAAGCAGGAGGTGGGGAGGAGGGAGAGGGAAAGGGGTGTCCTGGGAGGGGGAGCTCTCAATGTGCAGCTCCCAGCTGTCCATAAATCAGCCCAAAAGCCCTTTCACACCCCTGCAAAGCTCCCACAGAGGGTAGCAGGGACCAGGCAGAGCATTCACCTCCATCAAGTGTGGAGGGTGGCCCTGCGCAGTCACATCCCTGAGCCTTGGGTTGGGATGCAGCTGAGGAGCCTGTCCTGGAGCTGGGAGCATGTGCCCACAGCCTCCCTGGGCACTGGCTGTCCCTTGTCCCCATCTGGGTGCCAGCTTGCCCTTGCCATCCCACAGGGACATGAGGGCAGTCCCTGCCAGCTGCT
Source organism: Zonotrichia leucophrys gambelii (assembly GCF_028769735.1). Taxonomy (NCBI): domain Eukaryota; kingdom Metazoa; phylum Chordata; class Aves; order Passeriformes; family Passerellidae; genus Zonotrichia; species Zonotrichia leucophrys. The sequence continues at coordinate 4,722,027 of NC_088186.1, forward strand.
GGGGAGCCCCATGGTGGTGGCATCCCCCTTGGCACTGCTCACCCCGAGAGGAGAAGGGAGGGAAAGAGCAAAGCAGCACCAAGCTGCAAGCAAGGTTGGGAGCCTGGAAGAAATGGCAAGACATTAAATTAGCCCATTAATTAACCAGCTTTCCCCTCACCCCACCCCACCCCGATGGCACCCTGCAGGCTCCCGGCCCCGAGACTGCTTTGACATCTACATGAGTGGGCAGCAGGAGGATGGGATTTACTCCATCTTCCCCACGCACTACCCCGATGGCTTCCAGGTCTACTGTGACATGAGCACGGACGGGGGCGGCTGGACGGTGAGTGAGCTGCCAGCACCCCGCTGGGGACACGGGGACACGGGGACATGGCACTGCTGGCCCTGCTGGGCAGGGGAGATGGCACTGGGACACTTGGGGGTGTCACCAGGAGGGACAGTCAATGTCAGGGAGGCTGGCTGTGCAGCCGGTGGTGAACCCTGAGCTGGAGCCAGTGCCTGCCTGCACTGGGGAGCTGGGCTAGGGCTGGAGGGGGGTCAGGAGGGAGTTGGTGCCACCTCTGGGATTTGTCCCTCTCAGCAGGGCTGGGCTGTGCCATGGGCCATGTGGCTGTGCTTTGCCCCATTGGGGCAGTGCTGGGGCTCAGGGCAGACCCCAAACCCGGACATTTGGCCTCATTTAAGGCCGGGCTGCCTGGGGCACCTCTGCTGATTCACTCCCTGTCCGATTCACTCTGCCAGAGCTGCTGCAATGGGCTGTGATCACAGCAATGGGGGGGGGACAGGGCTCTGCCACTGCCCCAGGGAGCAGCTGGGGGTCAGCAGCTCCCCCTGCCCTGGAGGGCATCACTTGGGGTCCCAGCAGGTGTTGGGGGTCTTGCCGGGCAGCCTCTGCCCTGGGGACATGCTGGGCCAGGACCCCTCCAGCTGGGTGCTCTAGGAAACAAATCCCCACCATCTGATCCCCCTAAGCAGCTTTGAGCAGGGCCAGCAGGGAGCTTAGCCCCCCTGCCCTCAGGGGCTGCTGAGAGCCCACCCAGGGCAGGAGGGACCTGTGGTGGGTACCAGGGTGGTACCACAGCTCCAGTGGGGAAACTGAGGCACAGCACAGTCAGGACCTCAGCTCTAGGGGGATTACAGAGGGGAGAGGGGACCCTTCTGGCTCCCCAAGGTGCAGAGGGTCCTTGCAAAACCCGTGCACAGCCTCTGCCAGCCCCAGCCAAGCCTGAAGAGCAGCCCAAGGTGATTAGTGAGACACTCAGAGGCTTATTTAAAGCTGCTGCAGGCGGGAGGGCTCGGCTGGGCTGGGGAGGGGGCTCAGCAAAGGATTCTGAGCCTGGGAGTGCAGTGGCACAGACACCACAGAGCTCTGCCCTGCCTTGATGGGGCCAGGGGCCAAAGCAGGGCCCCAGAGACAGCCGGGGCTGGGCTGAGGGTGCCCACCCCAGGCTCCTGTTCTGGGGCTGCGCTGCAGCAGAGGGTCCCAAACGTGCCGTGGGTGCAGGGATGGTCTCAGCCATCTCTGGGGGAATGTGTGAGAGCACTGCCTGATCCAGGCTCCAGGTGAGCCATGGCATGGATGGGTGCTGTGGGGCAGAGCCTGGGAAATTCCCTTCCCTTCCCTTCCCTTCCCTTCCCTTCCCTTCCCTTCCCTTCCCTTCCCTTCCCTTCCCTTCCCTTCCCTTCCCTTCCCTTCCCTTCCCTTCCCTTCCCTTCCCTTCCCTTCCCTTCCCTTCCCTTCCCTTCCCTTCCCTCTGGAATGATTTCTCCTGACATTTGGGCTCATTTGCATGTGGGTGGGTGGGTGGAAGCGATGGCAGCAGCTGAATCAATTTTGACTCGGGAGCCTGGGAGCTGCTGAGCTCAGCTTTAGGCTGCCTGGGCAGCTGAGGCCAGGGCCAGAGCTCAGGACCTCCCTGTCCCCAGAGCCTGCTGGCTCCCTGTCCCCATCCTGGGCTGTTTTGTCCCCCCTCTGTCCTGCCCAGCAGCAGCAGGGCCACGTTTGTGCTGCTGGGGATGTAGCTCTGGGTCAGTGCCCCCCATGCCCTGTGCCCAGCCCTGCCTGGGGCTGCAGAGGCTGCCCTGGGGCTGCCCAGCCCAGCTCTGCCCCTCACACTCACCTCTGGCTCTTTCTTGAAGTGATGGTGGAGGTCAAGGGAGATCAGCAGGGCTCAAAAAGTGTCCTTTTCACAGATTGTTGTCTTCAGGATGTCTTTGCAAATGCCCCACGCTCCTCCCAGTGCCCCTGAGCCTCCATTGCTCCTCATTTGGGGCAAAATCCCCTGGATCAGCATCTCAGCTCCTCAGCATCACCTCCATGTGCAGCATGCACTGGAAAATGTTGGAGAGCCAAAGAAAGCAGGAGAAAAGGCTGTGCCAGCAGCACAAGGGCTGTGGTGACATCAGGTGACAGCTCCCAGCTGCAGGGGCACCCTCTGTGCTGGGACAGTGCTGGGGATGGCCTCACCAGCCTGGAGAGGGGTCCTGGACAGGGCTGGGGTAAAGCACAGGCAGGGCTGAGAGGAGCCACAAACACGTCCTGTTTCCAAGGGTGTGGTTTATGTGTCACCACAAACAGGACAAGACAATTCTGCTGGCAGGGCTGGGCAGGAGCAGCTCCTGGGAGGGCAGAGGTGCCAGCTCTGGTGTTCACAGCTGTCCCAAGGCACTGGCACATCCTGGGGCCTGGCTCTTCCCTGCCCAGAGCTTCTCGCTGGCTTTCTTTGGGTCTCCCTGACCCACAGGGCTCAGAGAACACCCTGGGCTCTGTGCCATGGCTGCCAAAACTGGACCAGGAGCCTGAGCTCTGTGGTGGCTCAGGATGTCCCCACACTGGGAGCTTCAAGCCCAGCAGGAGTTTGGTGGAGCTGAGGGAGAGGAAGCTGCCAGTGGCAGGCACAGGCTGGTGTTCCCACTTTTCCCTGCTTTCAACCCATTTTTCTGGGTTTGTGGCTCTGCAGGAGTCTGTCCCTGCCCCACAGGGGCAACTGGGGGAGGCAGAGAACGAGGGAGATAAATATTTCAGCCTTGCCTTTAAAGAAGGGAGGGAAATCCTTTTTGCTTAAGAGGGGGGTGATGCATATTTGATGAGGAGGGAAAGAGCAGCGAGGCAGGGCTGGAACAGTGTAATCCTGCGGGTCACTGGTGCACCCAGCATCCCCAGCACCCCCGAGGGTGATCAGGAGGCTCCCACAGCCCTGCCTGCACCTGGAGGGGGCAAAAAGAGGCAGAGAAGGGATTGTGCATGAGAGATGGTGAGGGTGGAGCAGGACACAGGGACTACAGCACTCACCAACAACAAACCTGGTTTCAAACCCCTTTGGGGCTGAGCCTGGTGGGCTGAGAGGCACTGAGGCTTCTCCTGGGCTGATTCCTGAGCTGTGCCAAGGCTCAGGCAGCGGAGCCCTGTCCCACACGCTTCCCTGGGCACCACTCAGGCAATTGGCCTATTTAGAGCCGTGGCTCAAAGCCGATTAGGAGGGAGCACTGGTGCTGCAGCCACTGACTCCCCACGCCAGCCACAGAGCTGGTGGTGGCTGGGGAAAAGCAGCTTCAGGCCCCTGTCCAGCCACGCTGTCCCCCTTTCCCAGCAAGGCTGAAGAAAGCCCCTTTAAATGGGCTTAACCACAGCTTCTCAAGTGCTCAACGCGGGGATAAAAATTAAGGCTCTAATTCTAGAAGGTAAGTACAGCAGGATCAGAGCTGTGCCAGAGCCTCAGCCAGCCCCAAAAACGCCCATCTGGGGAAGGGAAAACAGTGAGAGGTTCACAGGGTGGTTCTGCTTTGTGTGCCAGGGTGAAAAACCTGTGTATGGGAGGGCAGGAGCAGCAAGGGGAAGCAAAGGAGAGTGGCTTCCCCCAACTCCAGGGCTCATCCACATTCCCCAATCCTGGAAGGTCAGCTGGGCAGCTCTGAAGATGGGGTTCTCTGGCCCCTGGGAGGGCTCTGCCCAAGCCACCAAGTGTCCCAGCTGTCCCCACCACGGCCTCGGGAGCACAGAGCTTGGTGGGAGAGGGGCAGGCTTGCTCAGCCAACTTTAATGCAATTAATCCAGGGCTGGAGGCTTAATTAAGTTCAAATGGTCGGGCATGAAGCAGCGTTTTCTGGATCGCTGTCAATAAATCAAACCCAAAAGTATGGATAAAAGGGGATGGAACACACAGGGCACACGGGCTGGTGAGCAGATGGGAGAGGGAAAGGGAAAGGCTCTGAGCAAAGCTGCATTGAGCCCTGGATCTGCCTGGGATCTGGGGGCTCTGCAGGGCTCAGGGCACTCAGTGCCTCACAGCTAATTTCTGTGGGAGATTACAATTTCCCTGGGAGATTAATGAGGCTGTCAGAGATGATGTTTTAAAATGGGGTGCTGCCCAGGAGAACAAGGAGATCCAGGAGGAAGAAATCAGCCCTGCTGGGTTTTCACACAGTTCTGGGCACCCACTGTTGGCAGGAGGGTTCACAGCAACCTGGGTACCCTGTGCTGCAGGACAGAGCTTGGGTTGTGCCCTCTGTGTCCCTGCTCCCCTGTGCAGGGGCAGCCTGCAGGGTGTCCATCACCCCAGGGACACCACAGACTTCCCAAGGAACTTCAGGTTCCCAAGGAGCTTCAGGTTTCCCGAGCTCTCCTCACATTCCTAGACAGAGGATCCTGTGAAGGGTTTTGCCTGAACGGACTCAGCCACCCTTGGGATGGAGCATTTCCCCGGGGAGCTCATCCCTGTGCAATCACTGAGCCGACAGGGCTTAATTTGTGCCGCTAATTAAACAGGGGTGGGCAGGGAGCAGAGGGGTCCCACAGGCTGGGAGCAGCCCCACAGCTGATGCCCTTTGTGTGTCCCCAGGTGTTCCAGCGGCGGGAGGACGGCTCCGTGAACTTTTTCCGTGGCTGGGAAGCCTACCGGGACGGCTTCGGGAAGCTGACGGGAGAGCACTGGCTGGGTGTGTGGGGCTGGCATGGCAAAGCACGGGGAGCTCCGGGGTTCCTTTGTGATGGACGGGACACCGAGACCCCCACCCATGGGCTGGGAGGGAGGGGCTGCAGCCCTGGGCACGCCATCCCCACACTCACCCCTTTCCCTCTGCCAGGGCTCAAGAGGATCCACCTGCTGACGGTGCAGGGCAGCTACGAGCTCCGCATCGACCTGGAGGACTTCGACAACGGCACCGCCTTCGCCCACTACGGCAGCTTCGGGGTGGGGCTCTTCTCCGTGGACCCCGAGGAGGACGGGTACCCCATCAGCATCGCCGACTACTCAGGGACTGCAGGTGGGCAGCGGGATGGGGGGCACATCCCCCATGGGCAGGGGGGGTCCCACAGCTGTGGTGGGGTTCACACAGGAATTAAGAAGAGGGAAGAGACAAGGATCTAACTCCATGTTTCAGAAGGCTAATATATTATTTTATAAAATAAATATTACTTATTTATTTATTAAATATTATTTTATATTCATATATAAACACAATATATTATATTTTATATACAAATAATAGCTATATAAAATAATATTTCTATTAAAATAATATATATTATTATATAGAAATAATATATAATATATAAATAAATATTTATATATAAATAATTTATATATATAAATAATATTTATACATAAATATATTTTTCTATAAATAGTATATATTTATAGAAAAAATATAAAATATATAATTTAATCTACAAGATAATATAAATATATAAATATATAATTTAATGTAAAATTATATTTATTATAAATATATATATTTATATTTATGCAAAATATAAATATTATTTATAATATATAGCGATATATATTATATTAAAACTATACTAAAACAATAGAAGGCTTGGACAGAATAGAAAAGGAATGAAAATGGAATGATAAAATCGTGTGACTGACCACAGTCCAATACAGCTGGACTGTGACTGGCCATTAGTTAGAAACAACAACATGAGACCAATCACAGATCTACCTGTTGCATTGCACAGTAGCAGATAATTGTTGTTTATATTTTGCTCCTGAGGCTTCTCAGGAGAAAAAAAAATTCCATAAAACATGTCTGTGACACACAGCCACCAAACCCCCTCGCTGGGGTGTTCCAGTGTCCCAGGGCGGCAGCACCAGCTGCATCCCTGTGGCTTTGGGGAGCTGGAGGTGGATGAAGTTGGGCATCTGCTGGTTGGGGATCTGCTGGAGGAGCCCCATGGGGCAGGGCAGGAGGTGCCCATCAGGATCTCCTTTCCCCTGGCACAGGTGACTCCTTCCTGAAGCACAACGGGATGAAGTTCACCACCAAGGACCTGGACAACGACCACTCGGAGAACAACTGCGCCTCCTTCTACCACGGCGCCTGGTGGTACCGCAACTGCCACACGTCCAACCTGAACGGGCAGTACCTGCGCGGCCACCACAGCTCCTACGCCGACGGCATCGAGTGGTCCTCCTGGACCGGCTGGCAGTACTCGCTCAAGTTCACCGAGATGAAGATCCGGCCCATCCGCGAGGAGAATTAGCTGATGGCATCTGCCCCCCACACCGTGCCCGCTCCCCTGCCCCTCCCCAGCTCCCTGCAGACCCACTCCCTCAGCTGCCACCCTCCTCATCCTCTCCGAGGGCTCGCCCACCTCTGAGGGGCTCCTGGGGAGTGACTTTGGCTCCTGGGCATCCAGAGGTGTTGCCAGACCTTTGCTCCCACTGCCATGACCAGGTGTCCTGGCCAGAGTGTGACCCACGGTCTGTGCTCGTGGCTGGGGCACAGAGGATGCAGGAGTTTGGGCAGAGGTGCCCAGCAGGAAGGAAAGGATGGAGGAGGGAGGGATGCAGCAGCCCAGGCAGGCTGAGCACCTCTGGTCACCTCTGCCCTGGGCACTGACACCTGGCAGTGGGCTCGCCAAGCTGGCAAGGGGCTGGGGGCATTGTCATGGGGAACCCCAGCCCTCCAAACCCCCAGGACTGGGATGAGGCTGCTGCAGCTCCCCCATGGTGCTACTGGTGATGGGGAGGCTCAGCTGGGCCAGCCTGACGTGCCAGCAATTCCTCCTTGGGCTGCAGAACGCTCTCCCCTGCCCCTGCAGGAGCAGCGCGGCTGGGGAGGGACAACCACCAGCTCCTTACTCCCCACTGCCCCTGTCCTGGCTCCTGGAGCCCCCCAGTGGGTCAGGACACCCCAAAGTGAGCCAGAGCAGCGCTGCCAGGACGCACACCCAGAACTGAGCACAGCACGGAGCTGCTTTGGCAGTGCTGGGCAAACAGGGAGCACGGCAAGGAAGAGGAGGAGGCGAGGAAGGCTCACTTCCCAACACAGCTCTGCCTGCAGTTCACAGCCCCTCCCTCCCGACCAGACCCACTGGATTCACATCAGACTTTCACCATGCAAAGGCTGTGACCTTTCCCCAGACCCTTTGGGCAGCTCAGCCCCATTTTCCAGTGAGCCCCCTCTGCTCACTGCTGGCCTGGACACTGCACTCTGAGCTGTGGCACTGGCTGGGCACCTGCAGATATCCAAAGCCTTTCATTTCCTCAAATCCTGTTAAGGTTTTGCAAAAGAGAAGCCCCGAGTGGGGCTTAGCATCTGCAGGGCCCTGATAACCGGGCAGCAGCACCAGGCAGGAGCTGCCATGGGACTGATGTCTCCTGCTGGCTCCCTGGAAGGACTCAAATGGGGGATTTTGTCCAAAAAAACTGAGAACCAAATGTGAGCAGACTCTGGACTGAGAGGGGAGGGGACAGACAGAGCCCTGCCACCCCTCACAGCATTCTCTGCCTGTGCTACAGCAGAGCCCTGCCCCAAGAAACAGCGTCAGACAGACAGATGGACTGAGGAGGGGAGGAAACTCCCCCTGTCTCCATTTCCAGGGGAGCTTAAAGCACGGGGAGATCAAAGGCTCAGCTTCCCAACTGTGCCAGGTTTGTACTTCCCTCTGTGAATCTCCTTTTTTTAAAGCCTTCCCCACCTCGGATCTTGTGCTGGACAAGATCTCTCACCCACTGGGTGAGTGTCTGTCTGTCTGCCCTGACAGAGAAACGGACAAACCATGCACTGGGATCACCACAGCTTTTTACTCTGCCAGAGAGATCCTTCAGAGCCCTCAGGGCAGGGAGAGCTCTGAGCGAAGGGCATCCAGCTCTAAGCACTCCATCCATGCCCAGAACGATGGGGACTGGGGGAACTCAGCAGGGGCATTTCTCAGCACAACAGCAGGAGCCCTGACAGCTTCCAAGGAGCTTCCTGCATTCCACTGGACCTTTCTGGAAAGGTTCCTGCCTGCACCCATCTTTACTTTTCGATCAGTTATTTTGGTGGGTTAGCTGTAGCTGGGTTTTCTGATGCTTTGGGCAGGAATGCACATGGAACCATGTGCTGGGTGGGAAGGCTCATCCCTCCCCCAGACCCCTCCCCTGGCGTTTTGCCATGCCAGGGAGGGAATGTTGTATGTTGGTTTGTTGGTAGCACATCCTTGTGTAACCGCCTGTGTCACCCAGGACCCCCCAGAGATTTGTTTTGACTTGCACGAGAGGTTTTTAATCCATGCCAAGACGCAGGATTTCCCAGGATTATTCCCAAGAGCTCAAGCATTGCTCCATGGCCCTGGATTAGGTTAAACCCATCTGTGGTGACACCTCCCTGGGAAGGGGTGGGCAGGGGTGACCGTGGGGCTGGGATGTGGCCATGGACCTTCCAGAGCAGCCCTGGGCCAGGCCGTGGTGTGTAGCAGTGCTGTGAAGTCTAGGTCGTGTGTGAGTGTGTCCAAAGCTGTACATGTGGACTTTCTAAACTCCTTAATAAAAGGATCTCATCGTTACTCACCGTGTGACAGCTGTGACAGTGCGGGGACACGGCCAGAGGGACAGCAAAGGGAGTGGCACTGAATCCCTGCAGCTCCTCGCTGTGCTGGGGGATGGCTCATGGCACAGCATCCCTGGGGACTTGGCCACCACACCAAAACCACTCTGCACAACAAGAGCTGGGACACCCAGGGGGCTGAGGAGGCTTCCAGGGCTCCAGCCCAAACCAAGGCCCTGCAGGACATTGGGGTGGCAGTGTCTGTGCCAAGGGGAAATGTCTGTGCTACCACACCAAAATCACTGCACAACAAGAGCTGGGGACACCCAGGGGGCTGAGGAGGCTCCCCAGGGCTCCAGCCCAAACCAAGGCCCTGCAGGACATTGGGGTGGCCTTGGGGCTGGGATGGTGGCAGTGTCTGTGCCACGGGGACCTGCTTGCATGGACAGAGCACCCAGCCATGCCCCAGTCCCTCCCTGCTGCCCACTCCAATTCCACTGCCAGGACACACCTGGAGGGGACAGCAGGGTGCCTTGGGGACCGTGTTCCAGCACTGGGGCCGTGTGTGCTGACCAGGGAGGGTGGGAGCACTCGGTCATGTCCATGTGGGGCCAGGCCTGGGCGGGTTTGGGGTCTCCAGTGGTGCCCGTGCACACAAACAGCTGGGTGGGACCCCCAAGAGCTGCACACAGGACACACCACCCAGATGATGGGGGACAGATGAGAGCCTGCATCCCTGCAGCACCCCTGACAGCTGCCAGGGACACAGGGCCGGCTCCCAGCTGCTCTCCAGATGAGGCAGCAGACAGCAGCAGCGCGTTAATGAGCGGCGTGGCTGTGTTCCCATTGTGGCAGCTCCACCAACCCCTGTCCCCTCCGTCCCCGAGGGTCCCACCCTCCTCTCCCCGTGGCCACACGCCCAGGGGTGACCTGGCAATCAGCGCCCGTGGCTATTTAATGGCCCAAGGTGGGTCCTGCCCATCCGGACACAGGGAGGACAGAGAGGTGCCAGGGGAGGCAGCACTGGGCAGAACCGAGGGGCAGAGGTAAGTGACTGGTGCCCCTGTGTCTGTCTGTCTGTCTGTCCTTGCCTTACACCCCTGCCTCAATGGGCAGCACAGCCAGGGAGCAGTGAAAGGCTGGGGGAAACAGCTGGGGACCCACCCTTGGATCCCAGGACGGGACTCAGAAATTTGGATCCCTGATGGGAAACAGGGAGCAAAAAGGGAGAGAGCAGAACAGAGGGAAGGTGCAAAAAAGGTAGGGGTGAAACCGAAGTGAAACCTGCGGGCTAAGGAGTGTTGGGAAGAGCAGGCACGGGCTTGAGTGCACCTGGGTCTGGTGCAGGAGTGAGAAACAAACTCCTTGGGCAAGGGTGGAGCAGACAGCCTGGCCCACAGCACCTGCAGCAGCTTTTAAGGCACTATCCCCAGATTAATAATAATAATAATAATAATAGTAGTAGTAGTAGTAGTAGTAGTAATACCACCTGTTTCCTCTTTCTGGGAAGAGGAAGGGAAGGCAGGGGGGCGCTCGGACTCTCTCTGGGGCTGGGCGCTGCTGCAGGAGGAGCAGCGAGTGCTCGGGGGGTTCTAGCAGGGCTGGTTTGGGGGGCTGCAGCAGGCATGGGGAACAGCCCAGGGCATCCCCTGCTCCCCTGACATTGCCTCCCCTCCCTGTGCTTCCCCCAGATGAGAGCACCCTACTCGCTGTCCTGCCTGTTCCTGCTGAGCCTGGGCGCCTGCTTCCCCCCGGGCGAGCGCTGGGAGCCGGCCCAGCCCGGGGAAGGGGCTCTGCTGGGTCCCGGCTGGCACACGGAGGGCCGGGGTCCCGGCTGGAGGGCAGCCCCGAAGCGGCGGAGGAGCGAGGAGGAGCGGGACGCGCTGCTGAGCCTCGCCCGGGAGCTGCTCGGGACGCGGCCGGGCCGGAGCGGCGGCCCCGAGGCGCTGCCCGCGGGAGGGGAGAAGCGCAGCGGAGCCCTGGGCAACCTGGCGGAGGAACTCACCGGCTACAACAGGAAAAAAGGGGGCTTCACCTTCCGCTTCGGGAGATGAGAGCGTGGACTGCATTCCCCACCTCCTGCGGGTCACCCCGTCCCGTCCTTCCCCTCCATCTCACCTGGGTTTGCGTGGAAAAAAAGGATATTGGGTTTTGCTGCTGGGGGTCACCTCGTCCTGTCATTCCCCTCCATCTCACCTGGGTTTGCATGGAAAAAAAGGATATTTGGTGGTGTTGCTGCTGGGGGTACCTTGGGAAGGGGGGATGCTGCTTTTGCCCCACTCCCAGCTCAGCTCTAGATCTCCCATCCCTCTTCCCGACCCATGCAATGGAAGAAGAGGAGGGTGGCTGGAGGAGAAATTACCAAATCCTTTCCCTGACCACATAGAGCTTCTGCTGGGACACAGGGAAAGGGGCTGGTGCTGGGTCTCCAGTGCTGGCAGAGAGCAGGGTGGCACAGGGGCATGGGCAGAGCAGGGGCGGCACAATGGGACAGGCAGTGCCAGCAGGGGTGGCACAATGGGACGGGCAGTGCCAGCAGGGCCAGGCAGCAGGGCTGGAGGGTTTACAGCAGGATGCTGTGGTGCTGACAGTCCCCAGGGACTGTTTGTAGTCCAGGTCCAACCATCAGGGAGGAGAGGGTCCCTCAGAGCTCTCCACCGAGCTGCTGCTCTCCCGCCTATTAAGGGAAAGTCCCTCCGGCAGCAAATTCTGCTTAGTGTCAAGATGCCTCTCGCACGAGGCAGCTCCTGCCTGCAAAACCAGGGCAGAGCAGCAGGGTTCGAGAGAATCTTGTCCTTAGCAACCCCTGGAGTGAGCACAGAACCCTGCCCTGGCACCACCAGCCCTGGCACAGCCCCACAGCCCTGCCCGTGCCCCACACTCCTCGCCAGGGTGAGATTGTGATGCCTGACCTTCGATGTTCTTGTCACCACTCAGCTCCTCGGTCAGCCTGGCCCTTCCCAAAGCCTTCCTGGCCTCCTCACCATCTAACCCAGCTGGAGCTACTGCAGAAGGACTGAAACAAGAACTTCTGACCACTGAGAGGTGCTCAGTGTCACTGGTGCTCCAGCCACCATCAGTGCAGCTTTGGGGACCATTAGCCCCAAAAGCCACCACAGGAGGAGCCCCAGCCACTGCCTTCCCCTCTTTTGGGCAGATTTAGCTGTGCCAATCCCGGTGTTTTCTCTGTGCCTGCCAGAGATAGCAGCAATCAGAGCTCTAACTACCTGCTGCAGGCACTAACAGCAACTCACACACTGAGCCACGGCTGATATTTCATTGCAGGCACAGAAATGAGCCTGGAGATGATTTGCAAGCGCTGAATTGCACCCTCAAAAATCAGAGACCGTGGCAGGACTTGGTTGGGGGAGTAAAAAGATTTAAAAAAAAAAAAAAAACCTAAATCAGGCTGCAAGAGGTGCATTGTAATATCCATCAGGCAGACAGAGCACTTAATGCAGTGCTGCGTGAGCCCCTATGGCAGCAGAGCAGCGGCTGGGGCTGAATGGAGGGGGAACAATCGTGAGGCAGCAGGAGCAGGGAGCAGTGGAGGCACAGGACAGGCTCACCCAGGTCTGAGGGACACGGACAGTGCCGGGTTTGCCCTCAGGTGAGGATGGTGATGGCTGTGAAGGTGAGGATGGTTTGCCCTCAGGTGAGGATGGTGATGCCTGTGAAGGTGAGGATGGTTTGCCCTCAGGTGAGGATGGTGATGACTGTGAAGGTGAGGATGGTTTGCCCTCAAGTGAGGATGGTGATGGCTGTGAAGGTGAGGACGGGCATTCCCTCTCCTGCAGCCCCGAGCATCTCGCACTGGGGAGCACAGCAGGGCCACCCAGGGCACTGAGCCCGCACAGAGCCGCAGCCCAGGCACCCCAAACCCATCCCCATCCCTGCATCCCTCCCATCCCTGCATCCCTCCCAGTCCCGCCCCGGTTTGGATCGGGACGGCGGCGCCGCCTCACGCAGCGCAGACGGAGCTGTATCGATGTTTCCATGGCAACCACTTCCCCCTGCCCCTCTCCCTTTTGAGTGTTCAAACCATCAATAAACACGCACTGATCAATTTTACCCTGCGCTGGAGCCGGGGGAGGGAGGCAAGGGAGGAAGGGGAAGAGTTCTGGTGTAACTCAGGGTTAGTGAGGGCTGGTAAATCCCCGGCTTTGCTGTGATGGATCTTTGCAGGGGAAAGCGGCACTGACTGCTGCGGGAAGGGAAAGGGAACCTGCTGGGCAATGCTGTGGCTGCGGGGATGCCTGGGCTCCTGCACTCCAGTCCCGGAGAGGAACAGGCTCAGAACAGCCTCATAAAAGCTCTCACATAACGAGGCTTTGATTGATGTGCAATAACCTCTGTAGAACTCACTGAAAATTGGAGCACTTACCTGGCAGGTGGGATGAGGTTGGGCTCAGCCCTCACGCCTCAGGGCTCCTTGATGGGCGGCTAGGTGCCAGCAGGGCATTGCCATCACCCTCCTCACAGCTCCTGCCAGGCTGTGCCATGGGGCAGGTGAGGGGCCATGGCATCCCTGAACTGCCCTGAGCACACCTGGAGGTGCCTGGGAAGAGGCAGCATTCCAGGCTCTGGGTTACTGCTCCTTGGTGATTATTGCTGGAGAGGGAGGTAAAAGTGAATGGAAAACAACTGCCTGGAGCCTGGGGGTGTAGCTGGGAGGGAGGAGGGGGGAACATGCCAGGAACGACCCCTGAGGGGCTGAATGCCCACCCTGCACACTGCACACATCATCTCCCACAGGAAGCTGCACCCCTGGCCAGATCCTCTCCTCCTGAGGGACACCCAGACCCTGAACATCCCTGAGAGGTGGAGAGCTCAGAACTCACCCACCCACAGGGAGCTGCATCAAACAGGCCCTGTATTCCTCTGCAGGAGGGCAGAGACAGCCCTGCAGGCATTGCCAGCACAGCTGGGACTGCCCATGAAGTGCCCCCTTAACCTTCCCTGCCTTCACAGCCCTTGGCCCTCCCCTGGCCTCTGCTCCACTCCCATGGGCTGCCCCTCACTGCTCCCCCAGCCCTGGCAGAGCTGCAAACACACACACAACAGGAACAGCAAATCTCAAACACAAAGGATGCTCTGCAGAGAAGAGCCTGGGTTAACTGCAGCCCAGGGACTCTGGGTATCATAACTGGGCCATGCAGGCTGCAGGAGCACAGGTGGGAGCTTCACAGCAGAGTAGATGCCAGGACAAACACAGAACCCTCAACAAGGGGGTGAATGCAGCACAGCCTGGTTTGCAGGTCAGCTTTCTGCTGAGCTGGATCTGCCAGGAGAACAGCCCTGAGCCCAGGCTCAGCACTGACATAACTGAGGGCTGTCCTCACCCACAGCTTTAGGGGCACTGGCACTGCCAGGGCACCAGGACTGATCAGGAATTGATCTGGAGCATCATTTCCAGCAGCCCACCCAGGCCAGGTCTCACCCTTGGCCAAGGAGTGTCCCACTCTGCTGCCAGCTGCTTTTAGTGCACAGGTGATGACAGGAACCCTCTCCTCAGAGCTGACACTGTGCTCAGGTCCCTTTTCCTCTATTTCCATTTGTGGAGGGATGAATGTCAGCCAAGGGAAGAGGCTGTGGCTGTCCCTGACCATTCTGGGGGACAGGCACACCTGGAAACACCACTGGCCCAGCCAGCCTACCATAAAAACATGGGATTTGCAAGAAAGAGTGAGCATAAATCAGACATTTTACATCTCGTGACAAGCAACTTCCCAACAAAAAGCAAGACGACATTAAATGAAAACTTAAAAGAGCGAACATTGTAATTTCAAAGACACGAAAACCAAAACAAAACCACAAACACAGCTATTTTTCCCCCAGAGCACTCTCACTTTCAAGCTCAATAGCCTTGAAAATTGGAGCAATCAAACTGTTAAATGCATCGATCTGTTAAATCAACTCCTACTGTACTCAGCTAAATTTAGCCTTTAATCCCCCCTCTCTCACTCCCAACACCAAAGATCCAGGGGCTTTCCCCAGCCAGGCCAAGCAGCCTCTGCCTTCCCACGACACCACAGAGCAGTCCCTAAGCCAGCAGGGATGGAAATCACCAGCAGGGACAGCATTTGGGGCAGGTGAAGCTTCCCCATCAGCCCAAAGCTACTCACCATAGACAAGTTTGGACACCAACCTTGGCCAGGGTGTTGGTCACAATCCCACCCACAACTCCCTGAGTGCTGCAGACCCCTCTGTTGTGCCTCTGCCTGGCCAAGCGCCGGCCAATAATTTTGTTTATATTCACCAGTGCATCCTCCTGCTTCTCCATCACCTTCTTCAGCCTCACCAGCAGCCCAAGGTTTCCCCTCAGCCTTGCTCCCCTTCAGCCAGGACCCACAGATTTCACCAGGCACTTACTAAAGGGATTAGAAATGCAGAGAACTGGGTTACAGCCCTAAAACACCACTGTGGAACTGTGGGACACCACACACTGTCACCTGCCCTTGTTTTCCTCTCATCCTTTTTTAGTCTTGAGCATCTTCAATAATCAAAGCAAAGGCTGATTTTAGAGGCTGCTCAGTGCCTGGAAATGTCCCTCCCCCGAGGTTTGCTAGAAAGGCTGAAGGGAAACAGAAAATAAGAATGGGCAAGAAATGAGGGAGGGAACTGCATGAGGAGAGAAACTCATGGGTCATTTCAGAGCAGAGGAGGAGGAGGAGGAAAACACATCAGCAGCTGAATTATACAGAATACAAACCATTAACAGAAGAAAAGTTTAGTCAAATCTCTGATATAAATCTCCTTGAAGACAACAGCAAAGTCTCGGATTTAGAAGAGGTGATGACACAGTCTTACTCTGCGTATCTCTTTTCTCTCCTGGCTTTTCAGAGCCAGATCAAAGAACATGGGAAGGGGCTGCTGGCCTGGCTCTGCCCACCCCACTGTGCTGAAGGGTCACAGTGAACCCAAACAACAAACTCCTGATTTTGGATGATTCTAAGGGGAGTCAGCTGGGTTGGAAAACCCTCACTTACAGACAAACACCAGTTTTCCTCAACATTGATTTATTTTTAAATATACTACGCAAGAGAGACTGGAATAAAAAACAAATCAAAAAAATGGAAATAGAGAAAGAGAGAAGAACTGGAAGTCATGTACAGAAACAATCTGTACTGGACTAAATTAAAGGGGAAACGGCCCCCTTAAGTATCACAGAGATGAAGGACAGAGCTATTTACACACTGTAAAAAAGACAAGTCTACAAAAGTGTGTAATAACGAGATACAAATGTATAATATAGTGGCACAATATGTTATCAAAGTAAAAACAGTACCTCCAGGAAAGAGACAATTCAAGGGTTGGGGTTTTTCTTACATTTTTAAAGGCAGCCTGTGGCAGAAGTGTGTATTTTCTTTTGAACATTTGTCACATGTTAAGTCATGGCTGTTTGTGAGGGTGAGAAGTGGCATGAACACACACGAGTGAACTACTAGAAATCATATACAAAACAAACAGTTCCAAAGAGAACAGCATAAAATACAATTGAAGGCAATTAGTGTTTAAGATACACAAGAGGGGTCACGAGTTACAGGGGAACAGAAAATGGGAAATGTGTTTTTTCTCATGTTTGGAACTGTTAAGAGGAGTTAAATTGCACTGTTAATAGCCCTAAACCTTGTTCTTTCACTATTGTCACCAGTCACAATTAGCTCCCAGCATTAATTGGGAAGGTCACAGGACCTTGGCAAGGAAGGCCTGGAGTCCTGCTGACAGCATGTTGTTTTCATGGCAGTTTTCTGGGGAGATGCACCCAGAAAAGGATCTCAGATCTGCAGTCTCACAGATCCTTGTTTGATGCTGGATGGAACCAGGCTGGCATGAGGGTGGGAATGCTTTCAACCCCAGAGCACTGGAGCTCCTGCCAGGGGGTTCCAGTGGCACAGAAAGGGAGACACCGCAGCCCCCCAAAGCTCTGCAGGAGTGCAGGGGCCAGGCTCCATCTCCCTTCACTAAACAAACAGCTGGAAATTCAATGGAGGCACAGCCCAGCAGCTCTCACCCACTGCGAGGTGCAGGCTCAGCCAGAACAGCAGCTGGAGGCACAGCTGGATGGGGACGGCTCACCCTGAGCCATCTCCTCCCTCTGCCACCCAGAGCTGCTCAAGCTCTGTGACCCCACCCCAAAGACCAGCCCTGTTAGTGTCAGCCATCACCAGTGCCACATCCTCCTCCTGGCCTTCTCCAGGCCTGCTCTGCTGCCCAGGGAGGGCCACAAACAGGCTCCAGGGCTGGGACACCAGCGGGTGCTGCCTCCAACACTGTGAGCCCAAGCAATCCA
Organism: Zonotrichia leucophrys gambelii; assembly: GCF_028769735.1. Lineage (NCBI taxonomy): Eukaryota > Metazoa > Chordata > Aves > Passeriformes > Passerellidae > Zonotrichia > Zonotrichia leucophrys. Next base: position 4,739,077 of record NC_088186.1, read on the forward strand.
CTGGAGCTCAACAACACTGAGAAACCACTGAAAACACAGAAACCAAGGGGAGCAGGTGCAATCAGAGGAAGAATTTGGGCAATCATCACTTGTAGCATTATGTCATTGAAAAAAACCTTACATTAATAATTTTCCCCCCTTCCCTCCCAAGCACCAAATCTGTTGCATTAGGGTCAGGTAAATGTCAGACTTGGGCCAGGACCATGTGCTGGGCAAACTCTCCCAAAAAATGCAATGGGTATATTGCAATCCAAACACTCATCCTCATGTACAGGGGGGCAGAGGAGGGGACAAAAATGCAGTACAAAGTCCTCCTGAGGAGGATGTCATCTCAGTGTCCAACAGTCTGGTTTCAGTCTCAACAGTCTGTCCAGAACAATAAAATATTAATAAAAAGGCATGGTGTGACATCAGCATTTAGACTTGTAGTCCACAAGGCAAGAACTCCACAGATAAGACGATTACAAGTATATGAAACACAGGGAATGTGGGTTCAGAGGGTGGGAAGTGCCTCCTGAACACAGCCCTGCCCTTTGGAGCTGGGGTGTCCATTCACAGTCTGCATCCTTGGCACAGCCCTAACCCCAACACCCCTCTCCTTTGTCAGTCCACACCTTACTCTCTCCACAGCTGGCTTTGGCCCATTGTGATTGATTGATTGATTCATGGTTTGTTTTCCAGCCTGGTTTCTTGCTACCTCTGGACGATGTCGCTGATTTCTTTCACGGAGCTGAGCAGTTTGCTGAAGTCCTGGGTGGCGGCGGGGCCGCCGCCAGCGCTCGCGGGGCAGATCTGCAGCTCCCTCAGGTTGTTCTCCAGCTTATTGATGGCCTCCCGAAAGGCAAATTTGTTCCTCATCTGCTGGATGGAGTCCACGTAGCTCACGCAGAAGGTGTAGAGGTTCTTGCCAGCCTCCAGGACGGCGCTGTGGCTGGCCATCTGCTCAGAGTTCTTGCTGATGGCGAGCCGCAGCGCCTCGGTGCTCTCCAGCACCACCCCTTTGGTGATGGTGCCGCTGGCAATCCTCTCCGGGGGCTGCCGGGTCTTCCTCAGCGAGACCCTGGTGGATATGAGGGGGATGAAGGCTGTGGATGACGGCTGGTCCCCGCCTGGGGCAGAGGGGATGGATGAGGAGGAGGCAGCTGGGGTTGCTGTGCTCAGCAGCAGCTTTGTAGAGGATTGTGGCTTTGGTACAGAGGGGATCCCCAGCTTTTTCACACCTTCCCCTGACTGGTTTGGCTTGACAGCATCACTGCCTGCAGCCTCTCCAACCTGAGTCAACTGTTTGGATTTCGGCCCAGACACCACATCTGCTGCTGCTTCATGGCTGGGACTGTGAGAAACCTTCCCAGGCTTGGCAATGGAGGATGAAGACAGTGGGAGAGGAGGGGCTGGTTTCAGCTTCGATAACTTCCCTTTGTCCTTCCCTGCCGACTCCGAGGGCTGCTTGAGCCTCCTCAGGCGTGGCTCCTCAGAGGAGGCTTTGCTGGCCCCCACGAACCCAGCAGGGTTGGGTTTGGCAGCAGAACCTTGGTCCATCATCACAGTGGTACCTAAGGCACTGGATTTGACTCCATCATCCTTGTGGAGCCCGCTGGAGGAAGGAGGGGCTGCAGGCTGCCTACGGCCAAGTTTTGGTGTCAGGGTGGGAGGGCTGGAGCCAGGGCTGGACTCTGCATCTTTGAACACATCATCAGCAGTCTCTTCATTCTTCTTAAGCAGCCGTGGAGGAGGGGTGACTGTTCCCCTGACAGCAATTTCAGCCTTGGTCTCGTTCGCCCGTTTCCGAGGCAGCGCCGGCTTCTCACTCTTGTGCCCCCCGAAAGTGGAGGAATCAAACTGGCGTCCCGTGGACTGCAGATCCCGAGGCAGTGTCACAGATTTCCACTCTGTGTCCTTGGCTCCATGGGGCACACAGGAGGCTGAGCAGGACCTCAAGAAACGCTTGCTGGAGTTGGAACTGCTCTCCTCCTCAGCAGCCACCCCTCGGCTGCTGCTCATCGTGCTGGACTTCTTCCGTAGGTGGGGAGATAAGAACCCAGAGTTGCCAGCCACGACCCCGTTGGTGACACCAGCCCCATTGCTGGGGCTCTGGAACTTGGAGGGCTCAGCTGTGTCTGCAGAGGGGGCAATGAAAGCTCCATTCCCAGCATCCCTGCACTCCTCCTCCCCGCCCGCCCTGCGCTCCGAGTGTCCGTCCATCTCCCTGAAGGAGCTGCTCCTTTTTGGAGGGGTGGGGGCAGTTTTCTTCTTCTTCTTGATCAGGGCACTGAAGAGGTTGTGCTTTTTGTCTTTTGGGAGCAGCCGCTCATCTTCATTCAAACTGCTCTCCAGGGCCACCCTCTCCTTCCGTGGGAGCAAGGGGGAAACAGCAGGTTCATGATCCAGGAGGTCTGCAAGGGAAAAGGGAAGTTTTCTCAGCATTGCTCAAAGAGCCAGAATAAACTATTTTCCTACAGGATCCAACCAGTGCAGCACCTCCAAAAGCTGCAGGTTCTCTAAACAGACACAATTTCAGAGCAGAAATAAATCAAGTGCAGCCAAACTCAAGCCTAGACTGAACATGGTCCATGATTCTGCATCCATTCATTCCTGAGGTGGCTGCCAAACTACTTTCCCTGTGGGGGTTTCTGACTGGAAGAGTGACATACAAACACAACATGTTTGTGTTCAGATTCCCCTCCTCACATCTGGAGATTTGTCTAAACTTCACACTGTGAAGAAGATAAATAGGAAGAAGCCTTTGCTTTAGTCCCTGTGCAATTGCTGTCTTTTGAATCGCTGACCCTCTGAATTAATAAGGCACCTCCATAACCCACCTCCATCCCCAGGCTCCTCGTTCATTTTCCTGATGTCATCCTTTGTGGGGAATGGAAAGGACTGTTTCATGAGCAGAAATGGAGATCAAGCTATGACACTTCAGGTCGTAGCACAGGGAAGATGCTCAGCTTTGTACAGCAACAGAGAAAAGGGGCAGTGCCAGCCTCCTCCAGCAGCGCTGCTGCAGAGGGAAGCCAGGGGGTGACCCTCTCTCCACTTACAAGCAGTACTTAAAAATGAATAATGGTTTATAATAAATTCATAGAGAGTCCTGAAGGTCTCTGTGCTTGACTGACAGAGGGGCTCGTTCCCAGGCCAGGCACTCCAATGGCATTCTAATCCAAAGCAGGAATGCCTGCAGGGCAGCATATACATTTACAGCTTGACTAGGCAGCAAGAAGGGAGATGAAGCAGAGTCATAAGGAAGGATGTTTCTTAGTCACAAACTGGTGATCATCATGCTATGGGTAGGATTTTGGCTGAGGAATGGATTTTGGTTGAGGGGAGAGAATTTGAAAAGAAAATATTTGTGTAGTTTGAGAGGGCAACATGTTTTGCCCAAGAACACTGCAGTTCCACCATTCCCATGGGATTCAGGGGGACAGGGACAGCCAGAAGAGCCAGATCATGGCCCTACTGAGTACAGACACAGTAGAGGTGCAGAAATCCAGAGAAAACTAGCAGCTAGCACTAAGGATCAGCTTCCAGCTGCTGGACTTGCTATGGAAACACTGACAATTGGAAGGGAAACTGCAATAAAACTTTATTGTGAAAAAATTTCTTCCACAGTAAAGAATGAAATGATTCCCAGCATAATGTTAAAATCGTATTATGCCTGCTGTACTTTAATTTCTCAAAGCTCTCAAGTATTTAAATGAAATTATTTTAACTTCAAAAGCTTGTAATAATAGGCAATTATATTTCCTATATATGGTAAATAACCTTCCTGCCTGAGTCACTGATACTTTCTTTTTTCATCATTTAAAATCCCCTTTTTCCCTCCCCTCTGCCCAGATGTACTTTGGTTACTGACACACGTACCACTGGGTGAATCTGACATTACACAAAAGAGGTCAGTCTCATGAATGGTCAGAAGAGGCAGCCTCAACAGGAGCTGCAAAAAACCCCACTGCATTTCATTTTACATTCTTGTTTTTCCCACATAGAGCTAGACACAAATCTCCTGTACTCATTCAGCCTTTTACCACTGCTTTTATTACCTTGGAATGGAAGGTAAGTGCCTGAAAAAACTGATTGGAAGTTTAATTTTATGGAAGAGTCTGTAAATACCTCTTTGTCCCTCGCTGAAATTATATTTGGTGCCTGCCAAGAGTAATACACTTCTGTGCTGCAAGCACAAATCTGGTAGGATGGAACAGTGAAGAAACCTCCCTTATGGGGCTTGCTAAACCCAAGCTATCACCCTGCTTTAAATTATGCAGTGTGGTAGTGTAAAGTGGCTTGAACACAGCAGATTACCCAGCACTCAGATGCAGTGGGAGATCCCACTGATAGCTCCTGCCAGGGAATGGGAAGAGGATATGATCAGAGAGCTCTGTGCTCAGGCTCTGGTCTTTGGGGAGCTGCAGGCAACAGCCATTAAGTTAAAAGAACTCCAAGGGCTTCTCTAAGCAACAGCAGGGAGATCACCAGTCCCTCAGCCAGTTAAGGATTCACACTCCCAGCTGCTGTGTGTATCTGGCTCCAGAATTAACAGCCCACCTTGGCAAAAACTAATAAAAGGAGCTCTGGACCCAGGACGGCAAACTCAGCAGCCTGTCACCCAGAAACACAGCGAGATGGCACCTGTGATTAGGCACAGCTTTGCCTACGTGAGGGCCTGGAGCTAGATGTGCATTTTGTTTCCCCCTGTATTTCCTGAAGGAATAATGACTTTAATTAAAACCTACCACACTCCCCCTGGCCTCGAGCATGAGCAGTCTCCAAGCCCTCGTTGGCATCTTTGCTTTCTGCAGCTCTCCTCGATGTTCGCGTTTTGGTTGGCAACTCTGGGGCTTGCAGGAAATTGCTCACTACACTCCTCATGCCCTTCTTTCCCAGCTCCTTCTCCACCTCTGCAAGGCACAGAAGAAAAACAATATCTGCAATCAACTGGAGATAAAAAACTATTGCTCTGTTTGGAATTAATAGCACAAAAGAAAAGTGAACAACACAAAACCGGGGTTCCTTGGGGTAGTTCAGCCATTTAGACCTTTAAAATGAGATGGTTGCCCAGAAAAAATACCCATGTAAACAAATAACTGCTTTCCACATCATTTACACCAGGTAGTAGAACACAGGACTGAGTTTCACAGCAAAGCAATCTATGAATAACAGCAGAGTTAAGGATGCAGTCAGCCCTGACCTCACCCCTGGTACTGCTGGTCCAGCAGGGACCCAGACCTACCATCAGATATGCTGGACTCCTGAAACATCGTTTCAAAGGCCTGATGGATCTCAGCAAAGGATGGTCTATCAGAAGGACTCCACTGCCAGCCTGAAAAAAAGCACAGCACCACTCAAATCTTCCCTCCAGCAGCAGACACTCACTCAGTACCCTGCACCAACAGGAGCCAGAAATCACAGTTCCCTTCCAATACACTGAGATAAAATACTGACATGAAAATGTGATTTACAGAGTGCTGAGTGTCTGCAACCACTTTGGCTCAGTGACAGCTGCAGACACCCAGCACTCCCTAAATCAGGTTTTGGTGTCAGTGTGTGACAGTAGGTGCTGAGCACTGCTGGGGAAAGTGCAGGGCACTGAGTCACGTACCAAAAGGCCACAGTGAAGAGTCACAGTCTGTCCTGCAAGAAGCCAAATGAAGCTCCTGCTTCATCCTTGGAGCACAAGCTTTTCTTTAAGTTGTCAGGAAAAAGGAGACAAAGGAAGCATTGAGATCCACAACAAATCTCCTCTCTGGGCCTGTGGGCTCCCAGCAGAGATGAACAGCTGGTTTCATAGCATGTTCATCCTCTAGAGAAAGCAGTTTTAACCAAACACTTCCACACAGCACTGCACCTTCCCTGATACTGGCAGGGGACTCTCATGCCTTGTGGTACACAGCCAGACCCCTGCACTTTTATTGCACCCTTGCAGAGCTACAAAGCAGCATCTGCAGGGCTAAGAAACACTTACATGCTCTCATGAGCTCATAAACTTTCTCAGGACAGCCTTCAGGACGCTCCATACGATAGTCCTTCTCCAACAGCTCATACACTTGAGACAGGTCAATCCCAGGGTAAGGGGACATACCATAGGTTGCAATTTCCCACAGCAGAACACCAAAGGCTGCAGTAAAGAACAAGAGAGAAGAAAAAAAAAAAGAGAGAGAAAAAAATCAATAAGCTTTGTTTTCATGTTGAATTTGAGAGGATGTTTAGTGGGAGTAGTCACTAAACAGTGCTGCACACTTAGACCAGCCCTGGGTGGCTCAGATCCCATGCTCAGCAGCAGCTTAAATGTTAAAGAAGCGTAACAAGGCTCTCCGTCAGCACAGACAAGTCTCCTGCGATATGACAGGGTAGAATTAGACTAATTTTCAATGTATCAGTTGTCTCCAACCTGAACGCCTTGAGATCCTTCAAGTCCTATTAGAGGCACAATTAAGAGACTTCACAGTGGATTAGCTGAAACTGCTTCACTGCTGCACTGCAGTCGCTCCCTCAGTGTGACAGCTCCTCTCATTTGCAACCTCTCCCTGGAGGACTCGCACATTTTAATAGCTCAGTGTTTTTGGGGTGCCCTTGTTTAGCTGCAGTGTGGTCTGGAAGGGGAATTTGGGAGGCAGCAGTGAGTGGAAAGTTTGAGCAGCTGCTACCAACGAGATACGGTGAGGGTGAGACATTTTGGGCCCAGGGAAAGCTGAATAGGAAAAGGGAGAGCACAAAAAGGGTCTTGGAACAGGCATTCAAGTGGCAGCAGTCAGTGGGGATGCAGGTCAGCAGCGGGGTCAGGCAGCTAACCCAGGAGTCAGGCACACAGAATAAACCCAACACCAGTTCAACAACCTGCATGTAATTAGTTCAGTCACCCTATTCTGTTCTTAACCTGAAGAGAAAGCGATTACAATTCTGCATAAGTAAGGAAATCACATCACATTACATGGCAACGCCACCAAGGGCAATTTACATTAGACATTGCTGTGCACAATTTTCTTTGATTGCTGTCTTGAGGCAGTGAGGTGAAAACATCCAAACCCTGGCGTGCCCAGCAGCAGCCCTGGCCTCTGGGGACAGCTGATCTCTGATGGGATCCCAAAGTCCACTGCCCCAGCTCTGCTCCCTGAGGTTACATTAACCCTCAATAAAGATACCCCATATTCCTCTGGGATCTTTCCTCACTCAAATACTCTGTTATTGAAAGGCACCACAGCAGTACAGCAACATCCTAAGATTGTGGCAGACACTCAGCAGCCAACACCACATGGAAACCCAAAGCAGCAGAAACATCTTCATCAGCAATCACATACTCCTTTGGGGGCTGCTTTGGCTTTTCCTCCTCCATCTAGGAAATATTTTACACATCACCCATCCACCTAAAAGTTTCTTCAACATAAAACCTTTCTCTGCACATTTTCACCCAAACTGCAGAAAACTTCATCTCTGCTTCACTACTGTCTGTTGGTTTATTCATAGAAGATGCTCAGGATATCATTTTCCAAGTGCCTTTGGGACCACATTCCACAAACCTCTATCTCATGTCACTGGGCACTTTTGAGAATTTGACCAACAGCTATTGCAGAGATATAAAACCCAAAGAAATGTACTGATAAAAGTACAATGAGATTTTCTGTGGTCAGATTTGATACAATATAGCTCAATTTAGCTAAGTCTACTCTTATCACCAGCACTTCAGGGCTCTTCAATAACCATTTGTCATCAAATTTTCCCTCTGCTTCTCCTCATCTCATTCCAAAGATTATTCCTTTAAAATGCAGAAAGACAAGCTTGGAGCTATCACTAGACAGATACACACATAATTATTTTTTTAACATAAAGGACTAAAGAATCTGGTTCATTTTAAGTAGTTAGAAAGTTTTTGGCTATATAATAATGTATCACTTCATAGTCCTGTGCCAGAACCCCATCAAGGCAGTAGCACTGGTGCACTTCAGCCCCATTTCTGTAAAAACTACAGTACCCTTTACTTTTCATATTTGCTAACTCAAATATATATAATCAGGTGTGCATTCTTTGCTGAGACTGCCTAAGCAGAGATCAGTTCCTGCACTCTGACAAGCTCACAGAACAACGTTGCCCAAACCAGGGAACTTGCTGCTCCCTCCTGAAATGTTCCAAACAACCTCACTTCCCAGCCCTGGAAAAGAACACTATCATCTGCATTAATTTCCCATGCAAATTCTTACCCCAGACATCGGATTTGATGGAGAACTTGTTGTAGGCCAGGCTTTCTGGTGCAGTCCACTTGATGGGGAATTTTGCTCCAGCGTGGGCAGTGTAGGTGTCACCCGTCATTAACCTGCTCAGGCCAAAGTCTGCCACCTTCACCAAGTGGTTCTCCCCTACAAGGCAGTTCCTGGCAGCAAGGTCCCTAAAAAGAAGAGGCAAAAATAGGCAATGAGAATTCTTTACCATCTCACTTTTAGCAATAGCAAGGCAGCCTGCTGTTCCCGAAGAAACCTGGGCCTGTGTGATTATTTTGATCCAAATATTACACAGAAATTCTGGAGTTACATGCACACACACAAGAGGGAAAGTTATTTTCCATTCCCTCTTCGTAAGACTGTCATCCCAATTTTTTTTTTCTTCTAATTTGAAGTGAGAGCTTCAAGAAGCCCCCTCACTTTCAATAAAAGCTGCCACCCTCAGGATAAAAATATTTCAAAGAAATGTCAGTGCTCAAGTTATCAATAGCTGGGGATGAGCACTGAATAAACTGAGTTTCAATTCCTCACTTCTTGCCCACCTCTGTAGCACTTCAGTCACCCCAGCCTTTCTCCAGAACTCCTTTTCCAGTCCTTGCTTAAGGACCAGGATGAGTTCCTAGTCCTGTTCTTTCTCCTCCCAGGTGTACACCTTTCACAACACAACTTGTTCACAACCAGCATTTGGCCTTTGCAAATCTGCTGGAGCCTCTGTTATCAGTGCTGGCATTTTCAAAGGACTGGGCAAAAAGCACAGATTTAACTTTTTCTCCGTATTTTTTTCCACCACTGGCCCCGCCCTGGCAGGTGAGAGATGTGCACATTGCATTTGCCACTTCTCTGGTTTGTACACGCTGTTTGCATCCTTGGAAATGCTTCAGGATAAAAATGTAAAGCACAGAACTACATTTCTCCTAATATTAGGTTTTGTTAAAAACACTTTTCCAGATTATGTCACATTGAACTAAAAATTGATTGTACCAGGAAGCTCCTGTGAGATCTTTAGATATGAGGCAGACACTGCTGTTTCTGTTGCTTGTTCTGCTCAACTGGAATAAATTAAAAACCAAAAAAAAGTACATCTAACTGGATGCCCATTTAAATTTCACAGTGTTTTTGAATGTACCTTCTTATCAATGCTGATTACTACAATGTGTATCCAAATAAAAGCTCCTCTCCATAATCAAATTCCTCCTCCTTCCTGATTCATTAAATGAGGTCAGAGCACAGCATTTGAATCCATGGATGTGAATTGTGACAACACTCTTCAAATAATTGGGTAGGTGGTTATGGGGGTGGCTGATAAGGAAAAAAGCTACTATTTATTTTAGATAAATGGGTCATCAGAAGTAAGAGGAAATGAAATGAATGGCAGAGAAGACAAATGAGATTCACACAAAGGAGTTTTTAAAGTTTACTTCCTGCGGGCTGAAGGGACAAAATCCTTTCAACAGAGCAAATCAAAGGCTGGAAATTTTAATTGGCAGCATCACTGTTCAATTTATTGACTGATAGCAGCATTTAACCAGGCCTTTCAAGCAGCAAAGGCAACTCATGGCTTAGAAGAGCACCTAGAACTTTACACACCATCTTCATATTTGTCTGCATTAAAAAACCCACGTGCTAATTCCATATTCCAGTTAATTGGGCAGGAAAGGTCACGCTACAACACTGAGAGCATCTTGTACAAAGCTCAGGCACTCTGAGCCCTGGTGCAGGATGTGTCATTACATTGCCAGGAGCCCATTTCTGCAGACAAGGAACGCAAAGCTCCAGCCATAATTGCAGCACGCTTTAAAGGTCAGAGTCCCTGAGACTTTTAAGACAGTAGAAATGCTTATTAAAGTGAATACACAATCTGGACAATAGCATGGAACAATCCCTGCAGTGGAAAACAAAGTGAACCAAACAAGAAAGAACAGAGGCTGGGGCGGTGCTGGGAGGGTGATTCTGCTGTGGGGACCTGCACACATCCAGCATCACCAACTGCAGCTGGTTTGAAAGGCTGTTAGAAACAAAGAGCTGCCTTATCTGGTCCATTAAAAGTCCATTACTTAGGGCTTAAATTCAAATTTCAGGCCTTGCCCAAAACATATAAGTACTGATGTGTCTTTCACCTGCATCTACTTCAAAGGCAAGAGAAAAGCTTTGAGAGAAAACCCATCCTTTGGGCAGGTTAATAGACTGTGCCAGATCTGCACTAGTGTGTTAAATATATGACACCAATCAATGCTGTGACAGACTGAAAGGGATGAAAATACATCAAGATTGTTCTGTGCTCAAGATTCAAGGGTGTTCACTGTCCTTCCTACCTGTGGATGAAGTTTTTCTTCTCCAGGTACTCCATGGCTGAGGAGATCTGAGTTGCCATGTACAGCAGCACCACAGCATTCACCTCCTGCCTGTTACACTCCCTCAGGTAATCCAGCAGGTTCCCATATGTCATGAACTCTGTGATGATGTAGAAAGGAGGTTCCCTTGTGCACACCCCTGGGGAACAACATAAAGTTGACAGTGAATGTTGGAGAATACCAGTGAATCTTTAGGTTTCATCCTAAAAGGCAATTTTGTACCTCCAGAAGGCAGAAAAATGGGGCTGGTGGAAAGAATGGATTCTGCTTGGAAGTGGTTAATAGAGGGGCTTAATTTTCTGCTTCAGCCTCTGGCAAATTAAACATTAGGGAGACGAGATCATTAAAAATCATGTATTAGTGGTACAAATTGTGAATTTTGCCAGACAATAAGTGTCTGTATTTAAAGCCTTGCTATGGTAAGCAGCTTATCTGCTCCTTAACATCCATATCACTGCACAAGGGTTTAGTTCAAATCCCTCTGCTTGGTATTTATCACTTACCTAATAATTGCACCAAGTTCGGATGCTTGATCTCCTTCATTACTGCAGCTTCTTTCAAGAACTCTTCCACCTCCATGGTATCCTCCTGCAGAACAATGGCAAAGCTTTGGCAAAGGCAGTGTACACAAAGGAGAAACAGATTTTTATATGAGGACACAAAAAGAACTGCAAACTGACAACATACGCCACAGTTCTCACACAGTAATTTTTCCCTGTAGCCACAACACAAAGCCAGGGAGTTACAAACATTAATTTTTTGTATGATTTTAAAAATACATATTTTTGTCATTTTCATACTAGCTGAGCTTGCTGGGGCAAGAAAATCCATATCCCTTTTGTGAAGAGTCTCTCACAGAACGCTCGGGAGCAGAAAAGGAAAAAATAAGCCTGTTCCTAACAGGAAAAAAAAAACCCATGAAATAAAAAGTACAGAAAAGGAACAAGAACGAACATAAAAGAAAGGATACACCACAATCAAATGCTTGAGAGGCTGCTGAAAGGCAGGCCCCTGTGCTCACTGGGCAGGAAGAAGAAATTCCCTCTCTCAGTCAGGAAGGCACGACCGATGGCAGCCCTGGTGTGACTGAGAACCCAAGGTTTCACAGATTCATTTCTGGCATCCAGAGCCTGACCCATGACATATCCATTCTGGGTAGAGGTGTCACCACCAATTAGTTGGGCACCATAAAGTCACTTGGCACAGCACAAAACCAAGGAAGATACAATCTTGCTCAAAAGACCTATTTTTCTGAAGGAGATACGCCCCAAATGGCCAGAAGGTCATTTCAAAGTGGTGCAAAAATACAGATCTATTCCTAAAGCAATGTTTCTTTCCATATCCATATTTTTTTCAATGATGGATTAATGTTGACAGGCTACATGGACAAAGTGTTTTAGGGAAGGATTGGAAAGGATTTACTGCTGCTGGTGAGAACGATAACAGTGGGCTGCCACTGTGAGATCCAGCCAGCTCCCTGCTCTGCACTTAGCACTGAGAACATTTTTCCAACACTTCCATTCAATCATTTACTATTCATTGCCAATTAGCTTGATTGACAGCTGCGATTTGCTCAACACACTGTCAAAACTAATAGTCCAAAGGTCCTTGTGAGCAGAACCTTAAACTGTTCTCTTTGGCAAAGGAAACTGGGTTAATAATTCAGGTTGCAAAATTATCCTAAATATGCCTTTGTCTTATTCGTGCTACACAAGCCTTGGAAGGTTTGTCCTTTGCATAGCTGCTCCACAGTTTGAAATTTCTTACCTCTCAGTGACCATATTAATAACGAAGGACACATACAGAGAACCACTGTAGCAATGACCTCTCTGAAAATCTGATCTTGTGGAGAGAACCAAGCTTAAACTGGCTTCCAGCTCCTACTGTACTAAACCATGGCAGAAATAAAAAAACACTTCTGGCTGTCCAGCGTTTTCCCAGCACAGCACAGGGCCATGCCATGGCATTAAGGGACATCAGGGTTACATGCTGCCTAATTTAAAACACAGACTTCTCTGCTGGGGAAAAAATGAAGGAGAGAGGAAAAAAAAAAACAAAGAAAAAGCAGCAGCAGTCCTAGGGGCAGCAGAGCTGAGGTGAGCAGTGAGAAATGTGCTGAGATGACCAGCTCACAGCAGCTCAGCCATTAAATGGCCCTCAGGAGAAGCAGTTATGGCCAGAGTCACAACTGGCTGCACTTGGCCAGGGCAGGTCACAGAGCCCCCTGTCCCCACAGCCACTGCCTTGTGCTCCTGTCCAATCTGGGGGCAAAACCACAAATTGAGTGTGTCCTGTTATAACAGCCCCTGATAAATACTGCGTCCTGTGCAACTCAGAGAGCTGCCAGGGATGGGTTTTAACAGGCAACATCTCATTACCAAAACACGGTCCTGCCCTCTCCAGTTAAACACTGAGGAACAGCCTGTGCTGCTTCCATCTCTTCTTCTCCAGCTCTGTGCCAGCCATGAGCTATCTTTAGACACTTGACAGAAAACTGAACAACAAATGGGTGTTCATAAAGCATCATTATTCAAAAAGATGCTGGGAGGACTTTTTTCCTCCTCTCTCTTTTAGTCTTCGCTCTCCTTTATCTTTCTTATAGAGATATCTGAGGTAGAGGGGGAAGGAGCAAGAAGAATCATACAAAGTTTTGAAAAACATTCTCTCAAAGGAAAATAAAATGAGTCATCTGAAGATTCGGGCAGAAGCTGCAAAAGGCTTGTTTTTCCCAGTAGAACTGGGATATAAATGTGATTTTAAAATGTTTCCCAAAACTTTGAAGAAAGCTATAATCCCACCTGTCAGGCAGCAGACTAATGGATTTAAAGAAGGTGGATTATAAATTTGCTTTTAAGGATGGTTTTAGCGTACATAATTGCAGGTTGAAGTGTTTCTCAACTCTCTTCCTGGTTGTTCTTACACTCCCCAGTGGAACACGCTGCTCCATACTACATTATGAACCACTTTTAGTCGTGTTTCATTAAATATTTATTTATTTGAAACAGCCACGGTCTGTATTAAGGTTTCTCCTTTGCACAAACAGATTCGATGGGGTAACATGCAGCTTGTCTTTGCTGACGGGTTTTAGGGAGATGAGAATGAAATCAACAACTTGAGCTTGGAGCAGGATGGGAAGTGTGACAGCAGCAGGAACGCTCACAGTGCAGCCAGCAGCAGGGAGATGTTACTGCAGGCCGTGCTGAGGGGCAGAGCTGAGCTGTGCTCAGGGTGAGCAGCTGTGCTGAACCCGGCCCCAGCCCGGCCCACCTGCACCGCGGCGCTCCGAGCAGCCCGAGCAGGGACAACACTAGATGTCACTCGCTCCCTGTGCAAGCTGCACTTGGACTCCCCCGCCGGGAGCAGCAGCAGGAACCTCCAGAGTACAGAAAAGGCCAAAATGAAAATACTTTCTGCAGCCATAGCAACCCACAAGTACTGAGGCTGCCGCTGCTCGGAGAGCAAGGAAGAAATATTTTCCCCAAATCAAGGAAAAGTTCTTCCCCTGACACTGAAACATCTACACAGTTCCCTCCACTTCAAAATTTCCATTGCAAAAAACCCAAAAGAAACAAACTAAACCCTCGGTTCTGTTTGTTTCTGCAAGACCAAACCACGTCCCCATTCGAGGAGAGAGAACATGGTGTCAAGTTTGCATAAACTCCTATTAAGCAATCAAATGCAATGCATGCAGATGGTGCCAGAAGATCTCAAGACAGTTTTATAAACATAGATGAATTAAGAAATGACCTTATGAACTCACAGAGCACTATTTGCATTTCAAGAGACAAGGAAACCAAGATGCAGAAATCAGGGAGCAGAGCCAGAAACAGAACTGATTATCCAGTTCTTCATTAAAGCCACTTATGAATTTTAATATACCTTAGCTTGCATACCATCTTTCCTCCTCTTGTGTCTTTTGATAAGAAGCAGCTGTGAACAGTTGCTTAAGACTTTCAGGTACACAGGGAGCTTGTCTTTTGGGAAGGACGCCACATAAGACAGAAAATCAAAACATGTAAAGCCTCCCTGAAGCACAGCCTTTGAATTTTATGTTGACTGACTCACAATCCACAGTTTTCTTTAATACACCAGCTTGTGCTGGTGTGTTCATCCGTGAACAGCTCACCTCTACCACACCCTGAACACGAGACACCGTGGCACTATTTGCTTTTCTAAGGTTTCATCCATTCTCCAGTAAAAACTGTGCTGCTAACATCCTCCTTTGTTTAGATACGAGTGTTATAGGTATCACATAAACCATAAGAGGATCAAGCTCTTTTAAAAATATTCTGTTTACAGCCTACAGCACTCAAAGGCAGGGAACGCAAATACAACTAGAAGTGAGGGCAGGCAGCCAGCCTGAACGGGAACTGCTCCGAGATCGAGTCCTACCTTGAGAGTTTTCACAGCCACTGTCAGGTTGTACTTCTTCCAGACTCCTTCATAGACCTCTCCATACTGGCCTCCCCCCAGCTTGTGCTTCATGGTGATGTCGGTGCGCTCGATCTCCCACTTGTCGTAGTTGGGGGACACGCCGTAGATGGTGGGCTTGTTGCGCTTGGGCGCCGGGTAGTGCAGCGTGGTGATGAGCCCGTCTGCCACCGTGGAGTGGTGATGCACCAGCTCTGCCAGCGTGTTGAAGCGGCTCTCTGAAGACACATAGAGCTGGGAAGCAAAGGGGAAGGGAAAAGCTCGTTCAGGTAATGCTCCTCGGAGAGGTCGTGCATAGGAGCTGCATTGTAAAATTGTGAAAGCAAAGGGTGGTGTTGTTTCTGCTTGAGCCGTGGAACTGTGAGCTCCACAAGCTCTGTAACCAGCTCCAGAGCCCAGAACAACCAATGCTTACATGGGAAAGGCATGGATTCAGGAGAAAATACATGCACTTTGCCAAAACAACAGGGCAGAAATAGCTGCAAATAGCACTAGACTGGCATGCTGTTGCTTGAGATGTCTTTTTTCAAAAGGCTGGTCAGTGGGACTTTTCCTGGAGAGTATGGGGGCTGTCACCCTCAGTGTTTCAACTATTACTGCTTGAGTTATTACATTTTCACCTGCCTAAATTCTCCCTCAAGTGTCATTGGCAAACCAGAGCTTTCCCTGCTTTAGGCCTGAGCTTCTGCAGAAGTTCAGCATGAAGTCAGGAGCTGCTCTGCTCCATTCCTGTGATGGGCACTGATCAATAGCACAGAAGGAAAATCATTACCACTGAATGAAAACCTGCTGCGAGGCATGATAACCCATATTTGTTACCTTCTTAACATTTATACACAAGATCCATTTTAAGCCTAAAATCCTGCTAAAGATAACAGACAACTGACTCCCTCCCACCAGAGCTGTGTGTTTCCAGTTTTCAACCTCAAGCCCAGCGTTCTGCCAGACAAAGTGAAAAAAGCTAGAAATTGAATTATTTGAAAAGTGCTGGTAACACCTGAAGGAGATGGGGAGAAGTCTTTGTATCAATATGCATTTTGCATCACAGTCTAGCCTACAACACAGAAGATGGAAGAGCTCCATTTCTCACAAAGGACCAAGGTTTGGCAAGGGACAAGCTTGCAGGAAGAGCAGCACCCAAATTCCTGTCCACTCCACAGGCAAGACCTACTGCACACATCACATGCCAACAGCTATGATCAAACTTCTCAAATGTTTCTGACATGTTGGATGTACACTCAACAATTTCTGCATGTGCACTGGCCATCTGTTTGGGATTTCAGGAGGCTGGGAAGTTGATGGGGCTGCCAGGCATCCAAAAATCCTAGACTTAGGGTAAAATTCTGCTTCTTCCACCTAGACAGAATATTTGGATGGAAAAATAAAATCCATCTGTGAAGCTCCAGGAATAAGAGAGTATCATCAACAAAAAAGGGAGCTGCGTTTGCAAGAGAAAAAAGTGTTTGCAAGAAGGGACAAAATCACCCTCAAACTTGATTAGTCTTTTTAATGAAGACTGGAAAATAATGGCACCCTCCTGGGGAGCATGTTCACATCTCTCCACCAGAATTAATCAGATATTCTTTTGATATCTCATTTCAACACTATGGCTAAAAAATCCCCCTCAAATGAAAAAAGCTACAAAAACCTACAAAGCTATTCGTGACCAAACAGGTGCAATCACCTTAAAACCAGATGTTTTTAGAACAGAAAAGTGGCAACCTAAGAGGCTGGTACAGCTGCTTGGTGTGAGTGACCAAGCATTAGCCAGTACAACCACAATTTAGAACAAGCTATGCCTGTTTGGGAACGACTTGACTTGCAGTGCTATAAGCAGCTCCCATGC
Source organism: Zonotrichia leucophrys gambelii (assembly GCF_028769735.1). NCBI lineage: Eukaryota > Metazoa > Chordata > Aves > Passeriformes > Passerellidae > Zonotrichia > Zonotrichia leucophrys. Next base: position 4,755,912 of record NC_088186.1, read on the forward strand.
TACACTGAGAATTAAAATCTAAAAATATGGATGTAGAAAAAGCTGAATTCCAGGATTACTTGGAAGTATTAGAGAGGCACGGAGAAGGAAGCTCCCCCATGGTTTTATGACAAGTTCTATCTCATGAAAATTAGAAATATCTGCATTTAGTGTGACAGATTGTATGATCCTGTTACAGAAGGAGAAAGAAGCTAAATAAATGGCCAAATATTTCAGAGAAAAGCTGTAGGAGGATGAGGACAGAACAGGATTGCACTGTCCAGGCCACAAAAACAACACTTGATGCCTTAACACTCATGAAGTTTTCCATTTACATTAAGATAAACATCCATCAGTAAATGTGTTTATTCTGTAGGCAGGTTCTTTCTAACCTCTCACTGATGACACTGATGACAACCTCTCACCCAACAAAAAAACATGTGGTGCTGATGACCTGTACTCTCACAGAGGTGACAGACTCAGCATCTGAGCTTTGCAGGGACTCAAGTTTGCTTCCTGGCTATGTTGTTGACACTATTTGGTCAATTTTTGTGTATCAAACAAACCACAAACACCAGTCCTGTTTCAAGGGGCTCTGCCTCCACAAATGGGCTGCTCATCTGCACTCCTACCACCAGACCACATCTCTTTTTTCCTGGCTGAGGTATTTTGTACAGGTGGTTAAACTGGCCCGTGCTAACCTCAGCACATCCTGAATCCAGTGGCACTCCCACTCCCCACTCAGAAGACAAAACTGAACATCCACACCAAAAAAATCCATGGAGGTTCAAGTCTGCATCCAATGGAGGATCCAAAAGACTCAAGCAGGACCCCAGTCCTGTTTCTTTCCTGCTGAGGACAGCAGGATTTGAAGAACTGGCTGGACAAGGCTATTTATTCAGTTGGGTTACTCACTAAAAGGTTTTCCCTCAAGTTCTATCAAACCCAGGAAAACCAAGGCCTCTGTACCACGGAAGTGGTTTACCACATGACTGGCTGCACTGTGCCAGCCAAATCAAGAAAGGTCACTTTTAATACCTTCCTTAAAAAAACCCCAACCAACAAAACCAAACATTAGAGGGTGGTCCAAAATAACATGACCCATAGAAGTGGGAAATAAAGAAAAAAATTCCCAGAGGAATTTTTTGAAGTCGGCCAATGCATTCAATATAATTTGTACTAAAATGAAGATGTACAAACCTCTGATCTCTCTAGTCCCTTCAATTTTCTCCCAGGAAACAGTCTGGGTAAGGCTTTGCAATGCAGGACACAGCAGTGAGCTGAGCAGCAGCTGCTCCACATGTTCCTCTAATACCTCTTTCTCCTGGAGCGTGTTCTGTCAGGCACAGGATATGATCCCACCAAAGCCATTCATCCTTACTGCACCACTGGGAGACATTAAATTCCCTGGACAGGCTGACTAATGATCCAGCAGGCTGGGAGAGCCCCAGGTGCTCAGGGCAGTGAAGGTAAGAGCTTTCCTCCAGCACAGCCATGATCTGCTGCAAAGCTGGTAATAAATAGAGTGCGACACGAGCAGCTCAGAGCAGGACCTGCTCCAGCAGCCTCCATCCTGCAGAGGGATAAACAGGGATATTGGCTCTTTCTCCTCCCAGCTCCTCAGCTCTGACAGCCAGGGACAGGGTGCTGGAAGAGCACAGTGTCCCCAGCCCAGCAGCACATCTGCCGCTGAGATGTCGCAATTCACTGCCCGGCTCGTTAACGCAAATTGAAAGCGATGAGCTTTAACAGGCCAGGCTGCAAACTGCAGCTCATGATGCATGGCCATGGCAAACTGCCCCTTCTGCAGGGATGCTGGCACTTGGCACAGCAGCAGGAGCACTCTGGCTACCTCTGTGCTTGATCCTGCAATGCCCAAAAGCCACAGGTCTCGGTCACTGCTGCTGCTCAGTTTTGTATTTCCAACCACCACGAGCTGCAGATCTGCTTTAGTGAGTTGTTCCAACCTTTGTTTTGCTTTTTCTCAGAAACACCAATGTAAGCAACTTTGTGGAAAATGAACAGTTAACCTGGCTAACACAGACCTGAATGGATTACTGGAGCTCTGCAGAACTGTTTTTCTGGGATAAAACAGCTCTGCTGGGATGAAAGCCTTCATATGCCAAACTCTATTACAGCTCAAATGGAGAACATGTGCTATCTCCTCATGGACACATGCTCATTTACACCAACCCAAGGAGCCTTCAGTTCAAAACGTTCACATGTGAGCACTGCTCATCTGCCAGCATCTATGGGAATAGAAGGAATATCCACTACAGGGACAGGAGGAGGAATAATATTCCAGATTGCCATACAGTCCTTCAAGTATGCTGCATGTCAGCACTTCACAGAGCTGATGCTGACCACAGAGAGCGTCTACATGGGAGGGAGAAGGAAGAATCAAAATGCCATGAGTTGGAAATATGCTGCCTTAAATGACATGGTCAGAATTGTCTCAATTACAACCCAATTGTTAAAGCAGACAAAAAGTAAAATCTGGTTATCTTATCCAAGGTTTTAGAGTGTTGAGTCCGATAAATAGGACACAGGGTACTGGTTCCCTGTATTTTCATACTAAAGATTTTGCTGTCACCTTTGCTGTAAGAAGAGTAAAGGTCTCATAGGACAAAGGAAAATTTGGCACAGTGGGCTGCTACTATACTTAATTACTTTTGGTTTTTTTCTTTTGAGGAAATTTAATGGTACAGAATCTGTCATCTATTAGATGCTGGCAAGAAGAGCCTCAGCAGCCATGCTCCAGACCCACACTTCAACTTCTGCACAGGATCTAAAGAGACACTGCTTAAAATAGATTTGTTAAAAAACAACATTTTCCAAATTCCAATGCCAGTGGAAATGTTTTCATGAAATCAAAACAAAAACCTGTGGAAAACTACACTTTTATGCTAACATTTTTCTGCAGCATCCACAAAGCACAGCATTGCACCACTGCTACAGCACACAACAATCTAGGGGAAAAATGAAGGAACTGGGGACAAAGCCCATATAAAAGTGAAAGTGCCTACCCGTCTCCAATGATCACGCTGAAATACTGTAGAGAAATCAAAACAGTAGTTAAAAATACTGCAGAATACCTCAGAAAGCATTCTGTCCCTAATATTTACAGGATTATTAGCAACAGGCACTGACTTTTCTAATTTGATAGTCAGGGATTATCTTTTGAACATCAGGGATAAGAATTCTCAAGGTGTCAATAAAATTATGTATTAGATTCTGCTCTGATCTAACTCTACTATTTTCTCCCTTAAAGAAAGGGATAAAATGTTTCTGGATTATATAGTATTCTACAGGAACAGAACTGTTTTGTCCCAGCCACATCAGAATCTCACAGTTTACTGTACTAACTACAGACCACGAGTCCTGCAACCAGAACTCAGAACTGCTCAGTTCCATTGCTACAGCTCCACCAAATACCCCGGCGAGGTTTGCAGAGCCTGGAGCTCACCTTGCCATCGGAGGCAGTGTTGATCCTGTAGTGGTAGACCCTGCCCTCGTAGCGCAGGGAGATGGATCTCTGCCCGGGGCTGCTCTCGCTCTCCCGCACCAGGAAGCTGCCGTTGATGCCGCTGCTCAGCAGGTACTCGGCGGCGTTGCGCGACACCGGCCCGTGGTACCACGAGTGCTTCTCCAAGCTGTTCACCGGCGTGATGTAATTGCTGGGCACCCAGCCCTGCCCGTTCTTGGTCTGAGCCTCACACCACTCCCCATTGTGATTGTAGCCCAGCACACGGAGCTTTTCACCTTGGGGAAGAGAAATGGATTTATGTAGCAGGCTCCGAGCTCGCTAGGGCCCCGTGGAGGGCTGAGGTGCAAAGATAGGAATTGCCAAGTCATGATGGCTCTCAGACCCCAACTTATCTCTCTGTAACCCCATAAGGTCACTTTCCCTTAACCCCTACTACTGGACAAGTTTATACCCTATAAAAAGGGGCTGTTTTAGCCCATTCTGGTTTAGAAGAGCCATCGCTGGAAACCTTCACAGACCCCTCAATAAAACCATCGCTGTGGAACCTCAGGACGTTTTCTTCTCCTCTCTCACATCTGCTTCCCAACTAGCCTGGGCACCTGAGCAAGCAAAAAGCTGGAATCCTAAGAGAGCTGATAATCACTAAAGAGCTGATATCCCTTGGGCTTGCTAAGGTAGCCAGGGGCTGAGAGTGGCCTGGGGACTCGGACACACTGTCCCCATGAAGGACTGAGCTATTCTGCCCTTGCTGCCTGTTTAGGGGCAAATTAGCCCAGCAGAGAGTCGGGATTAGATTTAGACATGGTGAGCCTGGGAGTTGAAGACAAAGATAAGTTCTTTCTGCCTAGCAGATCATTAAATAATCTCCTATAAGAATAGGTATCTGACTCAGCAGGGAGCATGTGTTTCTCTTCAAGCTTGAGTGGAGCTCTCCAAGCCAAATAAAGTCACATGCTTCAGATTTTTAGGCTCTCCTGCAGTTCTGCACCAGCTCCAATACTGCTCGAGTTTAAGAAATGAATCCAGCAAATTTTATTTGAACTGAGCTGGCTTCTTGGAGCTAGGAAAGAACTGGAGTGGATAAACAATTAAAAAATAATTTTAATTAGGAAGGTAAGTAGATGTGACTTGGAGTACATACAGTGTTTTCTTTCTCAATCCTTCTGGTCTTTATATCTGTACAGTCATTTTTCATACAGGGACTGTGTTTTGGAGAACTGTGAAAATAAGAGGCCAGCCTCCAAAATCAGCTTAGTTTAATTTCTCAGTTCAAATTCTTGATCCTAACGGAGAATTTAGTTTTGACAGTTTCTTGCCCAATGCAATAAAAAAAAGACAGTTATAACCTTTAAAAAGGTCATGACTTTGTGAAATATTTGTATTTGTTTAAGATGATTTCCCACAGTAAAAAAAAATTCCACAGGGTTTGGTGTAAAACTTAATTATTTCACAGCGACCTTCCTCCCTACACCTTCTCCCACACTCCCAGTGGAATTCTGGCCAGTGACCTTACCTTTAGTTATGCTGAGAGTGTTGTCCCCACTCGCCACAAAATCATACAGTGCAACAAAGAGATGGGGGTCATTTTCACTGGGGCAGGAGAGGAGGTTTTCCTTGGAGTTCCAGCGAGCTGCTTCGCTCAGACCCTGCGGCTCAAAGTCTGACACTACCGGTCTCTGAAGGGCTTCTGCAGGAGAAAGAGGGAGAGAAAGGAAAAAGCAGGTTCATTTTGGCTGATAAAAGCCATCTGGCCAACCCACACACTCTGACTTTCTAAGCTGCATTGTTTCATGACACGTGTGCTCCTCGTGCGTCAGAGGGCAGATATGGACGGTGGCTCAGTGCAGATCTCCTGCCACATGGGCAGGACACTCCTGTCCCAGAGCTGTCCCCCAGCTCCTGCCTCTCAGGAAATGCAGGAAAGGGAAAGCCCCTCTCCATCCCCCCAGTAAATGCAGCTCACGTAGGCTGTTTGCTGCCTGTAAATCCTTTGGCTCACACCTAACTGCTGGAATGGTTAGATTTGAAAACAAACCCAAGACCTTTAAAAGGTAAATCCCTTAATTATCCTATAAATGAAATGGCTAGAACGTGCAGCAAATGGAGCCAAGCAAGGTGAGATGTATAAGACATGGTATTTAAGAAGGAGTTAGGTCTTTCTGGTCTTCACAGTTTTTTTAATCATTTCTCTTCTTATTTGAGAACAAGGCAGTATTTTTTGTTGCCCTCTCTCCTGCCCATCACTCTCAAACTACAGCAGTGTTGAGCATACTTCTACACTTTTAGGAACCCTGAGACAACTCCAAAGACAGAAATTCCTGAAAACTGAGCTTTACAGGTGAATAAAAACCAACCTCCAAAGATTTTTATACCCTGCAGCACATTAGGCATGTAATATTCAGAAAGTATCAGGCAAGTTCCAATACACCAGGGAATTTTACTGCAGTTGCTCCTGCAAGTCCTTCACTTTGGGGCACAACTGCAGAGTTTGGAGCAGAAATGTTCCAGATAATTGTGCCCCTCACTCTTTAACACGCTACCCCCAGATGTGCTGGCAGCACCAAGCCTGACTGTAGTGGCACAGAGCCAGGACAATAAGTTGTGAAACTCTTGTATTTTGAAGGGTCATTGTCCATCTGGATGAGTTTGCTGAGCGAGGTCACAGAGCTGCACACAAAGCACTGCGTCAGTGTGGCTCTGGGGACAGGAAACACGGCACTGTCACTGCAGCCCCTTGCCCCAGGGACTGCCCTTCATTACAGCATCAGCCCCTGCCTGCTGAGCCCCTCTCTGCACACACAGGGCTCAGGACACAGAGATTCCATGCCAAGTGTTTCCTAGACTGTCAGGTCACCTGGGAGCACAGAACTCTGTTTACACCTGCAATACTCAGTAGCTTTGTGCGGCTGTACAGATGCAATCCTGTCAAAACATGATTTTAACACTACTGTTTGTTTGGCCTGGAAATGGAGTATAAGCTGTGCCAGTAAACCGGTGAAGAACTGAGGCAATTGACATCAGAAAAGGCATGGAAGTTTAGTGTGGACTGGGACATGTCCAAAATATGTTCCCAGTGGAGAAATGATTAAAAAAAAATCCCACCAACCCCCCAAAATTCAACCTACAAATCATAACAACACACATTATTTTCTAATATCATCTTTGATAGTGAAAGTGCAAATAGTAGTGGCCACTATTCACCCAAAGACAATCTGGCATCCTTGATGTGTTGGTCAGGTGACCGCTGGTAAAGGCTCTCTGGGTGGTTGTTTATGTACATGAGTACTACTGTATTTGTTGGAAAAAGTATATGATCTATGTGAGCAAAATAGCAAATACAGACACTGCTGGGCCTGTTTTCACAGCCAAACTGTAACTGCAGGGAGATATATTTCCATAGTGAATCAGAGCAGTTAAATAATTCCACTTTCTAAATGATTCCACAGTCAGAAAAAGTGGGAGTGTGTTGGGGGGTTATTTTAAAGCACCTTGATATCCTGGCTTCCTCTTCATGTGTCCAGCAGGAGAATATATTTTAATAGCCTGGGTTTCCCTCAAGAGTGACAATGAGACAAGAAACAGAAAATCCACTTTGAGAAATTAAGCTACAATCATTTTACCATGAAAACGCTTTGAAGCCCATTAAGCTCCCTTATCAAACACAGGGCACCAGAGTGATGGGAGATACTCCAAGGGGTGAAACCATCACTGAACACCTGGAACAGACAGACAGCAGAGCTGCAAGGGGCAGACACACAGCCTCAGCAAGCAGCAATGCTGTGATGCTCTCCCCCAAAATGGGACAAACCAGCACTCACTGCTCTGTGGGATGGACCATAAACTCTGTTAGGAAGGAAAATGCCTCCCACACGGGCACTAATTCCACAGGAAGGCAGGAAATCCAAGGCAGGCTCCCCTCCAACTCCAGCACATGGCAGCCCAGCGAGGATGGCTCAGGCACAAGCAGGGATGGGGATGTGGGAGCAAAGCCAAGCGCTCCACACAAATCCCTCCCTCATGCCCAGGCCCTGGTGAGGCTGGGACTGACTCACTGCACTGGGATGCCAAGGTATGTGCTTCAGTTCAGCTGTGAGACAACACCATGCCAGTGCCAGCAACACCCACAAGTGTGGTACAGAGCTGGGGAAGGCTGGCTGTGCTCAAGGACATTCCTACAGACACTGACTCAGTGACAACACCTGCAACACCAAGGACCTGCAGGAGCAAGGGCTGTTGAACACACACACACAGGAGAATTTGCTACAGTGGAAAACCACACTGGTCTCCAGTGAAACCAGGGGATGCTCACACCCTCTGTCTCTCCCTCCTGTGCAGCCACAGGCACCCCAACAGAGGCGCTGGCTGTGTGTGAACGTGCTGAGCAGGAGAGCACAATGCGGACATGCCAGACAACTGTTGGGCTGAGTGGAGCTGGTTTTTCCAGAAGTTAGGGACCCCAAGTTAAGAACTGGGGTGGGGAAGGTGGTGAATGAAGCTTGAAGAGTGTCCAGAAAGGGAGGATGAGGCCCTGAGTCAACAGAGAGAAGAGCGTAAAGGGAAGAGCAGAATTGTGGTGACCCGAGTGTAGCAGAAGCTTGATAGACCGTGACAAAACACACTTTTAAAGGTCTGGGCCCCAAGAGGAGACTGTCAGCAGACTGAGGACACAAAACCATGAAGCGAGAGAAGCAGACAGGACATGTCCATCTGGGAGCCACGTCCAGCCGGCTGTCAGCAGCGTTTATCCCTCTGAGCAATTCTCCAGCAAATCTGCCCAGACATTCCAGTCCTCCAGAGCAGGAATAAGACATTGCTGCTCCTACATATTGAGAGTCTTTTTCAACACACAGCTCCTTCACCTCCTACTGCTGGTTTTAACTACAATTTTACAGCTCTGCTGAGATCTTCAGTGGGCCAGGTTCCTCCTAATAAATCAGCCTGGCTGCTGTACCTACAGGAGGCCATCCTGGCACGGTGATGGGGCAGGAAGCGAGCGTAATTCAATCTGTTATCGCTGGGCTGTCCTTCCTTCCACACATCCACTTTGTCTTGTGCTGCATCCCAGCAAGGCAGCAATTTATTACTCTGCTCTGGATAACACCTGGGTTCCTGATGGTGTTCCTAAAACAGCACTGTAATTCAGTTCTCCACTAAGATCAACTAAATGATGACACTTAAAGCGGTGCCAACTTTGAAATAAGACAACAGCAGCTTGTATTTTGAGGCATTAGCCATAAGAATGTCATCATTTCCTCCCTAAATTTTTTTCCCAGAAGGTATTTATGCTTGCACACTAAAAGATTTCATAAGTGTAACTATCTCCTACTCATTACTGTTCATACGAAGCCATGAATCATGGTTAGGGGCTGTGTGAGAACTTCTGAGTATGAACAATTCTGGTCGAGATGAACGCAAGCAAATTTCCTTCACAATGCAAGGGAAGGGCTGGCAAACAGGCAGGAGCAGAGAATTACACTTGGCTCCTCCAGAGCTGACTGCGAGGCAGTCCCGAGGGAAGGAGGAGACCTCCTGTCTCCCTACAAAACAAACATCCTGTGGGCTTACAAACTGTGCTGGCATTTTTTCCACAAGGTTTGTAGAGCAAGGGAGTGCAGAACACATCAAGTAATCTCTTTGGAGGCACAGCACATGCCACCTAAGCCTTCTCCTTTCCCTACATTCCCCTTTTCCCCCGGAAGAAATGATGATAAATAGCAATGCAGATTTAATACTTCCAAATGTTTCCCACTCTGAGCACATATGATGGAGCAGCTGCCTCTCTGTCTCAGTATTGTTCCTTAGTGGCCCTCACAGATTCCTATGCATGATGGAATATGGATTTAAATATAAAATTAAAGAACCTGTAAAGCAGATCTTTCCAAAAAGAAGGAGGGACTCGTGTTTTATTTCAGACTCATCCCTCCAGTGAGATCAGGCTCAGCCTCTGCTGTGACCCTGTGCACAGCCCAGGCCACAGACCCTTCTGCAGCAATGGCAATTGATGGTTTTCCTGCTCTTGGCTGATATTTGGAAAGTTCACCTTCTTAGAGCCAGCATGAGGATAAATACCACTTTTTAACCATTGTGTTTTTATACACAGAGAAGAAGTAGTGCAGAAACTGAGCCAGCCCCACTCCCCTGAGCTGGGCCACTCCTCCAAGAGATGATTCCATAATTTCGGGGGTTTTAATGTCATTTTTTGTTTTGTTGGTTTGTTTGTGGGTTGTTTTGCTGGGTTTTTCATCAAGTTCACTCTCACACAGACTTGTAGGCTCTACCTGAACTCATTCACTGAGTTTATTCCATTTATAACCCCTTAGTGACATGGCAAACATCATCTTTCTGCAGCCAGCTAATCACAGCTGTAAATGGATGGAGTTGAACACTGGGTATGGCAGAAATCTGAACTTTACTCCCAAATCTGCCACTGAGTTCTGCCTGACCTTAGACAATAATATCTGGGAGAGGAAGAATAAAGAGTAACTAGATTCAAGTGAACTTCAGTGACACTTCAGTATTTCTGACAACTTCACTTTTATAGCTTTTGGTTTTGTTTCCTTCCTGGAGGAGCAGAAGTAGGAAAGTCTGCCTGATTCTGAGCCCTGGGGCAGGGAAAGCACCAAGCAAGAATCATCAAGATTTATTGTTCTATTCCCTGTTTCACTAAGCAGCCCCACAGACTGCTCAGGGAAGGACTGACGTGTCTGTGGATGATCAGTCTCAGGTCTCAAACCTGTTACAACTTTTCCTGTGAAATGATAATCCTTTCCCTCACCACATCCCACAGGAAACTGTAGCAAGCACCATCAACCAGATTTTTGAACAAATAAGAACCACTGGAAGGAGCACACCACAAAGAAGCCACTGCAAAGCCAGAAATGTGGATAACAGCAAGAACTCTAGTGAGTGGTGGTAGATGAGAGGCCAAGAGGTGAGGAGCAAAAAACAGCCAAGGAAGAGAGGAAATACAGAAGGGAGGCAGCAATTCCAGGTTAATGCATTTGCTCTCCCAAGCAGGGGCAGATGATTTTGCTCTCCCAGTGACATTGGGGCAGACGAGTCACTGTGCTGCCAATTTAGGCCTGGCCTAATGTGTGCCCAAATGCATGACAAAAATCCCTCTCCAGGAACAGGGCAATGGGTACAGGCTGCTGCTCCTCCCCAGGCTTGTCTACTCTAGCTGTAACAAGACATGCTAAAAGAAATAAATTAGAAAAAAAAGTCAGTCTGACAGCTGGCAGAACAGGAGTCTTTTCAGTTAAAAAAAAAAAGGATTTTACTACTGTCCCCAAAATGTTTTTTTTCCTAAAGTTCACAGAGAACACTGACAGGTTTTAAACAAGGCTTTTGCCTCTCAGTGGTAGAGCCAAGCCCAAAAAGGCAGCAAGACTATTCCAGCCCTATTTGGGACATGGACACATTCTGTTTTCCTGATCAGATTGGCAGCAGTACTCGCTGTGCCTCTTCCCTTCTACTCTTTACCCTTTCTTGGTGTGAAGTGGGTGAGGAATTATTCACTTTGGCAAAGGCAGACAGGAGAAAGCAGACGAGAGAAATTCAAATCTGTCACATTTTAAAATAATATTTACTAGTGGGAACAGAAACGAGGGCAAAGAAACGCCCAGCTCACACATCGATATGAAAACTCAGTCATTGTCAGAACCAGTTTGAGCGTATTTTTGATCAAGTTAAAAGAAGATTTCAGCTTTTTTCAGGAAGGACAGTCTGCCCTTGCACAGCAGCGCACAGCCATGGGCCACAGCACCTGCCAGCCCTCCACACCACACACAGAGCATCCCCAAACAACCCTCGTTCCTGCAAACCAACAGAGCATAAAAGCCTCTCAGAAGGGACCACCGTGAAAAGAAAACCACATTTCTGATTACTTGGTCAAAGGACACGTACACCTACACACGTGCCTGACACCAAATCAGCCTCACAGCAAATCCAAACTCAGCACAATATTCTCCAGAAGTGTGTTTGAAAATACAACAAATAGACTTGACTTTGTTACATCCCATGCTATTCATCAACCAAGAACTGAATTATTTCTGTTAACATACAAAAATAAGGAATATAAATACATACAAAAATAAGGAATTAAGTAAAATTTATTCTATCCTCCTGGCTGCAACTGGTTTTCCAAGCACCTAATGAAACTTTCAGCCTTTAAGCAGTTATGTTTAAGGTTTCTCATCTATTACAGTAAAGAAACTTTCAGCTTTTCATACAACTAAAATAACAGCTGAGTTAAATCCTCCAATTATATCACCATCATCTCATTAATTCTTTCTTTCAGAGGCTGAAGGATGTGCATGGAAATGGACTGGCCATCACAGGCTGTTCACAGGGATCCAGGAGCAATGATCCAGAGTTTCTGACCCTTGACACAACCCTGCCCCCTTCTCATGATCTGCCAAGCTTAAAATAACAAATCCATATGTAAAAACTTGTCACATTCTTAAGGGCAACACAAGCAAATGGATTTCGCTTGTGCTCTTGGAATTCAGGAGTTTGGGACAAGCCACCACCGCTCTTTTGGAGGAGTCCTCAACAATGATTTCAACCTCACAATAATGTTTATAAGAAAGCTGCCCAGGAAGACACTCAGCTTTAGAAAGGTGTAACTGAAAATGCTGATTTTTTTAAACTTCTTTTTCCTCAGATGAGTATCTCACCCTGCTCTCCAGGAGCTCCCCAATCAATTATGGGGGTTCTGGGCTATGTCCTGACTGCCACATTAAGGTTGCAGTTGCCACATTTGTACACCTTTAACATCAGCTCTGAGACTGGCTTTGGGTTTGCCCCATGATGAGCTGAGAAGTGAGACTGAGCTACTCTGAAATTGAGTAAAAGTCGTTTCAATATGCATTTCCCATTCCATCATAAAAAACAAATATACAACCACAGTCTCAGGGAAGCAGGAGGTGGAAATACTCCAATATTAATTGTGTCCAACGTTCTTAACTCGCACTGCCTATACAGCCAAGTCAAACTATGCTCTAATCCTATTATGAAACTGCATTGCAAATTTGGGGAGGGGGGGAGTGGCTGTAAGGAACACAAAAGAGAAAACTTGCAAGAAAGAGTCAGGGCAACACCCTTGTAACATCATCCCTCAGCATTCATTTCTGCAGAGGGAAATGAGGCCCCAGATGCTCTGCCTGCTCTCCCAGGGCTGTGTTGAAAGATCCAGCAGCACAGACAGGAGGCCCAGCACAGCTTGGGGCTCCTTCTCCACACACACCCTGAGCAACACCAGAGGGAACACAGACACAGGCTTTGTAAACTTAAAACGTCGCAGAAGAATTCAGTCACATAAAGACATCAAAATTATTCATGCATCTGCCCACCATTTGGTTTCTGAAACTTTAAATAAGCAGAAAAAGTCCTCTGGACAAAATTCTTTGATTTTAGAGAACAGAAAAAATTCCTCAGAGTCACTGAATGTATCCAATAAATACAGACTCTCGATCCAAAACTTCTTCAAGCGAGTTTGCCACCAGCAGCCATTTGTAGATTTTGAGATTCCTAACCTATGAATTTCCGAGGGCCGTTTCTGCAGCGAATATTTGAGAGTTGAGCAACAGCGACTTGCGATAGGCCCCTGGAAATCAGCTGCTGCCTTCCGTGCCTCTGATTTGATGAGTTAGCACGGTCCTCCTGGCAGGAGGATTATTTTTACTGAAACAACATCCAGCAACACAAAAGAAGTTGAAGGAGCCTGTGGGATGGACACAGCCCTGGGAGCGCAGGGAAGGAGGGACCACAAGGCTGGTCCAGGCACGGTGTGAAGCCACGGCAGGGTGAAAATCTTGCTTGAGGTCACACCAAGCAAGACCTCAGCCCAAAGTCCCCCCTTGGAAAGCCCAAGCTTTCCATCCAAACCAGTTGACTCCATATGTTTAACATCCCGCTGTCTGCAAGTAACCACGGGTGTGACTCAAAAATCACTTTTTAAAAGCAAACACGCAGGAAAATTCAGTTAAACGAATGCCTGTGGAAAGCACACTAAGAAGGGGGATAACCAAAATTGACTAATGTGTTACGTATTAACACATGCTGAAAATATTTTACCGATGGACTCATCTAAATTTTCTTGAGTATGGCGTTAGGTTTTTTCACGTCCAAAATAAGGAAGATTCCCCCCCAGGGAAAAAAAAAAAATAAAGCTGAGTCCTGAAGATAGGGATTTGTTTATGGGCTCGGCAATAAGATCACTTGACATTTTACAACCATAAATGGTAGAGCCGCGCTCCCTCTGTAACTGCATTAATGAAAGGCACCTGGGTCCGACACCGCTGGTTCTTCACCCTGGCTCGGGAAAACCCAGCCCGAACGTGGCCAGCTCCAAACATCCCCCAAACCTGGCCCCAGCTTAAAAACGAGGGACAAAACTCTGTCCGGGATGGTGGGATCGGGGTACTCACCTTCCAGGTAGCAGCTGGAGGAGGAGGAAAGCCCCTTCTTCGATTTGCAACCCACCAATTTCAAGCAAATCTCCAACATTTTCATTTGTTAGAGTTTGGCTTCGGCTGTTCTGTTTTCCCTTCCCCCCCTCTCCTCCAGCTTCTTTTCTATGTGGAATTATCCGTTAGAAGTCTTTAAAAAAAAAAAAAAAAAAAAAAGTCTAAAAAGATCCCGGTAAAAGTCTAAAAAAAGTCTAAAACAACATATCCAGGAGAAGCCTGAAACAAAATATCCAGGAAAACTCGACGAAATCCAGCGCTCCGAAAAGCATTACAAGGGCGAGCCCGAGAGGCGGAAAATGCAGGGGCCCCGCACCTCCTCTCCCGGGGAGTTAACTCCAGCCATCTTCCCTCCTTCCCAACTCTTTTGGCGGGAGAGAGAGGAAAGGAGGCGGGGAATGGAGTGGGGGAAGAATAAAAGAAAAAAAAAAAAAAAAAGAATAAAAGCAGTAAGAACTAAAAAAAAAAAAAAAGAAAAAAGCGCAGCCAACTAAGTTGGGCAGAGTGAGCGGTGCCGGCCGTGCGCGGCAGCCGGCGGGCGCTGCTGGGGCTCGGCTGCCAACAAAGGGCCCCTCACTCCGCCGCCGCCGGCCTCCATGACATCAGGCGTGCAGCAACGCCCTCGCTCCTTAACCTCCTCCTGCCTGCAACTCTCCCAGCGCCCAGGAGGCCGAGGGGGAAACCAGCAGGTCTGGGGAAGAGGGGGAAAGGCGGGGTGCTGGAGCTCCGTGCCGCCAGGGGAGCCTCCAAAGCGCGTCACTCCACAGCGCGTTCCGGGGCTGCTCCAACAGCGGCGAGCCCGGAGCGATGCCCACGGTAACCCGGCACACAAACGGCGGGGGAGCCGCAGCTCCTGCCTGCCATCCTGTCCTGGCATCTCTGCGCTCATTACAGGCACAGGGATTCAGGTTCATGCGCTTACTGCTGCTCCTCCGGCACAAGGGCACAAAAGTTTTCACTCTCACACTATCTACTGTTCTTTTTCCCGGCATGTTTCTCAAGGCTGCACACCAATTAATGCTCTCTGCTTATGTATTTTTTTATAATTGTTTTCTGGCATTATTGTGTGTGTCCCATTTAAACAAATATAATTTTTGTTTATACATAAAACATATATAAATATATTTTTATATTATATATAATATATAAATAAATATATATTATATATAATATATTTTATATCTATATATAAACATATATTAATTTATTTTTATACTTATATTTGCATATATTTTTATATATTTGTACATAGATATAGTAGATATAGTCTACCTACCTATCTCTCTCTCTAAAGGAGATAGCATATTGGGTATGTATGCAACTGCATTATTTCCACTCAAAAATCCCTTTTCACCTCCCAAAGCTCGAGGTGCTCTTGCTGCTTGAAGCAAGAGGTGCTCAAGGGTGCAGAACACAGAGTTTGGGGAAACGGCCTGGGAAGCTGATCTGGGCACAAATCACCCCACAACGTGTGGAGCCCTTGGTGTGTCACACACAGAGTCAACAGATCAGCAAATCTTCATTTTTTGTCCCTGAAAACTTGCCTTCACATCTGACAGTTTATTTTGGCAAGGTTTCTGACTAGCGCTTGTGCTCTTTTGCCCTCCATGGTTTTCAAACATTGAATACTTTAGGGGAAACTCTGCATGCTTCCAGCATCTGAGGTCTGTGCCTCCGAAACAGCAAACATTGCTCAGACTCTTTAAACATTATTTTACAGCATCACTTTGCCCCGGTCTTCTGATCCATGGGGTAAAAACATGAAAGATAGCTGGGAAAAAAAATCCTTGATCTCTCAACCCATACTGAACTGCAATAAGAGCATTTGTTTTTGGTTTTTTTTTTTTTTAAATACCACAAGTCACATTTCTAGCAAAGAAATAACACTAAGGACAGTGTGATGTTTACAGTGTTTTCACCTTTTTCTCAGAAAACACAAACATGGATATTCCCATTTAATACACCAGAAAGCAGGTAGAGAACTTCAACATTTCCTCAATTCAGACAAAGAGCTGAGGCTCTCATCTCCACTGCTGGCAGCCTGCATGGACATTGGGAAAACAACAATACAGTTCTCCCCATCTATCCCATCCTCTCTCTCCACTTCTGGAGAATTTCTGTTTTATGGAAGCACCAGAGTTTAAGAGAAACCAACACCTATCTACTTGTTCCTTGCCTGCCTAACAGGGAACTTGTGTGCAACTGCACTGGGGGAGTGAAAAAAAAAACCTACCAGGAAACAAAAGAGGAGTTAAACACAGATTTGGAGGAGAAAGGTTACATAAATCACAGGAGGAGCTCAGTCCTCACATGTTTCAGCCCAGTGTCATGTTTTAGGATGAAATGAGGTTTTAAGAGCAGACCAAGCATCCTGCACACAAATTCTTTTCCATGAGATGAGCATCCCCATCCCTATCCCACTTCCCCTGCAGCTGCAGGAACTCGGAATCCCCAAAGCATTCCCTGTAGTACAAAGGCTGCCCCCCACGAGCACCACCCAGCCATCACAATTAAGGTTAATACAATGAGTGCCAGCAGAATTAATGCGGATTACATTTCTGATGAACTCCTGGGGTTCCTATTCCTGAAGAAGAATGCCTCATCTCAAATTAAATTAACCCGCCTGCAGAAGAACCTCACTCTAGGAGAAACACATCCACTTGGGGAGTTAAACACAAAGAGCTATCTGGGATAACTTCCTCTGTAGATAAACAAATTAATTCCCTTTATGCTTCCAGGCAGACACGCTTGTGTGGTCCCTGTGCTACAAACATCATCCTTCAACATTTCCTCTTTTGTGTCATGGCAAACTGGGCTGTAAATACTTTGAGCAAACACCCTCTGCCATTCCTGAATGCCATGAAATTAACTGGTGATACAGAAATAAAAGCCATACTGGTAGTGTCACACAACCTCTGCCACTCTTAGTGCTGTCAGCTATAAATCCCTCTCACATTTGTTTGTCATACACATCTTAAACAAGATCAGTCATGAAAACGTGTGCAGATTTCTGGACTATAGTGACTGATGCAGCCTTCAACTCAGCCTCTCTGCTGCAGAATGGCAGAACAATTTGGTTGGGAGCAGGCTCAGAAGGTCTCCAGTTCCATCTCCTGCTCGGAGGGAGGCTATCTCCCTACATCAGGATTTTCCAGGCTTAGAGTCTGCTGGGCAGTTAAACATTTTTTATCCTCTCATACCTACCCAGCTTTGCCTGGTTGCAAGTTTTAAGTGTTGCTTCTCGTCCTTTTGCTGTGCACCTCTGAGAAGAGCCTTTCCAG
Source organism: Zonotrichia leucophrys gambelii (assembly GCF_028769735.1). Taxonomy (NCBI): domain Eukaryota; kingdom Metazoa; phylum Chordata; class Aves; order Passeriformes; family Passerellidae; genus Zonotrichia; species Zonotrichia leucophrys. The sequence goes on from NC_088186.1 coordinate 4,773,128, forward strand.
CCACCAGTGGGGTGTTACGAAAGCTCTGGGACCCCTTCCACCCCCTCTCTGCCTCAGTCCTGGGGGGCAGTGCTGGCTCCAGCCCCCTCCAGCTCCCTCCAGGGTCTCAGCATCTGCTGCAGGGGAAGGAGCTCCAGATGTGGCTTTACAAGAGCCAAAAAGAGGGAAATAATCACTTCCCTCGACCTGCTGGCTCTGCTCTCATTAATGCAATCCAGTATCCATTAGCCTTTATTGTTCATGCTCCTACAAGAGCACAAACCTATTTAGCCAACAGCCTTTGTGTTTGAGCTGCTTCTAGCAGACAGATATTTCTTCTTTACATTCTTAACACTACCCAGAATTTGAGGACAGATTTCTATCCCAAAGAAAATGATCACACACACACACATGACAGCAGCAGCAAAAGGACTGGACTCCATGAACAGAAAGTGAGTTTTGGCATGATCTCACATGTTAGCAGCTGGAGTGAATTTTGTTGCAATACTGTTAAAAACAGCTTGAGTGTTTATCACCCATTTAAAATCTGAGCTTAATTTTGTTTTAAAATTCTCTTCTGAAACATGGAAAGTTAACAGAGTTTCAAGTCCCAAAGTCTGGGCATTTTTTGATAGGCACATTCAGCTGATTTGAGATGGGAAAAGTCACTTGAAATAGAAGTATCTCAAACTAGTGGTTAAAGCAAAAGAGTAAACAAGTGTGCCAGAAAAAGAGAAAATTCTTGCTCGAAGTTACCTGTGCCTTATCTTTCTCTTCTATAAATGCAGTTGAGAATTTCCCCACGATAAAGACTAACTCAGTGCCAGCTGTAAAACAGTTTTTTTGTCTCTGGAGCAACAAAATGTAGAATCACATAATTTATGAGATGTATTTTTCTTAGTAAGTGGTGAGATTACATGTGATTTGGCACATTCATAGGTCACTGTCTTTAGGATTAAAAATACACCCATGCCACAGAACACTCCCATGCTACACAGCTCTCTTCTGATGGCGTTTTTCACATAGTGGAATAACACATCCTAACACCATTACCTGATAAAAAATGTGTGTGTGTGTATGTGTATATGCAAATAATTAAAGAAGCCAGTGTTGAAATCCATGAATGACCACAGCATGTGCTACAGATGGAGCTGTAACAGAGCTGGGCTTTGATCCGACAGCAAATGCAGCACTGCCTGTTTTCCTGGGGGTTACTCCTGCTTTGTCTGACAGGTTCCAGCTTTCCTTTGGATTTTCAGATCCTGCACTGTTAAACAACTTCATCCACTCTTAGACACAACGTGCCAAACGTTTGGGAAGACAGTGCTATCGATCAGATACAGAGGGCTAGCAGCTTTCAAACCCTGGCTACTCAACTCTACCTTCTTGGCACGTGCAGCACAAAAACTCTGGTGGAGTCTTGTAGAGCTGTTTGCAGTGAGTACAACACTTTGAGTCAAGCATAATGTGCAATGAGAGCTTTGTTATGGTAGAGAAATTCCCAAGGCTGGCAGGGTTAGGGGTGAGTGCACATCCCACACCCAGCCACCTCAGATTTCAACAGCTGTCTCCTGAGTGGATCACCTCTTAGTCTCAAGTGATTGTTCAGACACTCCAAAGGACAAGTGAAAACAAGTCTTCCAGAATACCCCAAGGTTCTTCACTTCTTTGGCTATGACAGCACTACACAAGAAGGCAATGACATTTGGGAATTATTTGTAATATCAGCCATTTAATGAGGAGAGGGTGAGAAAAGTCCTTGCTGATGTTATCATACAGAATGTGCTCTGCATCAGCCTGGTGAGATCTCCAAGTGAGATTCTCCACAGGAGAAAGCCCAAGCAACCAGGATACTGAGGGATCTACAGCTACCACTTACTTGGTGAGCTCTAGGAATCCCACTGGCATTAGGAAATTAGGAATGCACACCCAGATAAACAGGGCTCAAGTGGTTTCACTGCTCTGCCCAGCTGAACCTTTGTGCCAGAGATGTGTGTAAATGCCAGCCTAACTTGAAACCACTCCACCAGTGCTGCCAGTGTCTCTCTTCCAGCTTTTTATGTAGAAACCTCTGTTTCTCCCTTTCCACTTCACACACAAAACATTTTTACAGACCCCTGTTCTACCTTCCTGTTTAAGCTCTTCTCAAGATCCAGCTGACATGTTTACAACAGCTAGTTAAAACAGCATGTTAAAAACAAAAGCCTCTTGCTACTACTCAGACCATTCCACAATAGGTATTATTGTAAATAAAATTTTAAAAAAACCACAAATAAAGGCAAGTTAACACCTGAGGGCAAAGAGTGTTTTTCTTCCTTCAGCCACCATCCAGCAGAGCTGGAATAGCCCTGCAAGAACACAGAAAGGCAAATGCATGTACAGGGAGATATTAAACACTTCTGGTACTTGGACTTATTAAGTCCCACTCTCGGTAGAAACTTAAAAAAAAAACAACAAGAAAAGCCAGGTTACAAAAAGTCCACTGTACACATCAACAGAAAAGCCAAGGATTTTGCAATAAACCATGTGCATTTGTTGGTTTTTCTCCTTGATTTAACAGATGTTTGTTATTTGCAATTTTCATGAGTGAAGGAGGTGCCTGGGAAGTGGTGGGATTTCAGAGATGGAATGTTCAACTATTTGAAATTCCTTTCAAGCAACAGAGCAGAATCCTTATTTTTTTAAGGTAGTAACAAGGCAGAAGGTAATACTAAATTCCTGCAATGGTGATATGTATTCACTGTACTCATGTAAAAACACAAGATGGGTCATGAGCTCTGCAGGGAATTGCTTGGAGTATTGTCATTTGAAGCCTGCAAGGTTAAATTCAAGTCCAAAGGGGCTCATCACCCATCACTGAAAAAGTTTTGGGCCCCTTCCACTAAACACTTTATGAACATCTGCAGGCTAAGGGAAAAAAAAAAGAAACCAAAGAAACTTCTTGCACTTTTCAGATCTGAAAAAAATAGCAGTGTACCTTAAAGACACAAAAATGGCATAAATTCCTCCTGACTATTAATGACTGAACTTCCATTGTTTGTTAAAATTGCAAAAGAGGGAGCAGGGACTGGAAGTTCCTGTGCATTAGGTAGAATTCCAAAGTTTAGGGATCCTGCTGAAGTTCAGTATTTTCTGCCAGCCCGGGGAAGGGAGGAATCACAGACAGCCAGGATGCAATCACAAAACATACATGCTTGGAAAGGACCAGCAAACAAATTTTAGAGAAATATCTCTGCCAAATACTGACTCAGATCATGAGTGGGAGCATTTCCGTATTTCTTTTAAATGAAAAGGCAAGGAAATGCAGAATGAAAAAGTAAAGGTAAGAGAAGAGGTTAAAGGGGAGCTCAGAGCTGATGACTTTGTGGGCTTTTCTGGGGTAAATCCAAGCACATCTGCAAGAAGAGCCAGAGGGACCAGTGAACAGAGGTTAGTGCTGGCAGTAACTAAGTGGTTAATTTCTTCCATTCAAGAGCTGAAAAATCTGCCAAAGCAGAAGAGCAGGCCTCGCAGATCAAATTACACATGAGGAGGGGGTGGAAGGGGAGAAGAAGAAAAGAAAACAAGTATTACTGAACCACAGCCGCATGAGACCCAGCGGGGATTAGGAGAACATGGAGGAGGAGAGCTTTATCCAGGGCTGGCTGTAAACACAAACCCAACCCATGCCTGCACCTCGCCACTCCCTGCGGGAACACCGACCTGTCCTGAGCCCCTGAGCCCCTGTCAGTGTGGAAAACCTTCTGTGCATCAGCTGTGGAATTCCAGTGATGGGACCAGCTGGATCTCCGTTCTCCCTCTGGCTCTCCCCACCCAGGCAAAGTGCTTGTGCTGCTTTTCCTCTCCCAGCTGGAGAGTTTGGGCTGGGGCACACATCCAGGGATTGTGTCCTGCTGCTGCCACAGGTGTGGGAATCACCAAAGGACTTGAAAAGCAGAGGGATGAAAGCCACGTGGAGCAAGTAATGGTGCACAAATAAACAAATAATCCATCAAACCGAGGAGCAATTCAATTCCTCTGCCTCGAAGGTGATCACACAAAGGAGGTCTCACAGCCATTTCAGGGCAGGTGAACGTTCCCTTCCCCGCCACACATCATTTCTGTACTCACTCACCTAAGCTTTTTCAGCACTGAATTCAGCAAAGATTATCCTAATTTACTGAAATGCAGAAAATTTCAAGTAACACATGCACACAGCCACAAGAGAATAGGATAAATTTGATTGCAGAGATCATTTTTCTCTAGTGAGCTAATCCTTGACAGCGCCTTTGAACACTATCAACGTCAACGGGCAGAAACCTTTAAAACACACAGATGTTTTGACACTGAAATAAGTGTGCTTTTTTCCTCTTCTTTTAAATTATTTTTTTAAAAAAAACCAAGGGAAAAAACCCTCAAAACCCCAACCCAAAGCCCCAAACTCCAGTGCCTTCTGCTCAGGAATTCCAGACGTCACTAATTCATCCACAGGGGAATACATATCATTTTGAGAAAGTAGTGGAAGCCCTTTGTAACTATAGAAATAAAAAAGCATCCATATAAGCATAAAACCCACTATATAAAGCCATCTACAGTCACTTGATTTGAATTACTCTACTTATCCACCCTCAGGATCCACTCTCAGCCTCCCTTAGATGTGCAGGTAAGTGCCTGGTGCTCCTTAGCACTAATTGCTCATTATTCCCAGTGTAAGAAAGTAAATATATGCTCCCAGAAAGGAAAAGCTTCCAGTTAATTAGAACTGCCTGCAGCAATGGTTCCCTCCAAACAGTTCAGCATTTTATTTTGTTGTCAGGACACAATATAAGAAGTTTTAAGAGTCCTGCTGGGACTATGACGTAAAGGCAGGACCAGTATTTTTTCCTGTGAAGGCTGGGGCCGACAGGAAGAAGCTTCAGACAGGAATAAGGCAAAAGCAAAATGTATATATACACCTCTGTCCTGGTCCAACTGGAGCAAGGATGCAGGAAAAGGATCTCTAATTTACTCATACATTGCTGAACACAAATGGATGCAGTTCAAGTGCTAAACCCTCACAAAGGCTGAACACTCTTTTCCAATTGCTAAACATAAAAACACATTGAAAGAAGCATTTTAATTTGGATTTTTATTAAAAAGCTAGGGAACATTGTCCCTGGGTTGCACCATTAAGACAAAGCAAAAGACTGATGCTGAATTCATAAGGGGGAATAGTTATTAAGTTAAGCTCTTTAAGAATGAGGGTTTTTTGTAAGCTTAATCATGCTTGTCATACCTGAATATAGATTTAGAAAATGGCACGAGACTGTGCAATACCTCTGCATGTTTTCTGCCTTTCCAGGCACAAGTGGAAAGATAAAGGAAGGTGTAAAAAAGAAATCAGTGCTACTGATCTCCAGTAACCCCAAAAGTTCCTTTCTCTTCACTCCCTCTTTACCTGCCCATAATTAATCAGAGCCTTTCCCAGAGCAGATATGTTACATGTGGTCTGATTCTGTCTGCCCACATACCAGACAGAAAATAGGGAGAAGTGCCAAGTATCAAGGAGTAACAGCCACTGGCACCCTCCAAGCCATCCCACCCTGCTCCAAGGGTGAGCCAGACACTTCTGTCATGTCAGGCTCAGCTGAGTCACTTCACTGCTCAGGGAGAGAAGAGGATCTTGAGGATGTGCACAAATATTTAAACAAACAAACACAAAACTAAAATACCTGCGACTGCTCTGAAAAGTTGCACAATGGAGCAGCAGGGAGGGAAGCAGGAAAGTGCTGCAGACAAACACTGAGATGAGCTGGGAAGAAATCCTGCTGACACACAGTGAGGGTCTTCAGCCAGTTAACCCCATCCAAACACAGAGTGCCTCGGTCCCACCTTTCCCACCTTCTCCCTCTTGCTGGCACTGGTGCTCACCAACCATGTGGTGACCCAGTTGAAGAATGTCAAGAGTCTTGTCAGTTTATATTCAAACAAATAACAGTGCTGGCATCGTGAGGGGGCCAGCAAAGCTGTTCCTTAATTCAAAATACTGAGTAAACCATCTGTATTGACAAGTTGTATATAAACAGCTTAATCTTACCAACCTTTCCTACTGAGACAGTTACAAACAGATCCCAAAGAAATAAATATATGAATCTAGAACTGGACCGGCTCTAGATGGAGTTCATCAATCATTCAGAGACCCTCAAACAGACCACAGTTATTCTGTGCTGGGAGACGTGCTTCCACCTGAAATGGGAGTGTTTCATCCAGCCTCAGTAACTGGCTGCACTCCCATTGCATCTAGGGAATGCAATGCCTCAAATTCCTAGAGAGCTGACAGATACCCAGATATGCAGCAGTGCTGCAATACAGACAGCAGTCCCAGAAAACACAGCTTGGTGAGAAACCTTCTGGAGTAAGGAATTCCTCTGCAGCTCCACTCGGAGCCTCTCCTGATTCTGGGGTTGTTCTATGAAGTTTCAGAAAGAAGATAGCACAACTCTGTAATTTAACTCACAGCTTTTCCTATTTCTCATTGCCAGTCCATAGTGAGGTCTCATGCCAGCCATAAACAAGCTCAGCCAAGTTAGAGATGTTATATTCAGTTACTACAAGAATAAAGACTAAAAAATAGTGAGCCTGGAACATCAGAGGAGGAAGGCTCTGGCTTGAACTGACATCAGGTGGGAATACCCAGAGCAAAAATCAATGAACTGGTTTTTGTTAGGCCACACATCCTGATTTCCTCCCTTCCTTGGTTCAGTCTTTGCACGTCCAGCGTGACCAGAGGATTTTCAGATGGTGAAAGAGCTGCTGTGTTCTCCTAATCCCTCCCTCCCACACGCACAGCAGCCAGGGTGCCAGGAGAACCCATTTTAAAATTAATCTCAAAGTAGAGGAACATTCATAGAAAGAATCAGGACTAGAAATCTTCAGCAGCTCTGGAGTCAAGGGGGATGAAGCAAGGACTGAATGGACAACAGAGGATATTGAGGAGGTGACACAAAAGGATTTTAAGCCATGTAACACACCATTTATAAAATGGAAAAACCTCACAGACCATGTGATCTCTCATTTTTTAATTCTACCTGAAGTGTTTATAAAGGACATCACAAGGTCACTGGGAGGATTAGCAGGTTATTGTTTTGGAAAGACCTGAAAGATAGCTTGGGTCACTTTTGCTTACACTGTCAACCCCCCAAGCAGGGCCTGGATTTTAAGAAAAAAATAATTTTGGGGGAAAAATAAATAAGGGAAAATTAAGTATTTAAAGGGAATAAAATAAGGGAAAATTAACTATTCTGCTTCATCATATGAACAGACATGCTACAATTTTATTTCCAACTCTTCTTTAGATTTCTCCAATCACTGTGGATAAATTACCTGACTTGGCATCTCCATTTTTTTTCCAAATGTAACTACTACAAACCTTCAAACCACAAATCGGGACCCACTGCTAGGAGTTACTACACAAATGTGAAATATTCAGTAACACACCCAACACACCAAAACTTCCAGCTTAGAAACCACACTTCCCATGTACTTCAGAGACACTCACATTCTTTCCATCGAGTGGGGCTGCCTCTCATGGCTGTGGCACAGGGCAGGATTTTAAAACTCCTGAATTCAAAATCTGAGGGAGGCTTCTCATAGAGAGGGTGTGCTCAGTATCACCAACACACCCTGCACCACCTGTGAAATGTCTGCACATGCAGAAATTCTAACAGACATGAAAAGGAGATAGTTCCAAGCACAACAGACAATTTTTTCTCCCCTTGCACAGAAACACTTTGTTTGCAATGAAAAGAAAGGAGGTTTTCATGTGTTGGAGCACTAAGAAGCCTATCCTGGGAGGAAAACCAGGTATCCCTGATGAAATAGGGATATTTTGTGGTTTCTGTTCCACAGAAATGTGCTGGGACTCCCTGGGGTCTCTTAGCACAGAGAGAGGAGTAACAGAAGCTCAGGGAGCTCGACAGCCTAAGGACAAAAGTGCTCCAAACCACTTCAGTCTTGAAAGCTTGAGGAGTCAACATGGTATTAATTGGAAAATACAAAGGCTTCCACAAATGCCTGTGAACACTGATTACTGCCCTTTTCTCAATCCACTCTCTTCAAGCTTCTTATAATATCATAAGAAAAAGCAAACATGAACAGCAATGAGGAACAGCCTATTCTGAAACCACTTCCAGGAACAGGGATTGTTTAAACAAAATACATTAAGTGAAACCATATGTATTAAGGGTCAAACGCCATCTGAGGCTGAATGTGCAGAAATAACCATTTTACAAAATTTGGGCAATTAGCCCTTTGTTGTTTTTGTTTTTAACATGAATAATCAGGGTGTTGGAGGTGTTACCAAGGGGGCAAAGCTTGAGGGAGGAATTTAACTCCGCAGCTCCCAGGCTGATGGTGCCAAGAAAATATTCCTGTTAATGCTGGTGCTGCCCTCTCCCAGGGTGCTGGGAGGAAGGTTTGCTCAATGCCATGGACAGAGCATCCTCTCCCCAAGCAGTGAGGGGTCCAGGGTGGGGGTCTGCCCTTGGATTGATCCCCACAGGAGGGTCCTGTCCTGCTGCCAGGCAGTCATTTGATCTGAATCACAAGGGATGCTGCTTTCACAAGATTTGCTGGCAAAACAGAGGTGACAGAAGAGGCTCAGAGAAGGAAAAATAAGGCAATTTAAAGCTGCAGAGCCATGAAAGATGTGGTTTAAGTCATTTCAGCACAGAGCACTAGTGCTGGACCTCAGGGGGATTCAAAGATGGTTGACCATTGCTCAGGATAAATATTAAGCTAAAATATTTCACATTTATGTGGAGCCTATAAATGGGCATCTTGTATGAGACTGACACATTGTACTGTTTCAAATACACATTGATCCTTTTCCACCCTAAATCCATCCAACTTATCTGAAACTTATCTTTAATCAGAGCAGCAGGAGAACCTTAGTGCCTCAAAGCAAAGGGAACAGAGCAGATCTTGGGCACTAAGCTCCTCCAAAGCCAAGGGAATGGAGCAAATCTTGGACACTAAGCTCCTCAAGTATTTATTGAATATAAAGAGTGAACTGGTATCACTATACCATTGCAACAACTACATCTGAGTATGGTCTTAGTCACCTGCTGTGGATTTGATAACATCCAATTAAGTGCAGAAATATTTCCGTATTCATCACTGGTGAAGTCAGACTGCAATCAAATGTTGCAGCTGCAAAGGCTAAAGCTCATTAATCACTTTTTCTGGAAACCAAGAGGATGATGATGGAAGGGAAAACTACGATTCATTTGTTTTCAACAAAACTGCCAGCAAGAAGGCCAAAAAATACTAATTTCTAGTATTTTTTTAATTAATATTCACATGCTAACATGTTAATGCCTGCCAGCTCTTTAGATGGAGAAGTATTTAATGGATCCAACATAAATGTATATGCCAGTTATCAGAAGGCAAATTGCACAGCTATGATGTAATGAAATAGCTTTGCTTTATGGGAATGAAGTGACAGGTTTGAAATATGGCTTTAGGTGTTAAAAAAAAAATTGATTTTTCACAAAAGCCACAAAACTGTAATGCAATTACTTGCCTAAGTCTAAAATTTTACAGAAATTTAAATTCAACTTTAAAGATCTAAATGAGTCATCAATTTGCATTAGGATGGCTGGGGACCTTATCACTCCTCAATCAACATGAACTAATGAAGCTTTCCTGGTCTGAATAAAACAGCTACACTGAAGTGCTGAGGTGCATACACATCACAGTCACAAAATGCTTTTATGTTCTTGATAATAAAGTGTCAGAATAGCTCTGAGGGAGCCCAGGGACTGAGCTACCCCTGCTCAAAAAAACCCAAATTAATGGAAAAAGCCATGTTTTCTTATTTTTCTTCATCCTTGGCTCTCCAGAAACTCGTTCTTTTATTTACAGAAAAGTCACTCTGGAGGTTCATCTTACCTGTAAAGGGCCAGCTCGCTTTGATGCTCTGCTCAGATAAACCAACAAAGTTCAGCACCTCAAGTTACTCAGTCCCAGCAGGCAAAGAGCCTGCCTGGAGGGGAGATTTGTCAGGATTTTTGCTGTGCTCTGCTGGGAGGAACAGCCTCGTTCTGCTGGTCTGGTAAATGAGGAAAACGAGCTCAGTTCTGAAGCAGAACCAATAGGAAATATAGAAGCACAAGACATTGTCTTTGACTTCACTGCTAGGCCACTTTCCCTCTTTTCTTTGTACTTTTTCCCTCCAGAAACAGACCATAAAGATGAATTCATCTGTGGGTTTGAGGCACCCAAACACTACAGGGGTTCACACTGCTGAGAGCTTTCAGCTGAAACAACCAACACACCAACAGTACCATGACAGACCTTGGCTATTTCATCTCCAACAGGACTGAAAGCATTTTAAGGAGAGCACACCTCTGAAATGTCCTGCTGTGGATCACTGCTGGCTTTGGAGGAAGGAGGGATCCCATTCCCACTTTGTCCAGCTGTGGGTGGACACAAAGAGAAAGAGCAGCATGCACTGACAGCAAACTTCCCCATGGTGGTGACATGGTCCAGCAAGGACCTGTCCTCACAAGCCACACTGGGTTCTGTGACAGGACCTGGGGCATCTCCTGGGCCAGAGGAGCTGGGCCAAGAGCAATCCCAACCCAGCTGCACTGCAGCAACACACAGCTCGTAATGCTGTGGAAACCATCCCAAATCTGAGGGCGGTTGAAAACGTTAAGGAAAAGGAGGAGTGGGGGCCAAACCAAGAGGCTGCCCCCACCTTCCTTCCTGTCCATCCCCATAAGTTATTCATTAACATACCAAAATACACGTATCAATGAAGAATTCATGGAGATTCTCTGAATACCAAATTACTGAGCATAGCGACAAGGAGAACTTGCTCAACACCCTCTTCCAGTTCCACACCCTGTCCCGGGTGGATCGCTCATAAAGCTCCACTTGTATTTTACAGCAGCAAAGTCCTCCCTGAACCCCTTCCTCACCAATGCCTCTGATGAGTGCAGACCATCTCTAAACAGAGCAGCAGCCACAAATGCTGTGTCTTTAAATCCATCCCCATTTCATTTTCCAAGTTTCTGTTTGAGCCGTTACAGCTCCCTCAGGACTGCACTGACTCACTGCATTTTCGGGATGACGCAAGCATGCTCCTCTGCACAGCTTCAAAACAGGCTCCAAACATTTCCAGGCACAAAGTGGCCACCAAAGAACCATGGAAATTAGGTGTTCTAACTGAGCAGGCATCACCCCATGAAGCAGGGGGCAAACTTCAGTTCCTGTCCTTATTGCAAACAGACTCATCACTGGCATCACTTCTTCCCGGGAATACTTCTAGGAAAGTTTAAGTTTCCACTCTGAATTCTGTGGAAAATATTTTGGTTCTGACAGAATACCTACGAGCACTGGTCCACCACTTCCTCTGACCCATCCAGCTCTGCCCCTATTCCCACGGGATTGTAGCTCCAGCTCTATTATTGAGTGCAAACCTCTGCTCTCAAGCTGCACCCTTAAAATTCAAAATCACAGTACATTTTCCAAGCTGATTCCCAGTTTCTCAGTTTTATCTTCCCAGTGAGGGCAGGCAGATAAAAGAAGAGAAAATCTATTCCAGGAGGGAACATTTAGGGAACACTCCAACAGGTTAAGCACATGTGCTCGTGGGTGGACTCTGTGAAGAGACCTGAAACCACCATGGGGAGACATGCATGCAAAAACCACTGGATTGGGAAAAGCATTTTCCATGACTCAAAACTGAACTCTGTTTCTCTTCCTTCTGAATCCCTTCACTCAGCTCTTTGTGTTCTCCCAATTACTGCAAGTCAGCAAACAGCCCTTTTATGTACATTTTTTTTTTCATACAGGAATGGTAACAAAAGCAAAATAAACACTGGGCTTCTGACTGATGTTTGCAGCTTGATAGCAAAGGCAGCTGAAAAATTCTGGTTTCTGCTTGTTGCCTTCAGCTTTTATCCTCTCTGAAAGATTTCACCATGATAAAGAGAACTGGAAGTGACATAAAAATGTAAAACTACATAATGAAGTGGAGAACAAATTCAGAGAGAAAGACGAGTGTCTTGTTTTATCATCTCCACTAACGCTGGTAACACACATCTCAGGGAAAAGGCCTCCTTGCTGGAGAGGCTGCTCATTCCATTCAAGCCAAGTAAAGGAAGATAAATGTCTAAAACAAACCTGTTCACACTTCACTCTTCAGGGCAGAAAGGCAAAAGCCTTTTGCTAGCAGAGGGTTCCTGATTCCTGCCTGACAGAGAGCACCAAACATTCATTTCCTCACACTGCAGAGTAACAAGTGTTAGCACAAACACTGCAATATCCAAAACCAAGAATATGGAGCACATGAGGAGCCTGGAGACACCAGGAGAAAAGCAGGCAGCAGGACTGGAGCATGTAGGTGCTAAGAAGTGCAGGATGGCTTCACATGGGCCAAGAGTTCAGAAATCAGTGCCCTGGCTCCATCCCCACTCCAAAACAAGGACTTGGAGGAGACCTGCAAAGCTTGCTTTAATCCTTATTGTCAGTCATTCATAAAAAGGCACACGAAGCTTCACGTTCTCTGTGCAGAATTGGGAGTTTTATATCAAACCATATGTGAAAAAGATATCTAGTGCTAATATATGCAAACAACTTTATTTAGATATAGATTTTTTAATTAGTATTTGCACTGTCTTGGAAAGAGAGGATTGAGGATCCTGCCAGATCTTAACAAAAAGAGCAGATTTTCTAAACAGGCAAACACACACTGTTTTACAAACTGTGAACTGAAAACTGCATACAAGGAATGCTTTTGCTCACAGTCAAATTACTGGTCATTTATCACATTTCTACAGCTAACTAAATTTCTTTCTCTAATTTTTCTGTGTCTTCTGGTTCACTCTTAAAGCAACAGAGGAAAAGAAATGAGCCAGAGTCTTGAAGTGGGATTAATGCATTGGTGTAGGAAACTGGTAGACTTTTAAACTGCTTGAAAGCCCTTTTCTCCCAATCAGACTGGACTGGCAGCCCGTGAACCAGGGACACACTAAGGACAGCGATTAGAAAAGCGTCAGGAATTATGATTCAGAGAGGTGAATCACCAGCAGCTCCCCTGGGGGGTGAATTTGGGATAAGCATACCCAAAGTGCAGCCCCATGCCAGATTACACAACCCAGGGCTGTGAGCACAGGATGATTTACTTGGAGGCAGAGCTCAGGCCCTGGTTGCCAGCCCCGTCCCGGCGGAGCAGCGCGCGGCGCCTGCTGCTCTCGCTGGGCTGTTCCCACTTGCAGCCCCAGCTTTCTCCTGCCCAAAGCCCACACACCAGCACGGCCCCGCTGCCAAGCACGCCACGGAGCCCTGGCATGGAAGCTGGGCTGGATCTTCTCAAGAGCTGTTTGTTATTCAACAGCCACAGATGAGCCAGCTCTGCTCTGACTTCACACGGGAAGAGCAGCAGCGCTTTAATGCTGGCTCCACTCTTCCCATTCCAGGCTTTACCTTTAGACAGCACAGGTTGTGAGCTTCTCAATAGTTTTACCTCTAGCAAAAGCACATCCCAAGCTCAGCACTAGGCCTAATAATCCACAATGCTTTCAAGGAAGCTCATCTTGTTCCATGGGATGTGTTTTTATGAGGGTGCTTTGAATCATGGGTGTGCAAACAGGGAGAGAAATTCTGCAGCCCAGCTCAAGTAGAAACAGAGGAATTTGGCCTGCAGTGCTTCATCCAAGCAGCCATCTGATCTCATGACTAAGTGCATGCAGAGCAATGGGGGTGGTGGGGAGGAAGAGATGCAAGAAGATGAAGCTCTTCTAGTAAACATCTGAGCTGTCTGGAATCAAGGCTGTGCTATTAAAATGAAGCCATTGCTGGTTTTCCAGTATCTTTCCCTCTGTTTATCTCAGTTGCCATGGCTCTCACTTGAATCATCTGCACAAATTGCATACACATGTCCCAGGCCACATTATTTCCACTCTCTCCACAGCTCCAGATCAACTTTCACTCACCTGGCAGCTGCTCGTGCCAAGCAGTGTCATCGTGGCCAGCGATGGAGCACTGCCTCACAGACACCCCTGCTTGGAAAACCGTGGCAGTTATTTCAAAAAGGCTGATTAATATTTCAGGAATTGCAGAAAAGGGAAAGAACTCAGAAAAAAAACGGCCTCATGCTATCCTTCATGACCTGGCTTCCAAGAGAGTTGAGTCCCCAGTGTTGACACAACCAAGAGCTCTTCTGGGGCAGCTGGAGCAGGCCAGCTCTGAGCTGCTGAAGCTGCTCCCCTGCTCCTCCAGTGTATGAGCAAGATCCAAAGGAATGGACTCAAAATTCATCTCCCTGGCACATCAGGCTATCTAAATAATCCAGTATATTGTCCTCTGGCTATGGTTCTGTGCCATGTATCCCAAACTAATTACACAATCCAAAACCAGGTACCAGCCTACTGACAGAAGATCAGACCCTTGGTGCTGCTGATCCACAGCTCCCAGAAATGCACTGCATTCTGTTTGAAACTTGGAGCTTAGCAAGGTAACCCCAAAGCATTCTATACCTGCAGTAAGATGTATTTTCTGAGTGTTTCTCTTTGCATTAGAGAATTTACAGAAGAAAACCATACCCTGTCTTAAACACAGAGCATAAAAACCAAGCTCCACCACTGCTGCCATGTCAAAATTGTGAATACAGAAAATTTCTGCCCCCACCTCCCACTTCCATCCTCTCCAGACCATTAAGAATCAGAAGGTGAGAGCTGAGGCTGTCTGAAAGCAGCAGCTGAGGCAGCACTGCAGACAGGATCCTCTGCCCAGACAGAGGATCTGCTGCTGCTGGAGACAGAAAGACGGCTCAGAGAGCCTGCTGTCCTCCTGTGTCAGACACACAGCAGACACCCACACCACCCCAACAGGCTCAGGTTGCACAAAAACAAGTATCCCTCACAGTTTGTCCTGGGAATGACTTTTTGTCTGGAGCTGAGCAAGATGGAAGCATAAGGGGATTGCTGTTGTGGTTCCAGAAGTCTGATTTCTCCTGCTCACCTGCCCTCTGCTAAGGGAAATCCTGCTCACCCAGCCAGTGCTGTGCCAGCACCTGCATCACACAGCTCAGAAACACCTCTGAGGTATCATGGTGCTGAAAATGGAAAATCATTTTCTGTAACACCAGTGTTCCCACCCAGGGAATTTAGGAAACAAGCAAAATATAACAAGGAAACTTCCACTGTAATGTTTAATCGAAACACTGTAATGTTTTAATCGAAGTTTGCATTAGGTGAGGAGCAGGCCCAATGTCAAAATCTCTGTTGCCTTCAGCAACTCCAAGCAGGTTTATTCTAGAGGAAATTTGCCTTCACCAGGTTTTCTTTCTGTCTGTTTATAATCCTGGGAAATAGCTACAAATTAATAAAAGAACCACTAAAAGGGACATGGTTTAGTTGTGGCCTTGGCAGTGCAGGGTTAATGGTTGCACTTGGTCTTGGAGAGCTTTTCCAACCTCAACAATTCCATCATTCTGTGAAAAGCACTAGTGCTTTGACTTTACTGGGTACCTCCACAATTCTGCACTGAACTGAACACAGCACAAATTATCTCACTTTGCAGCACACCAGACTTCAGAACCCAAGAAAATTGATCCCAAATTCTTGAGATCACTGATTTGCTTCAGGACTCTGGCTACTAGAAAGGTTCCCCTGGCACCAGCAGCATGAAATCCACTAAAATAGCTTAATACTAGATGGGTTCATGAATGTTTCAACAGGCAAAGTGTTGCCATAGAGCAGCACAAAAAAGAGCAAACTTAATTTTTTATTTTATTCTACTGCTCTGACTTTCCAGGAGAACTTTGCCAGATTTGAATGGAAAGAGAAAATAAAGTGGAATGATTCAATGAAGATATTCTGTGGTTAGTCCAGTACAACATAAATGCTCATCTGGCCAGGTTTTACTGTGCAGGAAGATTGACAGATGAGCTTTCCCTGTTTCTCCCTCTATTCCTGGATTAAATTTGGCTGCAAGTTATAAGGTATGGACCAGTTACCACGCAGACACTATGCAGGAAACCTGCCTGAAACATATTTTCTTCACTTGAAAAAAGTCCAGCTAACAGATTCACTGTCTAGAATAAATTAGCAAAACCCTCACCAGCAGCACCAGGATTGTGCCTTTCTTTCCTGGAAAGATGAGCAGCACGGCCTGAACAGCCTTTAGGAGGCTGCTCACAAGGTGTGAACGTGTGGATATGTGTCACCCCTGGTGACAACCTGAGACACACTGCAGTGATGGAGACCTGCCATTTACTGCTCCACAAAAAAAGTCCTACCAGCAGTGATATTCCAGGGAATGATATAATGAGAAGTGATAACCTGGTATTTAGAGCAAACTGGCATTGAGGAGCTGAATCCCTGCACTTGACTTCACATGCAAATAAATCCCTGTAGTCCAGCCTTCTTTACTCTGAGATTTGAGAAACATACACTGGTCAGTTGAGCTCAAGCCTCCCCTTTAGTGGGGATGATTTTATTTTAAAACACTGTCACCAAGTGGCAGAGCTCCGAATGGCTGCACCAGGTCAGCAGAGCTGCAAACACCATCAGCTGGGGCAAGCCAGCCAAAAATCCAACCAAATATCCCAGGACATCTCAGCACATTGAGGGAAATGTCAGGATAGATCGGTAACTAAATCAAAATAAGCCAAGGAAAAAATAAATTACCTCAGAAGGAAACTTCAAATACTGTGAGGTTTGTTCTGTCAGTATAAAAACTGGTAGATTCAGTTTTTGATTCTTTCCTTTGAAGCACAAAAATCACTGACAACAAAGCCTGATGACACGGTTTCATGTGAAACAGCCACCTTGGGGGCTGTAAAACAAAGAGAAGGAAAGACACAGCCTCCCACTTTAATCTGCAGTTTGAGTCAAAATGCAATGTTTTATACCTGACATGAAGTAATACAAGTTATTTTTAACTATTATACTTAGTGTTTTCCCAAAGCACTACAAAAAGGCAATTTTTAAGAGTACATACATCTAGGCAAAGCAGGCATTTGAGGATTCATCTATTAATCAAGCTGGAGCCTGGCTGGTGGAGCTGTTAGCAAACTGCATTACCATTGCACCCGCAGGGAGGGAGACTCCTCAGCTCATCAGGCACATTGTGATCCATACAGGATGTACAGGATGGATTTGTTTCATCCCATACCTGTAAGTAGCCATTTGCGCTACAACAGTAGCCAGGCTGTGATTTTGTTACTCCTCCAAGCAAAATGCCACAGTTTCTCTTTTAAATTGCTTTTAATCTTAATTTCTTTGAAGATGTTGATTTCTCTACGTGTAACTGAAGGTGAGCGAAGACAGGGAAAGGCATTGCCAGGAACCACCAAGATTTACATCAACAACAAGCAATTTTTGTGGGTTACTGCTTATATACAGACAATATTCAGAGAGCAGAGACCCTCAGAGAACAATGATGGAGCACGTGATACCCAAGTAGTCTCTTGACAACTGCTGTCAGTGCTTCAGAAAGAGCTTTGATGCACCATCATTAAAGCTACATCAGCTCTCTGGGTCTAAACCTGCAGCAAATCACAATATTTTGGATTGGAAGAGACCCATAAGGGTCATCAAGCCCCGAAGCTTGGAGATAATTTAGGCTACCTGTGCCTGCTTTCCTATAAGAAACTTACCTTCTAGTTTATTTGGGGAGTAAACCAAGTGAGTTCACATGAAATTTTCTTTGCACTCTCTATTCATTAGCCAGAAATCCAAAACAGTGTTAAAGACCTGGGAAGATTTTCAGGAGTAAATTGGAGGTAGTGATTTCTTGCAAGCCTCCTAACACACAGCCAACGTTTACTTAGGCCTGCTATAGAGCTTTCAATCAACAAAGTTTCCAATCTCTCATAAGTTTGACAGATTTCCATCTTCTGTTCCAGGCTGGCTTGTCCAGCTGCAATGGGCCTGGACTCACCAGCCACCCACAAAGGAACTGCTCTCAACAGCACAAAGAGAAGACGGTGCCACATTTCCTCTGCAAGTGACAATGTAGTGAAAAACAGCATCACCTGAGAGAGGAAAGCATCAAATCTGCAGACTGGAGTCGCTGTGCAATGCAGTGAAAAGCCCAGTCTGCAGGCTGGTATCTGTTACAGCACAGCACACCCCATGGCAGGGCTGGACACAGGTGCATTGAGCTGCCCTTGGCTGCTCCCAGCTGGCACAGCCACAGGGAACCCATCATCCCCACACTGACACCAACCTGGGCATTCGGGAGCTTGGGAGCACCGAGGAACCCAACTCGTCCCACAGAACCCACAAAACAACGATTCCACTTTAATAATTGCTCTACTCTAGATCCTAAAAATGATGCAAAAGAAACAGCTGCCAGCCACTCCCTGAAATAACCCATCATTTCCACCATCCTTCTTGTCTCTCTCAAAAAAAATAAATCCTTCTGCCACAGCAAACTGATCTGGAGGCTTTACAGCTCCTGGAGGAAATCTTGCCTCATGCCTAGAGACCTTTAGAAAAGCACTGGCAGCAGAATAAATTATTTACAGTACTATTTCTGACAATACCATCTCCATAAATGATACAAGATTGAAGGCTTTAAAAATGCGTGCATGTGGCAGAGGGCCCAAAGAGGTGCCTAATAGAAATATTGATTAACTGGATTTCTACAGACTCTGTAAACAGTCTGATGAAAACAGAAACTGCAAGTAGATTTTTTTTTCCCCATTTACTGTAAAGTAGGACAAAGCAATCACTCCACCCATTCAAACTAAGCCAAATTAAAGTGGGTTTGGACATTTACAAAATTATTTTCTCTTTAAAGCAATCCAATCTACATGTTATTTACCTGATTCTAATTCACAACTTATTCCATTTCCCCAGAATAACTCAAGTCATTTGAGGCTTCTGGCTTGAAGCAAGGTTCCTGCTGTTTACTTAGGTTTTCCAGCTGGGTTGAATGATATGCAAAGAGGTCTGAGGACTTGCTGGAGGTCATACAGAGAGGAAAGTCAGTTGGCTCCACTGGCGTAATAGCCCTGCACTTTTACAGCTCCCAGGACTTTGCTCTAAGCACCAGAGTAACCTTCTCATCAAAAGATACTAAATCTGTTCTCAACATTTCAAATATTCCCCGGTTCTTAGGAAAAGGCACTTCCCTCCATAAAGAGTTTGAAGCAACCCTGCTAAAGGGCACAATGAAAATCTGAAGGCACTGAGTGCACATGCTCACAATTAGAAAATTCACTGGAAACTGCCACTGTGGAGTTTTCCATTTTCAACAGCAGAATTTCAAACTTACTTAGGCAAGCAATATAAAAGAAAGGAAACTGCAGGGGATGTTTAAATAGAGCCTGCCTAAATATTTTGTTTAAAGGAACTATTTTCATTTTGGCTAGAATTTGTAGGGTGGAACATCCCAGCCAATCCATAATGGCCATCACCCTTCAGTTCATCCATTCTGGACTTCCTGCACAGGCAAGGACAATCCAAGGCATTCCCTGATGCCTCTGATCCTGCAGAGCCACAAGGAAGGTAGGGAGTACACCCTGAGGTTTTCTCACCCCTACAATTCCACCAGGATAAACTGCCCTGCTAAGCAGGGCTCTGGAGCATTGGGTTGGCTGCAGAGCTTTTGATTTGTGATGTTTGCTGGTGTTGTCCCAGAGCAGCACCAGGGACACCAACCACTGGAAGAGCAATCCACCTCTCTTGTGCCACTGCCAGTGCTTGACATAAACAACCCCCTCTGAAACACTGACAAGGCAAAAGCATGGGCTGTAAACTCCTCTTTGAACACAGCACTGACACTAAGAGAGATTAACAATGATACTTTGAAGAAAAGGCATTTTGCTAGTAATTCAGCACCCACTCCCATCCATTGGGGCAGAACCATTACAATCCATTCTCCAAGAACTGCAGGGCCCTCCAGCAAAAACCTTCCACTTCATCGTTTCACCCCAACAGGCCTCCTGCCCTTCAACATTTATACTGCTGCCACCTAAAACCCACTTATTTTCACTTCCAAGCTCTTCAAATTCATGCCCTGATGTTCCTTAGCTCCTCTCTTCTTCCATCTCAGAATAATTCAGGCAACTGTACTTCTGAGATCTGCTCTGCCAGCTCAGCTGTTCTAATGCCCTCTGGCTCCAGTGTGGCTCCTCAGCCCTTTCTTTTTCTCCTCCAGTGCACCAATATTGCATCAGCTCCCATTTCTCAGTTTAGTATTCTTTAAACTTTCTTCTTCTTTTCAACCTTCAGAGTTTATTCTCTTTATTTTCTCCCAGTGTTCCTCTCTCTATTCTCCTAATGGACATCTCCAATTAAACCTTAATTATATCTCGTACCAGCAGCTGTTCTCAGACTGATGAGCACACTCTAGAAGAAAACCCAAGGCAAAAGGTCTTGCCTGTTAGACACTTTGCTGTAATCCAAAGGTCACACGTACAGACACATAACCCAGTAATTTACACTTACTCCAGCATTACAGATTTCTTTTCTTGCTTAAATTACTTTGGAAGAGGTTACCCTACCCTTAACAAGGTTAAGTATCGTTGTATGGTGATCACTGCACATATGGTGATGACTGCACATGTCTAAAGCTTGGCAAGCTGTGCTGCTGGGACAGCAGGGCTGGCTGGTTTAGTGACAGGATGACTTTTCTAGGTGCCATCCCCTCCTGTCCCAGCATTCCTGCCATGCCATGGTGGGCTCAGACCCTGAGCTGGCCTCTAGGCTCCAGTTCAGCAGGACTCAGGCCTGGCTCTGGGGTTACCACGGTTCTCCAGCCTGACCATGAAGCAGCCAGGACAGGGGGTGGGGATGGAGAAGCCAAGTTATGCCAGGAATGAGCCCGGGGAATGCAGCAGAGGTCACATTGCAGAGCGGGTACCGGCACATGCCGCTCGTTCCAGCTCCTGGATGGAGGCTCTCCCAAAGCCTGGGAAACTGGCAGTGGGCGATGACCTGCACCCACTGGATCCTCATCCTGCTTAGCATATGCCAAGTACAATAAAATGCATTAAGTCAAGCCTTTGCTCTACCCAGCGCATGATGTGATTGGCAGAATAACCTTTTTTCCCCCTCTAATTCTGCTGATAGTATGTAATTCTGTTCATCCCTTTAGCCTTAGCCAAATATTTATGTCAAGCTGGGAAAAAAATGCCAGGCACAGAGCAGGAGGCGGAGGGGAAGCAATCTAGAAAAGGCTTATAAACCAATTTCAGTACATAAAGAACTCACTTCTGCACAGCCACACTCAGATTAACAATCAGGTCCCTATGCTGGCCATTCCTTTTTTTAATTAACCTTCAACAGGTTAAACAGCCCAAGACAACGCTATTATATGATCAATAAACCTGGGTGCTAATTCCATACACACAACACAAATGTTTTCCTGGGTTAGGATGAAACTTCAGCTGCTTGTTAAACACAGCAACTGGCTGCTAGTGGGGGGCAGATGGACCCTAAAGCACTAATGATCCCACACACTCATGGATACCCAGCCTGCCTGAACTGCATTCAATTCTTCAGCCACACTGCTGCTCCCAGGCAGGGATCTAACACATACATCACTTCTAACACTTAGCCCGTTCTGGATGAATGGGAAAATTCATTATTCATTTAATTCTAAGTAACAGCCAAATGGCCCAATCATCAGCAGAGTGCCCCAATGCTGTGCCAACACAGATGAGGAACAGCTCCTCTCTGATGCAAAGGGCTCAGCGCTGTAGCTCTTGGGGTAAGAATATGCCATCATTTTCTTAAGAGATTCAAAAGCAAAAGCAAAGCCATAAATTATTTTCTAATTGTTTAGCAGTGAACAAAGGCAAAATGGGCCTGCTGTGTCGCAACTCTTCCAAAGGCACACGTGAATAAACAGGACTGCTGGAAGCCTAACAAACTGACAGCCCATCCCAGGGAACACAAAAAGGAATGTTTGCCTAAACACTGTCTTTCAGCGAGACTGTAATCAAAGGGGAAAAAAAAAAAACCATGTATGATAAGAAAGATTCCTGGTGGTTCTGGCACAGTGATTATTCTCTACGTAATTGGGAAGTTTGGAAACACTTGAGTACTCTGTTCTGATGGCAGGCTTTCAAAAAACACTAAAAACCCAAATGGAGTAGTTCAAACAGCAAACAAGGCCCCAAACCAGTTACTAAACCAAAGCACTACAGACTGACAGGAAAAGAACTCTGCGCATTTCTTCACATTTTCTGCACTATGAATGAAGAGATAATGGAAGCCTGCACAGATAGCTGGTATTAGCCTGTCCACAGGACACAGGTATAACTATTGCAAGTTGAAATAATCAACTTGCTTTTATGGAGGAGTCAAACAAAAGGGCAGAGAGGGGAGCTCCAGCTGCACACCTCAGCAGGGACAGGAGTGGGCAATGTGACACCATCAGGTATTGTGGCCCTGTGGGGAGCCCAGGAGGTCTGCACTTGATGGCTTTGAAACTGATCCATAAGCTGTGCTGGGTTTGCAGGAAATCAAAGAGGCAGAAAGATCATGGAAACAGGAAAAAAAATCAGGAAGAGAGATAATACCAGTCAAAACAAGTGAGTAATAGAAAGAGAGGAGGATAAACTGGCCTTCTTCCTAGACAAGTAGGAAGATCCTGGGGAAAAGCTTCTTAGAACTATGGGAGCACCATTTCAAAATCCTACCAAAAGACAGCACGTCCTGAGAAAACAATGTTCTCCTCACAAGAAGATGAGTCCAATCAGAATTGCTCCTGAAAACCCAGGGATCACGGAACCCTCCTGTACAGCCCATCAGCTCTCCCTAGGGCCAGCTGCCTGCAGGGAAAGGATTTACCTTGGTACAAATCACCTGTGCAAGGGAAAAGCAGCACAGCCTAAGCACACAGGGTTTGGGGTTAAATACAAGTTAATGCTGTTTATCTGAACCAGGCCAGAGGCAGCTGTTGGATATAATGAGATTGTGACGGAATGAAATGCACAGCCTGAACTTCTAAGCCATAAAACTGAGCTAAGCCAACAATTCATTAGTTACTTTTTTTAAAGCTGCCCATATCTGCTGAAATGTGAGCTAGATCACTCAGCAGGTATTCCTCAGATGCATGGGAGTAAAACATCCTACAAGGTATTATTAATGTTTATTATGTAGGTTGGTACAACATCGTTTATCACTGGCTATCTTCAACAAGCTCAACCTCCCAGGCTGAATTAGCCTGGAGTTTTCTAGAAAACAAAACATGAGGGTGCAGAGCCTGAAGGGGATCTCCCCAGGCAGAGCTGTGCCCCTGCTCCTGCAGTGAGGTCTGCAGGCTGGCACTCTGCAGACTGGTACCCACAAAGCCCCCAGAATGCCTCCCCATGCAGAACTATATCAGTGAAAGGAAAAGAAATGTATAACCCCTTTCATCAGTCATGTTGACAAATCAGAAATAACTCAAGATAGCTTAATTACAAAGCTCAGAATTCACTTTTGCGGTTCTCTGGGAGTTGTTGGAAGGGAAACAATCCTTCAAGAGAAAGGAATGAGCTGCTTCAGGTTCTTAGAGATGGTAAAGGGGCCACAAATGCTGATTTTAAGTTGATAAAAACATTTAAATTAATTATTCATAAGAATAATTTTTTCTTTCTACAATGTTATTTTATTATAAAGATGTTTGCTGTCCTGTAACAACTGAAATAAAGAGATCACCCCGAATTTTCCCACTAGCACCCACAAGCCCTGAAGCAGATATTCCAAACCATACACCTGAGTTATTAAAGCAGCAGTCACAGCACATTTAAAACTCCTTGCACAAAAGCCCTATTGAAGGCAGTTCTGCAGGGGGACCCTGCATGCTGACCCCAGGCAGACGTGGCTTCCCTGGCCTGAAATGGAGAGGTCTGGCACAAAAAGGGGTTTTGTCCAGGAGGCAGAGAAACCCCCCCACCCAAAACACACCTCCCACTACACCAGCCAGCTCTAACAGCAGGGCTTTAAGGCTTTCACAGAGCGAAACAGCCATAGGAAAACCTGCTCAAGCCTCCCCAGAGCAAAGAGGGATTCCACCAGACGCCCAGGAAAGATCTAATATAAGCTGTAAAACTAATTTCAGCTTCGAACAGAGAGCCAGCCCTTCTCTATCTCTCTAATTGAGCAGGAGAGCAGCCACGGGGACAGGAGAGGAAACCTGCTCTTGTTCTCTCCCACAGAAAGGTAATGACAGCATGGCAGAGCCTTTCTATGAGCTCCCAGACTGCCGGAGCACCATTCATCAGGAGAATGGGCCGGGAGAACAATCAGAAATCCATTAGCAAGCTGCGGCTCCGCCTGAGCTCCTGATCAAATGTCACAGCGCTGAATGGCTTCTGCCGCTCCAGAGCATGGAAGGAGCAGGGAACTGTTCCAAGGCGATAAAGATATTATTACAATTTTTAGCTTCTATTACAATTATTAGCTTATATACGAGGGGCAGCCATTTGCAATCTACGCTGTGCCTTCAGGCAAGTCTCTCAAATGCGGGACAAAAGCTCCCAGAGTAATTAAAATGGAAAGAGATCTCCAGTACCAGAGACTGGCACCACAAGGAAAGCGGTGGGGGAGAAGGGAAAGCTGGAGGTGGAGGGATGTGAGCAGCGCTTTTACTGCCTCTATCCAGCAGGATTTCAGCTAGGAAATACTGCAAAGTTGCAAGAAAATAGCAAGAATTACCAACGCTGCTATTTACTAGCAGGGGAGTGACCCCACCGGAATAAATCAGCTCATCAGCAGCATTTCACCCTGCTCTTGTGCAGGTTCAATCCTGCTCTCAGTAACACTTCACTGTCCACCTATCACAGCAGGAAACAGAGCCAAAACCAATCTGCTCCAAATCTTCCCGAGTTACTCCTTCCCTCAGTGAAGGGTGGTCATCAGGCCATTTAAAAAGCAATGCAAATAACCAGGTTCATAAATGCGTTTATCCATTAAGGAGTCTGCACCATGTCTCTGCAATGTTATTTACGTGTCTGAAAGCTGTTATCCGAGCTATTATCCAGCACACAGACAAGAAAAAGATATTCTGAGTGTATTAGCAGCATATTGAAATGATTTGTGCAGATTCCTTCCATTCAGATATGTTGATGCTTGAAATATAATAAGGGGTCTCAAACAGGAAACTTGCATATGTATTATAAGCAGGGAAAAAGCAATAATTAAAAAAATTAGAAATTCTCCAGTGCAAATATTTCCAACTACAAACTGATTCTCATTATCTTTCATCTGCCAGAAAACCAAATTAAAATATCAATCAAATGTAGTGATCCAGGTAAAAGTCTTAGACTGCATCTCTGGTTCAATAACTGCAATTATTGTGTCACTGTTCTCAACTCGTTGAGCTCCTCAAATGAGATCAGAAATGACTACAGAAAAAAAAAAACAACAACACAAAATCTCAAAAAACTCTCTCATCCACAAGACCTGAATTACATTTGAACAATGACATTTTTGTCTCCAAAACAGGTAACAGCAAAATGAAAACAAGGTTGTCAGCACTGCCAATATGAAACGTTAGCCATGAAAACTGCTACTGTAGAGTTTTCATTTGCTTTATTTACTAGAATTCTTCTTTTTTTTTTTTTTCAAGAGAGAATCAGTCTGAAGCTTTGAAGTGTGTGAAAACAAAGTGTCAGTATCAGATCCTGGAGGAGGAAAGGCTGCTGAGCACAGCTGAGAGACACTTAGTGTGACACTGCGAGCCCACGGTGGGTACAGTGTTTGTTTTACACCAGGGTACGGAGCTGTCACCAGTCACACACAGGAGCAGATCTCAAAGCTCTGCTTGTTTCCCACCAAGACAAGAGGAAATGCACATCCAGCAAAAGAGCACTTGGATCTACATGAGTGCCAGCAACTTTCCTTCATCTGCGTGGATCAGATCATACACATGAAAATTAAAATACTGTCAAATAATGGGAAGTACTAGAACTAGCGGCAAAACTCTTCCTGTAATGTGCAACTCCAGGTCCATTTGTAGTCAAAGTTGAAATTTCCTAAGGAAATTCCCTACAGCAATGCCTCCAATATTATCTTTTATCGTGGAAAAGCCACTTAGGGGTACTCAGACTCTGATCTCTCCTATGCCAACTGTCAGCTGAGCGTGAATCTCCTTTAAAACAACAGTTAAGAACCAATGGAGGAGGGGTAATTTCCTTACTGTGCTTTCCCCACAGCCCATCCTGGCAGGGATCAGCCATCACAGGCATCCAAGGGCTGTGGTGTGGCTGCTAGCAGATGAGCTGAGCTATTAGTGATGGCCCAGTTCCTGCAGGACAGATGTCCTCCCTGCAGTCCACAAGCACAGCCATCAGCCTTGCTGACAGCACCAGCAGCTGGGGAAGTGAGCAGGACACACTAAAATCCCCTTTTTTTCCCTAAAATACCCAGAACCCTTCCCACTGTCACTGCCTGCAGATCTTCAGGGACTCTTCTGCCAGGGGTTTCAAACCGACAACTTCTGAAGTGCGACGCTCGTGTAAATAAGTAGTTTTTCTAAGAACGAATTAGTTGAGCATATTCTATGGAGTTATTTCATTTGTTTTTGCTCCTGTTCATTTATTCCAATCTGCTGCACCTTCCCTTGGAGAGGTTATTAAACTCTCTGCTAATGGGAGCCAGCACTCGTTTAATTCTTCCTAATGAATGTATGAGTGAGTAGCGGAAGCTATTATGTGGGGCTTAATAAAGGGCGGGAAGGAATTTCCTAAAATTTATTGCCACAGGCTGCTGCTTGAAGATAAAATAAATGGTAATTGCTTGGAACAGGAAAGAGGAGGATGATAAAATGTCCCCAGACATGAGGTAAAAAAAAATACCAAATGCTCCGAACCAAAATCTCAAAGCCCAAAGGATCATGAAGGCAAGATGGCCTTCTCCAGATTCAGCTTTTTATTAATCCTTAAGACTCCTCCTTTGAATATGGATGAAGGATGAACTTGATCTCAGCTGGAATGGTTATTTTATGACACAGAAAAGACATATATATATTAAAAAAAAGGCATTCATTCTGACTGCATCTTATGAAAATAGTATTTGTAGGAAAGAGACAATGTAGAGGAAATGGAAGGACAATGTTTCTGGACTATTGAGTCCAGCAATACAATCTTCCCTAAAATACAGGCTTTGCAGAATGAAGGAGACACACATAACATTTTGCTACAATTATGTTCTTTCTTTCCCATTGCTGTGTTGGTCAGGGTTCATGGAAGAAGAGAAATTGCCGAGATGTGAACCTGTGCATTGTTTCTTCAATTTCTGCGACTGTTTGTTAAAAGAGATAAAAACCTGCAGGCTGGATGAGAAAAAGTGTCTGAACTGGAAGTCCCAAGTGTCTGTCCTGCTCCAGAGTGCTGCAATCACACTGCCAACCTCCCAGCAAGCTCCAGGTCAGGCCTCAACAACTGGCAAGAACAAAGTGGAAATCCAAGTCCCATCCCCTGTAATTGCAAGGTAGGAGAAAAACACAGGTTTTCAAAACAAAGCTTCTTGTTATAACTCACAACAGCCTCCTGTCCACATAATCCTTCAGGCTTCGTTCAGTGTGATCCTGTCATACAGATGAGTTTGGCTAAAAGCTTTGATCCATGTCATCAAGAAAGCTAAAAAGCAAGTTTCCCAAGAACAAGTCTGATTTTTCTGGTTCCACTGAGCTGTTGGAGGTGGTATTTTGCACCTTAGAGACTGCAGAAGTGTTTCCTACCATCAGGCTGCTCAGGAGTTACACCAGCTTGCATGTTTAATTACAGAAGCAGTGATCAATAGCTCCAGGGTCACAGGCTGTGGTGGGAGAGGACAGCAGGGATGTCAGGGATGACTCAATGTCACCTTACCCAAATGCCACCAGCATTTCAAATCCAGCTGCCCCAAAAAGGACACTGCCAATCCCTAAAGACAATCTTCCCAAAAAGCAGCAAGAAGGAACAAGTATAGAAAGATGCCAAAATATCAATTTGAGTGGGCAAAGCAGCCATCACCCTTTACTTAAAGGGGCAGAAAGAAAAAAATATTATTTTCAATTTTCAATAGCAAGCTAATATATCCAAGAACTTAAAGCTGACCTGAGAAGAAAAACAAGATTAGGTTTGCTCTTTTTTGCTGCTTTGGGCAGACAAAGCCTCTCTCTGAAAACCACTATTTTTCATGCCAGCTTTGACCATCTTAAAACCAGGAAAAAAGAGGATAAAACCCAATTTTTCTTTCTTAAATCCTTGGCAGGTCACCTGCAGGAGCAGGCCAACAGCTTTTCCAGCAGGCAGTAAGAAATTATTAGTTCCTTTCTAAACAAGGATTTCAGTTGCTTCAGCTCAACAGCAGGATTTCCATAGTCTTACACAATACAAAGCAATCACTCAACCTGCAAGAGCATCCAATTTGAAAATGGACAGTTGTTTCTCCAAGAGAAAAAATGAACAATTTGATAGAGACAAAGAAAGCCAACAACAACCAACTCCAAAATAATCAAAACAAATAAAAATAAACAGCTTTAACACACTGAAAGACAAAAGGTGAGCAGTTACAAGATGAGCGTGAAATATCAGGGATTTACAACACAGATTTTTCAAAGGATCAAATTTGGGTGCCAATAGGATAGGCAGCTACTGGAGGTGTTATCCAGAAGAGTTTAATCTTCACCCACTCCAATGAATAAATGAAAGCCAAATAAACATGCACAGCGTTCCATGTTGGCATCAATACCTGCACAAAAGGCAGAGCTTCCAATTCAAACCAGCAAACACAAATTATTCCATCTCTGAGGACCTTCAAGCACTGCCATGCTTTCAACCCTCTTTCCCTCCTATGAAGAAATCTTATTAACCATTTATATGGGTTATAGAACAAGAAGGTGCAGCTTTGTGATGGCAAAGAACATAAAGATAAAGGATCTGGTTTTGATTTAGGAATAATCCAAGCAGGCACTTGTTAACTATCTGTGATGCTGTTCCCTGCTACAAGGAATAACACAGGACTTCATCTGCCTCAGCACCAGTGCATCCCTGGAATCACTGCCTACACAAACCTCAATTACCCAGCCTAAAAATACACATTTTACATATCCAAGGACAAGCCCAGCACAGGGGAGAAATGACTGAAATAAATCTCAATTATTCTTTGCAATGTAACACTGATGTCAGGTGCAAAGAAAAAGCTGGGGTTTTTTCTGTATTATTTAGTCTGCTTTTGGTAGCACATTGCTACTGTGTGCAAGGGCCAGGTGTGGGAGGAAGAGAGGAGGTGGCACAAGGAAAAGCAGGATCCAAAGTCCCTGTTGTGGTTTATCTGTGGTGTCACAGGAACAGGAGCTGTCACCCAGGCTGGCTCGCAGAAGAGCCCTGGAGAAGCTGGAAAAGAACACGGAAAGAACATTTCCATGGCTCTCCTCCCCCATCCCTGCTATCTGCTTTTACTTGTGCATCTCACAAAACACCCCCAGGCCAACCCCTGGCAAGGGCAGCTCCTCAAGCTTCATAAAACATCCCAGGTATGATCCCAGGCTAAAAGCAATTCCCTCCCCATAGCCACAAACCTTGGATGCCCAGACTGAGATGGCAGCCCCTGAAATCAGGAGTCAGGGAGGTGATTTGTACTCCAGAGGAGTCAGAAGTGCTGCATGGCACAAGGAGGTGAATTCCAACATCCCTGGCTCCTGTGGAGCTTTGTTAGGGCAGGAGCTGCATTCACACAGCTCGGCCCCACCACAACATGGAGTCAAGGTGGAGGTGCACTGACAGAACTCAGCAAAAGCTCTCACACACCTCTCCTCCATCCCTTTTTTGCTAAAGTATTGCACTCAGATCAGTTTTTTAAATACCTTTTTTGATGGGGAGAGAGGCACAAGGGGAAGCATCCAATACACTCTAATCCAATTTGTTGTAGTCTAAAAGAAATCCATTTGTTCAGCTTTGCACCCGGCATCCTAGTGATAATAATTTTTAATAGCGCTGCTTATTTGGATCCATTTTAAATAAATCAGAATTGGATTATAAGTCAGGAATGCACCCTGCAATTACCTTTTGAGTGTGAGTCCTCTCAGGTAAGACCTTAAACTGCAGAAATCACCTGGACTCATCCCTTATGGACACCCGCACATGGCTGACCATGGATACAAACAGAACACACTGCAGCAAGATAAAGAGAACTCAAACCCAAGTGTGATTGTGCAAGACTGTAGTAAAGAGGTCTTGGAGTAGAAGACAGCACCTTTACTTGCACAGCGTTAGTTTTACTCCTAAAAATTTTAGAAGTTATTACATTTTTAAAATTCAGCTTCTAGCAATTCCAATTTGAGAATCATAAAAAGTGCAGTATTAATAATTGAGATGTAAAATGCCTGTTTGAGTCACTCCAGCCCTCAGTCCCCCTCCCCGAAGGGCTTGTTTGCCTTAGGGGAGCATTTCACAAGCAGCACACCAACTTTCTGAAATACAGCTTCAGCAGATGAAAGCCTCATAACCACAGAAGAGCCACCTTCCTCCTAAATTTAAAAACCTGTGACATCCATGGAGGAGTTTAAAGGTAGAATGGCCAAGGTATTTCAGCCCAGCCAAGCACTTTGGCTACCACATGGTGTAGCTATTTCA
This sequence comes from Zonotrichia leucophrys gambelii, assembly GCF_028769735.1. NCBI lineage: Eukaryota > Metazoa > Chordata > Aves > Passeriformes > Passerellidae > Zonotrichia > Zonotrichia leucophrys. The sequence goes on from NC_088186.1 coordinate 4,803,639, forward strand.
GAAGTGGCTGAGTGGTGATCTCCCCATGTCAGCCACAACATCCACCCCTTATCTCCGGGCAGACACAGCTCTGCCCCTGCTGTGACTCAGGGCTCTGGGGTGACGAGGCACCCCCAGCAATGATTCAGGCCTGCCCATGGCCATGAAATGTGTCTCATTCCAGGGGCTCCACATCATCCTGCTCCCCGGCTGCTGAAGCCACCGCTTCCTAATTTGGGAAGGCTGCGGATGACGGAGATGGCTGAGCTGCACAGCCACGGCTCTCTTGGTGTCTGCGACTTTCACCTCCATGTTTGTAATGCCTCTCTAGTTAGGCAACTAAATGATGTGGACATGGCAAACACAATGCAATATTCATTTTTTTGGGGAAAAGCAGCCCAAGCTAACAAATCAGAGCAAAAACGCCTCCCTGGATTTGTGCTACTTATTCCTATGAGTGGAATGCAAAATACTTCAAGTTAACATTTCACGGTTCTTTGAATCGTTACCTGATAATGAATGCAGCACTGATCTATTTTCATTTAATGTTTTTCAAATCCTGTGTTTTTAACCACGATTACAAAGCCATGCTGCTGCTCACTGAAGTTCACAATTCCTCTCAGGAGAGGTCGGCTTATCAACATTGCAGCAGGTCTTCAATGAAATGTCATGCACTGCCTTTGCTTTGCAGAGGCAAAACTGCACTCACCAAGATGATTATATTAGCATTTCAAGCTAGCATTTGCCTCCAAAAATCCAACCTTTATTATTCTAATTCCTCCTTTTGCTTGGCTCAAAATATTACCTACTTAAGAGTGTTATGAACAAAAATTCGGTTAATATTTTTTTGGTGAGAAAAAGTTACAAAAAGGCAGCCAGATCTCTGTCCCTGCCAAGCTTCTGCGTGTTTTGTTATTGTAATCACGGGTCGTTGTAGCTTATCGCTCCTTTTGTATTAGTAAAAGCCCTGGCTAGGGCGAGGTAATGGCCATTCCCCAAGGCTAAGGTGCTCTTTTCCCAGCATAGTGAAGACACCTGAGAGGGTGGGGGGGGTTTATGCAAAGTGACTCCAAGACCAGCATGCTTTGTGGGACCCTGACTCCAAACCCACGGAAAAAACCCCAAAAACAACGAGCCACCCAAGAATTGAGAGACTAAAATGATGTCTGGACGTGAGGAGCCGAGTGCTGAGCCTGCAGAGATGCTGAACACCTTCGGAGCCCCTCTCGCCCTGAGCAGAGAGTCGTCCGGACGCCGGGACCAGGGTAACCAGCGAAGCCCAGAGGCAACATCTGACGGGGACCTCACGCCCTAAAGCTCTCACGAGGACCGGATCCCCGGCTCTGCCCCGAGTGGACGGAGCTGCGCATATCCTCCTCCTCTGAGTCGCCCTGGGAGACGCGACGGGGACTGCAGCCCTGCCGAGCCGCCCAATCCTGAGCTGATCACTTTTAATAAAGGCATTATAAAGGAGAAGAAGTCTCCTGGCCCTGTTTATTTCAGCTGGGGGCACTCGTCCGGGATAGCCACGCCGCAAGAAGACTCAAGACTGGCCATCTTGGACTTCAGGACAGCTGGCTACCAGGACCAGAGGGATCAGCTCAGGAGCAGCGACGCAGAGGAGCACCGGAGCACCGGATTGGTGAGAAAGCCGGTGGCGGGAGCGGGAGTCGAGCGCATGTGTGTGTGAATGAGACGAAGGCCGGCAGCCGGACCTTCGAAGCGAGAGCGGACCTCTCAGTACCGCGGTTCCGGACTCCTGCGAAGGGGCCGGCCGGGAACAGGGGGCGGAGCTTGGAATTAGCGTGAGTGAGTCGTCTCCCAAGGGGGAATAAAGGGCCCGCCCCCTCCGGGCGTGCGGAGGGAATATTTGTATGAGTGGCACTTACCTAAAATAGGTCCTGACAGAGGGAAGTCAGGCAGATTTGTCAGTCCCGAGAAGGATTCGGGTAGCTCATAAGCCCTGCAGGCAAAAGTAAGTCCTGGCACAGGAACCAGGCAAAAACCCCAGCGAAGGAGGCTGTGGTTTGCTTTTAAGTCCTGATACGGTGAAGCCTAAAAATTGGCGGGTTAGGCAAACTAAAAATCAGGCAGTTGTTTTTCCTGACTGAGGGAGTCAGGCACGACCCGGATTCTTAAGCCGAGGTTTCGTGTGTTCAAGTCCCGATAGATGTAAGACCTGACGTGGGGAAAGTTAGGCAATCAAGAGATTGGGCAGTTGTTTCAGTATAAAGTCCTGAGCATCAGGCAGAAATTTGAAGTTTCAGTGGAGGAGGCTGAAGCTCCTCAAAGAAGGTTCTGTTTTGAAATTACCGGTCAGTAAAGGCACCTTTGGGATTTTTTTACTGTTGAGACCTGTAAAATGGGAGGGTGTAATAGTAGAAAGACCGGTAAGAGACTGAGGTATATACATCCCAATAGTCCCTTAGGAGAACTGTTAGTAAAATGGGATTCTATAGAGGCCACGGAGGGATTAGATAAAGCGAAAATGATCCATTATTGTATGGAAGTGTGGCCAGAATTAGAGATACAAGGAGGATGGCCTTGGTGTGGGACAAAGGATAAGTGGATGTGCCAGCTATTAAATAATTATCTGACAGCTCGAGGGGATACTGATCCTGAGCAATTATTGTATGTAGCCTGCTGGTTAAAGAGCACTGTTGGGGATGAAGGGGTGCGAATTTGTAAGGTACAGAGGAAGAAAGAGGGGAATGAAGGAGGGGATGATAGGACTAGTAAAAGATGGGATCCCCTGGATTATTTGCCTCCTTCTGCCCCTCCACTTTATAATCCTCTTCTTCAAGCACCTCAAATGGCAGGTCCGGTTCTTCCCCCGGCTGCCATCTCATTACCACCTGCTCAGACTCCTCCTTCTACCTCTTCAGCTTCCGCTATGATAAACGCAGTATCCCCTCCAGCTCCTTCTGCACCACCACAAGGGCCTACTCCACCTGCTGCATTCTCCACCCCTTCTCCAGCTCCACTTAATATTCACTCAGGCTCTTCTCCCCCTCCTATTGCTGTCCCTTTACCTCCTCCTAGTTGGGACACAAATGTCTCCTCGCCCGATAAACAGCTATCAGCAAATACACCTGCTGATGGGCAGAACATTCAAGGTAACCCAGATATCCCTCAAAGTAGTTTGGCATCTGAAGATGGGCCGTACTGTAGCACCAGATCCAAGACCTCCAAGGCAGAGAGACTCTTTCCCCTCAGAGAGGTTCCTATGGGAGGAGTAGTGGGAGGTGTTGGCTTTGTGAATGCTCCCCTAACTGCTTCTGAGGTGAGAGGATTCAAGAAAGAGTTGGGGCCTTTAGTTCAGGACCCAGTGGGCATAGCTAACCAAGTGGATCAATTTCTAGGTCCAAATATCTACACTTGGGGGGAGATGAATTCCATCCTGAGTATATTATTTTCTCCAGAAGAGGTTCAGATGATTAGGGAGGCTAGCATAAGAATTTGGGAGAAAGATAACCGTCCAGGACCCCAGGTGCCATCAGGTGAACAGAAATTGCCACTAACGGATCCCAGCTGGAGCCCTAACCAGGAGGAGGGGAGGAAGGCCATGATGGAATATAGGTCTTTGATAATACGGGGGATCAAAGAGTCAGTTCCCAAAGGAACTAACACCCAACTGGCATTTGAGGGCATGCAGGAGAAAGATGAAGCTCCTGCTGCCTGGCTTAATCGCCTAAGACGGAACTTCCAGTTGTACTCTAGAATAGACCCAGACACCCCAGAAGGTCAAATGCTACTAAAGGTCCAATTTGTTACCAAATCTTGGCCTGATATAAGGAGAAAACTGGAAAAGATGGAAGATTGGCAAGAAAAGGACATTAATGAGTTATTAAGAGAGGCATTGAAGGTGTATTTAAGGAGGGAGGAAGAAAAAGCAAAGGCCAAGGCTAAGATCATGGTTGCTGTAGCTAGAGAAAGTGCAGGGTGGGCGGGACCACCACCAGGAGGAGGCAAGGATAGGCCTCTTGTACTGTCAGGTGCAAGAGGGATAGAGACACCTCAAGTCCCTTTGAGAGGACGGCAGTGTTATTACTGTGGAGAGCCAGGACACACCAGGAAGTTTTGTAGAAAGCTCAGTCTCGATGTGGCAATAGCCAGGGAACAAGATAATTTAGGAAAGATCCTTAGAGGTGATGAGTAGAGGGTCAGGGGCTTTTTAATATAGGGGACCCGATGCAACATCTAGAAGAGCCCTTGGTAAACTTTGAAGTGGGACCCCTAAATGAGGAATTTGAATTTTTGGTTGATACAGGAGCAGATAAGTCCTGTCTCAACAAAGTAACATCTGAAGTTAGACAAAAAACAGCTAGGTAGAAAGGATATCCAATAGCACCAAAACTGGCCAGTAAAACTAAACTTGTAATAAGTGGTGTGAAAGTAAAAGGTACCTTATTGTTGTCTTGTTGTGTGTGAGAGTGAGTTACAAGCAAAGTCAGCCTCAACTTCCCGGGCAGGTGGGAAGGGGGCTGTGACCAAAGTGTGTGTGTGTGTGTGTGACCTGCAAACCAGGCTTGTGTCCCCCGGGCGGGTGGGGGCTGTGACCAAAATGTGTGTGTGTGACCTGCAAACCAGACTAGTGCTCCCCTGATGTGTGAGGGAGCCGTAGCTGTAAGAGCGGGAGTGACACGCAGGCAGCCTCACAAGTGAATGTGCACCAGAGGCAACCAGAGTCTGGGCCCTTCCAAGAGGCCCAGAGATACTGAGACCTGTGGGCCAACCCCAAGGTGGAGGGGGGGCTATAGGGACCTGTGATTTTCTAGCAATAAGTTTGTGTCTTAAAGGTGTGGAGTAGTGTGTGAAAGTGAATGAGAAATGAAAAAGTGAATATAGATGAGTTAGAATAGAGGTAATGTAGATTGTGCATTACAAGTTTTACCACATCTCCTTAGAAAGAAGTGTATTGTGCAAAAGAATGGTGTAAGGAAAAATTTAAGTGTAAGGGGGTTGAAAGAAATATTTAAGCTGGAAGTGAAAGTATGAAACAGAAGCAAGAGATAGATAAATAAGATCTTGAAAATAGAACAGAAAACCAGTGAATTAAATACACAGATATATAGGAGAATAAAAGTACTTTGAGAGTTAAGCTAGCTGAGAAATACAACTCCTTGCAAAATACAGAGTATGTAGAAGTTGATGAGAGAAACATACAAGCTATGGAAAAAGAGAAATTACTGATAACATTAAACAGAGAAGCTGAGTTTTGATAAAATCATTAACAGTAGACCATTAATGCCTGTGTTTGAAAGCCCGTTTCAGGTATTCTTCATTACTGAGACGGTTGGACTCACATCACTCTCACCCCTGGTATTGGACCAGGATTCAACACCAAGTTTTTCCCTCTGGCATTCTGGTATTGGACCAGACTCCACCCCTGTCTCCTGCTGGCATTGGGCCAGACTCCCAGTTTCTACATCTGGCATTGGGCCAGACTCCCAGTTTCTCCTTGTGGCATTGGACCGGACTACACCCCTGTCTACTTCTGGCATTGGGCCAGACTCCCAGTTTTCCCCTCTGGCATTGGGCCAGAGTCCACACCACTCACCTCCAGGCACTGGACAAGGATTCATCCACATCACAAGTTAATTCACCTGGGTATACTGTGATTTAAAGTTGACTCTCAGGAGGAAGAGTCAAAAAGACTGAACTGTATAGAGGAAAATTGGTATCAGAGTTTTAATATTGTTTAAAATGTTTCAAAACTGTTTTGTGTAAATTATGTTGGTAAAAAGTTTAAGGCTGTAAATAAGTAATTCTAGTTTAAGTTCCCCAATATACTTCTAAAGACTCCAGGTTAACCCTCTACAGAACACTCCCCTGGGGGGGGGAAACTAAAATTTGTAGGGAACAGACCAAGAGAGGCTTAACCAGAGAAGCGGGTAGAAGGGACTCTAAAGAGCTTGGAAGCTTGTCCTCAGAAAAAAATTCCCCAAGAGGCAAGGCCGGGTGGGCAGGCTGTGCAAGATGACCCATACCGGACTCTTGGGAAGGGTAGTAATGATAGCTCTAATTGCTGGTGGTGCTCTGGGAAGCCCAGCTGAGCTGTGCAGTGAATGCTACCAACCCTGCTATGAAGAGGAGGAAGTGAGCTCCTTGTCGAGAGTCCACATCAGTTCTAACCCTGATGGTGTTAACCTCTCCCAATTGGTCCTTTATCAGAAAAATAAGAGAATGTATTGGATAGCCCAGAATACTGCCACTTTTAGGCAGCCGCTCCTAGGAGAGTGCCCTATAGAGGAAGCCTGGTTTGCTTTGAATGTGATGCTGCTGAAACAAGCTCAGCAGATTAGTAAAAAGCAAAGAAATGGTGAAAATGGTAAGAAAAACTGTTTGTTACAAGTATTTATATGAGTGTACTGGAAAAGAGATAAACCCCTTTTGGAACACATTTCAGGGTAACTCTAAACCCCTAAGTTTGATCCCATCTGGCAACAGCATTGCTAGGGTGATAACACCAATTTTCTTATTACCCAAAGAAACTGGATCAAGTTTGGGAGTTCCTATATATAATGATTTGGGAGAAATTAAACAAAACCGGGAAAGTGAAATAGAAATTGGGAAAATCAAAAATTGTAAAAGCCAAGTTTAGATCCCAAAATCTGTGTTGAACAAAGTCATCCGGCTACAGGCAGTATTAAAAATAAAGAATTCAATTATTAGGGACATTTCAAACGAAATAAAAAGATTGGCATGTGTAAATAATCAAGATCAAACTCCTACACTTGATCCCAGTGGGTGGGAGAATTTAGAGATTTTCAGAAAATATGTATGGGAAAAAGTGGTTTTTCTCGCTGTGTGTGTACTTGGAGGATTGCTCTTTTTACTATGCTTATTTGTCTGTTTTAGTAAAACAGTATTGGCTGTACAAACCAATCTGGAAAAACCAAGCAAAGTAACAAGGTTAAGTAAGCATGATTACCAAAGTGCACAAGAGATTTATAGTAGATTCAAAACAAAAAATTGTGAGTTGATGCGAGCTTAAGAATTTAAGCTCGATCAAAGAAAAAGAGGGGGGACTGTTATGAACAAAAATTCGGTTAATATTTTTTTGGTGAGAAAAAGTTACAAAAAGGCAGCCAGATCTCTGTCCCTGCCAAGCTTCTGCGTGTTTTGTTATTGTAATCACGGGTCGTTGTAGCTTATCGCTCCTTTTGTATTAGTAAAAGCCCTGGCTAGGGCGAGGTAATGGCCCTTCCCCAAGGCTAAGGTGCTCTTTTCCCAGCATAGTGAAGACACCTGAGAGGGTGGGGGGGGGTTTATGCAAAGTGACTCCAAGACCAGCATGCTTTGTGGGACCCTGACTCCAAACCCACGGAAAAAACCCCAAAAACAACGAGCCACCCAAGAATTGAGAGACTAAAATGATGTCTGGACGTGAGGAGCCGAGTGCTGAGCCTGCAGAGATGCTGAACACCTTCGGAGCCCCTCTCGCCCTGAGCAGAGAGTCGTCCGGACGCCGGGACCAGGGTAACCAGCGAGGCTCAGAGGCAACATCTGACGGGGACCTCACGCCCTAAAGCTCCCACGAGGACCGGATCCCCGACTCTGCCCCTAGTGGACAGAGCTGCGCATATCCTCCTCCTCTGAGTCGCCCTGGGAGACGCGACGGGGACTGCAGCCCTGCCGAGCCGCCCAATCCTGAGCTGATCACTTTTAATAAAGGCATTATAAAGGAGAAGAAGTCTCCTGGCCCTGTTTATTTCAAGAGGTAGCTCAGTGGTGTTGGTAACCAGCCACAGCCTTCAGGATTTGACCCTCTCCAGACTAATTGCCACAGCAAATCCAGAATTATCTCCCAGATTATGCCTCCAAGTTGTATTTCACAAGCACAACAACCCACACCACATCTGGTGGTGTACCTGTGGTCAGAAAAGCCTTTTTTATCCCACTTTTCAGCAAGAGCAAGGTAAAAACCACCAGCAGTTCTCACACTGAGGTCTAAATTAGACTGAAGTTTCCCCAACAGATTTTTTTCCCCAATGACATGGAATTTGAAAGGTTGAGCAACACTTACACTGTCTTATGTGATCACCTCATAACAATAATTACTACTTAAAACCTGAAACATGATAGCACCTTGACATCCACCCTCAGCGTGGGAGGCACTATTTAGACATAACAGACAATCTGCAGAGCCCAGGGAAATTACAGCTTCTACATGAACATCAACAGTATCAAATGATGGGAAGAGCTTTGTCTTCCCTCCAGTTCATTTCCTGTAAAGGACATCTATTTTCTATTAAATAGCTGCACGTTGAGGAAAAAAAAAAAAAAAGAATGTATATAGCAAACACATTTAGTGCAATCCATCAATAAGTCTTGTAAGAAGTAATGGTTTAATTGCAGAGACTTTTAAATGCAGCTTCTTATCCATCCAGCTAAATATATTAAAGAAGAAATAACAGCTTGGCATTTATTCAAAACTTTTCATTTGAGCTTTCCTAAGTTATTTGCAAACATGAGGTGTAGCCAGACAACAATGGCTCTAATAGCTGTTCCAGTTATTCAGGCTAAAATGGGATGTAGTTTTTAAATGAACATTATGTGTTGTCAGACTTATATCAGGAATGAAAGGAACTTAGAGCCAATAAAAATAACAAAAAGAAAGCCCCATTCACACATACATATTTATAGCTTAAACTATTTTGCTAGATGCACTAAATCTTCATTATTATAAAATTCTCCCACCCAAAAGAGATTTAAGTAAAATAGAGTATTACTAGATTACAGCTTTGCTTTAGTGAGCATTGTTATGACTTCATAACAATTTAACTCCACCATTAGCTCTGTGAGAGCAATTCTGACATTCAGACAACACCAACTGTGTAAATAAGTGTCACAGGCTGAATTTGTTTCCAGATATTCCCTGAGCATCCTTGCCATAAAAAGCTCATGTTCACAAATGTTGAACTCAATGCTACAAGAGGATTTACCTAATCAATTTCTATACTGAGAGGAATCTAATATTTAATATTAATTTTAGGAAAGTATTTACATCTTTTAAAAGTCAGTGAGCATAACAAAAGAAGTAGGGGAATTAGACCAATTGCAGAAGACATCAATAAGTGAAAAGGAAGGCAGAACTGAAAACCATTTATTTTATTTTTTTTAACAAAGAACAGGCTAAAATGGAGCTTGAGGAGATGAAGGAGCAAGATTTTCCCATTAACAGTGAAAGCAAACATCACCTACCAAGCTTTTTTCATCAGCAAGCAAGCACACAAAGATTACAGGTTCTGGTAGTATCTAAAAAGACCTGACAGCCACTATTTCTGAAATTCACAGTTGTCACTTCTGACCCTGGTTCTCACCAATTAACTTTTGTTCATTTCCAAGACGATTCTCACTGCAGGGATTGTTTTAATCAGAGCAAGTTAGTGAAGAGTCACAGAAGACATCTGGTGGCCACTGCCCCAAATGACAATTTCATTTGCTTTACACCTTTGTAATAAAGCTTAAATTTTAAGTAAGTAAATAATTAATTAGTAAATTAAAGTAAATGAAATTAATTAAATAATTTCATTCACAAAAAAAAAAAAAAAAAAAGTGAAAACAGTTGTGTTTGCTGCATAACAGCCCTGTGGTCAGGCCAGGAGCTGCGAGCTTGGGAACAGCCCCTCACCAGGTATGTTAAATGAGGCTGAACATAACAAGCAGCCTTTGAACTTGGGCAACTTGAACACGAATGACAGAGCAAACATTTCCTGAAAGCCCAAAGAATTTCCTATTTAAAGTTTCCATGTCCTTATCCCACTACCATTCACACATTCAGCCTCTGGAAAAACAACCTTGTTGATTCTGGGAACCCACAGGCACAAAAAAGGCCATGAATTCGCCATCAGTTCCCCCAGGTGTGCAGTGGCAGGAGATCAGACACTGGGGTCACTACCAAACCTGACAGAGCCCGTGTGGGTGTGTGTTGGATTCTGGATGTGCAGAGCAAGTGAAATTTCCTCCTCTGCAGCTCAGAGGGACAGGAAGCACAGGGAACATGCCCAGGTCACTCTGTGCTTCCAGCAGAGATGGACACTGGACAGGGAACAAACAGCAGGTCAGCCAGTGGGGAATCCTGTCCTCAGCAAGCCTTGCCATCCAAAACCCAGCATTTAACAGGCACCAGAGTAATTCAATATATTCTTCATCACACATTATTCCCTGAGTTTCTGAGGCCATCACTCCCTCTTTGATGCAAATGTGGAGTGCAAACCACAGCAGAGGAAGGTCCAGCCTTTTACTATTTCATGAGCTCTAAGGAGAGACTGGAGCAAATAACATTTGCTACTGCTCAGACAGCACTTCAAAGGAGGAATCTGCAGAGAGGCAGGCTGGACACAGCTCAGGCCCTGGAAAACGTGGCAGGAATAAGGTAGGAACTAAGTCAGCCAAAATGATAAATGCACCAGAATGCCTTAGAAAAGCAGCACTAATGGATAAGCAGCTTCTCAAGGCAGGCAACATGTAGCAATATTGATTCTTTAATACACACAATGAAACCAAAGTCTTAATGATTAATAATCTGTTGTGAAACTCTATTCATTAGGTAAAAACAGTGCTCAGAAATGACACAACATAAATCAGGCAGTCTCCTCACTCATGAAAGAATGATGAGCTTGCTCGCATCCATGTAAATTAGCAGCAATCACTCTGCATAAAAGCAAGCTCCTGCTTTTCACAACCCAGCTGGTAACAGCCAGGAAAAATGCTGGAAAAAAAGAAAATATACATGAAAAAAACCCTAAATCTAATTTCAACACTAATTTCAGAAAGTACTTAAGCAAAAACTAAAGCAAGCTGATATTCAGGACACACAAGGAAATGTGAAGAAAGGGACTCCTCCCAGAGCACAACACACCATTTTAGCAGAATTATATCAAATTTTGCCACCAGCATGATGAAACTTCCAGCCATCTCACAAAAATTAATGATAATATCTAAGTGCAACACTGGCATTAAACACAGAAGTTTAAAGACCAGAGTTAAGAACTAAGAACTAATTTAGTTAAGAACTAAGAAAAGACACTGCCTTAGGCAGCTTTACTCACTAAAATTGAATGTTCATTACCTTTTTGCCCAAGAATCCTCCTTAAACCAATTAAATGGACACTCTGGCAAGCAGATTAATAACCTCTACAGATTGTTTAGATTGATCTTCAATCAACATAGAGCAGAGTAAGAGCTGAATGAAAAGAGAGTCACAGAAGCAAAGAAGCAAGAGTCCCTCTCTCTGCTGGAACTGCTCTGGATGTTCCTACAGCAAAAGACTTCACAACAGACCTTTTATAAGGAGACTAACTCCTTCTCACAAGAATGGCACAGCATGGCTGAACTGACAGAACACTGCTGGGTGCAGACACTGCAGAGGGAAGGCAGCCCCTTCCCCCTGCCAAAGAATAAGGAAAGCAAAATCTGTACTTTTCCATCTGCAAAAATACTCCAGAAGGTCACTAGTGTTTCAAACACTTCCTTCAGTCTTTGTAAATGCAAATCAGAGTGTTTTGTACAGCTGAAAGAGATGGCACCTGCAACACACCCAATGTCCACCCACACAGTACCACAGCCATCCAGGTTTTAAACTTTACAGGGTGGCTCAAGTACACTGAGGGAGCTGCAGGAATGTCCTGGTGATGCTGAAATATTCCAAACACCTCAAAATCCATGGCAGGTGCTCTGAACTTTCACAGAACACAACACTGGTGTCAGCTGGGTGTGAAGAGCTGGACTAACTCCTGCAGCTCTGCATCCTCACTGCCTGCTGCCAGCCAAGAGCGTTCCTCATTGGCACCTGCCAAGGCTCTGCTTGCAGTCCCATCCACACCAGGGCTATCAAAACACTCTCCCAATTATTTCTTGTCTGTTTTGTCACAGTTCCTACACAGGAAACACATCCCTGTTCTTCCAAGGCACAACCCAACAGCAGCATCACCACCCTAAAGTGACAGTCAGCAGGACAAGACTTTCCAAGGCCATTTCCACCTTTCTGCACCCTCATGATTTGCCACAGAGCCTGACACTGAGAGCACCAGGGATGGAACTCAGGACTCTCAGCAACAGGACTGTGTCAACTCCTCATTTTCAAGCTTCATATTTAAACTTTTCAGTGTAAAATACTGCAAGTTTGATGGTAAATGTTGAAGTGTGCTGAAAGAGATGGTCTCCTACAAGGGAAGATTTCTATGCTAATACCCTGTAGCCTTCTCCTGCCTCCCTGTCCTGATTTCCTACCACAGCCTCCCTATTAAAATTTGTAAATAAGAATGCAGAACTACCATAATCTGTTAATGAAAGTCTGGCATATGAGCAACTACTACCTATTAGTCATGAAGGAGATCAACTGCTTAAATATGGCAAGTTATCAAAGATTAGCCAGCGCACAGAACAGAACCGCTTTTGCCCAGGAAAGGGATTAGCCTTTCCCCATCATCATCATCATCATCCACCTCAGCCTGTGGAAAAGCAGTTTAGAAAGTCTTAGGTCTCTTTCCATATATATTCCAACCATAGATCAAGTTTTGTGGAAGAGCTTCTTAGCAAAACCTAGTAGTATTTGATAATTGGAGCAAAAAAAAAAAAATACAGCAAGTGATTTTTATGATGAGAAGGGATACAGTCAGAGGCAGTAAACAAATCTGCATTCAGCATGCAGCAGATGTCAGCATTAACCAGGCTAATACTGAGGCACAGTGAAGTTGGATTCATAAGCAATGATCCCAAAAGCTGGAGATAAGTCTCTCCTAATAGAGATGGAAATTGAAATTTGGGAGCTGCCAAATCTCCAGCCTGACAACAAAGAAAGTTTTGTCAGTTCAGAATGAAAACCTGAAATACTGAAGGCAGACTAAAAAATGGTTTCCAATTAGGCCAGTGCTAATGATCCAATTTCAGGTGAATGGTCTAAAGTGGAGTCAGGAGTAGTAAAGCAGTTTCTTTGAAGTCTCAGGTTTTGCAGCTGGTGAAGCAGAGACAAAGTATAAAAATTCCCTGAGGTACAATGGAAAGAGATAAATGCAGGAGTTTTAAGTACATGGGTTTGAAGAAACAGTTCTAGTATGGAAGGAGTATCATTTAAATCATTTCCTTGTATGGGCAATTGACTTCCTAATAAATGTATATTGCATATAAGGAAGACATATTGAGCTCCCCTGCAGGATAAAGGATAATGAGTACAAAAATCAGACCTTGAAGGTAATCTTGCTCCAAAACCCTGCTATGGGCAGGGACACCTTCCACTACCCCAGGCTGCTCCAAGCTCTGTCCAACCTGGCCCTGAACGCTTCCAGGGATCCAGGGGCAGCCACAGCCTCTCTGGGAACCTGTGCAACCCTCAGAGGGAGTGATTTATTCTGTATATCTCATCTACCCTCAGTTTGCAGCCATTCCCTGTGTCCTGTCCCTCCAACCCTTGTCCCCAGTCCCTCTCCAGCTCTCCTGGAGCCCCTTTAGGCACTGGAAGGAGCTCTGAGCCCTCCCTGGAGCCTCCTCTGAGCTGAACACCCCCAGCTGTCCCCAGAGCACAGAGGCTCCAGCCCTTGGAGCTCTCCTTGGCCTTCTCTGGACTCTTTCCAACAGCTCCATGTCCTTCCCATGCTGGAGACAGCACTGCAGGAGGGGTCTCAGCATAGTGGAGCAAGAAGGAGAAGAATTTCCCCCTCTGCCCTTCTGCCCACACTGTGGGATCAGCCCAGGATATGCTTAGAAGTGATTACAATGTAATTTATTCATTTTCCCAATTGAAGTACTTGAAACATGAAACTTAACAGCATAAAACAAGATAGATTATTAAACATAGAGACCCTTAAAATTTATTTTTAATCGATAATGTAGGAAATGGTACTTTTAATTGTTGGGGTTTTTCCTCACAGTGAACTGTACAGGGCACATCTCCAACTGGCAGCTGTGGCAAGCTGGTGCTATAGATCCATTTTGCACAATTGCTTCCTAATTAAAGCAGTAAAATCTTTCAGCACCCTTGTAAGAGAAAGAATTCAGATCTAACATGACAGAGATTGTAGTTGGCTGACTTCAGCTATATTCAGCACTAAATGTTTAAGAAAAATGGATCCAGTTCTGCAGTTTATCTCTCTTTACAGTGAGGTAAACAGCTCATTTAAGCTCCCCTATCACTCACCTGCTGAAAGAGAAACTCTAAGACCACATCTTAACACTATGAAAGACTATGAAAAGGCCATTTTTGTTTGAGTGCTTTGTCAATCTCTTCCTCATCTCAGCATCATGTATGCTGTGTGCCAATTTCAAGGTGCACTGACAGAGTGTTTTCCCTAAACTGTCCGCTGGCCACACTTTTTTCTCAGCTGATATCCCCAAAAAGCAGTGACTGTAGATTCAACTCTCACCAAGGAAAGCAGAGAGAAAGAACCAAACTTTGCCTTTATAATTCCTCTCAAGTTCAAGCTTGCAAGCAAACTGTGAGCTGGAGTAATCTGCATCAGGGTGAAATTTGTAAAATCCCAGCAAAGGCTACTCTGCTGCCCAGGGTAACGACACGAGCGTGAACTCCAGCTTGTAAAACACCCTCCGTGGGGAAAGCAGCAGCACAAAGAGACAAGCCCAAAACTTGCCCATAGATTACTTTATTCCCCTTAAGGCACTCCTCAATTGTCAGCTCAGGACAAAATTTAGAGCCTTTCTGCATTATTCACACAGAACATTTGAGCACCAGCAGAGCTGATTTCTGGCCAGTTGCCTCCTTGGTTTTTCAGAAGCCTCTCCATGTGTTGCTTTGGGTGCTACGGAGAGTGCGACGACCGAAAAACGGAATTACTTTGCTGAAAGTTATTTTGCCTTACACTGTTAGTATCTGATAATATTCACCAACCCTTTCAGCCAAATCTGGTACCACTGAAGCAATCCAGATCTTTCACTAAGTGCCTGCTGGATGAGCCTCAGTAGAAATCTGCATGTTCCACCAAACCAGGATCATGAATACATTTATAAAAATAACCCTAAAAGGAGAGCCCTGCTACCAAAAATTCCACTTCTCATGTTTGTTTTATCATAGCCTTTAATACACAAGAACTTCAGACAAGTGCATTTAAGAATTCACCTGTCTCTAGGGGGTTAAGTGGCCCACCATGGAATTTCTCCTAAAGCATTTCTTAGTTATGAAAAGCCAGAAACACAATTTTCCCGGGACAAACCAGTTCCCACAGTGCAACAGAGAAACCAGATACAGTGTTTGGTATTTAGAAGAAACTGTGTAATAACACACTGAAAGGGAAACATGCAAATATTTAAGCCCTGGAAAAGCACCAATCTTATTTTTATGAACTACAGCCCATGGCACAATAACTGAATAGAACTGAAGGCATTAAATACTGATCTGTTCATTAATTATAAAGTATGTCACTCTATGTATTGCAAAGGCAAATTACTGAAAGGAAAAGGAAGAACTTTCTAAAACGAACTTTGTTCCCTCTTAATTTGTCCAGATTTTTAATATGGCATTTTTCAGGACAGGAGCAACCCAAACTCAGAAGAGAGCTGAACAAACACCAGTGGTACTGCCTTCTACTGCCAGGACCTGGAAGAACCTTTTCCTCCACTCAAAGGACAAAACTTTTCCTCATGTGTATAAACGAAGCTGATCTTTTGCAGTTCTTTTAACAGATGTCCTAGCCCTGATGTCCCCTTTCAAGTTTATTCCCTTCTAAATCAAGACACCAAGGTCTCTCGTGGACATATGGCACATGGACATTAGAGATGCCATTTTTCCTCGTGAATGTGCTGGGATCTGCTGACCTCAGGTCACACTGGCAAGAAGTTACCATCTGCCTGTTGCTGTTAGATGATCAAAAAAGAATGTTTCTGGCTTTTCTGCCACAGCAAAGCACCAGAGGGACTAAGAACGTTGTATTGCTTGCAGCAAGTGCTCTGGCTGTACCTCACCTGACCTTGAAACTCTGTCCAAAGTAGTAAAAGCAGGAACCAAACTGGGGGTGGAGGAGTGGGTATAACACAGCACTGAAAGCAAGGAAAAATCCAGCAGCAGGTTTAACATCACAGGGACAAGTCAGCCCTGATATTCTCTAACCTTCCCTTAATTACCTCAAGTTTCTTCAGTGCACTAACACTGTATGGGAGAATAAAACACTGAAGTAACTCAAAACAGTAATTCAGCAGGGCAGGGTAAACATGGGATCTCTGTGTGTTTGTTGAACACTGCAGAGAATTCCTTGGGCCCTTCTAGAAACACAGAATGAGAAAAAGCTAGAAAGCAAAGCCCTTTAAAAGAAAGAACAAATCAAAACTTTTCCTCTAACTAGATTGTGTTCTCAGACAGCAAATATTTCAATTTTAATCTCTAAAGATTACAGATGCAGTTTTGCTTTGTTCACAGATAAACTTCCTCTACAGGACAAAACTGTTGCAGAAGCTTTGTCAAAATCACATTCTCCAGTCAAAGAAAGCAGTCAACAACACATCATCTCAAAGAAATCTCTTAAAATTCTAATACTGTATTAGAATTTTTAAAGTGTTGTGCAAAAGCAAGGATTACTCCAAAGTTTAAGCAAAAACAATGCATTTCTGCACCTCACTTCTGCAAAGATGCCTTCAGTTTACAGTTTTGGGAGTGGGAGGGGGTCGTTTGGTTGGTTTTTGTTGCTTAAGGAAGAATTTGATGCAGTCACCAAATCTACCTCTGAGTCCTACTGAGTTTTCATTTGGCTTCTTTCCTGAGATTCTGAACTCCTCCCATACTTTGCAGAAGGCCAGCAAGTGACAGGGTTGCTCTACCCCAAACTTTTGGTCTCTAGCACTTCAATCCATCCCAGCACAGGATGGAGGTTTAACCAGCTATGAGAAACCACTGAGCAAAGATGCTCCAAATGCCACAAGAAACTCTTTTCACAACAGCAGTAAGTTCACAAACTTTCCAAAATAAAGGCTTTTTTCCCTTCCAAGTAGCAAAGTCCCTTCGGTAAAGATAATTAAAGAACACCTGTGACTGACCACAGCATCACCATTGGCTGAGGCTGGTCTGTACTATGACACAGACAACTCAAAAAGGATCAAACACTTCCCCAGACTGCAAACCAGAACATAACCAAGGCAGAAATTAGAAACTTTTACAATGTTAAAAAGTTACTTCCTTGCATTTCACCTTTAGCTGTACAATAACCTCTCCCCAGCTTTCGAGCAATCTGACCCAAGTATTTTCTTAAAAAACAAATCACAGAAGATTTGCATTAAGCAGCAAGAGAAAGAAAACAAGACTTCCATAAAGTACATGTCTGTATCTGCTCCATGGTCTTGAATAAATCCATATTGTACCTAGCTCAGCAAACCAAAAGGAATAGTTTCTACTACAAATAGAAACTTCTCACCATGTTCCACGAAGACGTTGCAGTGTGGGCCCGCATGCCTCGATGACTCCTTCTTCCCTGCTCCTTTGATGAAGTGCAGGGCAGGCAGACTTGGCCTCCTTTGGTCCCCAAGAACTTTTCCAGGCTGCTGCCCCATAAAGTAACTATGGGCAGCCTTTCCCAGGACGAGAAGTTTCCGAAGAAGTCCGTGATCCCTGATCTTCCAGGCTGGGAAGGAGTTTTGAAGGAGGAAGGTATTCAGGTGGGTGCACTGGCGGCACTCACAGTGGGATAAAGTCACTTGAGGTGAAGAATTAAGACAAATTCCTCCAATGTTCCTGAAGACAGCAACAAGGCTCCTTAGGTGACTTTATGCAAAAAAAAAAGAAAACAGAAAACAAGCAAAACAAACGAGTAAAAGTTCCAACCGCTCAGCAATGACCAAGCAGTACCAAAGTTTCAGGTTGCCATATGTAGTGTGTCTTCCACCGGGTAAAGGAGAATCAGTTCATCTCACAAGCAAGAAACCACACATGGGCTCACCCAGGGCAGGAAACAGCCATTCCCACCACAGCGAGTGTCAAGGTTTCTTTTTTTTTCCTCCTTTTCTTTTGCATAGCATTGAGTTAGCAAAGGCCAAAGAGCCACGGGGATTTGGCTTCAAGTATCGCTCAAGTCCAGCAGGGTCAGGTGCGCTGGAACCATGGCAGCTCTCCGGGCGAAGCAGCAGCAGCAGCTCCGGGTGGGCTCCGCACGCTCCCCGGGCTGCAGGGATGGGACCGGGGCTCCTCGGTCACCGGGCTTGGGCTCCTTCCAGCGCCGCTACCTCGGGGCCGGGAGGCCCGGCGGGGCCATGGCGGCGTCGGAGCAGCGCTGGGGCGGCCGGGCCGGCGCCCCGTGCCCGCTGCCTCAGGGGGAGCCGGGCGCGGGGCTGCGAGGCCGGGGAGCTCCGGGAGGCCGGGTCCTGCCCAGCGGCCGGGCCGGGGCAGCCGGGGGGGACCGCGCCGGCCGCATCCCCGGGCGGGCGGGCGGCAGCGGGGCCGGGCGGGCGGAGCGGGGCGAGGGGCCGCGGGTAGCCCGGGGCTGCGGGACTGGCGGGGGGCGGCGGAGGCGGCGAGGGAGATCCCGGAACCCCCGGGCCGGCGGGCGGGCGGTCACATCCCCTTCCGGCCCCTCCTCCTCCGCCGCCCCCGCCTCCCGCCCGATCCCGGCTCCGGGCACCGGCCGGGCGGGGAAGGGCAGGGGAGGCTCCCGGGAGAAGCCTCCGAGCGGCGTGGCCGGCAGGGCGAGGGAGGGGATCCTCCCTTCAGGCGGCCCTGGTGAGGCGCATCTGGAGCGCTGTGCCCAAGGCTGGGCACCTCGGGGCGAGATGGGCGAGGAGCGGCTGGAGAGGGTCCTGTAGGGGCACCCAGAGGATTTGGGGCTGGAGAGGGTCCTGTGAGGGGACACCCAGAGGATTTGGGGCTGGAGAGGGTCCTGTGAGGGGACGCCCAGAGGATTTGGGGCTGGAGAGGGTCCTGTGAGGGACACCCAGAGGATTTGGGGCTGGAGAGGGTCCTGTGAGGGACATCCAGAGGATTTGGGGCTGGAGAGGGTCCTGTGAGGGACATCCAGAGGATTTGGGGCTGGAGCAGCTCTCTGATGAGGAGACACTGCGGAGCTGGGCCGGGTCAGTCTGGAGAAGGGGAGGCTGAGAGGGGATCTCAGCAATCCATGTCAATATCCATGTCAATATCTCCCCGGCGTGTCCGAGGATGGTGCCAGACTCTCTTCAGTGGTGCCCGGTGACAGCATGAAAAGCAATGGACATAAACTAAAACATAAAAAGTTTCCTCGCAACAGGAGGAAGAACTGCTTTGTGTTGAGGGTGGCAGAGCTCTGGTACAGGTGCCCAGGGAGGGTGTGGAGTTTCCCTCTCTGGAAACGTTCCAAACCCACCTGGGCACATTCCTGTGTCACCTGCTCCAGGTGACCCTGCCCTGGCAGGATGATCTCCAGAGATCCCCTCCAACCCCAACTAATTATGATCTGGGGAAAAAAAACTGTGAAAAGGCCCCAAAACGCTCATGTGAAAACCCTTACCTCTTTAGAAGGGCCACCCAAGTTGTTTTCCCACAGATCTGACTCTGCAGGGGTCTCAGAGCCTCTGGCCAGCCCTGGATGCTTGCAGAGATGGACAGGGAAGAAGAAATCCTTACAGGATCAGCTGTGTGCACAGCCAGGAATCTGTCACCCTGCTTGCACAAAGGACTTCACCTCCTTATAAATGCTCTCAGCATACACAGAACTCGATACCAAAACCAGCCATAGAGACCAGTGACAATTGCAAAAATATTTTATTGACCTATTTTTGTGCACCATTTAGTACAAAGATGGAGTTAAACTGCCAAATTCTCCAGCAGGCACTGAGAGTTCCATGAGCTAAAGAGCAGACCGTGGTGCTGAAGATATTTAGTTTTTCATACATTCTCCAGTTCACCTTGGGGATAAAGAAGGTCAAGGCAGCAGCTTGAGGTCAAGGTGTTTTGGTCAAAGGTCTGTGCTTGCTCCCACTCGACAACAGGAGAACACACAATTGCAATTCTGTGCTGTAGCCTCCTGCTCAGGGCAACCATCTGGACACAGAGCAGCTTGTTTATACTGACTCCTCCCTTGTGACAAATCCAAACACACTCCATGTCTCCTGTGCCATATTCAAGGTCTCTGGCAGACCTGTATTTTTCATCTTCTAACAATAGCATCCAAAATGGAGCACTTCATCCAGCCCTGCGGGATCCTCCATCTCTGCTGTGCCAGGCTGCTCCTACATCACTAATTCTTAGTCAGGAGACTGAGCTCAAACCATTTCTATTGGATTTCTCCATCAATCACTCAGTTTGCAGGTACTGAGACTGGTTGTGCTGCACACACACCCACACAGGAGAGAGAAATTCTCGTGCTGAGGCAAATCCAAGGTCACATCTGTTGAACTCTGTGGAATTTCTCCAGGTTTATCTCAGTAAAGGAGATCAGCTTCTCACTGAGGTGATACAACCCCCTCTGGGCTCCCACGGACTGGAGGAAAGGGAGGAAATGAAGCTGTCAGCACAGGCCAAGCAGCCCAAGAGAAATTTGTTACAAAACCCAATACCAACCATTCTTCACTGTAAAATGAAGACTCTCTTCTGGGTCTGACTGCAGCATCCTGGATAATCTCTCCTACCATGGGCTGAAAGCAGAGTAAACTCCAGAAGACAACCATGGGTCCACAATAGTCAGAAAAACCTTCACCAAATTAAGCAAAAGTCATTCCAAACATGCAATAGAATCACAGAACTGTTTGGATTGGAAGAGACCCTAAAGACAATCATGTTCCATTACCCCTGCCACAGGCAGGGACATCTTCCAGGTTGCTCCAAGCCCTATCTAACCTGTCCTTGAACACTTCCAGGGCTGTGCTGTGGACAGTACAGGCTGTAAATGTGCTCTTCCTGCCTTGCCTGAGATCTGTGCAGAGGAAAGCACTTACTTTTTATTTAACAGACCAGGTGAGTTTATCATTCAGGCCAACAGGCAGTTATTCCTTCTGACGCTTGTGCAATCATAAGCAGCAAAGTGGGGCAGGTCCTTTGCCAGCAGTTCCCAGCCTCTTTCCACTCAGCAGTTTCTCCAAAAGCATTTCCTGTTTCCCAGAGCACTGCTGTGGTTAATCTGGGACAATACAGAGGCAGATGAGTCAGCTGGTCACTCCCAAATATCATGGTGAGATACCTGCCTTCCCCTTCCTGAAGGGTACTGCATGTTCTGCCCCCAGCCCTGCTGCCAGTTTTGTGAACATGACTCTCCTGTTAAACTTGAAAGCTGCCCAGTAGATTCAGAAATTGTTAGAGAAGAAAATAAGAAGAAATTTAGAATTTTTAGAGACAGAAAAGTTGTGTGAATACAGAATAAGTTTAAAAAAAAAGCTTCAGAGTTTTTTTTTTTTCAATCAAGTCCATGTACCTGCCACCATTTATTTTTTCCTAAGAGATACTTCAGCACTTTTTCTGTTTACCTCCCATTAAGTGTGGGTTCTCACCCAACAGCTGCAGTGACATTTTCTCCATAACAATATTTTTAAAACTCAACCTCTTCACCAAATAATAAAACTTAGCATGCTAATTAACAGTCCTCAGGAACCTGAGAGAACCATTTCAAGACGTCTCAAATCTCAGTGGGATTTGTCTCTTCTCAGGTCTGTGCAAAGCTTTTTATTTGTACCACTCTCAGCTGAACAGCAAAACTGCATGGCTGGTACAGAAGTAATGCAATAAGCAGCAGTAATTGGATTAATAACCCATTAGCACAAATTTAAAATCTCAGTGGTTATTCCTAGGAGTAAAGGAATCCTTGCTATTAGTACATGAACACTGGCACCAGGAAACAAGAAAATTCTTTTTGCACATGAGTGATATTGTGTTCTTATTCCTACAGACAACACTCACCAGGAAGGGTGAGTTACCAACCCCACCTCTGAGCACAGCTGCACCATGTGTTAACCCTGGAGGAGGCAGCACAGGAGGTGCTACAGCTGCTTTACAGTGTCAGACACTGGTGAGCAAAGAAATCAGATTGGTCTGAGCTGTTTTAATGCCTGCATGGGCCTTTTAGTTCCTCACAGAAAAATGAACACTTATTAGGTTATTCTGAACCTCCTTTCAACTACTTTTTTTTTATTTATTCTTAAACCAGAGAATCCAATCCATAGTTTCTTCCCTTTCACCCTTCCTGCTTAGAAGTTGCCCAGCACAATCCCACAGACTATTTCAAGAATTTAAGGGGCCACTGCTGTTTGCTGGCTTGTTGTTTGGTTGCTGCTGGTTTGCAGAGCTGTGCTGGATGGGAACTGCCAGCAATGACCTTGCTGAAGCCTTGTTACAGAATTTAGGTCTTGGCACAGCACTGGCTGAATGTGCAAAGATCAATAATCACCCCTCATGGTCACTGGGGAACATACTGAGACCTTTGGTTCCCTCCCATCAGGAAAGATCCACAATCAAACCTCACCAGCTGGTGTTCTACTTGGGTTTAAAAACAAAAGTGCCAGGTAATCAGGAGTAAGGGAACTGGATGAGTCACATGTCTCCCCCATTTAACTCATCATTAATGCAAGATATCAGGAATCCTGCAGCAAGCAGGAGGAATCAGAAAGCTCAGAGCTAAAGCAGTCCAGATCTTGAGTTGGTTTTTAGCAGAAATCCTTGAATTTCCTCCTGTGATAAGATAAACAGTTGCTAAACTACAGCATTGGGTAAGGGGGAGAAAAAAGTACTTTTCTAAGAGAAAAATTCAGACTGCTAAAGCTTTTTTAGCCTTTTTGAACCAGTTTTGTCAATGGAGGTGTGTATTATGTGGCTACCAGCAGCCTCATGGAGACCTGAAAGTGTCACCATCAACCCTTGGTTTTCAAAATTCCCCAGTCATCTTGAGGATCTGATTGTTGCAACACTTACTAGGAAATCCTCTTAAAACTCAAAAACAGCAATTCCCAGGCCTTGTGTGGAGCATTCCAGTGATACCCCCAAGAAGTTCAGTGCTATTTTCAGAGGCAGCACGGGCAGTTGTGCAGCAGCAGAACGGATTAGCCATGTCCTTGCTTGTCCTTACTCCATTGTGCTTTAGGATCTGGGCAGCAGCGCTGGTGGCAGCCGCCCAGGCCCTGCTGTTTGGAGAAGGGAAGTGCCACAAACGCGATCCAAAGGTGCCATCTAGTGCCTGCTCGGCACAGGGAAAGCGGCCCGAGCTGCAGGGACAGCAACAAGAACTAGAAATTCCCAGGAAAACACCGAGGAAAGAATTTTCCCGTTTGCCTGAAGCAAGAGTGCGAATTTGAAACGTGCAGTTGGATTCAGGGATGTTTTATCATCCTTTTTAGGAATTTAGTGCTGTGGTGCAAGGAGATATTTGCAATACAAATAGATGGAATACAGATATAATAAACCAGCTCTAATACAGCACCTGGAGCTGAGAGGATTCTCAGGGAAAACATCACAATCTTCACAGAGAACATGACTGACTGCCTGCCAACATTTGGCTCAACGTGTCCACCTCTAAACAGTGGCCTGGAGATCTTCACCAGTGTCATACTGAGCTCCCTGTCACCCCCAGTCACCTCTGCTTGACTCACCTCTCCAAGGAATCCTGCAGGGAGAAAATGCTTGGAAAACCACTGTGAACACCAGGCAATCCTTACAGAAGAACCCTGTAAGGGCTGAAGAGGAAGGTCAGGTCCTGCTGGGATGAAGGGGAGATAAAGCAGTGGAACCATTCCAAGTGTCCTAGCACAAGGAAACTTGAGCCAGCCACAGCTTTCAAGCTAGGCTAAAAACAAGCCAATGCACACACTGCTGAAGGACTGATTTGTTTCAAAAAATTTATTGAAATGTAAAATACTTAATACAAAACCATACTGGTGACTCCTCAGAAGAGGAGCTCACCTCTCAGACATAAAAAATGACCAGCAGGATATACACAAACCAGGACTCTGCTTGTCCAGAGCTCCTGGCTCATATGGACAGACACAGCCACATCCCATCTCATACCCCTGAGACATTCAAGCCATGAACAGCCAGACCCAAACTGTGGTTAGCAAGGCTGTGGATACTCCTGTTCTCCAAACACATTCTTAAAAATGAGGGCTTTCAATCAGGGGACAGACTGGCAGATCTGTATCACAAGTAAATTAAAAGCCAAATCATCTTCTGGGGAGAGAGAAACATCACAAAGCAAATCTCTTCCTCTCTGTCATTTTGCACAAATTTCTGGGGCACTAGACACAGCAACAGGTGCTAGGAGACAGGTCCCAGTTGCATCTGATCTTTATAAAGGTCAGATATCAATTTTTCAGGCCGTTGCACTAAAAGGCTGTTGTACTTAAGTACTACTTTGTACTAAAAGGACACAGGAGATATCCTAGGAGTGAGGAATTTTGGTGGTTTCTGAAGTGTGGAATGAATGTTGAGAACTAGAACACTGAAAAAAACCATATAATACTGAGAATCAAAGCTGCCATGCTGGGATTTCAAATGACTGCTTCTGGCCACGTGCCCTATCCTATCCCTCTGAATCCAGCAACCTCTGTCGAGCTTCCAGAACAATCTCCTCTGTCACCTCTGGCTTGAGAATGTCCTTGATCTGCAGTGGAAAGAAGAGCAATATGAGCACCAGGAATCAACAACCACTTCTGCACTCAGTGGGGACACAAAGGTCCCTGGCACACGGCAGCAACCAGCAAGGGAGTTTAGAGGGTTGTGGTGAAAAAAGATCTATGGCAGAGGGTCCAAGGCATAATTAACACCTCATTGGGAATGAAAGCAGAATTCAGATCTCATTTATTTATGGGAAGAGAATTGCTTGTGATAGTGCTGGCAGGAATCACAGTGAAAAGCTGTACAGCAAGAGGGCAAATGGAGGCAGTCCTGCAGCAGTGCAGGATGTGGGTACAGGCATGAGCCTGCTCTCTGTACAATAAATGACATTTACTTTTTCATTGCTTCATAAAATGCACTGTACCCTCATACAATGCCAAATTTAACACTGTTCTCACAGGAATTAAAGGGTCCATAATCCCAGTGAGGGATACACAACATCTATCAAAAAGGGACTGATCCCTCTTTAGGAATAGTTAGACTTTGCCAGAGGCAGAACCTTTCAAACTATCCCTGAAATTGTGCAAGGCAACTTATGTTGTGCAGAAGAGGAAAGCTCATACTACAGGATGCTTTGGTAAACTGAAATGAAACTCTGATTTCAGCAGCCTTTCTGTTCCCTCCCCTCAGTGTGGAATAAACACTATTGATTCCTGTACCTGATGAGGAAGGGATGCTTCATAGCAATACAGGATGCTGGTGTCAAAGAGCATGATCTTGTGAGTAACCAGAGCCATGATGCAGTTTCGGAGCCGTGAGATCACCTCCCGGTCAGACAAGGGAACTGGCTGAGGAAGGACAGAGGAAAAGGGATGAATGCACAGGGAAATAATGCAAGGAGAAAAGTGTTGCTGTGAACCTAACCCAGGATCCTGAAAGCCTCAGGTTACTCAGGTGCCTCTGACTGTGTCAGACAAAAAGCCATCACTGGCAGAAGAGGGCTCACCTCCCTGGACTCACCTCCAGGTTGGCAGTGTAGCCTCCAGCCTCGTCATCCTTCTGCTCCGGGGTTGGGTAGATCCAGATGAAGCCATTGTTGCCGAGGATCACGGAGGCACCACAGGGCAGGTCATGGAAATGAGTCTTCTGCCGTTTCACAAGGGAGGGAGAGACCTGAACCAGCACTCCCTGGGCAAGCTGGAGAGCAGACCACAAACTCAACATGAGAGACATCATGAGCCACCACATAACACCAAGTCACTGATACACACTCACTCAATTCCTAGCCTAGGAACAACTCTGTTTTAACACCTTTTCCTGTGAAACAGTGAATGTAAAACCTGCCTGCCTCTGGGAGCGCTGGGAGGATTAGCTAATGCCTGTGCAGCCCTTTGAAGATGAAGAATACTCTAAGTGCTTAACGCAAATGTTAATAATATCTTGATCGTAACTACACATCAACCATCCCTGCAGAAAAATGAGGAGTCAGAGGCCCAATTTAGCAGAACATTTTCCCTCATAATCCAATCACTGTCCTTCACCCTTTGTGCAATAAGCACACTTCCCTTTCATCTTTTAAGTGCTAATACCCTTGGTCTGGTAATCCCAAACTGCAGCCTACGCTCCAACGGCCCCTTGGCTTATTTCAATGCACAAAACCAGAGATAAATGCCAACTGTGTAAAGCCTAAAATAGAGCCCTGGGGAGAAGAACAAGTCACAGGGGCAACAGCCAGCAGAAGAGGAGTGAGAAGATCTCTCCACAGGATTTAATTCCCAAGTGGCTAGTGGGGAAAACAGAACTAGCAGGCTGAAACTGTAGACAGGGAGAGCAGTGGATCAAAGGGCAACTCAAGGACACCTTCTTTGTTTTGGGGAAACTCTGCTTGGTGGTCCCATGGAAGAGCAAAGAGTCTTCCTGTCCTGCAGGAATGGGTTATAACAACATCCTGCTCTACTCTGTAGCTGTTTTCTTAACAAAGCCTCCAAAAGGCCTTATACAAATCAGCTGGTGCAGAATGAACCCAGGATCAAGGGCTTTGGAATAACTCACCTTCCCATACTTCAGGCTCCGGGTGTGCAGTGACACAGCTCCATCAGAAAATATAGACTGGACCTCTGCCTGTTGGTGCCACTTAAGGAAACAGGGTCCCTAAGGCTGCCCAGTGCCACCCCAGCATAGCTCTCACCCCCAGCCAGGCCAGCCAAGCTCTCCCTGTTCTTCCCACGCCCTTGGCTCTTTTGTCAATGGGAGCAGCAGAAGGATACACTGATGAGATCCCCTTCCTGCAGGTAGTCCCTCATTGCAAGCTCATCTTCTGCTGATTTCCTTCTCTGAAACATCACAAGAAAAGTTACATGTAGCCCAGAATGAGAAAACACCCATCAGTAGCTCTTTGTGGGGGACCTTAGGATGCCATGCAAAACACAACCAGCTCACTCACCAGCTCCCCACCAGGTAAATTTATAGACGACAGCAACAGGACTGAATCCAGCCTGGAATTTGTTTCCACTTTCCATCGCTTCTGCTGAACCTAAGGGGGAAAAAATCACCCAAGCTTTATGGGTACACACTCAAAAACTGAATGGGACCTGCAGCTCACCAAACTGCAGGAGGGGACAGCTCTGCTGGCTTCTTCCAGCCCCATCCCAGTTAAAATCCACACGCTCCCAGTACCCTGAGCAAGGACACTGATGTGTGTCAGTGTTTTAGGATGCCGGGAAGCGCTTAGAAGTGGGACTGAGCCACAACCACCCTCCTTCTCCTGGGCACCGCGGCAAACAGGGGGTTTTACCTCCGTAATCCTGCCGACCACGATGTCGCCGATCTCGCCGTTGTACCTGGGGCAGAGAGCGGCGGTCACACACCTCACACCTCACCTCCCTCACCCGGCCGAGCCAGGCCCCGCTGCCGCCCGCCCCGCCGCGGCCGCGCTCACCTGGCCTTCAGCGCCCTGACACACACCAGCTTGTTCACCCTCTCCACCACGCCGGCCACCGAGGCGATCAGCTTGTCGTCCTCCACATAAGTACCGTGGCCCCTGCGGAGAGACAGCGAGCTACCTAAGGACAGCCCGAAGCCGCGCCACCCCGCCGCCGCCTGCTCCTCCGGCGCTGCCCGCACCTCATGTATCCCGTGTCCGTGGTGATGGTGTCCCCCGGTGCCACCAGGTGCTTCTCGCCGCCCCGGAGCGCGCTGGAATCCAGGGGCGCGCGGGCCGCCGGCAGCCTCATGGTGACCGCCGCCATCTTGGCCCCGCCGCACGCGTCTTCCGCCCGCCATGTTGGCTGCTGGCGAGAGCGCGCCTGAGGGCGCGGGCGCCGCCATCTTGAGTGAGGGCAGCAGGGGCGGTGACTGGGCAGCCATGTTTGTTTCTGGCAGCGGAGAGCCTCTCTGGCTTCGCTCCAGTGAAACCCAAGGGGGACAGCGGCCATTTTTAGTGCGGGCAGCTCCCGGCCGTGACCCGCTCTCTCAGAACCTGCCCGGCAAACCGGGGGGAAGCCCGGGAACCCTCCCCCGGGCTCACCGGGCCCCACAGCCCGGGCCGGGGCGGGGAGCAGCACGCCCCGTTCGGGTGCCCCTTACACACGGTGTCCCCCCGAGGGCAGTCCTCTGACGCCCTCCCCAGCTGGCCGGCGCTCACGCTGGGCTCAAACATCCCCCGGGGCTCGGCCCTGAGCCCTTCCCCTCGGCCGAGCTGTGCCGGCACGAACTGATACGTCCGTGGAAAAGTTTCAAGCAAGCACTGGTTCGGATTTAGGGCCGCAGAGGAAATGCCAAAAGCAGCCCACCATGAGATGACCGCCCTCAAATATGTCCCTTCCAGCAGGGCTTGCACCTGTGTCCCATCACAGCCGAAATATGGGCACTAATTCATGGAATATATCAAAGGATGGCAGTAGCTGTGGCTTTATAAGGGACTGTACAAGTTCACAAAAATAGGGACTGGCAGGGTGGAATCACTAGATAGCACCAGCTCCAAAGTGAGTCAGCCCTTACCCCAGCTTCCAGACCTGAAAAATGGTTTCTTTAGCCAAAAACTGAGGGTTTTTCCCCTCCCAGATGCACTTCTTGGTCCAACAGATGACTACACATCTCCTCAGTCACAGATTGTTGTGTTTGTTAAGACCTTCACTCATCCCAATACACACATTCTTCCCTGGCACATAAAATAAAGCTCTTCATGCAATCCCTCTTCTAAATGATAAATGTTCCAAGTAATTTTTATTTAGAATACAAGAAAAGTACAAATGTATTTACACTGTGTACATATACAATCAAATAATATATAATATCAAAGTCTTGTAAATAATGTTTACATAAATATTTACAAAGTTAAAGTGACAGTTTGGGGTTTTTTTTCTTTTGTTTTTGTTTATTTTCTTCTGGAAGTGAAACACGGTTTGTGAGAACTTTATACATCTTAGACTTATAATTAATATTAGAATACCTTTTTTTTTTTAAGATTTATGATACACAGCTCTCCTCCGCAGTGTAGGGACTCCAGAGGGCGCTTAGAGTTGTCCTTGGGGACAGAGCTGGCCCGGGGACAGGTTTTCTCTGTCCCCAGAGGGCAGTAGCAGTTCCAACCAAAATGTTCCTTCAGAGCTGGGAAAGGGATGGGGAGAAAAGCTGCAAGGGCTGGAACGGGCACAGCCCGGCAGAGCTCAGGGTCCCCACAAATCCTGCCTGTGGATGGGCATTCCCAGCTGGCACGGTGTCCCCCCTGCCCACAGCGTGGCTTGGAGCAGTGACAGACCCCAGTACTGGGCTCCGGCTGGAGCAGGGCAGGGAGAGGGGGCTCGGGTGCAGGAAAATGCAAATGTTCATTAACTCCAGGCTCCCAAGCAGGAATAGGTGTCCCTTAGAAGGAACCACCAGGACCAAAGCCACTCCCCGGGCAAACAGGTATGACTGGGGTGGCCACATCAGGGCTGTGCCAACCTTTCACTGGGGCACATGTCTGCTAGAGCAGAGGAGGACACATAAGAGGAATTTTTCTTTCTTTCTACCAAATTATCTGTAAAACCCAGGCACAACTCCTCCAAGCCTGGCTTTTCGGCTCTCCCAGTCCTCCCCCAGTGCACTGTTAAACCCACACAAACCCACAGCCCACCCTGTGCCACATCTCCCTGGGGATGATCCCCCACAACTCAGCCGCAGAGCTGGGGGCTCCTTTTCTGCCGACCCCCTGCAGTGAGCAATGCCCAAAAAACAACCCAACACTCTCCGAGACACAAAGCAGCTCAGCCAAGGGCCATTCCCCCAGTTCATCGCATGTCTCAGCATCAGTCTCTGCTGTCCCAAATCCTGCTGCCACGCCGGGGCTTCACAGCACCATGGTGGGGATGTGATGGGCCAGGGAGGCAGGGTGGGGCACGGGCAGGGCAGGTGAGTGGGCCTGCAGGGAGGCGTTGGGGGGCCGGTGGCGGGCGCTTTTCTGGTGCGCCCGCAGCCCCGCCAGCTGGGAGTAGGCACTTTGGCAAACCTGGCACTTGTAGGGCCGCTCGCCCGTGTGCAAGCGGACGTGGTTGCGGAGCGTGGAGGACTGGCTGAAGCGGCGGTTGCAGAAGCGGCACACGAAGGGCTTGTCCAGGGTGTGGATGCGCATGTGGGAGCGCAGGTTGCTGCGGGAGTTGAAGCCGCGGTGGCAGATGACGCAGCGCATGCGCCCCGTCGTGCTGGCCCCCGTCTCCACGGCGTGGAAATCCTCTGGGGACGACAGGACATAGTCAGGGGCTGCCCTCCAGCATGGCAGCTCACCCCACCACAAGTGCCTGAGGTGCTGGGTGCTCTGGAAAATCCCCACTGCCCTCTTGCTAGCTCCCTGCTGCTGAGGTCACCTATCCTGGCTGGCTCTTAGGATTTTGGGATGCAGCCAGTGCTGGGAATGCACTCTGCCAGGTTTAGGTAAGGGGATCATTCAAGCTGAGCTGAACAAATCCCTTATAAATGGGCACAAAACCAATTTTCCCCTCCCTGGGCTGCAGCAGAGCTGGAGGAGGTGGGTGCAGGAACTCTCAGGAACCCCCCAACCACACTGTCGATCTCCTGCCCCAGTCCCAGCTTCTCCCCTCACTCTGCTGGGCTCAGACATGGCTCTCTGAGAGTGGGGAGCAGAGTCAGGGAGCACAGAAGTGGCTGCAAACACAGCCTGAGCTCTGCTGTGCCACGGAGAAGCACCTCAGGGAGCCACTGAGACAAGCAGAAAGCGAAAGCCCAAGGAGAGGTTAAGATCCCTTAAATGCAGAGTCTGCCCCTACTTGGTGTTTCACAGGGTGTTGGGGCTGCCTTGCACTCACACCCTGCACTGCTCCTCCCTGCCTGGCTGGGTCAGGCAGCGACTGCCAACACCCCACCAGCAACAGCCATGGGCAAACTGCCCTGGAGACACCACCCTGAATTAGTGAGGACCTGCTCAAGCTGTATGGATCATTTCATAGTCCCTGTGCTTGTCCTAAGAGAACTGGGATATCTGACATACCCTGGGACATCCCTGCCTTGTGCCCACCCAATGGCCTTAGAGCTGGGCACAGGGTGAGCAGGCAGGGATGCTACACCCTTGGCTCTTTCTGATGTTACCTACCATGTTTGTTCTTCTTCTGCTCCTCTTCCAGCCCTGGCACACCTGGGATGCCCAGGAAGGTGTTGTGGGAGTTCCCATACCAGACCAGCAGCTCTTGATCTGGAGGAATCATCTGGAAAGAGAGATAAAGAAAGGGTTGTTGGGAGGGGCAATGAACATCCATCCCTGCTCTGATCCATTGGGACCTACCCTGGCTGTGCCCCATTTCTGTGAGACCCTGCTGCCATCTGGGACCTGCCAGCAGTCCCCAACACCCACAGGCAGGCACGGAGCAGCCCAGGATGCAGCACTGGAGGTGATGGCACAGCTCAGCACCAACACAAACACTCCAGGCTCTCCCCTAAGACGGGTACAAATATATTTACAGGCAAATATGCAGCTACAGAGCACAGGCACAGATCTGGAATCTCTGGAGTGCAGGACCCAGAGGTCCCAGCAGCTTGGGGAGACCAGGACAGGGTGGAACACAGAGACAGGGAGAAAAAAAAACATTTGTGAAGCCACAGCCAGCACAAGTGACAGAGACTAAAGCAAAGAGATGGGACATGGAGCCCTCAGGGCTCCAGCAGAGCATTTTCTCTTTGGACGGAGCCATCAGCACCCTTCAGTTGCAGGGCACAGGCAGCACCTCCCACACACCCATCCCTGCTGGGGCTGATTTTAGAAGGTGGAAATGCAGATCCACCAGCAAAGGGCTCATCAGCCCTCAGAGCAGAGGTGAGCTTGGAGCTGCTGTCAGAGACCATGGCTCAGGTGTGAAGTGCTGCTTATATCCCTCACCAAAGCTGCCGTGCCTGCAACAGCCCAAGGACAGCCACAGGAGCAGGACAGAGGTTTTGCCTCATCCACGCTCCCATTTCCCTGCAGTGATGGGATTTTCCTGTCCCTGCTGTTCCTGCTGTGTTCCCGCATGGCCGGGGCGAGCGGCCAGGAAACGCCGCTCACGGCTCCCCTTGTGCAGCAGCCCTGGCTGGGGAGATGGATCCTCTCAGACCAGTTCAAACAACACTAATAACAACATCACTTCATTAAAAAATACATATTTTCCCTAGCAGTCCCTACTGTTAAGAACCTAATTTAGAAATAGGAACGTCCTGCGTTTTGGAGGATGGCTTTCTGTACACTGAGGATGTTAGATCCAAGTAGAACATCATCCACATGAAACACGGATGCTAAGTTCAATCACCTCAACACTGAAAATATGTTGAATTTACAGCATCTGAAATAAATAGGAATTTGACTTCATATCTTTGTCCCTCTGCATAAAGACCGCACTGGGCTGCAGAGGAGGAATTTGGGATTCAGAGGAAGCCGATATCCTTTTGCATCCCAAACTGACAACACTGTTTCTTGCATTATTTACTCTTAAGAGAAAATTAGCCATTTTTAATACAAGCAAATAAAATACTGCTGAAAGGAAAAAACAATCTGCATGGGTGCATGCATGGGTGTGTGGTTTATTCTGCTGAAGCCGCTGCAGCCCCACCAGCAGCAGGTGAGCACTCATGTGCACACACCCCAAAGCAAATTCAAATTGCCTCCCAGAAATCTTGTGGCCTTCAGATCAAAGGCCAAAACTTTCTGCCTTAGCTTTATTTTCCAGCAGCAACAACTTGGTATTGCTGAGAAAGAGGATGGGAAAAACGAATCAGCAAATAAGGGCAGGAACAGGCAAAATGCATTAAAATATCCAAGGTAAATAGGGAAAAAAGCACCAAATCAATCTGGATTTTTGGTATGTTGGTGAGAAAGGCATCCAAAGAGATGGATTCACTGGTTGGGGAGCCTGGTAGGGGATGGAGGGTGACAATGGCTATGCAAGGACACCTCTGGTGCTGAGCAGGGCAGCGCCTAAGTTTGGGTCAGTGTGTGCATGCCCTGCCGAGCTCGAGGAGCAGTGTGACAGCAGGGACCCTTCATGCCCACCTCCTCCCACACATCACTTGGGGTTCTGCACTCTCAGCATCTCAAATTCACTGCTTGTCCCAAGAGAATTAAACTCATCCTGCTCCACTGCTCACTGCTTCAGCCCTAGGAGCAAGCCCACAGCTGGATCAAGGCTATACCCAAACATTCATTCACCCACCCTCTCTTCTGTGCCTGCACCAGGTGTAAAAACCACAGCTGTGTTCCTAATTACACCATGGCTACCTGGGATTATTCTACTTATTTGCATAATTTAAGAACAGTAGTAAAAAGTACTTTAAGTGCTGTCACAACAGGAACAACTGCCCACAGGAATATCAGGTCTTAAAACTAGAAACACCTGGAGCCTGTTGTCCAGCAGAAGAACAGCAGGGAAGTGCTTGGAGCTCTTGGGAAAGGTGGCAGAGCCCAAAGGGCACACGGGACCCTCCAGCAGGAGGAGAGAATATCTGATCCTCTTCCTACCCACCCATTCTCCTTTGCTACCCTGTGGCAGCAATCCCTCACCCAGCCCTGCTGTGGTCCTGTGCCGTGGAGCATTTGGGTTTGTGCTGCTCTGTGAGCCAGTGCAGGAGCCTGGACAGATCCAGAGCGCTGCCTGTGCCCACGGAGCCAGCAGGCACTCATGGTCATTCCCTGCTGAGACCCTCTCCCACTGCAAACACTCCCCAGGTGAGACTCTGAGCCTGATACTGGAGCGACACAATCCCAGTGGTGGTCTGGGATGGACTGGGATGTGTCCCCCCTTGTCACTCTTCAAGCCAGAGCTGTGGCACAGGGCCTTGTGCAGCTCTTTTCATGCTTTACACCCCAAGCCACCACCTTTCTCCACTTGCAATAGCACTGGGTTATGGGGACACTGCCTGGTCCCCACCATCACGCTGCTCTGGCACTGTGTGATTTACATGCACATGTCACCAATAATGCCAGGGAGCTGACACCCACCTCCATCCCAGAGTCTGCTGTAGGGAGCTGTGGGCACCCTTCAGCCATCACCCCACTGCACAGCAGCCTGTGCCACCCCTGGGACCCTGTGCACTTCATGCAGCAGCACAGGGGTGAGGGGGCAGGAAGAGCCCCCTCCCCACAGGGTAAAGCCCAAGGCACAGTTGCACCAGCCCCACTCCCTGCCCTCCCCATGGCTCCCTGCACAGCCAGAGTGATGCCCAGGCGAAGTGCAGAGTCAGGCACAGCCTGTGTGCAGCACCTGGGTTTCACAGAACCTCCCAAACTATAAAGAAGCAGGTTCTGCACAAAATCCCACTTTTTCAATAAAGCATCCAAGCCCTGTCCTTGCCCAAAGCTCCATATCAGGAGAACTGCAGCTCTTTCCAGGCTTTACACCCCAAACAAGGATCTAGTCTCGCCCTGTTCAACACACATCACTCCATGAGCCCACAGAAAGGGGGCAGATAGGAGAAAGGACCTTTACTATTCCCTGAAATGACCCTTCCATGTCATTTCTACCTCTGCTGGTGGATCTGAGTGCCAAGGATGGAAAAGCTGCCATGTCCTTCCACGGACACCCCGCCAACAACCCAAAGAACAAGGGAGGGAGAGTCTGCAGGGTGGGGGATCCCACCACCCTACTGTTCTATTGCAGATTCCCATTGCCCTTCAGCCCCACTTACCTCAATGGCCTTGTAGAAGATGCTGTTCCCGATCTGGACCACCTCGAGGTTCTGCTCCTGCTCGTTCCGTGCACATTTGATGTAGGTCATCCAGCTGCGGTGATCCTCCTGGCTGGCATCGATGAAATACCGCACGGTGCCATCCTCATTGAACACCTGTGAGGGCAGAGAGGGCTTGGTAGTGATGCTGCCTGCTGTGGGCTGAGCCCCTCCACCCCTGGGACAAGCTCAAAGCCAGCAGAGCCTCGGGGCTGAGATCCTGACAGCAGCTGGAGATGCTAAACCCTTCCTGCTCGTGGTGCTGGACTGAGAAACATGCCCTGCTCTCACTGGCATGGCTGGTCCTGCCAACCCCTATCTCCCTGCATAACCTTCCTCAATTTCCCTTCTCATCAGAGCCCCAGCAGCAGCTCAGCCCTACAGGAAGGGGCTGATCAGCATCCTGCAGCTGCCATGGGAGCAGGAGAATCCCTGGGTGGAAGGGAAAGGTGCATGCCAGGCCTGGAAAGATGCCTAGCAGGGTGCCAAAAATGATAAGGCAAGTTTCTGCTAGGCATAAAATTACAATAATAATTAACAATTGCAAGTCTGAGTCAAACAAATTAAAAAAAAAAAAAAAAAAAAAGGGGAAAACCCTCTCTACTGGCTGTGCTTTAGTGCACAATGTCCTGGCATCTCAGATCCCCCCAAACTCCACGGTTTCATTCGGGATTAACCTCACCAGGGCTAGGGCAAAGCAGGGGGCAAGGGACAGGGCAGAGCTGGTTTTGTCCACTGTGGCCAGTGCAGGCAGCAACCAGTCGGGTGTTCCACCAGGATGGGATGGGCAGGGCAGGGCGTGATCCGTCCGCACGGGACCAGAGCAACAGCATCTCGGGGCTCCTCTGTGGGCTGGCTGCACCCCGAGGGCTGGGGAGACCTCATCCTTCTCCTGCAAGGGGTTCCTAAACCCATCTGGCCAGATATTTGCGTGAATGGGGAAACTGAGGCACAAGGACAGTGCTCGGTGGTGCCCAAGCACGGGACAGAGCCCCAGGACCCCGTCCCTGCTTCTCCCCGGACCAGTCGGGGCTCGGGGTTCGGGGGGGTCGTTACCTCCCACATGAGGTTGTTGTTCTTGCACAGGTCCACATGTTCGGGAGAGATGACCCTGCCCGTGAACGGCCCCATCTCGGTGCCAGCCTTGATCCAAGTCTTGGAGAAGATGCCGAGCCCTTCCCCGGGGATGGAGCTCTGGGCGATGATCACTTCCGACGGCAGCACCAGGCTGGAGAGCTTCTGCACCTCTGCGAGGGGGGAGAGCAGCTCAGAAAGGGACAGGGCTGGGGGAGAGGAGGGAGATCGGGGGCGGCGGGGACCCCGCCCCAGCCCAGACCCGGGGCTGAGCCTTTTAAACGCCCAACCGGGCTCCCACAAAGCGCTACAAGGTTCCCCCGGGGCATTGAGGAGGTACCTGGGAAAAGCATCCCGGGCTGGGCGAGGGAGCGGGGCTGGGAAAGGAGGTTAAATGGTGTCTATTTCGGCCCATCCAGCAATTTGTCATGCTGTTAAAGTGATCTGCATTCATTAAACTCAACTAGAAAGAAATTGCTAATTCTAAATTCATTAGTCCTTTAGGAATGCTGTAGCGGTACATTGTGCCTGAATGGCGCGAGGGCTTGTTTAAAAGGGCCCAGGAATTCCTCTTACAAAATGGGGAGATGAGATGGTTGACATATCGTGAATGGAAATGGAATTAGCCTTCATGGTAAATTAAGAGAGGAACAGAAATCCGAGAGGGGGAAAAGGGAGCTGGGACGCCCCGGCGATGCCGGGGCGAGAGAAAAGATATTGTCCCGGGCGGCTGAATGCGGGACGGCCCCGGCCCCCCCAGCCCGCGGTTTAAGTGGGAACTTTCTCAGGTCAAGCCCAAGTTAACCAAATGAATTTAAAGCCCTTTTTCCCCAGTCCCACGCCTGGGGAGAGCGGGGCGCCGGGACCGCATCCCGCCGCCGGGCTCCGGGAGCCGGCCCGGGGCCCATGGGGGAAACCGGGGGGATCGGGGAGGCTCCGGGGGGGGTCACTCACCTCCGGAGAAGGACTGAGCCAGCACTTCGGCCGTGAACGCTGTCTTGGGGCTGCTCTTCTCCTCGAAGAGCTGCTCGCCCAGGACGTTTCTCCAGCGGCCGTAGAGGAAGCTGTGCAGGATGTCGGAGGTGATCACCTCGGCCAGCGAGAGCCCCTGCGGCTTCAGCCCGGGCTTGAGGACCAGGGCCTCGGCGGGCAGCACCGAGCCCATCATGGGGGCGAGGCGGCGGGGCCGAGCGCGACGGGGCCGGGCGCGGCGGGCGGTGGGCGGCGGGCTGGGCTCCGTTCGGCTCGGCGGCTCCCGCCCGGCTATATATGAGCTTCATTGACCCTCCTAATTGGTTATTAATGACCTCCCTGACGTTGGCGGAGAGACTGGGGCTGCCGGAGCGAGGCGAGCCGTCGGAGCCCCCCCCCCCCATCTCCTCCTTCCCTCCCCTCCCGGGGGTGGGGTGGCTGGAGGGAGGGAGGGACACGGCGAGCACACACACACACACACATACACAAACACACAGGATACACACACACACACACATATACACACACCGATACACACACACGCACCGGCTCGGCCCCCCGCACCGCCCAGCCCGGGCAAACCCAAACCCGGGCACCTGCCCCGGGCACGGCACAACAGCAGCGAAACGGGCAGAAATGTCCCCGCCGGTGTCCCACGGACGGGGCGCACCCTCGGGCACGGTCCCGCTCCCCACCTGGCCCCGCGCTCGTTTTAGGACTAAAACGCTGCGTTTTGGGGCCATTGAGCACCACAACGAAATCGGCGGCCCCGAGCCCGACAGCTCCCGGTGCTCGGCGGCATTCGGCCCTCGCAGCCCCGGGGAAACGGGCTGAGGCTCCCGCAGCTGGCCCCGACCGTGCCCGGCTCCCCGCTGCCCCCCGCATCCCCGGCTTTCCCGGCCGGGACCGGCAGCACCGGGAGGCTCCGGCGCTGCTGCCCCGAATGCCGGAGAGGGTCCCCAAGCACGGGGAGGGTGGGACAAGGTCCCGGGGCTGATCCCCGCTTGATCCCGGGGCAGGGCTCACCCTGCTGCCGCCACCAGCCCGGCCGGTCCCCGATCCCGCATCCCCGCAGGAATTGTGCCCAGGTGTGCATTGGGAACCGCTGGTGGATCCTCGGTCTCCCTGCAATCACAACCGTGCCCTGCCGTGCTTCCCCAGGGCCAGACCCGCACCCGGGGAGGCTGCGGCATCTCCGGGGCTCTGCCGCCGCATCGGCCCCGTGCCCGCACCCGCGGGCATTCCCCGGCCAGCCACGGCGCCCATCCCCGCCCTGCCGAGCCCGGGAGCTCCGCAGCCTCCTCTGCTCCTCCTCTGCTCCCCAGCAAAGCGGCATCAGAGCGGTGCCCCCAAACCCAGCGCTCCCCTCGGGGCCCGAGCTTTGCCGGCTCAGCAAAGGGTTAATCTTTCCCGGATTTAAACCTAGTCCTGCTGTGTCGGAGCTTAGAGCCCTCTCCTTAGCCTTGTTCTTTTGATTTTCATGGGGACGAGGGGCTGGAAAGGGCTGCGGGAAGAAGGCTGGGCCCCCAGGATCCTCGGGCGCTCCAATGCCGGTTCCCGCAGCCCGGAGTCCCGGGCAGCCCCGCCGGGTCTCACCGTGCCCGGAGCAGCAGCCGAGCACAGCCCAAACCCCCAGCCTCTCCCCTGGGTCGGTGTCTTATAGGGTGAAGCTGTGGAGTGTCTTCTGGCCTGGGTGAAATGATGCTACAACCCATGTGCAGTTAATTATTTCTATTATTCCAATCAAGAAGCAACGCAGATGTCAGGAACGCACCCAAACCTGCGCTGACTTTCGGGTCTTCGCCTGGAAAGGGGGTGTTAACAACCTGCCAGGGTTTGGTTTAATTAATGTAAAAAATAAGTTTATTTTGTTTTTCTGGACTTTGGCTAGAGGAGCCGTCAGAATATTTCAGCCTTGCTAAACGTAACGCATCAGGTGGAAAGGTTCCCAACGCCGGCTCCCTCCAGCCGCCGAGGCAAGCCAGTCATCGGATTGCTTTTTTTATTTTTTTTTCCCCGTTTCCCCAGGAAAACCCTTCAACCTTCAAGTTATCCCGGGACAAAAAACAATAATAGATGCTCTTGAACCCCCTGCGGCTCCGGTGCGGGCTGCGCTGAACCCCGCGCCCGGCTGCGGGGGCTCGGCGGTGCGGGGGGGTGACGGTAAAAAAAGGTGGAATAAAAATTCTTCCATTTTCTGCGTGGTTTTAAATATCCCCAGCTGTTTCCCCAAGCTTCTTCCCGGTCCTAGGAAGGTGCTTTGCTGTGTGTTCCCCCCCCTTACCCCCTACTCATTTCTCTTTTTTAATATCGCAGCTATCCCTCCTTTTTAACATTTAAGAGGAAACAAGTTTAATATTCATGGCTGTTAATAGAGAAGGGCCATTATCGCCGCCCCATTGTTCTGAGCCCCGCACAATGCTGCTTGTATTTTCATGTGTATATTCCCAAAGTTCCTTCTGAGCGTTTAGTGAGCACTTTAATATTCATGGGTGTTAATAGAGAAGCCCTCAGTATATTGGCATATTGTTGGGAGGTGTACATATTGGTCTGACTCTGAATAGCCACAGTCCTCTTTTCTTTTGCTCTGTTTTGCAGGGTTGATGGGCCAGGAGTAAATGGGCATTTTTCCCCCCCGTCTCCCCCTTACAGAGAGAACATCTTTATTCCAGTCCCAGACTTTCTGGTTTCCCATTCAGGACCCTCAGAAATAATGTCAGGCAGAAGAAAAGTGGAGCAAATCAATCTTTCATGGTCTTTTTGAGACCAATTTGACATCCATGGACTCTTCTTTTCTTTCACAGCCTACAAGGGGATGGTCAGGATCTGGACAAGGTTGGGGTCTGATGAGGGGAGACATGGGATCATAATGCAGCAAAGAGAGAAAAGAAAAGCAAAACAAGAAAAGATTGCAGGGATGGGGTGATGGAGGAAAAATGAGGGTGAATGACAGTGCAAGAAAGGAGATTAGAGCCCAGCAGCTGCTTTTTGGGGGGCGGGGGGGAGGGGGGAGCTCTCTCCCCTCTTCCAGCCCTTCGCATGAATAGGATTTGAACAGAGCGGAGATTGATTTATAGTTATTGCAGTTGAACATTTATTGCTCTTAAAGAGTGGCGGGGAGAAAAGAGAGAAAAGGGGTTTGAAAAGCTCCTTTCTGTATTAAAGAGGTATCAAATGAAGACTGCTGAGATAATATACAGTGGCCAATGGGAATTTGATTTGCTTTAAAATTTAACTCTTGTGGGGCCGCCGGCGATGGAGCCGGGATGAGGGGATGGAGCGGCCGCTGCCCCGGGCCGGTGCAGCCGCGATTCTCTCCTCAAACCCCGCATTCGCTGCCCGGCTTCTCTGCAAAGATCCGCGGCGGCTCCGGTGCGGCGGGGAAGGGCTGCAGCGCGGAAGGAGGATTAGTGCTTCGTTAGTACAATTTTGTATTATTTTTAATTTTTATTTTTTCCCCGTGTAGTGTAGAACGCAGGAGGGATGCAGAGCTACGAAAATAACCGGCGCAGGGAAGAGCCCTTTTCGAAGCTGAGTTTTTCTTGCCCTAAAAGCGAAGGTTTCTCCTCTCCGGCAGCAGAAACGCGATCGCAGCCGAGTCCCCTCGGGCGCAGAAAGGAGCCCATTGTTCAATGGGGAGAAATACATTTTTAGCGGTGATTGAAAGCTCCCTTCTCGTTTGAACTTTAGAAGAAAGTCCCTGGCAGGGAAGAGCATCCCCCTCCCTCTGCCCCAACATCTGTTTGGAGCAATCCAGGCTCTAGGGCAGAGCCGGGCTCTGCCCCCTCCCAAAGTCATTAAAAAGATATTAGTTGAGCTGAGAAAAGTCCAGCGCAGCCCCCGATCCGGGGTGGGGGGGCTGGTATGTGTCATTAAAAACGATTTTGGATTTGCCAGCGCTAATACGAGGCGAAGGGAGCGCGGGCTCTGAGTTCAAAAGCCCCCCGGCCCCGCCGCCCCGCCGCGCCCTGCCCGCTGCCCGCGGTCCCGGTGCCCGCTGCCGGCGCGGGGCGGCCCGGCCGACCCCATCACGGGCTCCGAGCGCCGGGCAGGGACACGGCCGAGAGCCGGGCTGCGAGCCGGGGCGCTCAGCTGCTCCGGCCGCAACCTCTGCGCCTCCACGGGCTGCAAATGCCCCGGGAGCCGGAGGGAAAGGGGGGCAGGAGGGATCATCGCACCCCTGCGGGAGCCGGGGGAGCCGGGGCAGGAGGGATCATCGCACCCCTGCGGCTGCCGCAGGAGCCAGGCGCCTCCGAAGTTGCTAAATGTGTCATTTATTAAAGCATTCAGGGGGCTTTTCTTTGGCGTTTGCTTGCAAACTCACAAAGGCCGAGCTGCTGTTTGGGGGTCTTTTCTGATGGAAAAAGGGCTCGGAGACCCCCGGCACAAAAGAAATCCTGGCAGTGCTTTCAATGGCCAGGACTCAATGAGGGGGACCCTGCGCGGAGCGGGCGGGGGCGAGGGGCCGCCCGGTGCTGCCTGAAAGGCAGGCCTGAATGTAATGGGGAGATCTGCGTTTATTTGTTGGGATCACATTTAATTAGCTTAGTACAACCCTTGAAAGACAAAGGGACCTCAATCTGGATCCAATCTGAAGCTCGTTTGGAGAGCGAGGGCTCCTGGAAAAGTCAAAAGAGAGAAAGGAGAAAGAAAAGGGAGGCTGGGAGAGAAAGGGGCTGGGGGCCCAGCCAGGTGACTGGCACGCGTGAAACAAGGGGGCCTTTTGGGCACAAGGCAGGGCTCAAAAGGGAGGGAGGAAAATAGCCTCTTCCTCAGGTTTTACCTACTTAAACCCCCTGAAGGGGCTGGAGCTGAAAAGCCTCAATGGGGGCTAAGGAGGCTGCAAAGCAAACAGCAGCGCTGGAGAGGGGCTCGGGCCCTGCCGCCGCAGCAGTTGGTGACACTCGGTTATGGGAATGTGCCCAAATGTTCCCTGCGCCCGGGAACGCTCCCGCCGGCGGAGCAGGCGGTGCAGGAGGACACGGCGAGGACAAGGCGATGCCCAGGGTGAGCCTGGGCTGAGGGGCCCGGCGGATCCTTGGCAGGTTCCCATCCCACCTGTGCCTTCACCCGCCGCACGCAGCCCCCCTGAACCATCACCTGGGGAGCTTCATCCCGGGCCCGAGGGGACACCGAGGACGGGCCCACATGTGTCCCCATCCTGTTCCGAGCAGCTCCTGGCGTTCCCCATCGCAGTGCCAGCACGGCGCTGATGCAGGTGCGCGGTGCGGAGGATGCGCTGCCACCTCCCAGGGGCAAAAAGAAAGCGACCATGCCCAAGGTGCCCCATCCATGGATGGAGCTGAATGCCCCCTTGTTTCCCTCCAAACCGCGCACTGCCACCCTGTGCCTGCTGCCCTCCGAGGGGCTGGAGCACTGGGGATGGGTCGGGTGCTCCCGAGCGGTGCCAGCCCTCGGCGGTGCCCGCGGCCCCGGGCACGGAGCGCTCGGTGCGGGGAAAGGCTCCGGCACCGGGCACGGCAGCCCCCGGAGCCGCGGGCTGATCGCGCTGCTCGGGGAAGGCGCTTTAGGGCATTATTTGCCTCCATTTCACTCTGCGGGAGGCGGCGGAGCCGAGCAGAGATGCTGAGTGCTCTCCCCTGCGCTCTCGCTCGCTTCCTTGCCTTTCTTTCCCCCCTTCCTTTCTTTTAAGCGTTATTTCCAGGGTTGTTTCGGCGAGGGTGTCACGGCACGCAAGAGCAGGAAAATCACCGTCCCAGCTGCGTCCGAGCTCAGGCGGCCTCGGAAGGGAGCGCGGCTGCGGCGGATCGAGGGGGCGACTCCTCGGCAGCAGCGCCGGTGGCACGGAGTGGCCGGAGGGACAGAGCGGGGATGTGAACCGCAAGGACAGGGAAATCTCTGCGCCTTTTCCTCCCTGCTGGCAGTGATGTGGGGATGGGACAGTCACATCCCACCGATGTCTGTCCCGCATCCCACCAGCGTCTGTCCCACACCCCATCCCTCCTGCGGCATCAGCTGCAATCCAGCTGCGGGCTGTGACCCAGTGCGCTGAGCCGGGGAGGTGCCCGAGGGGACGGTGTGACAGTGTGACAGTGTGACAGTGTGACAGTGTGACAGTGCGGGGCTGTGCGTGAGCCCCTCTGCTCCCCTTGCCCACAGCCTCCCCGCCCGAGCCTCCCCAGCAGCGGCCAAACCCACAGGATTGCAGGAGCCGGCGGCGGGAGAGGGCAGCTGGGGCTGGCAGCAGCAGGATCCCAGCACCAGGCACAGCTGCCCTGCTCCAGGGCCGGGGCAGCGCGGCTGGACCAGCCCTGGCACGGCAGAACCGGGGTGGGTGGCAGGGACGGGGCTGCCCGGCAGGCGGGTGACCCCTCCGGCAGCTCCTGCCCTTCACCAGCCCCATTTCCCCCAAAACAAACAGAGCAGCAGCTCCGGCCTGCCCGTGTAGGGACTGCGCGGCAGCAAAGTTTAATATTCCCTGGCGAATGGGCCGGACAGGGAGGCCGCGCTGAGTGACGGCTCCCACAAAGGGCAGGGAGCGTCTAATCCCCGGCACCGCGGCACCTGCACCCCGGCCCGGCCCGGATTAGAGGGCAGCGAGCCGGGCTCTGCAAAGATCAGAGGCTTCATTAGAGCGGCCTTGAAATAGGATTTCCTCAAGTGATAAGGGGCAGGGTAGGGAGATAATCTGGGGGCTGTTGGTACCTGCCCCCACATCACCCCCAGAGATGCTCTTTTGGGTCACCTGCCTTGTGCGTGGTGCCCCAGACCTGGAGGGAAGTGGCAGGGCAGATCTGGCACCCTCTGTCCCAAATCCTGCATCCCAGGGATGGCTGGTTCCCCTCTGCCATCTTCCTCCATCCCCAGTATCACTGAGGAGCTGCCCAGGCACCGGTGGGGCTCTCTGCCCTCCCACTGCCCTCGGCTCCAGGGCCTGTGGCTCTTCCAACTCATCTTCACATCACATAACACCAATTCCTGCTCATTTCCACCATTAAAATTCTGGAAAGTTTATTTTGTATCTTTTCCAGCCTTATGAGAGCAGAGAAATGCTGCCTGCCATGGGCACCCTGCGCTGCTGCTCCCCGCAGCAAATCCAGTGAAAAACCTCCAAACCAGCCAAATGAAGGATGAGCAGCTCTCTGCACGGAGTAAACACCCAAGTGCTGTGTGACAGGATACACTGACACTGCAAGATCCCAATTCCTCACCCTGCAAACACCAATAACCTTGAAAATCCCCCTGAGAGTGGGAGGAACCAGGTGGGTTTAGGGGAGAAGCAGCAGCACAGGTGGGACCTTGTGAAGATCCACATCCTGTTGGAAAGCTCCATGTTAAACACCAGGAGCTCTCACTCTGACCATGCTGCCCATTACTGTAAATACAGTGTTCCTTTAATGCAATTAAATATTAAATACTTGGAGATGGGGGGAAAAAGGTCCCACATCTTGTCTCTTTCAACAGTAATTTCAGTCTAACTCACAATGGCTATAATGTAGTTTGTTCTCAAATCATGCAAAATTAAAGGATTTTAGTCTATCTCAAAGTCTCCCACTCCTAAAAGCGTTGTTCCTGTTCAGGCTCACCAAATTCAGAGCATGGGAGAGCATCAGGGTCATCCTGGACTCAGTGAGATGCTTC
Organism: Zonotrichia leucophrys gambelii; assembly: GCF_028769735.1. NCBI lineage: Eukaryota > Metazoa > Chordata > Aves > Passeriformes > Passerellidae > Zonotrichia > Zonotrichia leucophrys. The sequence continues at coordinate 4,847,890 of NC_088186.1, forward strand.
AGTGTCAGGGTTTTTAGGGCTGCTGCTCAGAAAGGGTTTGCAGAAAGATCACAGTTAATGTCTGCTCAGGATTCAGGCTCTGCCTGCAGAGTGGGGTGGGCGCTGCCAGCTTGGGGGGTCCTGTGGGACACGGTCCAGACCCCCCCACACACCCAGCAGAGCTGGGCAGAAGTGAGGTGGATTCATTCTGGGGCAGCAGAGCCATCGTGTGCCTGAGCCAAGGACTCTGGAGAAGGATTGAGGATTTTTGTCAAAGGCCATCGACTCAGTCCTGCTCTTCCCAAATGTCACACTCTGGAGGCTGAGCCTTCCCCAGACTGAGCTGATGGAATCACCTCCCTGCCCCTCAGGATTCTGTCCTGGCCCCGTGCTGGGCTCTGGCTGCCTGTGAGGAGGAAAAGGCTGCACCATCCCCATCCCCATTCATGGACCCCAAAGTCCCAAATGTGTCCCTTGTCCTGCCCAGCCCTCAGGGACTGCTCCTGCTCCAGTTCCTGCCAAAGTGAAGACAAACCCTCCCTGCCCCAAACCCAGTGCAGCCAGGGCTTAATCCACATTACCTGGGGTTAAATTTGCCCAGAGCTGAGCAGGAGGTTTGGTTCCTCTCCTGGACACCAAGACTTGGCTTTGAAGGCACCACAGCAGCTTCAGGGCTGCACCACACACCTGAGCCAGGAATGAGGAGCTGCCTGCAGACCCAGAGTGAAAGGTGAGGGGTGTCCAGCCCTGGGTGGGAGTGACCATCAGAGCAGCCCCAGAGCACCTCGGATGGACACAGACCAGGAAAGCAGCAGGGCTGGAGGAGGCCTTGGAGGAACCCAGCTCCTCATGAAGTGCTGAGGCATCTCTGCCTCAAACCCTGCCCCTCTCCAGCCCATCACGGACTCACAACAGTTCAACATCCGCGGCCTCTCTGCCCAGAGCAGGCAGCAATAATGGAAAAACAAATCGGTGAACTTGGGAACGTTTCAAGCACTTCATCCTTCCAGGACACCAGACTGCTGATGAAACCCCAGCTTTGCAGGCACCATCTTAATGACAGGCCAAATTTCAAAGGCTTGCAAACTATTTCTTGTGCTGCTGCCCCACCCCCTCAATAAAAGGTTGCATCAGAAAGAGATATTTCCATAATTTATAGTAGGGGCATTTCACTGGGGAGACTCACTCATCTGTACTTACAGATACATTTAAGAAAATGCATCCTCCCACAATCCTACGCCATTTACGACTATTGGCACAATCTGTAATCCTCAGTCTTCAATTAAGGGACACCTTAGGGTTCATTATCACACAATTGCTCCCTGTGAACCATGCCAAATGCTGTTTTGGCACAGAGCTTGGAAGATGAATTAGAAGGAAGTCTTCTCGGTAATGCCCGCTCCCAATTCCCATCAGCAGCCTTTATGCCCTCCTCTAGCCATTTTTTCCCCCCTCTCCCCTCTTTCCAAGTGGCTTTTACTATCCCATCTTTCAATGTCTCTCTTGATTCTCTGGAGGTATATTTAGAGATGCTACATCTCCTTTTCTTCCGGCTCTCAATGTGCCTCCCGCTCCCGGCTCTGCAGATGGGATCTTCTTTCCTCCCTTCCCCCGTCACAAACCCCCACGGCTGCCTGGGAGCAGGGGATGGAGCTGCCTCAGGCTGCTCAAAACTCACATTTTACAAGAAAATGATCCCTGAAGGAGCTGCAGTTATTGCCAAACTTGGCCTGGGCACAACTAATGCCCTTAATACCACTGATAATGGCCAGAGCCACATCCCTCCCATCCCTCTCCTCAGCGCTGCTCCAGCACCCCCCGTGCAGGGACGGATCCTGATGGATTCAGCCACAAAGTTGGGGAAGAGCAACAAGTCCAGAGCCTTAAAAACAGGGGCTGCCAACTCCTCAGCAGTAAAACCTTACAGGGCTGCAGAGGAAACCTCCTGGTGTTAACACACACCCTTCTGGCCCAAACAGCAGCAAACACAGAAACTTGCATGGGAATCCTCGGTGTCACAGCACCAGCAGGATGTGACAGTGACAGAGTTTCTCTAGAACAGCACCAGGGCGATGTGACAGTGACAGAATTGCTTCAGAACAGCACCAGGGCGATGTGACAGTGAGAGTTTCTCCAGAACGGCATCACGGGGATGTGACAGTGAGAGTTTCTCCACAATTAAAGCTGATCCTGCCCTCAGTGACCACCCCAAACTCGCCGGGAACAACGGAGTCCAAGAGACGGGAAATACTTGGCCCACAAGACACCTTGTGGAAATTTTATTATATAGAGTGTAAAATGCAACTGTCAGTCAAATAAAAAGAACACTTTTTTTTTTATTTTAACACCATGCTCAACATTATCCAATCGCGGTTCTTTATAGTTAGACATTTCAAGCATAAGGAAAAATAAGGAAAGAACCCAAGAACAGTAAATTCAGTACATTTAAAAACGGAATGTCCCGGAGGGCAATTAAAAATGCAAGAAAAAATAGCTTCAATTCCGTTTTTCCTTTAAAAATACACTGTTATCTGTACAAGAAACACTACAGTAAACATCAGAAATCATATTATCCCTTTTATTAAATCAAAATTATTTAACGCATACTGTGGTTAATACTAGATTCATTTATTTCTCTAGGTAATTTGACAAATATTAGATAAGAAAATATTTAAAAGAAACGAAAAAGCAGAAAACACCTTGGAATTAAAAAATAGTTACTACCTTTTATACGGTTTTAAGTTCCACAGTGTTTGTTAAAGGTACTAATAGCAGATTCATTTTAATATTAAAAATAACAGTATTTATATTTCTGAGAGCATAGAAGAAGTTTTTTTTCTTTTCTTTTTTTTTGTTTTTCTTTTTTTTAACAAGCTTGGAGGTCTTAGATACATAAATGCAACTACCAATGGAGACATGAAAACATGTATTGCTAAAAAAATTAACACGTTCTTATATTACCCCTTTAGACTCTAGAAATTATACAAACCCTACAAAATGCCCCCCCAACTTGCAAACAGTAACTGTTTCAAATACAGAAATAATATCATTAATTACAATACATATCATAGTTCAGTTTTTTAAAAATGCAATAAAATCAAAGACAGCCAAGATACAAGAAATTAGAAGTAAAACATTTAATGAATTTACATATTTAAGAATATTTAAATACTGTTTAAATTTTTTTTTCTTTTTAAGATTTGTTACATACCACCTAAGACTTCCAAGCCACTCTTTCTGTTCCAACAGAAAAGATCGAAAATTAAAAGGAAAAAAAAAAAAACACACAAAAAACCCACATGTTGAAATGTCACAGCTCTGGGGTGCGTTTTGGTGCCTGCAAATTCTCTGGCTTCTCTCCAAAAAGAATCCCGGAGGTTTTGTTTTTAATATAAATTTGGAAACAAAATTACCAGCATGTCCATACGTTTAGTACATTACTAATTGTTCCTGATTCTTAGAAAAGTTCAGTATAGATTATCCTACAGCTAGTGTTTCACAAACAGAAAAGTCTTCATCAAAATGTTGCAAATCTAGAAACCTCTGTTACAAAAAGGTTTTCTTCCACAACGATTCCAAAGAAAAAAAATTGCCACGAGGACCTTGTTCTACTGCTCCTGGAACGAAAAAGAGAGAGGAGAGAAAAGGAAAAGTTACTGAGCAGCAGGAAATTATCCAAGCTGCGAGCACAGGTCTGTCCCCGCTGCAGCTGAGCGGGAAACAGAGCTCAAAGGATGCTCTGAGCTGCCACCAGAGCCCCCTGCCCCAACGCTGTCCCAGAGCTCTGCTGCCCTCACCAAACAAGATCCCTCTCTCAGCAGGGCAGGCTCGGGGAGGAACGAAGAGAAGCCTTTTCATCATCACCAGGGCAGCCCTGGCCAGCGCCCGCGGCAGCGCCGGCTCCACCTCGCTGGGGAGAGCAAGGGAGAGCAAGGGAGAGCAAGGGAGAGCAAGGGAGAGCGGGGCAGAGCTGGGCAGGCAGAGCGGGGCAGAGCGGGGCAGAGCTGGGCAGGCAGAGCGGGGCAGAGCTGGGCAGAGCAGGGCAGGCAGAGCGGGGCAGAGCTGGGCAGGCAGAGCGGGGCAGAGCTGGGACAGAGCGGGACAGAGCGGGACAGAGCTGGGGCAGAGCTGGGGCAGAGCTGGGGCAGAGCTGGGGCAGAGCTGGGGCAGAGCTGGGGCAGAGCTGGGGCAGAGCTGGGGCAGAGCTGGGGCAGAGCTGGGGCAGAGCTGGGGCAGAGCGGGGCAGAGCTGGGCAGAGCAGCTGCTGGGGCTGCCATCCACAGCAGCCTCTGCTCCCAGAGCCACAGCTAAATGTGGAGCAGTGGGGACAAGAGTCAGACCACAGCAAGGTGCCCCTGTGCTTTGCACAAACTTTTTGCTGCTTTGTTTGCTCCATGAAGCACCGAGTGTGATCAGGATAAATCTCACACAACTCTCTGGTGCACTGAGTGACAGCTGAAGGGAGATTTCACTCAAAAGCAGGTTAATATAAATTATTTTTCAATTATTTTAGTCTCTTTTTGGACAGGGAGATGGTGAGCAGACAGCTCCTGTCCCACCATGAGAAAAGGCAGTGCCTGCACTCCCAGTTCAGTGCTGTGCTGCCTCAGCAGCCTGGCTTCATCATTCCTTTTACTTTAATTCCCCAAAGTCAAACTGCCTGGGCACTATAAGGAAAGGCTCCCAGGAGAAACAAATAACCTCCCAGTCCTCTCCCAAAAAACCCCTCACCCACCCTGTACAAGAAAATAAGACTTTAATGTTGAGGCAACGTTTCTGTGATCACTTTCTCAGCCACAAAACATCTCTGCTTCACCATGTGAGCCTGAAGGAGAGTCCCTACACTAAGGCAAAGCCAATATACCCAACTGACCAAGAGAAGGAGCAGAGGGGTTTGGGGAAGGTGAATACAGACCTGGCTGTGGGCCTGAGCCTGCCCTAGTGTCTGCCCATAGTAGGCAGCCTGCTGTCGGTAATACTCTGCCCAAGCCATCGTGTAGTCCGGCTGGGAACTTGCCTGAGAAGCAGCACTGGCAGCATGACCTGGAGGGGAAGAAGAAAAAAGGAAAAGAGATAAGCAATTCCAGAAGTCCAAGCCCAGGCTTAGGATCTCCTTTTGCCAAGCTTAATGAAGAGCCAGCCCCCTTCCAGCTGCTGCAGACACCTGGCAGAGCGACACCGGCTCCGCTGCGTGGGATGGCAGGATGGGCTCCAAGCTGACTGTGAGGGACAAGCCAAGAGCAGGCAGAAAGCACCCAGAGCATCCCTGCAGCTGCAGGGACAGCCTGACAGCCTGCACACCCCTCATCCTCAAAGATGCAAAGCCTCCAGCAGCTCCATGTCAAAGCAAGTCCAGAGGTCGGGATCATGCACTCCGGAACACGGCGCAGAGAGCCAGGCCTGTGACCTTCCACGAGCTCTCCTACCCTCTCACAACCCAGCTGCAGCTCCCTGGGCTCTGCCAGCAGCAGCTCCTGCGTGCTCTGTGTTCCCCCAGGCAGGCTGGCTGCAAGCAGGGGCACGAGGGGCTCGGTGGGAGCTGCTCTCCCGAGAGGCGACAGCACAACCGAGAGCTTTCCTACATGCACCATCACCAACAGGGCAGGGCCAGGGGGCATCTGCAAAGGACTGGAAGCTAAAAACGGCAGGGATGGAGATGCAAGTCATCAGATTAGAGTTAACTCCTTGTGACAAGAGCTGATTCATCTCCAGGAAGCCTGTTTCACTCACTCTGTTTTTTGAAATACTCCTCCCATGCTTTGCTGTAATCGGGATGGCTGTTCTGCTGCTGGCTCTGTTGGCCTGTGCAAAGATGACAACAAGGGGCACGTCAGTATGGAACAGGTGACAGTTTCCAGCCAGTGACATCCACCTCTCCACTAGACAGGCCCTGGGTCTACTCCAGCTGCCCAGACTTGACACCTCAGCTTCCACTTTTCTACAGTGTTGGGCATCCTCAGGGGAAGCTGAGGAAAAGCTGGAGTTCCTGAAATCACCTCTTCTCCTAAGGGGCATGAAGCCAAATGTCACCCTGCTGGGACCTGCTCAAGGCAGAGCACATGGTAGGAGCTGCCCAGCCTGCAATCAGCCACCCTGGGCTCCCAGTCTGCTTGCAGGAAAGCTGAGACACCTGACACACCTGAGAGCTGTCACCTCGACAGAGCTGCCAAGGGAATGGCCACGTTTTGAGTCACCTCACTTATTTCTCAGGGTCTGCATCCTTCACCCCTGCTCTTCTCAGTGGAGCAGAGCTGAGGGACCTGTGAGCAATGCCCCTCAATACACCCTGCACACACATGAGCCTCCACAGCATGACCTGCACAGCTCTGGGGCAGCCACTCAGCTCCCGACTCCTCAAGGTGCCACAAGCCCTGCCCAGGGGGCACAGCCACCTCCTCCACTGGCCACAGGGCACAGCCCAGGCATCACTGAAGAGCAGCCACAATATCCCAAACAGCCACAGCTGGCTCATGGTGTCATCTCCAGGCTCCTACTCCTCCAAGGGAAGCGGTGCCAGTGTCTCCTCACAGATCCCAAACCTTGGGCTCCACCCAGCACAGACTGCCCATCTCTGAAGCACTAAGGAATCTTCAGCCCAGCACATCCAAGTGCCACAGCAGGGAGAGAGGAAGGATCCCTGCCCTTCCCACTCTTCCCTGGATCCCAGTGGGAGCACAGAGCCCTCAGTGAGCCACACCAGCAGCAATCACAGCACTGGGAGCTGCAGAGAGGCACAGCAGGGGTGGGGAGCACGAGCACTGGGGACAAGGAAAGAGCAGGGACAGAGGACACGGGTGGAGCAGAGCTCTCCCCACCCCATCCCAGCCCCGTGCACAGCCCAGCCCGATGCTGGCCCGAGGGGGGCTTTGAAGTGGGGGGAAGGGGAAAATAAAACACTGCAAGTGTGAAGTGGGTGGAGGGAACAGGGCAGCAGTGTCCTGTCCAGGGGCATAAAAGCGGGTTAAAAGACTTGACCAACGCTACAAGTCAGGACCTTTGCTGGCAGAGGTCAAGGCTGCCTCAACTGTCCACCTGCTAATGCCAACAAAGGACCTCCTTCAATGCCTTTTCTTCTCGGAGAATTACAGTCCACAGCAGGCTGAAAGGACACGCAGCTAAATGCATTTCACAGCAAAATGTTTCCCCAGCCAGTTAATTTATTTAAGATGGGGGAAGTAATTAAAATCTAAATACATGTGTAGGGGGTGGGGGTCTGCCCCTCCTCCCACGAGCAGGGCACTCGAGGCTGTCCCCAGGCCAGCAGTGCTGTGACAGGGCTGACAGAGCTGTGACACACAGGCTGCACTCGGGCCAGGGACCCTGCACAAGGCTTTGCACAGTAAAAACTGCAAATCAGGTATTTACCTATTTCTACAACAATCCTCCTACACCTTGGTGAGCTGCACCTGGGCACCACTGCAGCAGAGAACAGTGGTGAAGGTTCTTAAAGCATTTTATGTGTGTCCTCTCTCCTCACCCAGCCTGCCTTCAAACAGGAACAGGGAGCATCCTGAGCACACATGGAACTGGAGAGCCAACATCTCCCATCAGGTTCAACTGCAGAAATAAAACACCTGCCTCCAAAAGGCAGCAGTGTGGGACTAAACCCACATGGGGAAGGACAATGGAAGGACAAGCTCCAGGGCTTTGGGAGCCACCTGAACCTGGAGTATGAGCTGCATTATTGGTCATCAGGGGGCTGCTTCCTCCAGCAGGCTCCAAAGCCAGGAGGGGTGAGCTGAGACATGATTATCTGTTGCAGCAAGGGAGATTCTTCTCTCTCCAGGGACTGTGGGCAGCATGAGGGGATGTTTCAGGAAGGTGAGGAAGAAATTAAATTACCAAGGTGAGTTTCTAAAGGCATCTTGCGAGGCAAAGAGCAGTGCAGTTTTGTAAGCATTTATTCCAAGGAATAATATCTATGGAAGATAAAACTTAAATATTTTTGTGGAGCTTTCCCTGCTGCACTGACTGCTCTGCTTCCCAAAGCTCAGGGAAGTTCAGAGCCCTTGGGGGTGCAAAGCAAAGGAGCAGAGTAACAATTTTTCCTGTAAAACAAGTTAGTGAGAAAATACTCTTCTTCAGTACCATACCATTCCACTCCTGTACACAAGAAAAGTCCACCACTGCATTTTAATGTGCTGAAACCAGAACAACTGCTGACCTTCTCCAAGACCCTAGAGCTCAAAGGAAAGTCATCATTTCTGGCTGTAACTGCTAAGAGGGAGGATTCATCCAGAGTTTAACACACACTTCCCATGCAGGGTTCCCATGTGCCACCACAGAACACAGTTCAGAAGTGAAACAAGTTAAAGCAGCATTGGGATTTCTAAATTTCACAAATTCACAATGTCATAAACACTCAAAGGTGATCAGTGTTACAGGGAATCACAAGTGCAACTGCAGGCATTGTCCCTGCAATGATTCCTCTACCTCAGGCACTGCAAAGGGTGGGAATTTATACCAAAATTCAAAATCTGCTTCCTTGCTAAATCAGCCTTAGCAGTGAAAAGCGTTTGCCATTAAACACCTTGAAAATTAACCCTCCACACACCTCTTGGTGCTTAGCTTTAGTATAATGAGACCAGACAATTAAAAAATTTGTATTTCTTAAAATATTGTGACTGCAAATGTCCTTTGGACATTACCACCATATCACAAGAGCTTTGAGATCACCAAGCAGACATGAATCTGCTCTGCTCAGGGCAATCCATTCCTCAGCTGTTGGAGACACAGGATGATGCAACTACAGCATCACCACCAGCATTTACCACTTCAATTATTCTGAAAAGGCAATTCCCCATTCCAAACTGCTCAATTTTGACTCAACAGAGATTCAGGAAGAAATGACCAGTACAGGTGCCCTGCCCAACCTTCCTTCCATTTCCTGCATCCCCTTTCTTCCATTTCCTGCATCCCTCTCCCCTGTTGTTCCATCAGTCTGGAATTTGAATAGTGATAAAAGCTTGTAAGGAATAATTTAATAAGAAAATAAGCAAGAAATTATAAGGTCAAGAACAAAGAGATGGGAGGGCTCAGCACCTGTTAGGGAGAAGTGTGGTTAGCAAGTGCTTGCCTGGAGAATCCTGGGGGAAGAGAGCCACAGGTAGGAATGTTTTTGTAAAGAGAGGAACAGACAGCAAAGACCAAATTTCTACCCAAAGAGCAGAAAGAGACAACAAACACTTAAGCACACAAAAAACAAGTTTTCCACATCCTTCAGCTCGTTCTGAGCTCAGCCACCACCACGTGCCCCCACACACCTCTTGTGCTCTGCTCAGGAAATTGTTGTGCTGTTTTCCCACACGTGGTCTCATGGGTGAACCTGCCTTTTGCAGAGACTGCAGAGGGAACACCAACCCTTCTCCAGGCCCTGGTACTTACTTGGGACTTGCTGTCCAGGCTGCTGCCACGTCTGGTAGGTGCTGCCCCAGCCCTGTGTCATGAACGCCTGAGGACCACTGCAGAGGACAAAAAGCCATGCTCAAGTAGACAATAAAATACTTACCAAGGCACAGACATGAAGCTGCCCAGAGAAGAGAAGCTGTCACTTATAATCAGCAGCTGCTGACCAAACAGGCAACATGGGAGCAAAAGGAAAGCTGTGCAGGTGTGAATTGCTATGTCCTGCCTTGGAATCAGTCTGTTCATGAAGCCAAGGTGAAGATACATCACACTGAACAGCACTCCTTGTGCTCTGTGCAGTTCAGGCTTCTTTCCATGCTCACTGCACTAGAGATAGGAATTTTGGAGATGCCAATACCTACCTGTGCATCATTTAACAGGTGAAATCTTTCCTGTAGCCAAGCTTAAAGCATTGAGCTCACTTGCTTTTGCTTCTGAATGCTCAATCTTTAAAAGGCTCCACTCACACCCCACCCCTTCATGGCCCTCCACCCTTCTCCCAGCACTTTCTAGCTCCCAGCCATTCCCCCAGCCCGTGGTGAGGAGATGCAGCAGCTTACTTTTGATGAGGTGTAGCAGGTGCTTGGCTGAAGGGACTTTGACCAAATCCTCCAGGTCCACCCATGCTGGTACCCTGCCACAGAATCCACAAATATTTAATGCCAGCTCCAAGTGCAGGGTGGAGGCAGCTACTATGAGTAGTAAGAAAGGAGAGAAGACAGCCTGGGACACGTGGATCCTGAGGTTGGTGTCAAGCCTTCTCCTCTCAATTCAGCATGAAGGCAGCTTTTCAGCTTTGCCATGCCCCAGTGCAGTATCTTCCATACTTTTTTACCAAAGTCTCCTCATTCAGTAGTACTGCAGCTTTATTAAACTTCAACACCACAGCACTGCATTAAGTGTAAGATAAGTCATCCTGAACTTACTGAGCAAGCTGAGTGTTTTACTTTCAGGATGATGCTGCCAGGACTGTGTCATTCTCACACAGTGACACACTTGTCTGCCTTTCAAAAATCTCCTCTGACAGCCTTTTCATACCTTATTATTGCTGTTCTTCCCTCTCATATAGCTGCATACACTACCCAGGATTATGTCAACAGTCAAATCCTTCTGGGACCACAGCAAAAAATTAACCAAATGGATGCTGGAGGGCCATCCAGTTCAAGCCAGCTGCTAAGAGGCAAATGGTTTTGAAGCTGAACAATGCAAGCACGTGCATTCTGTGCCATCCTGTGAGTCCAGGCCTACAAGTACCCAAGGGTGACAACAGCAAGTCTGAAAGGGACAGAGCAAGAGAGCAGGGATGGAACTTACACCAACTTTCTCATCTATGAGATGTCTAGCGAGCTCGATTTGCTGGGGGACCCCTCTGATTGTGAATATTCTTACACCAGGGTCTGTGTTTGGGGGTGGGTTTCTCTGCAGCTCCACGTGTGCTCCTGACTGCTGATTTATGCTCTTGATGTTCTCACCACCTGAGGAGAAGAAAGCCAAGACATTAGGAGGGATATTCAGCATTTTTTTCCATAAAATCATATCAAAGTCAGGTCCTGGGAATGGATTACAGCTTCAGGCACCTTCTGGGTGCCTCAGCAGAGGTGGGCTGAAGGTGGCAAAAGAAACTGCAGTACCTGAGCTCATGCTGCTCCTTTAATCTACTTCACAAGCATAACCTGAAACCTTGAGCTACTCTAACAGTTTCTGGGGTCATGGATGATGCTGCTTAAAGAACACACAAGCCCTGCTAAGTGCCCACTGCCAGGGTCCCAGCAAGATGCAGCATGACTGGGATACACTTTGACAACATGGATGCAAAACCTGCACTGACTGAATTCCATTGCTTTAGCACAGCTGTTCAAATCCTCTAGGAAATGAAGGTCACCTGCAATCTGAACATGCTGGTTTTTCTTCTTTATTCCATCACTAAGGCAAAAAGCCACCAGCCACATAACAAAGCTTAAGCTTTCTCCCAAACATGAGCTGTTTGACAGGTTGTTGCCTTAGAGCAGCCTCTGCTTACAAAGTTTGCTATTCACCCTGCAGCCACACATCCCTCCACGATTCCAGGCTGTCTCCTGCTATTTCAGAGTTAGCTGTGCATGCACTGAACATGTCTGGCTCGTTTGCCATCTGGATGCACAAGAGCACAGGAGTGCTTCCAGCAGGATGCAGCAGGGCCAGTCAAAGTGGATCTGATTTCCTCAAGACCTGCTAGGTCCTGGTCTCTTCATGAAATTTGCTTAACAAAAGCCTCAGCCAATGTTACAATGGTTCAATTCTTCTTTTGGAAGCTCACACAACTTACAGAGCAGCTCCACTCAACTGGAGAAATTAAAGGGTGTGGGGAAGGAAGGGATTTTACAAGTTTTAAAATCACAAACCAAAAAATCACCAGCTCATAGGATAGACAGCAAGCAGCACAGAGAGCAAAGGAAACTAACCAGGGATTTTTGTTTGGTTTTCATTAAAAAGAGCCTCCAAAAAGAAATGCCTCAATTTTGCTCACATTTCCATCTCTATACATCCAGCACAATTTCAAAACAAACTGTGGATGTTGCAGACACTTGTTCGTTTCATTGTAATGGACTCGTGACCTTTTTAACATTTTAAAGCCTTCTTGGGGAAGGGAGGAGGAAAAGTTGCCAAAGGGCAATTAACTCTTTCTAAATGAATTTTTGAAGATGCATTTAACAAAAGATAATCATGTCACATCCCTGGGCAGACAACAGGGATTGTACTGTGCAGCCAAAAGCCAACCCACTTACTTTCAGTCAAGCATGGGAAAGGAGCAAGATGAAGTTTCAAAACCAAGAAGGTTTTTTTTGTGTCATGCTTTTGTCTGATGCAGATTTGTTTGAAGCTCTGTTTTTTACATATCGAGGTGAGATCTGAATCAACAGCCATTTCATCTGCTCAGTGAAAACAGAGGACCCTTTCAGGCAACACAATTTGAAGGAGTGGCACAACTTCTTTACTGGATGACAGAGGCACAACCAGAGGTTGCTACTTGCACTGCAGACTAGTTTCTCCTTCCAAAAGGGGATTAAAAATCGAAGCATTCTCAAACTGGAAGCAAGGAGAATACAGATTTCAAATCATTGCCCCATTTAGCATTCAGCACCAAGCCTGTGGTTGTTGGGCCTGTTTCTACAGCAGCTCCTCTACACCACACAGCAGAATCGAGTCAGCTGCCTCTCCAGGTTTGGTGGGAGACTCCAGAAGGACTCAGTGCCCTTGTGCTCTTCCCCCTGCAGCCTGGTACAGGTGGAAGTGCTCCCTCCAGCCAAGCCACCCTCCAGAGGATGGACAGGCCGTGACGCAGCCGCGGTGCCGGAAGGAATCTCCTCCCCACGGCGAGGTGACTGCTGGGCACATGGTGCCTGTCTATAGAGCATTCATCCCCTCCATTCTTCCACCTGATGGGGGGCAGGAGCGAGCCAGGAGCGGCCTCCCTCCCGGCTGGATGTGAAATCCTAAAGCAATTAATCAAACCTGCTCAAAGGCCGGCCTGACAAGAGCCAGGCCGGGCGCGGTATCTGTCAGGATTGCCGTATTTATCATGGAAATCCAGGGGGGCCCAGGCAGTCAGAGGCTGTTTCCAAGCACCACCAAACACAGACAGATTTTGACATGTGTATGGTGCTCGCCTCCACCCTTCCTCAGGGCCTTTGGGAAAGAAAAGCTGCACCTTCCCACCCTTCAGGGGGAAAAGCCATGTGCAGGAGCTGCAGGCCAACTCCTCAAAGCTCACACTCCCAAGCTGAGATGCCCACAAGAAAAAGGCACCAGATCTTCAGTCATGAATGCTGCAGAATTGAGCTGAGAGAGACTTCCCAGCCTCCCTTTTTTCCCAGCTTCTTGAGTGCTCACCAGGTCAGATCACACACACCACACCTGGGTGCTCAGGGCTCTTGGGTCAGCACTCTTTGCTTGGGTGCTGATGTCAAGACCAAGCTGAGGGCCCACAGCCCTCAGCCAGATTTTACACAGGAGGCCAACAGCCCCATCCTGTACTCACACCCAACAGCTGGAAACTGCTCAGAATCTGTCAGGGAGTGCAAAGGTTTTGTAATTGGTCACAGTTAGGAAAGCCCCACTAAGATCCCCCCTGCCCTGCGCTGCCCCACAGGCAGCAGGGGTGGAAATAACAAGAACTGCCTGTCTTGCATCAATGTGTGGAGAGTGCAGCACATCCATGCTGGTCCAGACCCCAAAAGGCAACGCTACAGCCATCACTCACTTGACAAAAGTGAAGGCTGCAGCAGCCTAAGAGCACAGGCACTGTGAGAACACCGATTACAAGGTGGTATTACAATGCTACCAGCACTCAAATCACCATACAACTAGTAATTAGTCACTCCAGAAAGCTTCTGATCTGGCCAAGTAAGAATCCCTATTTTGCTGTTGTGGAAACAAAGGTAAAAAGCCACCCTTCACCCCCCAGTGAGGCTGTGCCAGGCCTTGCACTTGAATGCTGGGACATTCACTCCACTACCTGCATTTATCTTTTCAGCACACAGTGCTCTCTGTAGTCACAAATGCTCCACTTCAGTGCACTGCTGAACAACAAGTGACCTTTTCTGATCCTTTATTAAAGATGACTAATGGATACAGCAATAAAGTTTCATTATAATTTGATTTTTCTGTACATGTAAGTCTCACTCGTGGGCTTAAAATTTACTTTGCTTGATCTTTTGGCCAACTGGACTGTTCAGTGAGGACAAGCATAATCACTGCAATTTCTGCATAATGGGGAAAGCAGGTGGTTTTTCATACTGAAAAAAAAGTTTTCAGGTTTGTGAACAGGCTTGTGGCAAAAAACAACATCTGAAAACAATTGCAGCTACAGGGCTGACCTGCCCATGTCCTTGGTCATCCAACAGGGCAGGAGCTCAGGGTGCTGTGGGGACAGCCCATGGCAGGGAACAGCAGGAGGGAGAGAGGCCACAACAAGTCTCACCACAAGCTCCCTCCTGCCAGGAACACTCAAAGCCACTGAAACTTGGCCCAATGCCCTCAAGTCTCTGCCTCCTTTTCTGCTGTAGCTTATCTATTCCTATTCTATTCTCTGCTGAGGCTGAAAGCCAGCTGTGATTACTTAAATGCTAGTTCAGGCATATGTCATTCTTTCTGAAATAAGCAGATAGAAAAATGAAACACTGCCTTAGATAGGTCAGTGCATGAGCTCAGACACATCCCAGCAGTTCAGAGCCACAGAATTTGTCTGCTCCTGGCTCTACCCTGAGTCCTGCCATTGCCCCACATGCAGCTCCTGTTCTGTGACAAACTGAGTCTGCTGCTGGTGCTCAGTTGCATAACCAACACAGGGGTGTTCTGATTGAGAGGATGATTCCTCATCCATCTCCTGAGCATGGAGAGATCCACAGGCCAAGCAGCCAAGGGGCCTCCATGGCAGTGAACACGCTCAGCCAAGTGGCACAAGGTGCACCAGGCTCCTGTGCCAGGTCAGGTGCCAGCAGGGGCAGAGAAATCCTCCTGCTTCACTTCATTCATCACACACTTCAGGGGCTGGAAGCAGCTCCTGTTATTAGCACACCCAGAGACCTTCCATTTCCTCACAGAGCTCTCACAGAAATCCAGCACCATGAAATAACTGCTCTGCTTGTCCCTGATAAACTGTCCTTCAAACGAATTCTCTGTAAAAACACTCCACAAATGAACCTGCCTTTTCTCAGCCAGCAGCTTTTTATAAAACAAGCTTATTTGACAGCTCTGCATTAAGAGCCTCTCTTACAGCTTGTGAACAAGGGCCTGGAGAACACAATTATGAGTGAGAACACCACAAAGACAACAACAACAACAGCTTATTCCTATGCTGCATTCACCAGGCACTAAACACTACAATCACAGAAAACCCCAAAGCTTTGCTGTCAGGCAGCAAGAACATGACCATCCTGAGAGAGAAGGATTGCAAGCTGTGGTATTTGGAGCCACCAAACCCACCTTTGCCTATAACAAGGCCACACTTGTCAGCTGGAACAGTGTAGGTGATTTCCTGCACGCCCCCAGGTGCTCCAACACTCCAGTCCCCACGGCCACGACCTCTTCCTCTGGCAACAGCCAGGTTCCCAAAGCCATCTCGTTCCTGAGAAGCCAAAACATGTGCATCAGTGTTTTTATGCTGGCACCAATGCTCATTAAAAACAAAATAAAGCCAGGTCAGTTAAACTTCCTCATAATCAATGGCATTGAATTGAGATATTCCTGGACCTCAGTTTCACAGTCAAGGTTTTGAAGTGCTCTAGAAAGATGCCAAGTAACGTAGGTTGCCTTCCTGATTCAGGAAGGTATTTTTATTTTTAAATGCATGCCTTTATATCTGCTGAAATAAACCTATAAATAAGCATCAACTACTAAAGGACTTTCAGTTTGTGATGGGGGGGTCTCTTTAGAGCAAACAATGGATCTTGGCACTGACACACACAAAAGTTGCTTTCCAACCCTTTCAAGTGTCACCCTGCTGGAATTACTCAGCAGAAATGCACATTTTCCAAAACTTCCAAAGGAAGCTTTTAAGTTCAAAGGCACTTAAAGGACATACCCATTTTGGGTAAGTGATTTTTCCAAAAGCAAATGCCATGGGCAGTCAGAGGCTATCATGATATCACAATATTTAAGTGAATCATTACAGCAAGTTACAAAATCAAGTATTCAGGTATTGGGGCCAGAAGAGACATCAAGATGGACAAATTACAGGCCTTGTTGGACAAATTATGCTCAGGTTTCTGAAATGGTCTAAAGTTTTAATTCCTCATAGTGCAAAGGGAATATACAACCTCCTTCAGGAGTCTGCCCTAGTACTTCACCTTTCTTGCTCTTGTGCAATGCAATGTTGGTGTGTCTCAGAGCACAGTGACACAGTACCTGAGCACTCAGCACCTTCCTGTGCCTCCATCAGACCAAAGGGCTGAGGTCTGAAGATGAGGCACCACTGAGCACTGGAGTCACTGTCTGATGCTGATGGACTCCATTCCATCAGGTCACTGTTTCCAAACTTAACAACAACTAAACAGGAGATAGATGTGGAGCTACAATGATGCCTCATAGGCCTGGGAATAAAACACCTTGCCACAGCTCAGTTAGCTCACATTGCATTAAAAGAACTTCCATCATACACAAGCAAATCCCAAACCTAGCAGCTCTGGGCAGCAGCATGTGTGCCCTACCAGGGAAAACTGAACACTGCTGCTTCTCAGAAGCTGGCCTCCATCCCTCCATGCAGCCCCCATTCCCAAAGAGCACCTCCAGAACCCACCTGTGCCGTGAGGATGAGCTCACTGATGATGTGTGCTGCGTGCTGACACCGATCCGGGAGCCCCATGACCTGCGCGACTCTTTCTGCGCTAATCCCATCATCTGTGGAGAGAGGTGGCAAAGATTCAATTAAAAGCAGAAACATCCACTCACCAACAAAAGCTTCCTTGCAGCACCAACACTGCTGGCAGCATTTTCACACCACAGAACTATCCCAGGAGCTACTGCTTCCCTCCACCTTCAGCCCCTCTTCCCTGGACTGCAAGAAGACAAAACCCAGCCCACACTGCAGAGGGAACAACACTCAAAAGAAAACACTTTCAAATGTCAAAAAGCTATGAAAGAGATTGATATAATTTTAAGAGGAAAAAAGGTAGCTTTGATAGGTGATCAGACAGCCAAGGACCCAGAGAAAGTTATTCAGAATTAATCAACTCCTGATCCCCAAAGGCTTTAATGTCCTGAAGGAGAATTCTTTAACAGGAAATAAAAGATTTTTGTTATTTTATTTATCACTCAAGACATGACTGTTGTGACATCTAATGTTGCTGTACATAATCTCAACTCTCTGAAAACCAGGAAGTGCATGAGGAGGCAGCACATCACATTTAAATGGGTTTCAGAAAGAGACACAATGCACCTGTAAATGAGGAAAGCCTGGCTGCTGGAACCCAAAAGTGGAACACTGGTCAGAAAGCAACGGCTCTCCATCCTCACACAAACCTGGTTTAAATTGAATCCTAACTCCAGCATCATTCTGAATCTTTTTGATCATTTCTCCATTTCTTCCTATCACAATTCCAACAGCATACCTGGGCACAGAGACCTGATGGGAAAGGCAAAGGAGTATGAAAGTGCAGAGAACTAGACTGAATGACTCTGATTTTACAAGGAGATGCTCTTAACTTTGAGGGTGGGCCATGTTAGGCAGCTCCAGGCTACAGAACCGCATCTCTTGAGAAAAAACAAACACATGGCCACAAATTCCTTCCCCACTAAATGAACTCTGCACTACAAGAATGCAGCTTCAATTATAAAGTGCCATCTGGGAGTCCACGAGAACTCCTCCTCTTTGCAGAGCCAGACTCAATTCTTCTGGCAAAACCAGAACACAACACATTAAAAAAAAAAAAGCTTACAGGTTACAAGTGCAGTTGGATGACTCCCCCCAGGACCCATCCCACAGGGAGGTTAGCAGAGCACTGAGAAGCAAACGTACCTCTATGCTGCCTCCTCCCATTCTAGCACTGAAATCACTGCGCACGCCTCGGAAGTCTGCCTGATCTTTCTCTCGGATGATCTCCAGTACCATTTCCCTCGCTTGCTACATGGGGAAAGAAGTTACAGTTAGCTTCAAATTCTTCTGCTCGCCCTCCTGGTGTCAGGGCCTCAACGTGGGGAATGGTCAGGCTTCAGGCAGGGGGATCTCCATCTGCTGACAGGAACAGCAGCCTGATTTAGGATTTTTTACCACACTCTGTTCTTGATAGCATCTTCTATGTCTGAAAAAACCTGCCAGGTACACAAGGTGGCAGTTTTTTGGGTGCAATTGCTTCCTCCAGTTTTTCAAAAAAGATTCTTTAACTTATTTTAAAATATCTTTGGAAGTGGATGCCCTTTCCTACTGATAAAACTGACAGCAACACAGTAAGGTAGAAGCTGCTGGTAGCATGGCAGAGGTCATGCCCACTAAGAGCTACAGAGCACAAAGCAAGGAGGCTGCTGGGCACCACTGAGCTCACTGACTCTGAAAAGTTAAACCCAAGTCTGCAGCAATCCAGCAAGACATTTCCTGAGACAAATGGATATTTTTCCTACCTACTGACAGCACTCAAGGCCATTCATAAGCTCAGCTAGTGAAAGTCTACCCTGGAAACTAGCCAACGGTATTCACCAATAAAATAAAAAAAGCCTGTATGTCAAACCCCAGCATTTGTTTCTCTCTACTACCAGTCAAGCTTTTGACATCTTGGTTCCATTTCCAAGCTTGAGGACAGTGGTGAATCTCTCTCCTTTCATTTTTACATATTTCCCAAAGTCCTCAAAGTATTTTTAACAGAAAGAAGCAACTCAAAGACATTTCAGAGATGCCAAGACAGAAATATGGGTGATGGAGAGATTTCAGAAGTATTTGAGGAAGTTAAGAAACACTGTTGCAGCATCCACAGAATCCCACCAAACCTAAGGATTCATCACACTTCTTAAACACTTCCTGAGTGTGCTCAGCCTTAAGTGCCTCAAAGATCTTCCAGCCTGTTCAGTCTCCATGTTCCCTTGAATGGAAGATGTGACAACAGCAAATCTTGCACAGCAGAAGCCACCTGGGAAGTGGCAGCACTGAGAGTATGATTTGGTTAAAAGTAGCCAGACTGTCTTTAAACTCCTTTTGCACAGTGATACCTCCACAGTAAGAATTTCAGGGGGAAAAAAATTAACTCTAAAACTTGCAATAAGAGCTCTGAAAAATACTACCCAAACACTATGCCTGAGCAACATCAACAGTTACAGCAATTTATGATTAGGGAGATCCTATGAAACAGAACTTCTATTGGAGACAGGAATGCTAAGCTAGATTTAAGTACTTAGCAAGTTATGAAAGGCACTTGCTGAGAAGTGGAACAGGCTGTGGCTGAACTTTAATGCTGTAATTCAGGTGCTCCCATCACACTGCAATCCCCCAGTCTGCAGCTGATGGGGGGTTTTTCTCCAAACCACAGGTACATCCACATCTGCAGAACCCTGGCACAAGGAGACTGAGGCACCAATACTAAGCAAACCCCTTGGTTTCAGGAGTTGTTATGGGATTGGTTTTTAATTACCTGCGTCGATTGGCTGTCTGAGGTCATTTTGTGAAAGGTTTGCTGTCTCAAACATGTGATTCAGTCAGTCACTAAGAACCCATTTGCTTGAGTGACACAGAGCTCTCTTTGATTTTTTGTCACACAGACTGGAAAGCATTTCAAAACTACTTTCTCCAAACCCTCCCCCTCATCTCTACTCCTACCCATGTGCAGTATTTATGTGGAGTGACAGCTCCTAAGTCACACTGTAAAACAAACTCTGCTGTTTTAACTTGCTCTACTCAACCTTACAGAACAAACAAAACCAGGAAAGAATATTACATTTACAGCTGGATTTAACTCCATTAGGTGCTCATAAATACAGTCAGGTTTGAATTTCTCCTCAGTTCTCTTGGGGAACCAGTTTGCTTTTGTTACATACCTGTACTTTAAATGCATCTCCAGTAATACGGAGAGGTTTATCTGCTCCAGTAGGCAAAGGACCATCTTGGATCATAATCATTTTCACACCTGTTCGCTCCTGAAGAAAAAGCACAGAGCAATTTTCTAAGCAGAGTCCCTAAAACAAGGGACTAGATTTTGGTTATTAAACATTATGAAGGTCAAACCAGCACCGTTACAGAATGTACAAATTCAGGAACAGTCCTAGAGTGTAAAGGACTGCCAGAAACTGCATTGTTCCTGAGGTTCTCAAACAGCTGAAATCCTTGCAAGAACAACCCCCTCCACCTCAACTGCTGACTTTCCAGCCCTTTCCAATATGTGTAGCTGTCTGCATGTAACAGTTTTTAAGTGACCAGCCTCCAAACTATATGACAGAGGTCTAATAAGGGCACTCAAAACCCCTCCATTTTTGACCCTAGGTGTTTTGCTATAACCCTCTATTCTTTAAAAACTTGTACCAGATGGAGGAATAAAGAACGTCCAGGAACACAGTTTCTACATAACACAACACTTAATTAGAAAGGGGTGGGATGAGAAAAAAAGATGACATATGGCAGCTTTACCACAGACCAGCAACAAAAAGAGAAGCAGAGCACTCTACAAGAGCATGGCTGGCATTAAAATACTGCAGAGCAGAGCAGACATGGCCCTTCCTTGGCTACAGGGATCCCCTCCTAAAGCACACACCAAGTGTTATCTACAGCACAAGGGTTTCTGTCGCAGTTCTGGCAAAACTCCACTACTTGTGTAGCTGGGGCCACACTGATTTTGTAACACGAGATTGGACTTGAGCCCAATCTCCGAAGGCAGAAGAGTAGTCCCTGCTGGAGAAGGTTAGAGCAGTCAAGGCTCTCCATTTCAGCCTGTTCCAGTGGATCTAGAGAAGCTGCAGTAGGGAAGAGAGCCCTCAAGGAAATGCATCTTGCGCACCTGCAACTGTTTTATTGTTTCACCTCCTTTGCCGATGACTAGACCCACTTTGGATGCCGGGATCAAAATCTCCTGAATGGTACTGTTGCCATCAACATCGTTGTGAAAACCAGGTCCGTTGCGACAGCGATCTACAATCTGCCCCAGAAGCCGTTTTGCTTGTCTTGGGAAAAGAATCGAGGGAAACAACCATTAGACAACATTGCTCCACGTGACCAAGAGACCAGGAACCATCGGAATGGAGAGGAGAAGTGGAAAGATGGAGGAAACCATAGTCAGCACAATGTTTGCCCTTCTTTTTAAAATAAACTCTTTGATGTCTATTTTCCCCTATCATGATTACTTATAAGCAGTTTGATTTTGGAAGGGGAAGAGAAAAGGAAGAGCAGCAGCATGCTCTGACCTCTTAGGAAGTTAAGGACAATAGTTGAACTACAGCATTTGGGATGCTTGCTTCAAATGAAGATGCTCTAGGTTTTAACTTTTCTAACACATATACAATAATAAAACTCAAGCTCTGGTCTCCTTCTCAGTCAAGACAAAAAGACACACACTGCTCTGATACTAACACAGCCCATGGATTAACCATTCTCTGATCAGTCACAGGCAACTGCTTTGCTCTTCTCTACCTGCTCTTACCAGCAGCACCAGAACACTGTCCTAACACAGCCTCTGCTCCAAGCAGTAGGTGCTGAAGCTACACCACGAAGCAAGGCAGGGATACTGCAGCAGCCACCAGTGAAAGACTGGGTTCTTCTACTCCTGGTGAGAAGAGACACACAAAGAAGCATTTGGGAGATTAAAGATCCCTTCTCTAAAATCTTTAGCATGTCAGAGCTAACTGACAGGGTTTCCCTTCATCTTGAAGACTCCTATACCAGCACATCCCATTCCTGCCCTTGTCCCACAACCCTTCTGAAAGCAGAAGAAATTCCCTGGTTCCCTGACAGCCTAATGCAGCACCTTCCCCTCTCTCCACTTCACACCAAGCCATATCAGGCACCCTAAGGATGACTGAATTCTCTCTGGAGATTTGAAGAACCAGTACAAACTGATCCCTTTGGGCAGACATTCCCCCAGGGCAGCTCAGGGGATGGTGCTCTGAGGCTGCACTCAGAGCAGAGCACTGCTTGCCCCTGACTTTCTCACAACAAAAGGGAAAAGGTGGAATTTCTGGAAGCCTGCTTCAAATGTTCTGGAAAAGTCCTGGGACATTTTATTTATCTGCCTTCATATTTTGTGCAAAGTTTTTTTAGTGACAATATAGAGACCACAACAGTTAATACACAACATACTTCAGATCAGAAGGGGTCACTTGGAAATTAACCCTGTAAGTTTGTCACTGGATATAACTAATGAAAACATTCCTCACAAAACCCTTCTCAAAGAAGTCTGACACTTGGAATGGTTTCCTTACTTCATTTTCTTTTTCTACAAGTAGCCTGAAAAAACCAGTTCAAACAACCAATTTGTCAAGAATTTTACCACAAAATTAAATTAAATTTCATGTCCATGCTCTGTTTCACAAATTTAACAGTCTTACTTTTAAGATTTACTCATATTTTATTTAAAAACAGCCTTGGACATGACTACCTTTAACTGCTTATTTCAGAACCACAAAGTTTTAACTACACTTCTCCCCCATTTTCCCACAACTGCATCTCATGAAGAATCCCAGCTTTTTACTATTTTGCTCCTGTTCTTAAATATCCTTTGCTAAAGGGGGAAAACCACCTCAATATCAGCAAGAATACACTGCCTGCCCTATGAGTTTGCCAATTATATTTGTTGGGGCTCACTGCTTGCAGTATTATGGTAGAATAAGGAGATTTAAGTACCCTTAGATCTCTTTAGGAATGGAAGGATGATGAGTGTCTTCTCTTTAGAGAGACAATCTTTGCACCAATGTATTTTCAAACGCAACTCAAAGATTTCCAGATGGATTTTAAAAAACCCACCTACCCAAAGGCTGGGGAGAGAAAGAGCAGCTCCATATGTTAAGTGTGTTCCTGTAAGCCTGAGGATCCTGGATCCAGTTCCAGCAGGAGGTCCTCAACTGGTTTGTGAGAGTCTCAAACTCAGCTCCTGGGAAGGGGGAGGGAGGAAACACTGTCCCTAAAGTTTCTATAGGTCTAAAGATAGAAATCCCTGCTGGCTGGCCACGTGTCTCTACCATGCAAGGAGCAGAGAATCAAGACTTGGGTTCAGTCCTTTGCCTCTTGTTGGCAGCAATGCAGAGACAAGCACCCAGTGGGCCTCATGCTGCTCTGCAACAACACCAACAGCTCCAGGGTATCCTGGAGTGGCACCCACAGGCTTTGGAGGCCTCATGCAGCCCTTGTTCAGCTGGAAGGATGCTCATCTCAATAGGAGTGGGGAAGCGAAGGGGAGAAGAGAAGTGCCCTTCAAGAGCTTAGCTCAGTCTCCTGGAAAGCTGCAGTTACTAAACTGCATCCTAGGTGCCCTAAGAGCAACCTCACCCTGAGGAGGGGGAAATTCCAAGGAAATTTCTGCAGAGGAGTCAAACTGCAAGTGGAAAAAAAAGCCTTTGAGGTGCACAGTTTAAAGCATCAGACCAAGAGGTTCTATGCTCCAGAGACCCTCAAGTTTCTCTAGGCCAACATTTGCTGGTGTGGCTAATAACCAAGTAGCACCACTGACAGAGCACAGCATTAGGGAGAAGAGAAAGAAGGAAAAGGGAGAGAAATGAAATCAGAACTCACTCAATGCTCTCTGGTGTCCCAGTGAGTACACAGGGCCTCTCGGGCATCCCACCACTGTCTGCAAAGGAATCAAGGAGAAAACTTGTGATACATGGAATTAAAAATGTGGCAGCTATTTCAGTGACCATGAAGCACCAATGGAAGCACCTCCCACCTGCACACACAGCATGCTAAAGGACTCAAAACCATCCAGGATCAACATATTTAAAATGATTTACTGGATGTCTGCATTCTTTTAAAGCCTTCCCCACCAATTAAAGGGAAGGGTAAAAACTCAGATAACACTGATCAGCAGGGAACAGCAGAGTCTTCCCCAAAGCAAACTGGCACCAAATGATCCCATTTGGACGAAGGGTCTCATTTTTATGATGCAAAGCAAGCTGTATGAAAAGCTGCTGCCAACCCTGCTGAAATGTCCTCTGCCAGGAGCTGGAGCTGACCAGGCCAGTCAGAGGCAAAGCACAGAGCTGAGCAAAGTGAGAAAACCCAGCAGCTTCAGGTCTGAGAACACCATGGATTGTTCATTTGCTCTGCAACCACCTGCTGGTTAAAGGCAGCTCCCTCACTGTTCCCTTCCCAAACCACCTGACCAACCTGTTTTCTACCCTGCTTGGGAGGTGGGTCCCACAACAGCTCTCCATGGCTGTGTATCCATGCTAATGGTGATAACACACCCTGAGCATGGAAAGTGCCTGATCTAATGCACACAACACCCTCTGACATCAAAACCTGTTCACCCACCACACAAAGAGGGGCTTACCTGGAGCAATTTGAATTTTGCAGCCAGACTCTATCTGGATCCGTGAGATCTGTTCTCCTCCCCTGCCGATTACTGCAATGAGTGCAACAAGCATCAGAACAAACTGCTTTTCCTGGAAACTGCACAGCACCTTCCCCCTTTTACTCTGCTGCAGCTTTTTATAAAGGAACAGTTTGACTCCAGGATTGCAGAAGAGTATCCACAGCATGACCAAATTTATCATAGCAGAAAAACATTAAAATACCGCTGAAGGTTATTCTATTTGCTTGGAAAAACAAAACAAAAAAGCCTCTCTTGCACAGGAATGGAAAGAAATAAGCATGATAGAAATAAGGCACTAGTCTGGATGATGCTAGGAGAGTAATTTAAGTACATTTTGTTCAGCCTGAACCAATAAGCCAGTTATTTGGAGTACTAAAGAAGGTAAAGACTTGTTTCTTTATAATTCCTATTTTACTGCCATTTTTGAATGGACATGCTATTTGGCTGTCTGCACTCAGCCAGAACCACATCCTGAAATGCTCTATCAACCTCCAGGGAACACAAATATCCCTCTCCCTTAACTCTCAGAGTTAAACTGCTGTTTCACAACAAGACACCCAGAGCACAGGCTGTGCCAATCACCATTCCTGCCCTTCCCAGACTGCACAAACAGCAAAGCTTTGAGTCAACCAGGTATTCCTGGCTCAGGATGCTCCCAAAGAAGCATCTCAGCTGTGGGGCTGCATCCACCCCTGAATCAGGGTGAGAAACAGAGATGCTGCCTGCAAGCTCCCCTCTCCAGGGCTCCATGTGCAGCACCAGGAGTGGCAAATGAAGAGGTTTGGCAGGAGAGGAGGGAGCTTTTCCTCTGCAGGAATTTGAGTTCCAGTCTTACAGAGTCGGGACAAAACTTGGCGCGCTATGGGGTAATTAGCAGGGCCTGTTATTTTCCTCTTTACTCTCCATATATCAAATTGGAAGGGATACACAGAGAGGCAGCAGTGGAAGAGTCTATGCAATCACTGCAGTAACACATCAGCAGGAGGTGCCATTGAAAGCCAGAGTAATGATCATTAAGAGGAAGAGAGAAATTAGGATCAAGCTTGAAAGAGAACAGCATCAGGAATGCAAATCTAGGAAAAACTCTGGTCTGGTTGTTTCCCTGCAGCAAATGTGTGAGGAATTTAAAATTCTGTTTAACTTGCCTTTGGTCAACTCATATTTTAACATGTAAATGTTGTTTTCTGTCCTCAACTCTCATAGTTTTGCATAATCAAGGTAAAATGTTGCAATGAAGGGAAATAAAGTCACTTTTGACTTGTTTATGTACTGTGCTAATGGGAATTTAAGAGAAAATCACTAAAATGCCCAGGAACTTGTACCAAACATTCTTGTTCTTATTACTGGGACATCAAGCTTTCCAATGAAGCTTGCATCTGGATTTTAAACACAGATCCTCTGTTCCCCATGAAGACAGCATTAAACAAGGCTTATCCAAGGCTAATAAACACAAAAACTTGTGTCAGAATCAACAGCATTCCTGCACAGGAAACACATCAAGAAGCATCAAGGTACTTACTAAATCCAACCATTTTATCAGGCACTTTGAACTCTTCTGTTATTACAGCCCTAAAAAAAAAAAAAAAAAGGAAAGAAAAGGGAAGAAAACCCCAAAGTCATTACAAAGAACAATTTGGAGGAAAACACAGCCCTGCCATGGAGCCTGGGCTCAGCACAGGGGCTCTGCACACACAAGTAAAAGCACATCACTGTCAAAATTCTTTGTTTTGGAAAGGATCTCTGATGGTCACACAATTCCTCCTATGCTGGATCCATTTCCAGTCTATTTCTGGTATCTTGAATGGAGCTGATGGAAGAAGCTCCTTCTGTCATTCTTGCTCCAGACAGATTTACCAAAAAAAGCACAAAGTTTCCTCATCACTGAGCCTGGACCTTCTGGGTATTCTCTTCCCAGGAGACACCAACCACAGCCAGTCCTGACATAAATCCCCCTTCTCATATTCACAGGTCTGGTGGTTTGGGACTCTTTTTCACTTGCTTGTCCTTATCATTATTTTCCTTGGAATTAATAAAGATTGTCTTCAATTATCCTCTGAATTCTTATTATCTCAAGACTCCCACACCTATTGCTCTTTGGACATTTTCAATGTGTCTGCTTCAAAACAAATCACTCAAAGCAGTTTCCTAAGACCTGACCTTAGTCAAGTAGAAAGGAATTAACTTGGATTGTTTTTTTGTTTAGCTTTTTCTGTCTTAGAGAAAACACAACACCATGAACATGGAATTTGCAAATATGCATTATATACAATTTGCTCAGCAATCTAAAAAGAAATTAAACATCTGCATTGTAAGTTCAATGCAGGTTTTGTGGGCAGATATATTAAAATATTGCCATTTTTTTGCTTTAGATCAGTTAGGAAAGTTGTAAAATACACACTAGACTTGATTAGCTAAGTTGCAGATAAAGTGCTAACACTGCCTATCCCTTTCTGGGATGCTCTGGGAGGACATTAGCTTTAACTTAGCCATTAAAAATTTAAGCTTCTACAGCCTTCATGCACATTGTTTGTCCCTTCTGCTGAGGCCCCAAACAGCTGGTTAGGATGGAAATGCACTACCATTCCCCTTCAGGCTAATCCAGCTTTAGAAATGTTCCTCCCTTCAAAACAACACAGAAAATTCTCACGAGCAGGATTTGAGAAAAACTGAGAATTTGACATTTTTATTAGATGCTGAGACATGCTGGATGACAACTCCTACTTGCTTCAGTCCTCCCAAACCATCTTTGACAAAGGAGTCATCCCAGGTCATTTTACATCAACAAAACTAAATAATGACAACAACAACAGTTACATGTGTCTTTGATACTTCCACCTTTCACCAAAATGCCAGATCTTTTTTCACTTTTTCTGCCTTGCCCCTGCCAGGGCAGGGGAAGGAGGAAGAATTTCTTTTTTTCAGTCCTGCAGATTTGCAGAGACCAAATCCAAGTTTCACATCAACTCCTCTTTTTTCAACAGAACAAACAAGCCAGGCTGTAGAAAACCCAAGCTGACAGTTTTTCCACATTCTCAACCTCTGACTTTCTAACACTACTACAGATGGTGGATCAATAAACAATTAGAATTGATCAATAAATAATAAAACATAACCCACTGCTTACCTTTGATGTACCAGGGCCCCTAACTGGTTACCTACTGTGGCAGAGAGAGAAAAAAGGGAAAAAAATCAAAGCATTAGCACGGATAAACTAACTTCATCCCTATAGAAAAAGAGTTCTTACCGTTTCATCAAAAAAGAAAGAAAAGCAAAACAGTAATTTAGGTTCAGTGGCTGAAATGAATGCGTTATGTGCTACAAAACAGGAGGGGATTTCTTGATCAACACACAGCACAGCCCAGTGTCCAGCTGAACACAGGATAGGGAATTGATCCGTGTCTCCCCATGCTGAGAGTCATGGGAGAAAATCCTGCCTGCCCAAATCCAAATCCCTGCAACTAACCTCCCCCCTTCCCAAATGAAACCCAAAGTAGTAAAAAAAGGGAAAAGGGGGGGAGGGAGGGAGGAGGGAGAGAAATCTGAAGGAGACCAGTGTGCATTAATAAACAAGAATAAAAGCCAAGCAGCCTCAGAGATTCCCTCAGTCCAAGCATTGGCAGGGCTGGCACATACTTCTCTCAGTGTCTCTGATCTGTGCTCCATGGAGCCCACTTACACGGAGACCTGTTAAAGGAATAGGGCTGTTCAGTAACCTCGTGGCACCCAAACACTGTTTCAACCCAACAAAACACATGTTCTTCAACACATTCCAGGCATTTCTGCCATGCTAGCTGGTGGTCCAGCCATGATTAGCAATTATCTCCCTTACTGACAACCCTGAGATAGAGACTTCTCCCCCCAGCCCCAACAGATTAGATCTTTCTTCCAAATGTTAATGGGGAAAATATCATTAGACCAACTCATGCAAAGTAGGAACACGAGCCCTGCTGGGCTTCCTACTGGACTTTGCCTGCAGCAAACCAGCTAAAACCCAGACCATTTGGTGCTAACAACCAGTTGAAAGATTATATTGCATGCCTGGAGGGCACAGAACAAAACAAATGAAACTGGCCAACATGTGAGCTGTGAGAATAAAGATGCTGTTTCAAACTACCTTGCAGCAAGCTGCACATTCTTTGACCTGAAATAAATTGGCAATCAGGTGGCAGGGATAGAAAGTGGATGCATCCCACACTGTCTAAATCTGGTAGAAAAATGCATCAAGTTTGTGGCCAAACACTTTACTCAAAGAAAATAGACAAAGAGAGTCAATAGTGTATTTCTGCTGCGTGTCAATACCTCCGTGATAGTTCAGGACCAAAATATTGACAATGTTTCTATTTTATTACTCTCTCCAGCTCAGCGATAAGACAACTGCTGTGTTAATTGACTCATTTAGTTTGTCTTTGCATATTCTCACCCTGAATACGAAAAGCTCTAATTTGATAATTGTGAATATTGCAGTTGAAAAGGAGCTGGTGATGTAATGGGGAATATTTGCTCTGGCTGATAAGCTTCTACCACAGAGCTGAGCAAATACAACCAAACTCAGAATATTTCAACTCCAAGCAGTAGCTCTGGTGGTGTTGGTGTAGAGTGGGGCTGCCACAGCCAAGGCCACTCATTATCAAGATGCCAGAAAGAGTGGTTTTAACCCTGCAAAGGCTGTATTTAAATCTCCACTTCTCATTTCAATTCACCAGAACTGCTCTCTTAGCAATCTGTTCCGCTGCAGCCGCTGCCCACAAATTATGAGACAGACACACATCCTATAATCAACTCCCCAAGTTCATGCAAGGAAGGGAAGAGCCTTCATTTTGTAACACAATCCTACACTTGAAAAAGCCAGCTTTGGAGGGGAGACCTGTACCAGCACAGGGAGTTAAATCAGACAGGGAATTAATGCTTTAGATGAAGGTAGCAATGTCTCTCCATCCCATTCTGAGCTGCAGAATCCAGACTAAGCCATTCACCCCCACAGGGAGGTATCAGCCTTAATGCATGTTTATTGGACAAATTAGTATGGAGAAATTATGGCACAGTAAATGATGTGAGAGGCCATTCCTTCCACAGTTCACAGATAAACTGAACTTGAAGGCAAATGGAGAGAAATGGACATTATTTACTTCAAGTCATTTATGATTTCTCTCTGTTTGAGGGGGAAAAATTGATGTGGCTCCCAGTTCCAACAAGCTAAAGGTCCATTCCCTCTCCAACATGTCCATTTTTCTCTGAAAAGCAGGGACTGACAGAGAGGCAGGGCTGGGGCAGCCACAATTCTGAAAGCTGATGCACCATTCCACTGTCTCCCTCCACACCAAGGAGGGGGCTGAACTCTGACAAGGCACATACATATTTCCCCCTTTTACATCTATTCAGTACAATTTAACTGTAACTGCAGTCATTTCATTGCAAATAAGGAAAAATACTGAATAAAATCAGCACAATTTCCTATTAATGGCACCTGCTGGTTGATAACTCTTCAATCTGCTTTACGCTTCACCTTAACTGAATTCTACCTAACAGACACTCAAAACAAATGTGGATTTTTCTTCCACCCCATAAAACAGAGCAGTGCCTCCCACTAAATTAATGTGCATGATGGGAATATGCAATCTCTTCAGGAATATCTTCATGGCTAGAATAAAATCAGAGCAACACATCTCCTTGAGAGCAGTGGAACAGGGCTGCTTTTCAGACTTTAGAGCCAAAATGGGATCATGATAAATTTTAGAAAGCTACAAAGATTGTTATCCTAATTCTCCATCATTAAATATTGATGGGTTTTTCTTGAATTAAATAGTCAAACCCTAATAATTTTTGTGTGTGACTTCGCTGCAAATCTTTGGAGGTTTTTCCCCTCCCTTAAACCATCTCATTTTAAAAAGTGACCATCTGTAAAGTTACAAATTTTGAAGAACAGTGGCATTTTGTGTATTAAATAAAATCTTTTGCCAAGAGATCTGGACTTTTGCCCTGGTCCTACTGGTGCTGCAGATGTGTCAGAGCACCAGTACTGACTTCCATCAGCAGTAAGGGATAGAATTCCCTTCTGCCCATCACTATTTTCATTGAAAACACATTGGAGGGAAAGAATAAAATACTCTCTACAGCAGGATCGTGTTGTATTTGAGCCCTTGATTCTATTAAAATCAAATTTTATTACACCAGAACAAGTCATCTTCAGATCTGGATGTACCACAGGAGCTTTGGGAGGAGAGAGGAGTGGAGAGAGGGGGGTGAGGCTTCTCCAAGGTCTCTCACCTTTGTTTTCCCAGACTCAAAGGGTGCCCCAGCCTTCAGCTGTGATGCTGCTGCTTAATCCCATGGCTCTCCCAGGACACTCCTTTAAAGCAGCCCAAACAAAGGGCAATGCTCTGTCCATCAGTCTCTCTGCAGCAAACTAGATCCCTGCTTCCTTTGAACAAAAGGAGGCTGCTTCTTTAAAGGTTATTTAGCATTAAACAAACTTATTAATCTCTGCTGATAATTAGAGGGACCTTTTAATTAGAACAGAGGCAGCAGTTGGCCCTTAACAGGGGGGCTGGGGTCTGGCCCAGCAGCAGCCACAGGCAAGGTGCCACCAGGTCTGTCTGCAGCTCACACTCACCTGGCCCCACAAACATCAACCCCTGCAAGTGGCCACAGAAATGCCAGCTCTGACTTCCCAGGAGCAGCACAAATCAACCTGATCCCTTCCCTGCACTACAGCTGTTTGCAGGATTACTTTCTAGTTGTTTCCAGAAAGGGGAAAAAAAAAGAAGCCAGGGAAAAGAGAAATAATCAGTCTCAAGGTCCATCTAACAGCAGAGCCAGGTTACCAGGGCTGATCCTGCTGCTCCTCAGTTCAGATGAGGGTTATGGTAAAGGAAGTGCAAAAAGCACTCAGACATCCTGGTTTCTGATATTATATTAAATCTGTTTTTCCTAGAAATGCTTGAAAAGCAGCTGAATTTGTTTTGATCAACACACTGACACCTGTCTCAAGACCACTTCCTCAGCTGGCATCAGGCAGCCACAGCAGCAGCTGTTTACAAAAACAGATGGGGAGAATGAGATTGTCCTGAAAGACAGACAGTTCTCCTGACACCTTAAACACTTCCTCTGCAGACAATTTTTTCAGCAGTATTAGGAACAGAGATAATTTCCCAAGAGCTGCATGGGGATAAGGAAGCAGTGAGACACATATATATGCAGTATACAGGGAAATTTCCCACCAGATTTGTTTCCAACTCATCCAGAGCAGTAGAATGTATCCAAATTCCACTATAAAATGCACTATAACATTTCTAAAGCATGTGTAACAATATAATCACTTCTTGACAACAACATCTCCAAACTGTGCTTCACAGACAAGCAGAAAATGGAGACAAGTGTGGGCATGAAATTCCAACACCCCTTGTTTGCAGCTAACAGAGGACTAAAAAAATCATCCAAATAGGAAGTGCTTTCCTAATTTAAGTGTCCTATTAAAAGCAACTTCTCTCTTCCAGATGTTTAAAGCTAAAGCTGCATTACAGACATTTAATTACACAGCAGCAAGAGCAGGTAGCCCAAGAGTGAGATATGGACCACACCACAAAGAGATCCAGAGCAAGAAGCACCCACAGCTTCAGGTAAAGAACAGCACAGGAGGATCCCAAATGTAGGGGGAACTCATCACACAGCTGAATCTCAGTACAGGATTTACTAACACCATTAGAAATAAAACCCAACATGACCCAAGCTGAAAGAATTGCTACAACCCTGACAATTCCTGCTTCTTTGTCAAATTCCAGCCCTTTAAAATATGACTTCTGTCATTTCTCACCTTCTCAAAGACCAGGTTTTTGGGAGGGGAGTTGGACAAAGCTATATACAGATGTGTATGAACAACCCAAGGGCAAACACAGCATTTAAAAACAATTACAAACAAGGTCCAGTGCTGAGGACAGGGTGAGCAGAACAAGTGCTGATGCAGGAGTCAGGAACAGCCACTCTGGGAGGCTCTCCCAGGAACAACACCCACCCATGGAGTTCTCTCCAGAGCACAAGAAACCAGCAGCAATGCACTTTTCTAGCCCAGACTCTACTGTACTGACAGGCTGTGTGTCAACACAAACAGGCTCACCACCTTCTGGGGCTCACCAGTGCAAGTTTAAGTACAAAGTCCAACCTGTCACTGAAACACTACAACCAACTCACGTGGTAGCAGTTCCTAAAACCCATTTTGTCAGGAGGTCAGAGCTCCAGTCTGATGAATCAATGACAAACACAGGCAGGGTAAATGTTGTGAATGACAGGCTCCCAGAGGGCTATTTTTACTCCTTTTCACACACAGCCACATCCCAAAGCTCAGAGCTGTTCAGCATTCCTCAACACTGCCCAGCTCCTTCCCCTGCAGAACCAGCACACACCAGCAATGCCAGACCCCTGGCTTCTCAACACAGATACAAAATGTGGGGCTCACCCAGATAAATCCATTCTCTCCTGAACCCCCAAACCAAAGGAGCAGCAGCAACCTGTTGCCCAAATGGAGCCAAGAGCAGAGAACAGAAGTGGGTGGTGGCATGGGCTCAGAAAACAGTAAGGGTGGCAAGCCAGAGGCTCCACATGAGAGAAGCTTCTCCCCATGCAGCAGCATGTTTTTCCAGACTGAGGAGCAGACATGCAGCTATTTTCAGCCTTTGTATCAGACAGAAAAAAATTCTTTTCAAAATGAAGTGCTGGGCAGCAGCTTGGCTTATCTCCTCAGCACTCCTGAACATGTTCATGGGGGAGAGAATCACCCTGCAGGGCTTTGAGTGTCAGGAAAAACACCAGAGGAAAACAGCAAAAAGGAAGACAAAGCCATGCCCATGCTTTTTATTTCTTCACAAGAAAAGGTGAGCTCTTTGCATCTGTACAGCAACACATAATACAGTTTAAACACTTGTAACAATGCATATCATTACATTAATAAAGCCTAAAAAACTCTATTTCGAGTTCTAGCATTTTTGTTAGAACTCTTGTTCTAATAAAGGTAAGAAACTAGTAGCTTATTTTAAAATTGCAACAATTCATAAAATATTGACTTATGACAGTTACCAGTTATGGTCCATACAATAAACCATCCTTTGGCTATGGCCAATTTTAAATTCTTCAGAGATTTCAGAATTCTCAAATGTTAATGGAGAAAGCACAGCTAAATATTGGAAGTTTCCTTCCAATTTGCATCACCTTAAATAAATATCTTTTCTCCTTAAAATTCAAGTAAAAAGCAACCAGAACTTGACAGCAACTCAGCTCCTGGGCTGTGATTATTGTACACATGGAAAGGAACATGTGTAATGCTGTCCCTACACATTCCCTGCTCTCAGAAAAGAAGGGAAGAACATGTGCTGTGTACACCTGCTGCTCTATATGTGGGCTCCAGAACAGACCCAATGAACAAATCCTCCTCCCTCAACTACCACAGACTAAGATTTAAATGACACAGTTTGTTTGCTGATTCCCACCAAAGAATTGCTTCACATTAATACTAATGCCTAAGAACACTGGGCAATCTAGGTAAGAGTAAACAGCACAGGGCATCTTGTACAAAATCTCTACACACAGAAAGCTGCTTAAAACACAACTGCCTCCATAGATGGATTTCAGGAGCTGCATGCACAAGACTGAGTAACCACAGGCAGCTTACCTCCATCATCCAGGGGCCGTTTCTGCACTCCATAACCGTAGACTGAGGGGTCCACAAGTGTTGTAGAATTATTCAAGTGAGGAATATCTCCAATTTTAGCAGCAATCTATAAAAAGGAGATAAAAGCATAATCAGTCACAACTAAATGCTGTTTCTCCCAATAAAGCTTTGACCCCAGGCCAATCTTCTCTCAGGTTGTTACTGTATAGGTGGATTTGTAACAAGGTGCTTCATTTGTAAAGCAAACAGTTTTCTGCTTGCTTTTAATATTTGCTTAATTAAGATCATATTCACCCAGTTCCTCTTCCTGATCATAAGCAGCCCTGGAACATTACATTCAGGATTATTTACTCAATGGATAGCTGACAAGCTAAATCTTGCTAGGAGGAGGGTTCAAACCAACCCCCCAACTTTGTCCTGGAGCAGCTGTGTGGGAGGACATGTGCTCCCTCCTGCATCCACGCAGATCCAGGCACACAGAAATGCACTCACACCCGTGGGGGAGCAGAGGAGAGTGCAAACACAGCACAAGGACAGGTTTGGGAGCTCCCTGTCAGAGACTGGATCACTCTTGTTTGCTGTGTGGGGAATAAGCCAGTGGGCAAACTATCAGTGCAGAGCTGGTTTCCATTTCCTGCAGTGGTCAGTGCAGCACAAACACAGCCAGTGCTGCCTGTGCCTCTGCTTCCAAGCCTTGCACAGGGGAAACTGCCATTCCCTGCTGAGCCAGGACACCAGGAGTTTATTCACAGCAAAGAGGAGAGGCAGGTAGCACAGTGAGGGGACTGAGGTAAGCAAATAAACTGAGACACATCTAAACATCACTTAATGCAAGAGAAAAGTGAAGCTCAGCTCCAGTGACATCTGGGGAACAGCTGTACAGGTGGGTGCTGACAACACAAGCTCTTCCAGCTGCTCTCTGAGCTAATTATCAATTTTCTATCAGAAAACCACCCCAGAAACACTCAGGTGCATTCCCTGGGTGCTGCACCCCATTTCACCCTCACAGGACAGGCAAACTGCACTGTCACAGCTCCCCTTGCCCACATAAAGTATTCTGCTGTAATAAGCAAGCACAGAACAAAGCAGTTACAGAACAAATATCATGTACACTGTATGCTACAGCACTTGCTGCCTTTTCCAGCAAAAATAAAATCATTTCATCAAATCTTTACCAAGAGACTGATCTCACTCCATTATAACTGGGTTTCACCAGGGAATAAGGAACAGGAGCAGATGAAAGAGCATTTTACACCGAGATGTTTTTAATGACCAATATATCTAAAGATTTCTAAAATTTGCATTTCACTGCAACAGCAAGACATCTCCAGCAGCTCTGGTTGTTGACACTATTTTCTGCTGCAGTGGAACAAACAACTGCCCAAGATGCAGAACCACAGGGCACTGGAAAAAAGCTATTTGAAATAATCTTGGAAGATTGGGAACATTGCTTTTAGAAAGAGAACAGCAAACATTCTGTTCAATGCCTTCCATGAAAAGGGCCCCAAGTTTGGACCATTTTCTCCTTATAGTCCATCCTGTCTTGTCTCCTTTTGGAAAGTCAGAAACTTTGCTGTGTCAGGAATGTCAGAGCTAGAGAATAAAATCTTCCACTGGTACCAGCTGCAATCCTGTAGTGCAGTTTTCATGACAAGCATTGTGTACAGCAACATCTCCAGTAAATCCCCAGCCAGCTGGTTCTGAAAGCATTAACACACCTTGTCCTGTCCAGGAGGGAGGGCCAGGTGATGCTTCACTCTTTTGATAAAAGTTGTACTGCATCCATGGATTCAGCCCTTTCCCCTCATGTTTGGGATGAACAGAATTTCAATGAAATACAAAAAGCAGAAATGTTTTCTGACTACTTCAATGCTGAAATGTAAATTTTAAAATGTATTTTACAGCAATCTATGAACAGTTTTCATACAGTAACTTAGACTTAAAAGAACAGTGTCAGGTATAACACACTCTGACATATTCTGGGATATTTAATTTCAACACCCTATTCAAGAAATCTTTCTGTCAGTGGTTATTAATCATGACTTACAAGCTATGGATGATCCTTTAGAGGTGAAATCACTCAGCACACACTCCAGGAAAATCAAAAACCAGCCTGAAGTACAAAGGTGTTCAGGACCTTTGCTGGCACCAGGGCTGTGTCCTCCCACCTCAGGGAGCTTTGTGATCCCCAATGATCACCCTGGCACAGAACCCTCCAAGTAAAGGGCAAAGCAAGAGTGTTAAAGCAATTTTTACATTATCAGCTTTTAGGATATTTTCCTTTCTCCCCCCCTCTCCCTTTATTTAAACTTGCACCCTTATCTCTAAAGCCTCCCAGCTGCCACTGGATTAGAGGCAGACAACGGTGCCACCTCACCACAGCAGGAAAATGCACCCAGCAAAATGAAAAGTTGAGCTTTTAAAGTACATGGAGCAGCTAAAATGCATTTTAACATCTCATGCTCAACTTAAAATGGGAAGCTCAGATTTTATGACAAGTTCAGCAGGGAAGTAAGCACAAAAATTAGGACATGGCAAAAGCAAGCAGACCCAGCCCTTATCTGCCTCAATGACCTTGAGTAATGTACTGCTGTTAGCCACTGCTTTTGTCCTGCTCCATGTCAGCCTTAGGTTTTTTTCCTCCTTTTTTCTTCCCCTTAAACCCAATGCATCCATTTTATCAAGCTCTGAAACACACTGGGGAAAAAGCATCACTGTTTCTGCATCCCAAAATAAAGCTCTGCAACAAAGACTTCAAAAAACAACACAAGCCTCAGCTGCAAATTGCACTGATAAAGCCAAGAAAAACAAATTAATCCATGAAGTTGTGTGAGAGATATAAGTTTTCCTACACCTTGCACTTCTGTTCTCCCATACATTTAACATGTATAGAAAAATGACAGTACAAAATACAGAGTAATACAAAACCACTTTTAAACATGGAGCTTCTTTGCTAGGCACACTCAAACACAAATATCTGCAGAATTTCAAGAGAACAGGCCCAGCTTCTAAGAAAAACCTCTCCATGGTGCCCTGCAAAGAACAGCAACAGATAAAATCACCAATTCTAGGTATTAGCAAGATAAAAAAACCCCAATAAGGCACTGTCATCTGACCCTTCAGACTATTCTGGTCCTTGTGCTGCTCCTCCCATTCCCTCAGCAGAACCCTTGAGTTGGGCTGACAGACATTTCTCCAGAGCTCTGCAGAAAGCAATAAAACCATCCACAACCATTCCAGCTTCTTGTCACAGGTTTTCCTAAATACCAGAGTAACTGGCAAAGCCTGAATCTATTTGAGGATGACCTGAGAAAGGGGGTAGAGAAAAGTTTGTCCAAGACCCCTCCATCAGCACAGAAATGAAAGTCAGAGCCTGATACAAAGAGGGATTTCAAACACAGCCTGCTGACTCTCAGGCAGTCTCAGGATATTCCCCATTTCTGAGGTAGCCAGGATGGCACATCACAGGGTCACCAAGCCTCAGCAAGGCACTGTTTGGTCAATAAGAACAAAACTTAAGGAGAGTCTGAGAGAAATTCATTTTAGTCCAAAGTACAAGCAGCTCTGCTTATTTTCTGATCCCACTATCCAAAAGGGGAGCAAACATCCTCTCTCTCTCTCTCTTCCCACCCCAAAGCCAGGGAGCAGCTGCACAGACCTGTCCCCACCTCAGAGCCACCAATCCACTTGGGACATGGTGCAGAAGTTGCAGGACAGAGCAATTCAAAGTCCCAGCACTGCCTTGAAAAAATAATCATTCATAAATCCCAAATATTTCAGAGTCCACAAAAAATCCAAGCAGGTCCTGCACAAATGCTGAAAGCAATGCAAGGTAATTTCTTTCAAATCTATTCCAGGTTTCTGTTTTATATTCCCATAATCACCTCACATCCCAGTGGCTCTGAGGAATGCATTTTCCTTGAGTCAGGGAAGTCTTCCTTGTCCTTGTTAAGATGTTCAGAACCAAGCTCTGTATTCCAGAGCCTGATTGCAATGTTGTGGCTCTCATGAGAACTGAATTTAGCAAATTTGATTCCTGGTCTTGCATGTGACACAAAACCTTGAAAGGTTCAAACATCAAGGCAGGGATGAGCAACCCATAATGTAAAATCCTGAATTTCTTTCCTCTGCTCCCTCACTCCCTCAGAGCAAAAGGAATACTCCAAAAAGGCCAAAAGCTGTGCCAGATCAGTACAGCTCAGGCAAACACAGCACCAAACCCTTGGTGAAAGCTCTGCCATCACCTCCAGAGAAACATCAGGTGCAGCTGCATTTCCATTTTCTCCTGATTCTCAGCCAGGAAGGTCCATCACAGACTGCAGGGTGCTGAGGGAAATATCCATCACCTGAGCAATGAGGAGCATTTCAGTGACATTTGGCAATGAGTCACTAGTGACAACCTGGTTCTGTGCAAGAGAAAACCACCTGCTCTCTCACCCAGCCTCTACAGAACTCAAATCAATTCTTTTCACTGGGGAAGGAAACATTTCAGCCCTCCAACACCTCCTTTCATCCCACAAACCCTAACAGAAAAAAAAAAATCATATTCAACAGGCAGCAAACAACTCACTGCACAAAAATGTAGGACACTGCTCTCCCACAAACACGTGCAGAGCCCACATTTCCCAACACTCTTGTTGCCAGGCTGAGAGACAGCCAGAAGGTTGCTGCTGGAATCTTCCAGTTTTGGGCTCATGGAAACCCAGCAGGTACAGAATAACTGCAGCAAGTATAATGAACTTAAGAACAATCCAGAATTATTTACTGTTTATAATTCCATCTCCCTCATGCAGGGGTTGGGGTCTCACAGACTGCTCCTACAAACATGATGAGAGCAGTGAGGCAGCTCCAGCTCAGATCCATTTGCAGTTTGAGTTCAGTTTGTGCTGTTGGAGCCCAGGATGCTCTGAGGCATCACCCTTTATACACAGAAGGGTTTGGGGTGGGAGGGATCTCAGAGCTCACCCAGCTCCACCTCAGGGTCACCTTCCACTGTCCCAGGTGGCTCCAAGCCTTGTCCAGCCTGGCCTTGGGCACTGCCAGGGATGGGGCAGCCACAGCTGCTCTGGGCACCCTGTGCCAGGGCCTCACCACCCTCACAGGGAAGAATTTTTTCCTAATATTTGACTAAATGTCTCCTC
This sequence comes from Zonotrichia leucophrys gambelii, assembly GCF_028769735.1. Classification (NCBI taxonomy): domain Eukaryota; kingdom Metazoa; phylum Chordata; class Aves; order Passeriformes; family Passerellidae; genus Zonotrichia; species Zonotrichia leucophrys. The sequence goes on from NC_088186.1 coordinate 4,887,048, forward strand.
TTGCAGTTTGAGCCCATTCTCCTGATGGAAGAATCCAGTTCCTCTGCAGCTTCCCTGCAGCCCCTTCAGATCCTGGAGGATGCTGTAATGTTCCCATTGCACCTTCTCCTCTCCAGAGAGCCCCAGCTCTCCCAGTCTGGCTCCACACCCCTGACCAACCTCATGGCCTCTTCTGGACTTGAAACACTCACAAAACAATTCCAACCAGCTGCACTTCAACAGCAAATAATTATTTTCTTTTACATAAATGAGTTATTCAACTGCTAACAGGTGGCAGCGTTATCAGATATTTAAATAAGATGTTTTTTGCAATGAGTAAGATAGAATCAGGTCAGACAAAAGCAGCTGCAGCACTCTCAATTGAACTGCACCAAGCACAAAACCCAGTCTGGCTGCTCAGACACCACATTTCAAGGACAGGGGCTGCAAGAAGCAAGGCCTGGCTCACCCTGCAGCAGCTCACACCCACCAGCCTGTGCTGAGAGGGAAATCAGTGGCCCCAGAGCAGCTCCAGTGTCCTGGGAGGGGCAGGGTGTGGGTCTGCAGCACCAGGTGCCCCTGGGCAGGCTGCACACAACAGGGACTGGCTGCCCCTGATTCCCAGGGGAGCTGGGAGTGAGGGGACAGCACCCACAGGGAGCACTTGAGAGGTCTCAGGGTCCAGCTTGGCTCCCTCAGAAGTTTGTCAGTGAAATGACAAAGTCTGGGCCACAGGAGGGGATTTCTCCCACCTGGAGAGAGCAAAGGGTCTCTGAGCAGCTGCTGCTGGCACTCAGCTGTGTCACAGCTCCTGCATGTGCAGCCTGCTCAGAGATGAAACAAATCCCTGAGGCAGACCTGCAACAGAAGATGGGAACAACAGGCACAGCACCCGTGCTGGGAGCAGCAGCTTCTGGTTCTGCAGCACCTTCCACAAGCCAAGGAGCACACCAACACCTGGAATAGCCTGTGCTGAAGGCAAGGGTGGTGATTCCTGCAGGGCTGGGCACTTGCACTGGAACTTCCCATTTCAGCACTGAGCAAGCTCATGGATTCCTCGGGGAGCACCTCAGTGCCCCCTCCTCTCTCCCTGCAGGGAATGCCAAGCTCCTGCTCTGCCCAGGTCTGCATGCACAGAATCAATTAGCTTGGAAAGGATCTCTGAGGCCATGGAACCCAACCTGACTGATCACCACCTTGTCAATCAGAGGATGTCACCGAGTGCCACATCCAGGGTTCCCTTAAACACCTCCAGGGATGGGGACTCCACCACCTCCCCGGGCAGCCCATTCATGGCTAATTCCCTTTCTGGGAAGGAATTCCATGCAATGCCCAACTAAACCTCCCCTGGCATGGCTTGAGACTGAGTGCTCTTGTGCTGTCGGGGAGATGAGTCCGACCCCACCTGGGCACAGAGAGTGACACTGTGACAAAGTTTCCCTGAGCCCCAGCTGGGGACAGCTTCCTTTCAGGGAGTGACACTGTAACAAAGTCCCCCCGAGGCTGCTGTTCTCCGGGCTGAGCGCCCCCAGCTCCCTCAGCCGCTCCTCACGGACACCCAGCCCAGCCCCTTCCCCAGCCCCGGTGCCGCTCTCCGGCCGGTGTGAGACCCGAACCGGCACCGCCTCAGCCCCGCCAGAGCCCGGGGCCGGAGCCTGCGGGCCGCCCCCTCCCGCACAGCAGCGCCAGAGCCCCGGCACCGAGCACGGCCGGGCTGTCAGACCCCGCCGCCCCCTCAGGGCTCGACTCTCCCGGCACTGGGGCAGCGGCCGTGCCCCGCCTCCGCTCCGCGGCCTAGCGGCGCCCCGCGCCTCCTCCCGGCCGCCCCCGGCCCGCCGGCCGGCGTCTCACCTGCCGGGCCCGGTGCAGAGCGTCCACGAACCCCTCGGGCTTGATCCCCACGGGCGCCGCGTTCTGGCTCTGTCCCTGCGCCAGCTCCGCCATGGCCCGCGCCCGTCCCGCCGCTCCGCCCGGGGCCCGCGCCCGGAAAGGGAAGGAGCCCCCCGCTTCCGGCGGAAGTGCCCCGCGGGGGCGGGGCCGCGAGGGGGCTCGCGGTGAGGGGCGGGGCCGCTCGCGCGCCGAGGGGTGGGGATGGGGGAGAGGGGTGGGGTCAGGATAGACCACGCCCACAGGGACCCCCGGGACCGCCCCCGGGACGGACCCGGGGACACTGAGGGGACAGGGATGGGACATCGAGGGGACATGAGGGAGACACGGAGGAAACAGGGATGAGACACGGCGAGGACAGGGATGGGACAGGGCTGGGACACCGCGGGGACCGGCAGCGCCGCTGTCCCGGACCCTGCTCTGCCCCTGACAGCCCCTCCCGGCCTGTGACATCCCATTCCTGATCGTGCCATCCCATCCACACCTGTGACATCCCATTCCCACCTATTCCATCCCATCCACACCTGTGACATCCCATCCCTGCCTGCTCTCCGTGCTCTGCCAGTACCATCCCATCGCCACCTCTTCCACCCCATCCCTGCCCGTTCCCTCCCACCCCTGCCCTTGCCATCCCATCCCTACCTGTTGCCATCCTCTCCCTGCTCATGCAATCCCCTCTGTGCCCTCTCTGTGCCTGTGCCATCCCATGCCAGGCTGTGCCCTCACTGAGCCCCTCCCTGGAACACGCCTCCCATCCCTGGGAACAGCTTCCATTCCCTGCCTGCTTTGGTCCATGTGTTTGAGGTTCCTGACTCACATGGCCATGGCTGGACACTGCCATGGTGTTGGTGACACTTTTTGCACAAAGATTCTGGGCATGGGGTGCTCTGGAGGTGCCCCCAGGTCTGGTCCAGCCCCCGCTCCTGCCAAGTGGAGCAGCAGGAGATTCTGGGATGATGATGCAAGGACCAGTTAGTCAAGGATTCATGCAAAGAACATGCAAAGCTTGTTCCTTGAGCAGGGCCCGACACAGCCCTTCCTGCTGCTTTTTGTGAGTGTCATTTTTGGGTGATCCCTCCCAAAATGCTGCCTGCACCCAGCTCCTGGCCTGGCTGGGTTTGCACACAAGGTTCAGTGACCCCACAGCCCATTTCCCAAAGCCCTGAGTAGGAAATTCAACACCTGAGGGACGTCCCACAGAGCTCTGCGCTCCTCCTTGGCTGGGTCTTGCTCTTTCCAGTTCTGTGCATCCCATTTGTGCCTACAGGAGCAGGAATTGCTGAGCTGATGGAATGATCTGGGGTGCAGAGTCTGCCCTGGTCACCTCACAGCAGTGGGCTGCCTGCTCCCCAGCTTTTCCTCCTCTCAGAAGCTGGGGTCATTTTAAGCAAAAAGTCCATTTGTTTTAGGAAAAGGGACACAGCCCATGGGGGAAGGATTTTAACCACGGAAAGGTTTGGGTTTGGGGGACTTTAAAGCTCATCTGGTCCCACCCATTAGACACCTCCCATGAGACCAGGTGGTTCAGAGCTCCACCCAGCCTGGCCTGGAGCTCTTCATCACCTGAGATGATCTCCACAGCCACCCCATCATCTTCTGAACGTGATGGAGGCAACACCTCCAGCCATGCCCAGGGCTTTGCTTCCTCCTCTCTTGGGAACACCCAGAGGTTTTGGATTCAGGGAATTTTCCCCTCCTGACTCTGGCTGGGAAGACCCAATGTGCTCAGCACCAGCTGCCCCTTTTCCCCTGGGTTTATCCTGGATGGGGGATCACCCCAACAGCCCCACCTGGCTCTCAGGGGTGCCCTGTCCTGAGCAGGATCCACCCTGTGACCCTCCAGCTAATGCCAATCCCAAAGTGGCTGCAAAGGTGACCAAACCTGCAGCACAAATCCACCAACACTGTGACATAGGCAGGGAAAAGCTGGAACCTTCCCCACCAGACCCAGAGTGATGCTCAGGGCTGTGAGAGCTGAATTTTGGGATCCCCAAGCCCTGGTAAGAGATGGAAAATCCTCCTTGGCACTGGGCAGGAGCAGCTGAAAAGGACCAGGCTGCTGGGAGGGTGACAGCCAGCCTCAGCACTGGAGCTGGCAAGAAGAAGACATCAGGCAGTGATTGAAAAGAGGGAAATTACAGGCCTTAAACACTTCCAGAAACAAATTTCTGATGTAAATCTTCCTTTTAGAGGAATAAAAAAATAAAAAATAAATAAATAAAAAGCAAGGGAGTGATTCTACGCCTCCACCCCCAGCTCCCCCCTCTCGAGGCACACACATACACCTTTGCACACACACACTGAAATTAGTTGTGACAGCTGAAATTCTCCTCTCATCGGATGCTGTTTGACAGGGTACTTAAAAAAGGAGGAGGGAAAGGGAAAAAAAAAAAAAAAAGGAGAAGAAGAAGAAAAGGGAAAGTGGTTTGGTGTCGCACGGGGGAGGCAGAAGGGGGGTGATGTGCTGGGGGGTTTCAAGTGATACAAGACGCATAATTCAGCCTTCTTGGATTGCAAAAGCTCCTCTTACCTAAAGGGCCTGCTGCCTTTATTTTTATCCAAATGGCTCAATTACTGCAAAGCCCCACAGAGAAAATTATGGATGTTTGCCTCTATTTTTCTCCCCTTGTCTCGACAACTGTAGATATTTTGTTTTCCTTCTTTCCATCTCTTTTTTTTCTCTTTTTTTTTTTTTTCCTCCCTTGTGGTGGTGGTGATGGTTGTAGGGGGTAGAAGGTGGCTGGGAATGAGGATGGGGAGATGTGGGGGTGAGGGGTGGCGTGCTGGCATGTGGTGGCCCTGCCACCATCACACACCTTGGTGCTCTCTCCATGTCCCCTGTGTCACCTCACAGCTTTGGCCCCTCACATCCCCTTCTCCCCCAGAGCCCCCACTCTTCTCCCTTCCTCCAGCCCTCTCTCCCTCCTCTCCTTCCCCCTACTCTCCTCCCCACCACCCCCTCCCTGTGCCTCTCAAAGCCACCATAATAGCAGCTTGTTTGGCACTTCACTTGGTCTCAATGAGAAAATTCCCCTCTCTCCCTCTCTTTGCCTTCGTTATTTCCAAACCCTGCAATAGCTCCTTTGCTCAGGGCTGCGGGAAGTGCCCATTTTTCAACATTTTTCTTTGGCTTATGTTTGTCATCCTCTGAATTACCGCCCCGGGGAGTCCAGTCAGCCCGACACCGGGCCCTGCTATTCACACCTCTCCTGCTCCTTGAGATCATGTAGGGAGAAATTAGTTATTTATTTCGAGCACCACTGCAATGCACTTCCCCACACGAGTGTTTGTTTTGATCCCCTGCTGGAAGAGGAGGCTCCACGGGGAGCGCTGGTCCAGCTGGAGATGCGCTGAGGGCAGGGCAGGGTGTGGGAAGATGCAGGCATTCCTAGGAAAGCTGTGAGCACAGAGACCCCCAGCATGCTCCCCTCACCATGCTGAGCTGCTTTTCTGCAGGTGCTGAGAGTTTCCAGGTGATTTTGTCCCATCAGGAAATCTGTCTGTCTGTGGTTTTATCTCTGGGTCCCCTGGTACCAGAGGATCATCCTACCTTGATGTGGTAGGCAGTGTGACCCAGGAGCCTCTGGCAAATGCTGAAAGACTGGACAGATTTTGTGGCTGGAAGAAGAAACTGTGCTCTGACACACGGGTCATGGTCCCCAGCCACAGATTTTGTGGCTGGAAGAGGAAACTCTGCTCTGACACACTGGTCATGGTCCCCAGCCCCATTCTCCACCCGTTGTTCTGCCCCATCCTGTCCCCATCCTGGCCAGCCCTGCATCAGCAGCCAGCCTGGTGTACAAGGGCAGCACAGCCTGGGGAACATCCTCCAGCTCAGAGACAGCCCCAGATGATGGGAAAAGGGAAGGACCATCCTTGGAGATGGTGATCCACCTCCTCTCCTCCCTGCGCCGGCTCAGGAGCCAGTGAGCTCCCATTTCAAACCAGGTTGGCATTGCTGTGGCTCCACAGTGAGGATGCTGCCAATGCTCCTGAGCCCTCCTCCCTGTGCAGATGCCATGGCCAGGCACAGGCAGCACTGACACAGGCAACTCTGGCACAGGCAGCACTGGCACTGGCATTGGCACTGGCACTGGCACCAGCAGGCTGCAGGGAAGGAGCCCAGGGAGCTGCAGCTTTAAAGAAAGAAGAGGAGCAGCGGGGAGGACGAAAATGCAAAATTGGCCCAGTGGGTAGAGCTGCTATTTAAGTGCAGTTGAGAAAGGAGCAGGAGGAATTACAGGAGAAATGATAGTGTCCTGACAGCTGCCATTTCCCAGCACCAGCCTCCCTAATGGAGTCCTAATGTAGTGGTGGGCTCCTCGCTGACAGCCCAGCCCGACACAGGGCTCGTCTTTGTGCTGCTGACAGATGGGACAGTCCGGACACAAACCTGTAATCCTCGGATTCCTGCCGCTGCTTAACCCCTTCCTCCCCAGCACCCGCCCCTGACAGGTGTGGGGTGGGGTCTGACCAGCCCACAGGGACCCCCATGGCACAGCAAGGGAATGGGAATGGGGATGGGGATGGGAGTGGGGGAATGGAAACGGGAATGGGGATGGGAATGGGAACAGGATGGGAAAGGGGATGGGAACGGGGATGGGGATGGGGAATGGGAAAGCAGATGGGAATGGGGATAGGAATGGGAATGGGGGAATGGAAATGGGAATGGGGATGGGAAGGGAATGGGGCAATGGGAATGGGGATGGAAATGGGGGAATGGGAAGGGGATGGGCATGGGCATGGGAATGGGGATGGGGATGGGAACAGGATGAGAAAGGGGATGGGAATGGGAACAGGATGCGAATTTGAATGGGGATGGGAATGCAAGGCAGCTGTCAGCATCTCCCGCCTCATCCCTTGGCTGCCACTGGGGCAGAGGCTCAGCCTGGCCATGGAGCCAGAGCAGGCAGCAGCACCAGTCCCTGTGAGTCACTCAGACTCTGCCCTGTGCCAATGAACTGCCCAGGTGGATGCAGGCAGGTGAGCGGGGGCAGGTGTGCTCGGTGCCTGCAGGGAGGGCTCTGGGCTGCCTGCCCAGCACAGCGCATTCCCACTCCTTGGCACTGTGTCTGAACCTCCTTGCCTGCCTCAAATTAGCCCAAATTTCAGGTGTGATTGGGTGGCTGTGAGATAAAGGTGTGACAGCTCCCCCGCCCCCAGAGCAGGCGGCAGTGAGTGCACACTGCTCCCATCCTGCTCCCCAGGATGCCGGGGGTGGCAGCAGCAGAAGCTCTCCAAGTTTTTCTGCAGAAAAATAAATGCAGATACTGCACATACTTGTATCTCTCTGGGGAGGGGAGGGCTGGGTCCCCTGTTTGCAGAGGGGGAGATAACCACCCTCTGATCTCTTTCCCATATCCCAAAGGGCCCAAAGGATTCCTTGGGAGGGATTTTTGGAGGCAAAGGTCCAAACCTCTCTGCCTCCCTTCCTGCATTGAAGCATCTCTGATTTGCACCCTCTCTGCCCTCCATCAGGTACCTGGATCTCCATCCCCTCCAGTGAAACCCACTGGCATCCCTCTAAGCTGCCACAAAGCTCTCTCCCATCAGCATAGGGCAGCTCTTCCAGCCTTCAGAGTCACAGCCACAGAGCTGAAGTCACCGGTCTGGCAGGGTGGCACCCATCTCATCCCCCCAGAGCTCCCATCCCACTGCAGCTGCCTGCTTTCCTTCCCAGGAAGGAATCAGCAGGTAGGACAGAGTCCAGGGAGCACTGCTGCAAACAGCTGTTCATCCATCCTGCTGCAAAGCGAGGGCTGAGCTGAGCCCCACTCCTGCCTCTGAGGGGGAATAGAAATGGCTCTGAGCATCCTCTCAGAGCTGTGGGGAATAGAAACATCCCAACCCCATATCCCTCACCACACCCTGCAGAGCAGCTGAGGCACCCCAGGGCCAATCCTGGTGGATGCTGAGGGTTCCCATCCCCACTGCCCTGGTTCCTGGCAGCATCAGAGCCTCCTTGGCAGGAGAGCGCAGTGCGGGCCCTCGGCACAATTAGCCAACAAGTGGCTGTTTTGTGAGGGATTGTTGCTGATGTGTTTTAAGTGGCTTTCTGAGTGGAAAATGTGAGGCGCTGGAGAGGCCGGCAGACAAAGAGGGGGATGCATTAGGTTTTATTGGTCTGCCTCGCACACATCTGACATCACTCCACGGAGCAAGTTCTGCCTGGCTTTAGGGGAAAATGAAAAATAAAGCAAGAAAAAGCGGCCGAGGGTGCAGGGGCGGGGGAGCGCCGGTGATTCAAGCAGGCAAGTGGGGGCTTAATAGCAGGAGACACTGGAGCAAACTGTGTCAACCAGATGGGACCCGGGTGCCGCGGGAGGAGAGGGGAATTAGCCAACCCTGCTTTGTTCGCGCAGAAAGCGCAGCCCTCTCCCCCCAGGAGCTGCCTCCATGTGATATAATACAGCCCCTTTCAGCCGCTAAGCTGGCCAAGGACAAAAGTCACCAATAAATAGCGAGAGGGCCAGGCTGAAAGCAAAAGGCAGAGTTGCCAAGAGCTCCCTGCTTTTCTCCTCGGGCTGCCCTGGCGGCTGGCACAGGGACCCTGGGCACGGCTGTGGGGTGGTTCTGTGGGACAGGAGGGCTTCTGGAGGTGTTGTGCCTTCAGCAGGGCTGGTGTTGGAGTGTTGTCCATGTGTTCTTTGCCTTCATTCCCCGAGCCAAGCCATAAAACCAAGAATCCTCATGCCTTGGGCATCCCCAGTGTGCAGCAAGAAGGGCTGGAGGCTGCTGTCCCAGCCAGGGCTCTCACTGCTTGGACTTACTAAGTTGATGATCGTCCTTTACTGTCACCTCCAGGCTTCTATAAAAGCAGTCCCAGCACCAAGTAGAACATTTCCAAAACCCCTCACCCAGGCCCAAACACCACGAGCGAGAAGCAGATCCTCCAAAGCAGCCCCACCCCTGCTGAAGCCATGCCAGCTCCTCGGGTTTTGAAGGCAAAGATATCCCAACCACTGTGCCCCAGTGCAGAGAGTGAGAACTGGGAGGAGGAGACCTCAGTGGTTGAGCTCCACCCCTGATTTGGGGTCTTCCTCCCTTCCCAATCCCCAGAGATGACCCAGCCCAGCTAAGCATTAAACCAGCCGTGGGGCTGTGCAAACAAGCAGGATCCCCTCATCCCCTCCTTCCCCTGGAGGGATCCTCCTTGCCCTTGCAGAAATACTGATCCAGATAAACCAGGGAGACACATTAGGTGCCCTGGGGAGGGTCAGGAGATCAGCGGCTCATCTGGGCCCCTGCTGCCCACAGGGTCCAGCCATGCAGGACCAGGATGGGCAAGGGGAGAGCGGAGGGCCTTGGGAAGCTCCTTCTGCCATGGAAGGGGCCAGGGCAAAGTGCTTTAGCCAAGGGGAGGTAAAACAAATCGATGAGGGGCCGCTGTGACACGCTGACCCTGGTGCTGAGCTGGGGTTTTAATGTGTGACAGCAAAGCTGGGCGGGGGGCTCAGAGGCAGATGGCTGAGGGGGAGGTGAGAGAGGGTGGGACAGGGAAGGGCAGGAGCTCCCAAACTGAGCAGAGGCCAGCAAAGCCCCCAGGGAAGGAAGAGGAGGTGGCAGAGGGGAGTTTGGATGCTGACACGGGGATGGGTGATGGCTGTGCCATGAGCAGGGTGCTGCTCATAGCCAAGGATCACTGCAGTGCTCCCTTCCTGCTGCTGCACCTGCCTGGTCCAGACCAGAGGGGTGCCTGAGGCTTGCTCCAAACCCATTTCCAGGTGAGGGAAGCATCCCTGCTGAATGAGGTCTCATTTCCTGCCCTCATCTCCTCACTCTCACCCCCAGGGTGCTGCTCATAACCAAGGATCACTCCTGGTGCTCCCTACCTGCCTGGTCAGATCTGTGGGGTGCCAGAGCTGAGACACCTCGAGGCTTGCTCCAAACCCATTTCCAGGTGAGGAGAAGCATCCCTGCTGAATGAGGTCTCGTTTCCTGCCCTCATCTCCTCACTCCCACCCCCAAGGTGCTGCTCATATCCAAGGATAACTCTTGGTGCTCCCTTCCTGCTGCTGCACCTGCCCAGTCAGATCTGTGGGTGCCAGAGCTGAGACACCTCGAGGCTTGCTCCAAACCCATTTCCAGGTGAGGGAAGCATCCCTGCTGAACCATCCCTGCTGAATGGAGGTCTCATTTCCAGCCCTCACCTCCTCATTCCCACCCCCCACCAAAGCCAGAGCAGAGGGCAGGGAGGCACCAACGGCTGCAGATCCTGTTACCTGCGGCCAACAAAACCTACCTGTCCCTTCCCAGCCACTCCCCCTGCCCCCTCTGCGGGGGGACAGAGCAGAAGGAGCCCCTGGCCCTCCCTGAGCATCCTCAGGTCATTCCCTGTGATCGAGTGACCAGATGGACGCTGGGCTCCGAGCGCAGCCCCCTCTGTGGGTCCCTTGTCCCTCCCCGAGCCGGCTGAGCTGTGAGGCTCTGTCCCCCCGGGGCAGCCTTTGTCAGGGCCGTGCAAAGGGCCCCTGTGTCCCTCTGATCCGGCCCCACAGCAGCGTGTCCCCAGCCAGAGCATAAAGCTGGCTTTCAGGGACACAGCATTGGGAAAGGAGCGAGGGAGCTCCTTGTTAAACGTGAGACAAAGCCACCTTGTTAAGGGCTTTACAAAGGCCACCATCTCCCCCCTGCCTGGGAAGATCAGGGCTGGTGACTCCCAACCTCACTGGGGGGATGGCTTTGCCTTGGAAGGATGGGAATGCTGAGCAGCCGTGCTGTGCTGCAGCCCTGTGACCTGTGTGCAGAGCCCAGGGCTCCTCCTGTGCTCCCATGGACCACTGGAAGCCACATCTCCAAAGGAAAATTGGAGCAAAACATTCATTGTGGGGAATCCTGTGGTTTTCCCAAGAGTAACCCATTGCTGCCAGTGACCCTGCTGAGGGGATGTCATCCAAGGCTAGGGAACACCATCTGCACAAAGTGATGGGATACTGGGCAGCACCAGAGGATTTTCTGTCCCTTTTTTAGGAGAAATGATCCAGGGAAGGATGGGAATGCTGAGCAGCCGTGCTGTGCTGCAGCCCTGTGACCTGTGTGCAGTGCCCAGGGTGCCTCCTGTGCTCCCATGGACCACTGGAAGCCACATCTCCAAAGGAAATGGGAGCCAACCACTCATCTGGGGAATCCTGTGGTTTTCCCAAGAGGAAACCATTGCTGCCCTGCTGAGGGGATGTCACCCAGGGCTGGGGAATGCCATCTGCACAAAGTGATGGGATACTGGGCAGCACCACAGGATTTTCTGACCCTTTTTTGGGAGAAGTGATCCAGGGTCCCCTCCTACACACCCGGATGGGACATGGAGCCCCAGGAAAGGATGTGATATGGGCACAGTCCCACAGGGCACAACCACACAAGACCCCCCTGCTTCCCTCCTGTAAAACATCATGGTTTTTCCTTTTATGGACCCAGTGATGTGTTTCTTTGCCCAACAACATAAAGTTTAAGCAAAAACCCAGCAGCCCCACAACTGCTCTCTCTCTCCAGGAATTTTCTCTTAAAATCCATCTATCCTCACTGTCTTTTGCAGGAAAAATCCCTGCCCCAACAAGGTTAGCACAACCTTTGGCTTGGCTTTTGTGGGCTCTGATGGTCGCTCAGCCTCTGAGGGCCCCCACCAGGCCCTTGGGGTTCCCAGTTTACAGCCCACATCTGGGGGCTCCACACACCTTGGTCTGAGCCCCCAGGATGTGCTGCACACACCTGGGCATTGTTCTGAGCTGTTCTTGGCAGTTCATGCTCAAATCCACATGCATAATAAACCTCACACCTGGTAATTACCTCAGAAAAACGGGAAAATGGATTATGGCACTGGTATCCAGCAGGATGTGGTAGCCAGGGATGGCTGGTCAGCTTCAAAAAACAGAACCCACAGAGCCCAGAGCCCATCTGGGTGTGATGCACAAGGGGAATGGCAGACCTGGCTCTGCAGCAGTCCTGAGGGATGGGCAAAACAGGACAAGTTCCATCCGGGGAGTCCCACCAAGCAGCAAGTGTGATGCCAAAGAAGCCAAATTAACAGCAAGGAACTGCCACCCTTGCTCTTCCCTGCCTCCCTCCCACACGTGCAGGTGGCACTTTGGGAGTCCACATCTCTTCTGGCATCATCCCCACATCCTTCTCCTCTTCTCCCTGGGGAAATGCCACCTCTGGAGAACACATCACCTTCTCTTCTTTGACCCAGCACCTGTGAGCAGCTTTGTGGTGACACTGGGGGTGCCAGCTCCTCACTGGGAAGCCCCAGCCCCAGCTTTGTGCCCCATGGAGCCTGCAGGCAGCTCTCCCTCGCCAGGACAGCAGCAAATTGCAGTGCTACAGCTTTAAAGAAGTGTGTCTGCTCCTTGGCAGGGCTGGTGGCAGCGGGGAGAGCCAGAGGACACCTGCAGAGATCCCGTACAGCTGGGGAAGATTAGCCTTTTCCACTAGACAAGAGCCATTACCATGTTCCAATATACCATCACTTCCGCTAGGAGAGCCTGCAGATGAGATATCGATTGCAGTGACCCAGGCCAAGCCCTGCACCAGAGCCTGGGAGGGTGGCAGAGCAGCCCCATGGGGTGCAAAGAGGGGCTGCACCTTCCCAGAGGCATCCCCAGAGCTGGCAATGGGCTGCCTCAGGGTTGGAGTGGTGGGTGATGCTCTGGGGGATGCTCAGGAGAGCTTCAGATCCCAGCAGTGACCCAGGTCCCTTCCAGGGTCACTCTGGGCTCTTCCCAGTGCAGCTCTGCAATGGGAATGGACAGCCCCCAGCCCATCTTCACTGTCCTCAACACCCTCTGGGTGTTGCAGAAACAAGTTTTCACCTTAAAGGCCAAAATATTCCCCCGAAACCATCTCTGCTGAGGAGTTCTGGGTGGTTCTCACAGAGTGCTCCTCACCCACTGCTTTTCCCTCCTGGCAGTCCCAGCCCCTGAAATACCTCCCTGAGACACAACAGGGTGGAAGGACGATGAGAAACTGAGAAACCACCAAGTCTTGTGAACTGGAAGGGCTGATGGCAATTAAGGCAGCAAGGTAATGAAATGTGGTGTCTGTCTCACAGCATCCTCTTATTGCAGCTCCAACAGGAAGCGCAGGCACTTTGGTGGGTGTGCTCTATGCATTGAAACCAAGATTTCTAAGAGATTTTCCCCTTCTCCAAGACTCACACTGGGTTTGACATGGCTTTTTGAATACACTGAGCTCTGCCTTACCAGCACAACCCTCTTGCAGCCCAGTTGGAAGCAGCAGCTGGAAGCTGACACGTGATACTCCTCCAAGGCTGAGGTGTCATGGCCATCACTGCCTCTGAGAGCATCCCTGTGCTTCCCGAGGAGCTGGAGCTGCCATGGTGGAGCCAAAAACCTCCCTGGACACTCCAGTGGGTGCAGAGAGACAGGATCCCCTCAGATCTGGGTTCTGGGGTGAGTGCTGGAGGATATTCTAGGACTGGGAGTTAAATGGCTTTTTCCAGGTGATGATTTAAGCACAGCTGGCCCAATGAGCCCTCACTGAGCTGTTCCAGCATTTCTCAAGCTTTGGAGCACAAGAATCTTGTGCCAAGACACTTTGTTTTGTTGTTGTTGTGTTTTGGGGTTCCCCCCAAATAAAAGACATCAGCTCCCCATTGCACCAAGCTGTTTCAAACTCCACTTTTCAAATGAGGTCCTTTACCATAGTCAAGGATGGGCATGGGAGGGAACTCTCACAGCTTCCAGGGCTGCTCACTGCCCCATGGGCCAGCACAGCATCCATCCCTGGTGTGGGGAAGGGAAGCAGCTCTGTTCCTGTGGTTTTGTGGATGGTTCCTCAGGTGAGGTTCCAAACCCTTCCCCCAGCTGAGAATGAGCTGCTGTGGGGTGAAAAGGGCTCCACACAGGGCCCCCAGCCAGGCTGGCTGCTCAGCACAACCTGCTGCCCACCAGCCCCGCTGGGGCAATGCAGGACCCCACATGTAGCTGCACTTGCTGCTGGAAGCAGTGGGCTTGAGGGAATGGGGTGTCCCTGCACAGCATCCCCACCTCCCCACAGCCCACAGGGGTTGGACAGGCTCCACCAGCCCAGAAAACCATTTCTTCCCTTCTCTCCCCTCTCCTGACAGCCCTCTGCTGCTTTCTCCTCCCAAGATGGTCGCTGCCAGTAATAGCAGGGAAATTCACATCCAAGCTGGGAAAATAACATGTTATTTTCCCAGCTGTGATGTCAGAGCTTGTCACACTCGCTGGCTTGGCAGCAGAGTGGGCAGGGCACGCCTGGACGTCCCCAAATGGCCACTTGGCCTGACTGTCTCATAAGGGCTATTAAAATGTGCCCCTTTTTGGTGGCAGCTCTGCTTTTGCTCCCCAAAATGCTTCCCTTCATGTTGGGAAGCCCCACATTGCTGCTGCTGGGCTGGGGCTGCCACAGTGAGCGCCGTGCTTGGTGCACCCCAGCTCCAGGGAGCATCTCTGCTCCTCTCCTGGGACATCCAATGTGGGGACATCACAAACCATGTCCTTCCCCAGTCCAGCACATCCTGAGTGTTTGCACGGTTAGGAAATTCAGTCCTTTCCTCTTTTTTTCCCCTCTGCTTCCACCACAGCTCCAGGTTTCTCTCTGAGCCTCCCAGCCGGGTGTGAGCATGGGGACCACAGGGATCTGCAGCTCTCCAGGCATTCTGAAAGAGGGATGCTCTGCCCAGCCTGGACCCAGCACTCCTTTCCTGCTCACCTGCAGCACCACCAGAGGATATTCCCTGCATTTTTGCCTTTCCCGAGTCTGCTCTTTAAAACTCACCAAGATGCAGCAGAAAGGATCAAGCCCTGTAGACCCTTTAGCACAACTACAGCCCCTGAAATGCCTCTCTCAGAGATGTTTCCCGCTCCCCACCTTCCCCACAAGGTACCACCAACCCCCCTCGTCCTTCGCAGCCACTTAACCCATCACAAACCCACAAAGCCGGGCTGGAGGGAGCAAACAAACGAGGCAGGAATAAAGCGATAAAGCCCGGCTCTCCATGCCGGACCTGCGCGTGGCCGGGGTTTATTTCTTTCCCCACTTCTCCTCCGATGGACAAACATATTTTTTTTCCCCCCCCGATTGCATTTCACTTGCAGCCCCGTAACAAAGCCGTCACCTCCGCTCCAGGGAGACGAGTTACAATTACCAATTGCCACCACAATTAGTGCTACTTCTTCCAGAAATTAGAAAGGGGAGCGGGAGGCATTGATTGCTATTCATCCTGCTTTACGGTGACCTTGCTCTGGAGACGATGATATTCCTTCAGCCTGGAAACCGGGATTTGAAAAAAAAATAAATTAATTGTAAATTAACAGTAAGAACACACATTTCCTTTCAATTAATTTAAGCAGAATGAGGGGGCGTGAAGAGCAGGCGTTTGTTAAGACCTGTACAGTTTAATTATTTTTTTTTTCCCCACGAGATAATGTAATTAATCTTAGAGGAGTCGGGGGGACACGGAGCATCGGGGAGAACAAAGCAGTTAACAGGCAAAGGAAAAATTAAGAGCCCATTATGTAAATTCAGCGTGTTTTACAGCCCTGGAGTTGGGAGGGGTCTGAGAAATAAGTAAAATAACGAGGCTGGCTGTGCTGGGGAAGGCTGCAATTAAACAGGGCTGGTACTGGCGGGGCTGGTGGCACCCCACTGCTCAGGAGGGGCTTCCAAAGGGGGCTTGGATCACCCCCAGAGCCTGAGTGAGGATGGGGGAGCCTTGGGGTGCTGGGGAGGGTCCCCCTGGACCCCACAGACCTGAGGGAGTTGATGTTGATGAAGCCAGTGGCATCAGCGGGCTCGTAGTCCCCTTGCACGTTCATGCTGTGGAGAGAAAGGCTCTGTCACTGCCATGGGACTCCCGGGGGAATCAGGGCTGCCCTTTGGGATGGGAGAAAGTGTGAGGGATCCCAGACCTTGCTGCTCGGCCCTGCTGCTGACCCTCATCCACTGTGGGGGGCTCAGGGCTGGGTCCCTGCCAGCCCCTGGGGAAGGGGCACATGGATCTGCCATGCCCAGGCTGCACAGGCCCTGCCAGGGACACTGCCCCAAAATCCCCTCCTTGGTCCTTCACTGTATCATCACCCTTCCATCATCATCACCTTTCCTTCCATCGTCATCATCCTTCCATCATCCTCACCCTTCCTTCCATCATCATCGCCCTTCCATCGTCCTCGCCCTTCCATCGTCATCACCCTTCCTTCCATCATCATCGCCCTTCCTTCCATCATCATCATCGCCTTTCCATCATCATCACCCTTCCATCATCATCATCATCCTTCCTCCCCGTGTTCTGGCACCACCCAGGGTTGCTCACCCTGTTCCAGAGCAATCCTACAGGTTTGGCTCTAGAAAAGGGAAGGGATCCTGGGCAGGAGGCACTGCCCCAGGCACAAACAGGGCTCCAGGCAGGCTGGGACAGCCCCACACTGGTGTGGGGTTTTGTGAACCTGGCAGTGATTCCTCAGAGCACTCCCCTTTCCCAAGGCAGCAGCCACCCACTGAATCCCAGCTCCCAACAGTTTCCTACATCCCCAAACCACACGGCTCATTTCCCAGAAACCACAAACCTTAAAGCAGGAAGTGGAGGGAAATAAAGAAGAAAAAATTAAAAAAATAAAAGAGTTTACAACGATTTTACCTCCCCTGACGGGCTACAGAAAAACCTCTGTGCTTTTATTTTTGCTCATTCGAGTGGTTCTGACCTGCTCTATAATTACGTTACTTTCTACCTACTGTGCAGAGGCATTTCCACACAGCTCTGCCTCTCACAGCTTTCTCTCGGGTTCCTGTGACGCCGTCACTCAAAGGCTTTCAAACCAGCGATGTAGAAATCAAAAAGAAAAGGAAAATGGTTGGAGACGCAGGGAGAATAAGTGCCCCTGCTTTTCTCTCCCTCTCTCTTTTTCCTCCGTCCCACCCCCCTCCATCCTCCTTTTTTTTCTTCCCTCTTTTTTTTTCCTTTTTTTTTTTAATACTTTATTCATTTAATCTCTCCAAGTGAGAGTGCAAAGCATAATGAAGGGTTGGGACGGATTATTAGGAGCTGTTGATTTTGAGGGGGAGGGAAAGGGGGGAAAAAAAGCCAGAGAAGAGAAAGAGAGAAGATAATTTGACTCCGACTGATCTAAACTCATTCGGGTGTATTTATGGCTTATAAAGTGTTTAGAGAGATTGAAAGGAGTTGAGGGAGGGCTGAGGGGGGAGCGAGCAAGCGAGAAAACAACACGAAGAAAAAGGGAAAAGCCAGAGGGGGAAAAAAAAACCCCAATATTGACTTGAAACATGGCTTATGCTTCAGCTGTGTCACCTGTGCCAGTGGGGTTGGGATGGGATGGAGAAGGGTGAGGTGGGATGGGATGGGATGGGATGGGATGGGATGGGATGGGATGGGATGGGATGGGATGGGATGGGATGGAGAAGGGTGGGATGGGATGGGGAAGGGGAGCTCACTGTCACTCCTACCCACCCTGCCCCACTCACCTGACCAGCTCCTCGTTGTAGAGGGAGCGTGGGGACTCCCTGCCCAGGATGTAGACGTGGCCCTTGAAGACAGAGAGGCGCACGGTGCCCACCACGGGCTCCTGCGAGCGCCCGATGCACTCCCGCAGGAACTCACACTCAGGGCTGTGCCAGAAGCCTGAGGACATGAGATGGGATCAGTCAGGGGCTTGGGGAAGGCCAGAGGGACCTGGGACCCCAGGGCAGCCTAGGGTGGTCCCCAGGGTCCCCTTACAAGGCAGAGCTTGGGTAATTTCCAGGGGAAGGGATGGGATTGCAGGACTGGGTGAGGAAATGAGATGCTGGGATAAGCAGGTTGTGCCATGAGGGATGGAGATGTCAGGTGTTTCCCTGGGATTCACACACAGGCTGAGCCATGAGGGATGGAGATCTCAGGTGTTTCCCTTCTCCTTGGTGGCCCTCAGGATGGGAGAAGAGGATGGAACAAACTAGGAATAGGCCATGGGGCTGTCCTTGTTCCAGCTCTGCTGGGCAGGGGTGATCATGCAGATGAAAAGGTTTGTTAAGCAGGAGTGAAATTGCCACTCAAACACCACCATCTTGGGAAGGCCAGGTGGAAACAGATGGACACAGAAATGGGGGAGGATCAGCTTCCAGCTCCCCAAGAAAGGGATGAGCTATTCTCCCCTGGGATGGGCAGAGTAGGGGTCTGCCCCAAATGGCAGACTGTGCTCAGGGGGATGCAGCCCCACAGGAACCCCTCAGTCCCAGCAGCTCTGGGAATGGAAACCCCCTCAGCACTGGCTGGCTCCAGGGGGGACAGCAGCCCCTGGCAGCCCAAATGCCCTGAGCTGAAGCCCAGGCTGGGTGCTGGGGTGATGTGCAGTCACACCCCAGCCCCCAAACACATCCTGGGGGAGCAGCTGGGGCACTGCAGGTGCATGGAGGGGTCGTGCCCTGCCTGCCACCCCCATGCCCCTCCTGTCCCTAGGCAGGGTTATTAGCCAGGGAGCCCTGGGAGACCCGGAATAAAGCCTGGGAGATGCAGAAGGAGATAGGGGTGGAGGAAGAAAGAGCCCATTCACCGCCCTCCAGGCATGCCCCGCTTTTATCTCTCCCATCTCACACCGGTGCCCTCTCACCTTTCCCTTCCCAGCTGGGCTCTGGGGCCGAAGCCATTAAAGAAACAAATAATTTCTTTTGTTGTTTGGCCTGAGCAGGGCTGTATCCTGCAGCCTTG
Organism: Zonotrichia leucophrys gambelii; assembly: GCF_028769735.1. NCBI lineage: Eukaryota > Metazoa > Chordata > Aves > Passeriformes > Passerellidae > Zonotrichia > Zonotrichia leucophrys. The sequence goes on from NC_088186.1 coordinate 4,905,586, forward strand.
TCCCCGGGGTCTGTGTGGCCCTGCTCCAAGACACAGCACCATGGTCCTCACCACCAAACTCACCTCCTGAACTGATCCCCCCTGCTCCAAGGCACAGCACCATGGTCCTGCAGCCCCTCACCACTAAACTGACCCCCCTCAGCTGCTCTACACTGGAGGATTTGGGGACCCCTTCCCTAAAATCAGGACTGCCACGCCAGTAGCAACCCCACTCCTTTTTTTGGTCCCCACCCTCCAAGTGCAACTCTTCAACTAGCAGGACTGATGTAAAAAAATCCCGGTAAAAATAAAACTCAGACACACTAAAATAATAACCAGCTGCTTAAATCCTGCCTCTGACAGCTCCAGGTGGGAGGAAGCATCCCCCCCTCCCGACCCCCCACTGCAGACACTGGAAGCGATCCCCCTTAATGACCTCCCCACCATCGTGCCCTAATCACGGCGCAGGCAGGGGGACAATGGCATTTCCGCACCTGGAAAGGAGGGAACGGCTTCAAAGCCACCCCTCCACAATGGGATCAATAGGAACAGGGGGAAGATAAACACTAATTCTCCTAAAAACGGGACTGGCTGCAATAATGAGGTGTTAAAGGAAGGTGAGCTTGAAAGCCTGGCCTCGGGCATGGGGACCCACGGGTGCTTTTTGCACTTTGCTGGGGTTTTTCCTTGGATTTAGGGTTGGCTGGCAGGGGAGTTTAGGACCAAGCTGGGAATCCCTGGGGATTCAGCACGTGGAGCCACGGAAACAGCATCCTCTGCCTGGCAGAGGTGGGGAGGGAGAATTCAAACCATGGTTCCCTCAGTGGCTTTTTAACCTGGTGGCTGCACAACGAGCCAGTGGTTAGGAATAAACAAACAAATAGGTTTAAGCCTGAACTACAAAAAAAAAAAAAAAATAGTTAAAAGAATGGCAGGCCAGGTCAAAGTCTGATAAAAATGGCCAGAGGCAAGAGTGGCACTGGGGAATGAGGGCAGGGGCTGTGATCCAAGAGGAAGGTGACAGAGGTTCCCCCAGCCCTTGACAGGGCCCTAAAATGTGATTTAAGCAGCAAAGGGGCTCAGGCATTAAATGCTAGTTGCTGAGGAAGATGCAAGAGTGAATGTCCTTGGAGGGGAAGGTGACAAGCACTGGCACAGAAACTGCAGGAGAGAAAAGCCTGAGCCAGTCCTGCTGGAATTGCTGCTGCCCAAACCCCAAGCTCCCAAAATCAAGTTATTTCAGGTGTCTTCCCATTGAAAACCCCACAGGAATCATCCCAGCCCTTGTGGTTAGAGAAAAGTGATGGGATGAGGAGCTGGGAGGCTGAGAAATCAGTGACTGACAAATGTTTGGCCATGGAGAAGGAATGCCCTGCTGTGGGGCCTGCAGGGGTGACAGCTCTGAGCACCCAGGGGTGGGCAGAGGGGCTTTGAGCCTGCTCAGGGCATTCTGGGCTAATCCTCCTTCCTTTAACTCAACACCAGAGCCTGGCTCAGGGTGGATCCATGGAGCAGCCCCCAGGGCACTGCTGGTTCTCCCCCCAGAGTGCCAGGCCAGGGCACAGGGGAAATGCTGAGCTGTGACCCCCTAAACTCAGCCCACGGTCTGGGGCTGTGGCTGCTGCACAGGAGGGAGGACACAGAGCTTCAGTGCTGGGTGAGCCCCTATCCCCTCGTTTCTCATGGCTCCCAGCCCTCTCCAGGCTGTGCTGTCCTGTCCCAGAGCAGGAGCCCCAACCCGCAGTGCCCCTGTGTGGGCTGTGCACCACATAGCACTGCCAGGACCCTCCATTCCTCCAGAGAGAGCCCCCTGTGCCACACTGCCAGGGCACAGGGACGTTCCAGAGGCCGCTGTGCCACACTGCCAGGGCACACAGACACTCCAGAGCCCCCTGTGCGACACTGCCAGGGCACAGGGACACCCAGAGTGCCACACTGCCAGGGCACAGGGACATCCAGAGAGTGCCACACTGCCAGGGCACAGGGACACTCCAGAGCCCCCTGTGCCACACTGCCAGGGCACAGGCACACTCCAGAGCCTCCTATGCCACACTGCCAGGGCACAGGGACAGCTCTCCAGCTCCAAATGCCATGGCAGGGTTTGAAGTTTAAAGTTTGGGTGCCCCATATCCCAGATATAGGAGGCAAAGGCAGAAGTAGAAGGGGTTGGAGGTGAGAGCTGGGGAAAGGTGACACGAGAGGGGACAAAAGGATGCTGAATTACATCCAAATGTGCTGGTTGGGATGAAGTGGTGGCACTGGGCTGGGAGGAATGCCATGAGAAAGCCTCATGGAATATGGCATTGCCTCCCAAAGGCAGGCATGGAGCTCCCTGGGCAGGAAAGCGGCACAGTGGAGTTTTGCTCAGCCCAAATCCACATTTCTCCTCAGGAGCAGCCTCAAAACCTCAGTTTCACAACCAATGGGACCTGCAAGCTCCAGCAGCAAGGAAGGAGGATGAGGAGGAGGCTGCTGTGGCAGGACTGGACTGCACCTACCGTTGTACACCAGCTCTGAGAATTTCAGGGAGAGCCCCTGCTTGATTTTCCTCACTTCCCGGTCCATGGTGAAGGCCTCGATATCTAAATGTGCATGGTACAGGATCGTTCCTGCTGGGGTCTCATAGATACCTAGCCATTTTTCCAGGCAGGGGGAAAAGCAGAAAAAGAGAGAGAAACGAATGAGACCAAAACTGTCAGCAAATGACAAAAAATAATGACTTGGCTGACAGAAGGAGCCGTGGTCGAGCACATTCAGTCTCAGCTCGCTGTAAAATGCATCTGTCATTATATTCATGCTGGGGCCGAGACAGTCCACTCCGCACCTTGCGGAGAAAATTTCTAGATTCCCCTCTTTGAAGAGGCACTCTGACGAGGCTAAATGACAGGGTTTGGGAACCGATCCCCCCACCCATCCGTGCCCAACGGTCTGCAGCTGAAAACCTGTAATTAGCAGAACGAGCGGGGCACAGGCATGGGGAGCGCGCAGTGCCCTCCTCTCCCCGCGGCTGCCGGGAGCCAACAAGGCTACCTGGGGCTGCCAGGGCAACTCCTTCGGGGCTGGCAGGGCCCCCCCAGGCTCTTCCTGCTGCACAAGGCCTGGGGATGGAGGGTGTTTAATTATTTTGGCGTGCTGCTCCTTTGTTCTAGCCGTTCGAGGCTTGTTTTGTGCGTGGTGTTTAAACGCGAGCGTGGCCAGGCGGTTCTGCCATCCATGAAGGTAGAAATATTGTGGGGAAATGCTGAGCTGCTGTGGCTGTGAGTGTGTGATGGGAAAGGCTGTGAGTGTGTGATGGGAAAGGCTGTGAGCTTTAAAGGGTTGTCTCCTCCAAGCCCAGCTCCCATCTCCTGCACCATTGATCCTAAATCCATTTGGGGTCCAAAATGCTCCAGGCAGTGGTGGGGTCACACCCTGAGTTCCACAGCCAGGGCTGTGGCAGCAGCCCAAGGCTCTTCCATCACACCTCATCCCAAGCCAGGGCTGTGGAAATCAGGGTGTGACCCCACAGCCAGCATGTCCCTGTCCCCTGCCCACAGCAATGGTCATTTCCCAGTGCTGGGCATCTGCTGTGCTGCAGTCCTGGGAATGGCAAAGGGAACAAAGTCCCCACTGAAGGGGATGTGTCCCCAACCAGCCCCAGCCCCAGGAGGGGCTGAGGGCAGCCCACAGGGCTCAGAGCTTCACCAGGCTCTGCTCTCTCAGTGCCCTGGAGGGTGGCACAGGCTCAGCACCTCCTGTGCCAGTGTGGCCACAGTCCCCCAGACACAGCAGGAGCCACAAGGGCAGCAGCCCAAGGCTCTTCCATCACACCTCATCCCAAGCAGTGCCCATGATTTCAGCATCCTACAGGACCACAGCCTGACTGTCCCAAAGGAGAGCAACCCTGGTGAAGCCCAGGTGGGGCAGCTCAGGTGCTCACCAAACATCCATTCCCTCAGGATGTGGGAGCAGACAGCCAAGTTAACACCAAACCCCAACTGTCCTCATGGGCACAGCAGTGACAGGGAGCTGCTCCAGCCCCTCACTGTGGAGCTGAGCCCACCACTAACACAATTAATACAATTAATATTCCGTCTCCTTCCCCTGAGGGCTGTTAAAGCCAGTTTGGGCTGAAGGTTTGGGTCTATGCCTTTACTCCCACCTCCTGCCCATCTGGGGGTGCTGGGAGACAGGACCAGAGTGTGTCAGCTGGGGCAGAGGGGAGGGCAGCTGACAGCCACTCTCCAGCCTCTGCCGAGGAGACAAGAGACACCTTCAAAGTGACACTCGCACAATCTCCAAGTGTCTATTTTCCTCTCCCCATGTTTACAGGAAAAAGACAGAGGTGTCAGCACTGCAGCCCAACGATGCTTCAATCACCCCATAATTACTGCTAAGGAAGGGGGGACGGGAGCAGGGGGGACAGGGAGGGAGGCAGCGAAGGAGACAGCTGCCGCTACTTAAAATTTTCTAATTTGTAACCTCGGCTGTCACTTCACCTCCATCGGAGCAATTCTGCTGTGCTGAGTGCAGGCTGTCACTCCCAACGTCATCCCGGGGACAGGAAGGGATGTGGGGAAGGACAGGGGGATGCTGTGCCCATGGGAAAATGCTGCCCAAATTTCCACCCCTGGTCCAGGGCTGAGGTTGAGCCATCAGGCCCAGTTTGGTGCTCATTGCAGGGAAAGGGTTTTCCACTTTCTCCTCCATCAGCTCAGCGCATCCAGAGGAGGAAAAAGGAGGGAGCCAAGGGGAGGAAAAGCCCCAGCCGCCGGCAGCGCTCAGCTTTTGGCAGCGACCGTCCCCCTCCTTCCCTCTTCCTCCCCACTGATTTCATTTACCTCACTTAATTAGCCCCCCTTCGGAGTTAAAAAGATAATTTGATAATGAGGATGTGAGCGGGAGGCAGAGGCAGGGCCGTGCCCCCCGGCCCAGCCGTGCCCCCGACCCTGGCACCCCGTAATTAGCCACCCTCCTGCCACTAAAACAAATAGGGCAAACCCGAGTTAATTGGGCTTGAAAGGCTGCGAGTGGTTCCGTGCCCCCTCGCCCATTAGGTCTTAACGAAGTCCAATTAGGAGCTTAGTAAAAATCAATGCAAATGAATTTTTCCTCTTCTCTCACTTCCTGGGACTGGGAGATGAGGAAGAGGAAGCACCTTCGCTGCCACCTCCACCACAGGGAAGGCTCTGGCCATGCTGCTGCCCGTGCCTCAGTTTCCCCTGCAGAACCCCAAATCTGCAGGGCAACCTCACACTGCTGGGTTTAAAGGATTGTCTCCTCTAAGCCCAGCTCCCATCTCCTGCACCATTGATCCTAAATCCATTTGGAGTCCAAAATGCACTCAGGTCACACCCTGAGTTCCAAAACCCTGGAGGAGAGCAGGTGTCCACAGCCCCTCCTGTTCGGGCCTGCTCCATGCCACTCTCCCTCCCTCCTGCATAACACATTTATGGGAGGTTTTTCTCAATCCCAAAAAGCCAACCAGGGATGGGATCCTGCTCAAAGCAATGGGGGGAGGCTTCCTCAAGGTCTCATCCCCACAGGGAGCCACCCAGGGTCTCCTCTCTGCAGGGCTGGCCCGGTCCCGCAGTGGAGGAGCACGGCAGCCATCGCTCGGCCCCAAATCTGCGGGGCAACCTCACAGGAGCTGGGCTTGGAGGAGACAATCCTTTAAACCCCAACAGTATCTCCTGCACCACTGATCCTAAATCCATCTGGGGTCCAAAATGATCCAGGCAGTGCTGGGATCATACGCTGAGTTCCAAAACCCTGGAGGAGAGCAGGTGCCCACAGCCCCTCCTGTTCGGGCCTGCTCCATGCCACTCTCCCTCCCTCCTGCATAACACATTTATGGGAGGTTTCTCTCAATCCCAAAAAGCCAACCAGGGACAGGATCCTGCTCAAAGCAATGGGGGGAGGCTTCCCCAAGGTCTCATCCCCACAGGGAGCCAGCCCAGGGTCTCCTCCCTGCAGGGCTGGCCCAGACCCCCCGGTTCCCTGGCGCAGCAATCGCTCGCTGGTGTCACACAGCAGACAGACGTGACAGATAAATGGGGTTTGGAGGAATTATTAAATGCTGGAAGGGTCACTAGAGCGTGTCAGTGGCTCTTAAAAAAATAAAGCAGATTTTGACAAATTACTCAGCATCCTGAATGCAAATGCACAGGCTGGTGTGTGTGGGTTGGGGTTGGTTTTTTTTACTTCCTTCTTTTGGTTTCAATTTGATTATTTAAACTCAGATCAAATGATTTGGGGTTTTGTTTCTTCTTCTGTGGTGGGGAGGAACACCACAGGCTGAGTCTTACCAAAATTTTTGCTGTTGTCCTGCACAGAGGGCAAGTTTAAAGAAAGGAAGCATCTAATTAAGCATTAACGAGATTTAAAACAAAAGAGTTGGAGCAAGGAGTTGGGAAATGATGCTGAGCCACCTCCTCACTTACTTTTTCACTGGGCAGCTTGCTGCCTCCAGAGGTTTCCAATGAAATTGATCCCAATGGAAGATCAATATTAGGAGACATAGACTCAAAAATGTGTGGATAAATCAAATATTTGCCTTTAAAAAAACATCAAAATAATAATTTGCATCAGCTTCCTGTGGTTTGTACAGGCATTGTAGAGTCTGGCACCATCCAGGACCTTCCATGAGCATATCCCCACAAAACCCAGAGCCTGGTGTGTTTGCTGTGGGGACAGGTCTCACCTGGGGGCACTGGGACCCCCTGGCTGGTGCCAGCAGTGGCAGTGAGTGGGAAACTGCTCTCATTAAAGAGCAACAAAGAGTCCCTGTCATGAGGAAATCTCTGCCAAAATCTGATGGGGAGGGAAAGGCTGAGACTGCTGGTGTGACCTGAACCAGAGCACCCCAGCATTACTGGGCACCCACCATGGTTTTCCCATTTTTTTGTCTTTTCGGGGCCGTGCTCTCACCTCTGGACTTCATCCCCACGAAGCGGTTCTCCACGATGTCGATGCGCCCAACGCCGTGCTTGCCCCTGTCAGGAGAAGGGAGGTTGCTGCAGTCCCAGCCCCACATCTGGGTCAGAGGGGTGGACAATGGGGAAAAACCCCAAATGACAGCAGGGAGCCTCTGGGCAGCACTGCTGAGCAGCAGCAGGGACAAGGCAGGTGACAAGGAAATGGATTTTTCTCTCCACCGCTTGTCACTGGGGCCACCAGTGCTGCAGGCAGCCATGGAGCTTTGGCCACTGGGAAATAAACTGGGCAAGGAGACAGGACATGGGACACCTGTATTTCCAAAGTACTTTTAAAACCACTTATTAACCATTTAAAAAGTGAATAAAGTAGAAAAATTCATTCCCATTCACCACCAGGAGGATAAAGGCACAGAGGAGGATGGCCAGGACTGGGTGGCACTTAGGAGGGGTGGGTGCCCTTGTGGGTGCTGCTGTATTTTTGGGCAAACTCCTGAGGATGGTTCTGTGCCAGCAGCAGCAGAAGCCGGGCATGGGGTGGCACATGGAAAGAAAACCCCAAAGGAGCTGCTGCTGTGGAGACTGGAATAGAAAAGGGCAGTGAACCTGGCCAGCAGGTCTCCATTCCCCCAAAAAGTCAACTCTCCACACGAAAAGGACACTGAGCCTTCTCAGGGAGACTGGGCAGGGCAAGATGTGAGAGCAGGGGACAAGAAGTAAAGGCAGGGGCATGGCACCTGGGGCACACAGGCAGCCCAGAGAATGCTCAGAGGACTTTTTAATCCTCCTCATGCCCAACGACCAAAACCCTGAGGTATTTATACCCTTGTGCTCCTGGCCTTGGTGCCCAGCTCTGCTTGCTGGCATTTATGGCACAACTGGCACACTCCCATCGCTGGCCACCATCCCTGGGTTCACCAGGACACTGTGAGATCCTGCTCCCACCCCGCTGGGTGCCCTGAGACACTGCCCTGTCCCCTCTGCTGGCCGGACAGGGTGGCACTCACGCGATGTCGTTCAGGTACACAAAGAGCTCCAGCGCCGAGGAACGAGTGGCTCCGTCCCCAGTGTTGGTGACCTTCACTGGGACACCTGCAGAGGCGGGGACAGAGGATGGGCAGCATCAGCCGGTGTCAGGATCCCCCCGGAACATCACCCCGTGGGCGTTAAATAGATGTGACAGATATGAACTCTAAATAACTTCTTAAAAAGGCATATCCAAGCTGGTGCGAGGGGGAGGCGAGGGGAGGGGGACCCACCTCGGGAGAGGAGCGAAATAAATAAATAATAAAAGGCCATAAAAACGTCACCCCCCCCCTCTTTTTCCTCTCTCTCCTCCCTCTCCCTTTTTTTTTTAGGGCCTGTGAAATTGCAACCAGGCCCTTAACTAATTGAATTTCACGCTCCGCAATTGTCTTACGGCGCTGCACCTTCTGTCCCACCAGCCCTTGCTGGGGAGGGGGGACAGAGTGACAAATGTGTGTCCCCCCCTCCTCCTCTCACCAGCACGGGGGGTGTCTGGGGGGGACCCCAGCCCGGGCTGCTCGCACACGCACGCACACGCACCCCGCGGCGGGGCGCTCCCCGCCATGAATTCATTATTGCACCTTCTCTTTCTTTCTTTACCCCCTCCTTAATTTTTTGGGGTTTTTTTCTTTTTTTTTTTTTTTTTTAAGGGCACCGGGCAGGAGCAAAGCAGAGCGGGGTGTTGGTGGTGGTGGTGATGGGGTAGGGGGGGGATGCTGAATAGAAAGAGGGATTTTTTCTTTAGCGGTGTGAAATGAGCAATAAATGTATTAGGAAGCTGACAAGGGGGCTGCGGAGCCCACAAAGAAAAGCGGTGCGGAGTTGGAGGCTTAATCCCCCCTCCATCTGCCCTCCTCATTACCATTTAACGCACTATCAGTTGCCAATCAGCCTCAATGCCTCCCTTTCTAGTCTTTATTATATAGGCGCCCGCAAGAGCCCTGTCTAGTGATGGGGGCTGTCAGCTCCCCCCCAGCGCCCCCCCTTTAAACCTCCTATTTTCCAGGGGTTTATAAACTCAGTTGTAAATTGCTATTAAATGTAAACTCGCGGCAATAATGAACCTTAAGCTGCTTCTCGGCGTGGGCCCCCCCAGCCCGCGCCCTCCCCTCGCCCCGGCTCTTTCTCTCCTCATCCTCCACCGGGATATTGGCCGGGGTCCGCTCGGCGAAGAGCCGACAACGTCGGGGCTGTTGTTGCCGAAAGCTGCTTAGCCTTTGAAATAGTTAATAATTAGATTAAAACTTCAAATAAATTAACTAGGGGCTGAATGGGCTGCCGGGAGGGGGGCTGCTCCTTGCAGGGGGATCGCTATAATGGAGCAGGGAGGGGAGGGGGTGTCCCCTCCCTGCAGGGTCTCCCCCCAGCCTGTGCTGGGCTCGCCACTGCTGCCAGGGTGGGTGGTGGCACGGGGATGGCTGTGGCTGGCAGATGTGGAGATGCTGCCCAGTGTGCCCTGCTCGGGGCTGGGCCCTGCCTTGTGTCCCCAGGATGCAGTGGAGTGTCCCCAGAGATGCAATGGAGCATCCCTGCCTCCTCCATGATGGCATCACCAGCCAGATCCTGCTGAGCAGCTCCCCAGCTGTTACCTGGCCAGCATCACCTGCATGCCCTCAGAGCCACCTGCAGGACAGGGGACCCTGTGCCCACTGTGCCCTGATGGAGTGAGGGAGCTCAGACCCCTTTCCACTCTTAGGGGGGTCCCAGAAACCCCCTGGGATCTGAGCAGACCCTCTGCACACCTCAAAGGGCCCTGGTGTGCTGCTGCACCATCCTCAGCCCCAATCTCAGAGTCAGGGCCACCCATCTGCCCAAGAACCCCAGTCCTGGGTGGGAAGTGGGGCTTGGGGACCCAGGGACAAGGCCTGGCAGCAAGGAGGCTCTTACCCCTCTCAAACTCGATCTCCAGCACATCTGGGGTGTCAGGAGACTTGGCTGGGTCACAGGTCTTGGTGTAGAGCCCGGGAGGAGCCTGGTTCTGCAGGAGAGGGAGAGAAGAGGGAGAGTCAGTGGCATTGCCATGGCCAACACTGCTGGCAGCCCCAACCCCAAAGCACATCCTTCATCCCAAAACACATCCTCCGTCCTAGGGGGGGTCATCCCCCATCCCAAAGCACATCTTCCTTTCAGGGGTGCTTCCCCCACGCCAAAGCACACCCCTCATCCCAAAATACATCCCCTCCAGGGGCGCATCCCCCATCCCAAAGCACATTCCCCATCCCAAAGCACATCTCCTATTCCAGGGGATCATCCCCCATCCCAAAGCACATCCCCCATTCCAGGGGTGCATTCCCCATCCCAAATCACATCACTCATCCCAGGGGTGCATCCCCCACCCCAAAGCACATCCCCATCCCAAAGGATGTTCCCCATCCCAAAGCACGTCCCCCACTCCAGGGGTGCATCCCCCATCCCAAAGTTCATCCCTCATTCCAAAATACATCCTCCATCCCAAATCACATCACTCATCCCAGGGGTGCATCCCCCATCCCAAATCACATCCCCATCCCAGGGTTTCACCCCCATCCCAAATCACAGGACCAGCACGGCGCAGCACCGGCGCTTACCAGGGGCCCCGGGAACAAAGGGGTTGGCAGAATCAGCCAATTTTTCCCCTCAACTTGATCTCATCTTTCCCTCCGCCGCCCCCGCAGCTGGAGGCGGGCTGGCTGAGCAGAAGCAAGTCAGGCAGGGAAAAGCAGGGCGCGGGCAGCGGGCGGGCGGGCCCCGCACATCCCCGCATCGGCCCGGCTCATCCGGCACTGACCGAAAACGCTGATGAGGCGGCCTGACCCCAGCAGGTGCTCCCGGCACACCGGCTCTTTCAAGCTGTCCCCGGGGTTAATACACACGGGGGAAAATAGAGCAGCAAAGCAAAAACCTATTTCAGAGCACATCAACCTTTATGTATATATATATATTTTTTTTTTCTCTCTGAGATTTATAGGGAAGAGGCATCTTATCTCCATCAGAGCCAGGCCAGCAGAGGCTCGGGTGCCGATGGTGAATTGCTGCAATTGAAGTGCGTGCCAGAAGGGGGGTGGGGGCCGGGAAATGTAATATAAAAAAGCTTTCCGTCCCGGAGAACAAATGCTTTGCAATTTCACATGGCCCCTCAGCACTCACCCATGATGCGGCTGACCCCAAAATACTTTCAGATGTGTGTTTGTAAACTGCTGCCTCCAGAGGGACTCCCCACCCAGCCACAGCTCCATGAGGCGGAGGGGGAATGGGGGCACAGAGCAGCCAGGGCGCTGCAGCACCATGGAGAGTCAAGCAGCCTTTTGAAGGCTTCAAACTGGTATTTCCCCACTAACCCAGAGCTCCAGCTCTGTCCGACTGGGTTATCTCTGGGCAGGGAGGCCCTGCCTGTACTCACCCACCGAATGCCTGGTCCATGCTCTCCCTGTTCCTCTTTTCCTTTTTAATCCACAATTCTGCTCACTTAATCAAATCATGGAATAGTTTGGGATGGAAGGGACCTTTAAAAGTCCCTTTTCCTCCCTTCTCTTGCATTCCAGCAAGGAAAAAAAAACCGATAAGGTATAAAGCAAGTTAGGAAAAAGAACCCATAATAATCCACCCAAGAGCGATTGCTTTTAAAAAATTTAAGCTTTTTAAATGGAAAAGTAATTTCTCTACAGAAGAAGTTTTCATCTAAAATTTTTCCAGGCTGGCAACAAGAATTTTAGTGAAAACTTCAATTTTTTTTTCTCCAAATATATTTATATTTGCTGAAGCACTGCCAGCACCTGAAGGAACCCCACACAGCTGCAAGGGAACCCCATCTCACCCTCCAAACTGGGGGGGACCCCTTGCCTCTCCCCAAACCTCGGGGTGCACATCCCAACACCAATCCTGGCAATGCAGACACAGCCACCCAAGCACTCCCTGCAGCAAACCCCTCCTCGCTTCCCATTTAATGTCATTTTTGTCCCTTTCCCTCGTTTTAAGGCACAGGCACTGGCAGGCAGGCTCATCTCCCCCGTGCCCCCACGCACAGATTACACGGGCTGTGGATTTCAATTTTACATCGTCTGGCCTTTCCTAGCCCTGATCACACTTATTAACTAGATGAACCCGCGAGAGATGATGAAAAACTTTGAGTTCAAAAGGAAAAGGTGGAAGGGGGTGGGAGAAAAAAGACCGGAAAGTATTAAAAACTCTTTACTAAACATTGGAAGTCAAAGTCAGGTAGTTTCCAATTTTCCGAGCCAACTATGAAAACCCCTATTAAATAAAATAACTAAATAGAAATAAAAGTGACATTTGGCTTGCGTTCCATCATTACGGTGTGAGTCTGTCCTCTTTTTATTCTCTCTCCTAAAAGCACAGTTCAAATGACAAATAGTTTGTTGCAGTGTATCAATGCCTTCTATTTATCCCTCCCCGCAGGGGGGCTAGTCCTGCAATGTCATCTTTAAAGGGAAGAGAGGGAAAAAAAGGGGGGGAAAAAAGGGGGGAAAAAAAAGGGAAGAGTGTGTGGAAAGTGAGAGAGGGAGGGGGGAAGAAAGAAGCAAGAAAAACGGGGCAAGAAGAGAAGAAATTGGAAGCAAATGGTCCATGAAGTAAACCATGATGCAGAGCTATCGATGCCGCAAATGGTTTATTCATCCGGCTGATATTGTTGTGCCCGGGACTGAATGAACTCTTTCAGAGTGCCATATGAAGTTAAAGCAAGTAAATTTCTATCTTTCTCCACATTAGCTGCCTCATTGCCCTTCAATCGGGCCTCACAGAGGCAGAAAATAGCTCAACCATCTGCTTTCAAATCCCTGCGTTTGGCAGGTCCCGGGGGTTTGGGGAGGGGAGCCCGCCGTGCCTGGCACCCCGGATCCTGCCAGGGCCGCCTTGTGCCCAGCACCGCTTCCCGGGCCGGGCGGGGGACAGCAGCGACAGGGACAGCAGCGACAGGGACAGCAGCGACAGGGACAGCTCTGGAAGCCATCCCCAGCACAGTCACAGGGTGAGGTGCCCGAGCAGGGGATGCTCCGGATGGGGTCAGGGCACAGCTCAGCCCCGGGTTTGGCAGAGCCCGGGGAGGGCGGGGCAGAGGAGAGGCGCTGGGTGCTGCAGCTGGCTCGGGATAGCCGTGGGTCAGGCCCGTGCCACCTTCAGCTAAAGCCCGGACCACCCATCCCTGTGCCAACCACTCTCTGTGAAGGAGACCCCACAGGAACCCGGCTGTGACCCATAGACACCCTCCTGGAGGGCACCAGAGGAGGAGCAGGACCCCTCTCCACCTTCACCCTCCTCTTCCTCGCTGCCCGGCGCAGGCACGCGTCAGCCCCGCTGCGGGAGCGGCTGCGGGCACCGAGCTCCAGCGGCTCCGCTCGCTCTGCGCCCGCCTTCCCCTCCTCTCCCGGGCTGTCTAATTAGCCCTGATGGATAGTTTAAATAGATAGCTTAAATAGATAGTTCAAATAGCGGCCGGGCCGGGGACCCGCTGGAGCGTGAACGGCGCAGGCAGCGCCAGGATGCAGCACCGCGGGCACGGCTCGCACGGCCGGGGATGTGGCGCTGTCACCGGTCCCTGGTCCCTGCTTGTACCAGAGCTGGTGGCCCCATGGGTGTCCAACACCACCACCCACCCAACGGGAGGTTTCACCCCCGTGGAGAGCGAGGAGGGCTGGGCGAGCTGCAGGGGACATCCCGAGCCTCTGCCCCCCGCACCAGCACCGCATCTCACTGCTCCTTTAACGCTGCCCCGCCACTCTGCCCCCTCCGGTGTCACCCTGGTCCCGTCCCCTGTTCAAGCTGGCAATGAACGCGCCGGGGGCGGTGGCGGAACCTCCCCGGGCGGCCCCGCCGTGAAATTTCCAATTAGGCTGCAAACACACCCTGAGACGCCCCCGACCCGCGGCTGCCGGGATCGATTGATTACCTTGGGGTTCTCCAGGATCCCGGCTTCGTAGCTGCAGCAGGCAGGGAAGGAGGGAGAGAGAGGTCACTGCAGCACCTGCAACTTTGCAACCTCAAAACCCACTGGGATGAGACCCCTGCTCCCACCCACCCCGTGAGGATGGACATAAGAACACGTCATGGATTTCCAGAGGGTTTTAGCAGCAACCCTGAGAGGAGAGCTGGGCTTAGGAGAGTCCAGGAGATGAATGCTGCCATGGGGAATGTAGATAACTAGACAGAAAGGTAGGATGGAGGATTTGGTGGGGTCAGCATGTGGAGGGGCAGCCTGGGGCAATGGATGTGCAAAGGGCTGCTCTGGACATGTGGGTTGGAGGGGACTGGGGCTCCAGATCTCATGGGAGTCCCCACCTGCCCAGCTCCTCACCTGATGTGCATTAGGTTCTCATCCATGCTCCAGGGTGTCTGAGGCGTCACAGGCACTGGGATCCCATGTTTCTGCCAAGAGAGGGAGAGTGGGGATAAGCCAGCCTGCAGGGAAAGCCAGTCTCATCGATGCTGGTTCCCAGCAGGATCAGCCCCAAAAGCACAGAGGCACAGCCCAGGGCACCAGCAGGGCAGCACAGAGCAAGGTGCACTCCCATGTCCCTGACCAACACCAGCTGCCACCACAACAGCCAGCCCAACAGGGACATCAGGGACACAGTGTGGCTGGGTGGGGGGAGAACGGCCATCCCAGCCCTGCCAAGGCTGGAAGGGGCCCCAGAGCACCCCGTGAACCCCAGAGATGGGGACACCAGCACAGATGATGTCTGCTTTTCCCAGCTCCAGGGCCAGGATGGTGGAATGATGCTCTTAGGTGTGTGGTGGGATTGTTGGGGTGTTCATTGCAGGGCCTGGAGCTGAATCTGATGACCCTGTGGGTCTCTTGCAGCTCAAGGTGTTTCATGATTCTGCAATTCCCCCAGCCAGGCTTCTCAGCAAGGGGAGGTGACACTGGGATCCATGTCCCCAAACCCACAGGATGCTCTAGAGCCTACAGAGGACAATGCTGTGTCATGAGGGGACAGCAGCACATCCTCACAGCCTGGTGCAAACCCCTGGGGAAGCAGACACACCCCAGGCAGGCTCAGTGCCCAGGGCACCTTGAACATGCCATGCCCAGGGACGTGAGGCCCCACAGCTCCCTGGCCAGCAGGATGTACAGCCCCGAGCCCAGCTCCCTAACGAGGTCACCAGCCTGCCATTTATCCACTGACACTTCAATGGGGGAAATTGCCTGTGAAAACGAGGTGAATACTTGGGGGAATTAGCGGGAGAGGTGACGGCAGCAGGCTGAAACTGGAGCCAGTGGGGATGTCACCCACCCTGCAGGGACACCGAGTCACAATGTGCTGGCTCTGACATGGCCATGGCAAGACAGGGATGGGGACAGCAGCTCCCACTGAGCCTTGATGTGTCTGTACAGCCTGGGCAGCTCTGGCATTGCAGTGTCACCACAGCAGGGGCTCAGTAAGGGCTCAGCTGGGGACAGGAGCAGGGGCGGAGGGGACATTTCTTGTTTGGCCAGTAACAGGGGAAGGAAATGCTCGTGGTTGTTGCATCACAGCCCTCAAACCAGCACCTGAGGTGGGAACAAGATTCTGAGATCTCATGCTGTAGAGGGACTGACTCAGCCCTGCTCCTGGGGGGACATGGCCTCAGGCTCACGGGTCCTGATTTGCTGGTTCCCCACCATAATTCCGGCATAGAGCCTGCTGAGACCCCCCACTATCCAATCTAGACCTTCTCTGGCACAGCTTAAGGGCATTTCCTCTTGCCCTATCTTCTATTTGTGAGAAGAGACCCAGCATTGACACACCCATCTCATCTGGGGTGTACAAATCCATCTTCCAGTGATCCTGAGCAGCCTTGTGCCCCCAGCCAGTTCTCTCCCGGTAACTGGGAAAGCCAGTGTTCCCCAACCCATCCTCACCACATTCCAAAGAGGATCCTCCAAGTCCAGATCCAATACCTACAGAGCCTAGGCAGCCTTTGCAGGAGCCAAAAGTGCCAGGACCAAAGAGGGATTTTGTTCTCAGCTTCACTTGCTCTGCCTGTGGCCAGGCTATTCCTGGGGCACCACCCAGGGGGATTTGGCTGCTCTCATTAAGGTGTATGAGAATGAAGCAGCCCCTGGCACAGATTTGTTGCCAGAGCAAGGCTGGGTTCAGCCCCTGGGCAGCAAACCCATGGAGAGAGCTGTGCCACAGTGAAACAGAGCCTCACTTCCCCTGGCACCAACGGAGCCCCAAAATCATCATTTTCTAATTCCCCCAGCACCAAGGTGAGCACATGCATGTGCTCAAAGGACCTGGCCATGCATCTCCCTCTCCTCAGGATGAAAAAGAAAGGAAACCACTTTTTTGTTTTTGTTACAGATAACCAAAGACTGAAAAGTACTTAAACCCTCACCCACAACCTTTTGCTCATGGAATGGGGCCCCAACCCATTTCATTTCCCTTCCTCCCCCTTCCCAAACAAACAAAACAATCCCTACAACCAAACAAAACCCCCAACCCCAAAACACATGTTCCATTTTCCATATAATAAAACCACGGTGCTCTTAATAACTCCCCTATTTGACAATTTGTTTGGCAACATATGGAAAGCTCTCGTAAACTCTCCCCTTCATAATACAGCAGCAGATGGCAAACACAATCCTCAACACACCACGCTCTCCTGGCAGCCCTAATGGGCTCAGAGGGCTCCTCACCCCACGCCACATCCCTCCAGCTCCACACCTCTCCTTCCCTGAGATTACCCAGGCAGCTCCAGTGGCAGCTATTTAAAAACTGAAGCAATTTTCTGGTTTATGCACAGAGCTGACTTTTCCCTTTTGATTGATTGAGCTGAGTTGTCAAGCATTTCCATGGAGTCACTAAAAAAGAAAGGTACCCTGGTGGGCACATAAAAACCTGATGCAAAACTTCTAATATGTTTTATTGTAACTTGTACTTCAAAAAGGAAGGGACAACAAAGGTGAATGTATTTGCTTTGTCTGTTACACAAGTCAGGGAGCTGGGACCCGTTTCCTTGGAAAGAGGGTTACAATTAATAGCCAGGTAATTATGGGGCTTTTAGAAAGGAAGGAGAAAAAGAAAAAGAGGAAAGGGGGGTGGGGGAAACTCTGACCAGGAGGCTCCTGAGTGGTGCTGCAGGGATGTTGTGCAGGGTGTGCTGCTGTCACCTGCCAAGCCTGGTGAGCATCCTGTGGTGTCCCTGAGCATCCCATGGTCACTCCAACAATCCCAGGGCTACCCTGAGCTTCCACAGCCACTCTGAGCACCTTTTGCTGCCCTGGGCATCTTGTGGCTACCCCACGCCAGCTCCTACCTTGGCATAATCCATCAGCTCACGGCGGCCAGGAAAGCGCTGGTAAAACTCAGGCAGCCTCCACGGTGCAACAACCTGGCAGGAGAGCAGGAGATGAGAATCCCCTGCCCTCTTGTAGCCCCTGGGAGCCAAGACCAACAGGGTGTTGCATCTCAGCTGAAATTTAATCTCCCAGCACAAGGTGGGAGTAAACCAAACCCCGACCCTAACCAGGCACTGGATGCAGAGGGAAACAGGCAGCATCGATTAGCCAGCAGCTGCCTTGGTGCTGTCTCCTCTGTGGCCTCGTGGTGTTTGGGGTAAAAATAGGTCAATTAAGGATCATTACAGCGCCCTGAAATGCCAAAACGTCGCTGTGTGCAGCTGGTGGCTTGTTAAAGTGAGGCAGGGCCGTTTGCATGGGTGTTAAAACAGAATTGCCAGCAGCTGCAGAGGGGCAGAAGCCCGGCAGTGCGGAGGCAGGGGATGGGTTTGGGTGCCTTACCTTGATCTTGGGACACAGGGCATAGCAGCTGAGCTCAAACCGAACCTGATCATTGCCCTGAAACAGCAAAGGAGGTGCTGAGGGGTCACCCCAGCCCAGGGTGTGACAACACACACTCACACATAATCACACTCAGCCTCTGAGGAGCTGCTTGGCTCCAGCTACAGCTCCCCCGGTGGTGTTGGAAACCTTGGGCACAGAGGGCCAGGATTC
The DNA here is from genome assembly GCF_028769735.1 of Zonotrichia leucophrys gambelii. NCBI lineage: Eukaryota > Metazoa > Chordata > Aves > Passeriformes > Passerellidae > Zonotrichia > Zonotrichia leucophrys. The sequence continues at coordinate 4,923,439 of NC_088186.1, forward strand.
TCTGTCCCATGGGATCATTCCTGGTCCATATCCACGGCTGGTTTGGACCCCAAGCCACCTTTCCTGTAGCTCCTGATTGCTGTGTGTTCAAACCAGATTTGGGTATTTTTTCCCCCAAAGACATCAAAGGACAAAGAAGGAAGAGGGCAAGGTGGGGGTAAGACCACAGTGAGCAGAGGGATGCAGAAACTCATCATTAAACAGCTCCAAATCTCCCTTTACCTTAATTGTCCCTTGCTGATTAGATCCCACTAATGAGTCCAGGTAGCTGGGAAGGGGCAAGGAGCAGCAGGAAGGCTGGGAATTACGAGCACTTCCAAGGGAATAGCACTCACTGAAACCAATTTTCCACCCTCACCACGGGGTGTAAGGACCCCCATTCCCTGCCGTGGGCCTGAGGATACATTTACACCGGGCTGGGCATTCCCAGAGGACTATTACACACATCCAGCAGCGCACTCAGCTCCCTCCCGGGCCCGGCACTGTCCATCTGCTCGGCAGCAGCGGGATCCACACCCCAGATGGTCCCATCTGAGGCTCCGCAGCCGGCTCGAGTTACCGGCAGTCCGTCCGTCCGTCCCTGCCCGTGCCCGCGGCTTAATGGCTCGGGGAGTGCAGCCACCTCGGGGAGGGCGCCCCTGTGTCGTGGTTTGGGAGGAAGTGAGTTTTTTGGGATGCTGGAAATGTCGCAGGCCAAACCATGACACCCTGCCAGCACCGAGGGCTGGTGGCACCTGGAGCCGAGGGGACACCGTGGTGCTGGGGGTGTGTTAATCCAGGGCACCTTTGCAAGAAAAGCTTGGTGAGGATGGATAGGATGGACAGAAAAGTGTGCAGGGACCCAATTGCAGCAGGAAAAAGAATAATTCCGGTCATGTGCCCCTTCAGCTGCCCCTTTGCCCCATCTCCTGGGTGCTCGGCAGTCTCCTGGCTGCATTTAACATCCGCTTTCTAGCAGGGTCCCCACCGGGAGGGCCCCCAAACCCATAGGCAATCTCCCTGGGAACCCTAAGGACCTGGCCTTAGCCCAAGGCAGGGGTTGTGGGAGGAGGAGGAGGAGGCACCCGGCAGGTCCTGGTTCACCCTCACCTGCCCCACGTGTCCAGGGAGGGGCTGGAGGTGCCGGGGGTGACCCACGGCCACGTCCCGCAGGTCCCACGGGCCCACCACGCTCCCCGAGGGGGATTCCCCCTCCGCAGGAACGGGCTGGCCCCGAGCATCCCTTTGCCACGGTCTCTGGCTGCCTCTAGCGGCAAAGCGTCCTCCCTGCGGCCGGCGGGGACTGCGGGGACGGGGACAGGGACAGCTGGGATAGGGACCGGCACAGCCGGGATAGGGACCGGGATAGGGATTGGCACAGTCGGGATAGGGACAGGAATGGGGACAGGGACCGACACAGCCGGGATAGGGTCAGGAATGGGGACAGGGGCCGGGAGAGCCAGAAGTGGGGACAAGGAATAGGGACAGACTGTGGGACAGGACCTATTGCAGGACACCCCTAACCACGCCTGGTTGTGCTGGCTCAGTCCCAGCCGGCTCCTGGCCCGGGCAGCCCCAGCTTTTTGAAATTCTTGCCAGACACTCAGCCGTGACTCCAGCCTTCCCAACAGCGAGACGGAACCGAAATTGGGCACAGAAATCCCAGAAGCGAGGAGGAAGTGTTGAAACACGGCTGAGTTTTGCACAGTCCCCCCAAAACACCCTGAGCACCCCTCCTGGCACCCCTAGCTCGCCCTGCAGACTGAGCAGCTCCCCCAGCCGAGCACATGGAGCCACCCCTGCCCGGTGCCTGTGTGCCCTGCTCACCTTGCCCGTGGCCCCGTGGGCGATGTAGGCAGCTCGCTCCTGCTGGGCGATGCCCACCAGCCCGCGGGCGATGCAGGGCCGTGCCAGGGCCGTGCCCAGCAGGTACCGATCCTCGTAGAGCGCGTTGGCCTGCACTGCCGGCCAGATGAAGCTCTCCACGAACTCCCTGCTCACGTCCTCGATGTAAACCTGCCAGCAGAGGGACCCTGATGGAAGGGTTGCTGCAGGGGAAATCCACGCTGCAGTTTTAGGAACGGTGCAGCAAAAATCTCTTTGCTTCTCTTTTCCTAAATGGCACTATAAGGCTTTGGGGCAAATCCTCTGGAGGATTTCTCATTGGCACAATCCCCTCTCTGGGGTGTGTGAGAGCCCCATGGTGGGCAGCAAGGGCAGGGACACTGTGTTACCTTCTTGGCCCCCAGTGCCAGTGCTTTCTTTCGTGCTGCCTCAAAATCTTCCTTCTGCCCAATGTTGGCCTGGAAAGGAGTGAAAACAAAAAAAAAACTCAGTGTGAAACAAGGCCACAAAACCCAGAGCAAGTCCAGTTTGGCATAGGGCATTGTGTGTGTTATGACAGAGTCCATGGTGGCTGGGCTTGAGGACACCGAGGTTGGGCAGGAGGGGAGTTCCACTCCCTGAGCTGGATATCTCAGGGCCATGCCCTGCTCTGCCAAGCCCCTTGGCTCTGCCCTGATCCCCTGCCTTCATTAGCACAGGGTCATTAGCTGGCAGGGACAGGCTGTGCCACACAGGGCTGGCAGCTCAGCAGAGCAGCAGTGAGCTGGGCCATGGTTAACCAGTGCTAGCAGGGTCACACCCACAGCACACACACACAGCAGGACCCCCATTGCCCCCCCAGACCAATGGCCCTGCACCCCCTGCACCCCCAGGGACAGCCCAGAGCTCACCAAGTAGGCGATAACATCGTAGCCCTGCTCCTTCAGCCACACCAGGATGCAGGAGGTGTCGAGCCCCCCACTGTAGGCCAGGACCACTGTGCCCTTGGGCTGAGCCATGGTGCTGCCAAAGCAAAGGAAAAGGGGGTCATGAAGCCCCTGCCCTTACTGCAGCCACCAGCCACAGCATCAGGAAGGATCAGCTGAAGCAGGGAGCCAGGGCAGGGCTGGGGGCAAGGGGAAAAGCCACAGCACTGTGACCATGGCCAGGTTGTGGCTCTCAGCCAGGGAGGACACACTGCCTGTGCACCAACCTGTGCACCCTGAGGTGGCTGGACAACGGAGGAGCCCTCCCAGCCAGGAGGGCTGTTCTGCTCTTACCTTTTCTCCATGCTGGCAGCCCCAGCACAGCCTGCCCCACGCTCTACACGTGCCCTGCAGTGCTGGGGAGCTCAGGCACCGTGGCAGAGGCACAGCTCAGTGCCCTGCTCTGGCACAGCCCAGCACGTCCTGCCCATCTGCAGAGCTGCCACAGGCTCAGCCCCCTGTGCCCATCAGGACTGCAGGGCTGGGGGCCTTGGCAGCATCCCCTAGAGCCCAGCCCAGCCCCAAGTCTAATTAATGCTTACAGAGCATTTATTCTAATTGTGCTGCGGTGGTTTCTGCCAGCACCAAACACCTACGTGGGGATTCAGCACCTTTCACCCTCCAGCCAAGGATACCGAGGACTTCAGCCAACAACAGGAGAGGTGAAGGGTGCAGCAGCCTGGATCTCAGGAGGGTTGGGGCTCCCGGGCAGGAAGGGGCTCTGGACTGTCCCTGCAGTCCCCGGGGACAGGAATGTCCCCAGGCTGTGAATCCCAGGGCCCCACGAGGAGGCGATGCCAGCTGACCCTTGGCCGGGGGAGGAGGACGTGGAGCCGGCCAAGTCCTGTCCTGAGCCACTTTCACAGCGCTGCTGCTGCTGCCAAGTCAGCACAATCCTGCTCCTGCAGGCCTCTCTGGGCCTTGCCCGCCGCTTCTTGCCGTGCCTGCTGCTCCGGGCCTTGCCTGCTGCTCCGGGCCGTGCCTGCCGCTCCGGGCCGTGCCCGCCGCTTCTTGCCGTGCCCTCCTCTCCAGGCCTTGCCTGCTGCTCCGGGCCGTGCCCGCTGCTCCGGGCCTTGCCTGCTGCTCCGGGCCGTGCCCGCTGCTCCGGGCCGGCCCACCCAGCAGGTCTCCCAGGGATGGATGGGGTGACACCGGGGTGTACTGCAGAGCCAGCATCCCGCGGGGTGAGGCTGGAAGCCAGCCACAGACAGCTCTGCGCTGCTCCTGCAGGGTTCTGGCTGAGGAACAGAGCTCTGGCAGCCCCGGACCGTTCCCTGCGGTTCCCCGAGCCTGCCCGTGCCCGTCGGGCCGTGCCACGCAGGCAGCACCGGGTGCCCGAGCTTGTGCAAGCAGCATTTCCCTGTGCCAAGCTGGGTCCCTGCCCAGCGAGCTCCAGCCGCCCCTTCCTCACGGGGCAATTACAGGAAGGCAATCGCAGTTCCCAAAACGGCCCAGCCCAACCCTGACGCTGCTCCTGCGGCTCCTTTGGAGACAACTTCCCTCCTTTAGTGCCAAACTCATCCCCGCTGTGGCCACCAGCATCGCTGCTGTGGTTGCCAGCCTGAGTAAGCAGCTCCGAGAGCGGGCGCACTCGCTCTACCAGTGGCCCAGCAGGGCGATAGGGAAGGGAAATGCCTCCAAGTTTTGCCTGCTCAGACCCGTCCCGATGTCGCAATGCCCGAGGGGCCTGGGGGCACTTTGTCCCGGAGACGCATCCTGCATCACAGAGACGGGGTGGGAGCAGCAGCGCTCCCAGCTCGGGAAACACGGCTGGTGCCAAATCTGTCTGCCCAGGAAGGGAGAGCCCCGAAGTTTTGGTGGCAATAAATCAGAGCAAACAAAGCTCGGTGAAGGGGAAGGCGGCGGGACTTTCTCAGCCCTTGTTGTTATTCCGTAGCGATTTCCGTGTGAGCTGGGGCAGGGATTTATTTTGCTGGAGAGGCTGGGGCTGCCCTGCGCCAAAGGAACACGGCGCTTTCGGTTTTAAAACCAAGAAATAAACAGAAAGAGGGGGGGGGAATAAAAAGGCTGAAACTTTGGTGAAGAGAGGAACTATCTTTGCCAGCCGGGTTGCTGCCTGAGGGCTGGGATGGAGCAGGCAGGAGGGGCAAGAACAGGGGCAAAGGCAGGCAGGAGGGACAGACACAGCCTTTCCAGCAGCACAGGCATGTGCTCAGTGCTGCTAGGCTTCTCTACCTCGTGGAGGTCCCATCCTGCCCCCCAAAATCCCCAGAACAGAGAGGGCACGAGGAGGCACTGGCTGAGGTCTCAGCTCCCCTCCCTGAGGTGGCCAAGGGGACCCTCAAGGAAATGGGACTCACTTGGAAACTCCCCACTCATCCCAAACTGAGCTGGGAAGGGCTTGACTGCAGCGTGCACCGTGCTGGGAAGGGGCTGGCACCCCCGTGCCCTGCTCCAGCACCCAGGGGTGCGTGGGGGACACCCGTGGGTGGGTGGAAATGGGACAGACAGGATGAGGGGACAGACAGGATGAGGGGACATCCCCCAAGGCAAAGCCCCCCTTTCCCCTCTCCCCCCATGCCATGCCCACACTCACTCACTCACTGCCGGTGTCCGGCTGCCCTCAGTGCTCTGGGCCGGTGCCTGGAGCATCCTCCCCCTCCTGCTGCTCCTTTGTACCGGGCTCGGGCGGGCGGAGCCGCCGCAGGACAGCCCCTCCTTGGGCACCGTCCCGGGAGAGGCCCTGAGCTCCTCCTGCCCCGCAGAACCGGGGGAGAAGCTGACCCTGAGATGGAACCAGTGCCCAGCTCCAGCCCCTGCAGGGCTGCTCTGGGTGCTGCCACAGCTCTCCCCCGCTCCTGAGCTCCTCAGCAACCTCCACAGAGCACCCATGGAGCCTCCTGCCCCCAAGGAGTGGGAAAATGGGGACAGAGGAGAGATGGCACCCTGCAGCACCTGGCTTTCCTCCCCAGACAGCAAGGAGGGGAAGGTTGGGTTTATTTGAGCCTCCGTCAGGAGGCAATGCAGGAGCCAGGGTGGGCAGGAGAGGACAGGGCAGAGGGCTGCCCATGGGGCCAAACTCACCTTCCCCCCCTCACCCAGAGCACCCCAGAGCCACAGCAGGCCTGGCTTTGGAGGACAGGAAAGCTCCACCCCAAAGGACAGAGGCTTTTAGGGGAATCTCAGAGAGGTGCAGCAAAAGGCAGCTCCAGGGACAGGGTCTGACCACAGAAGGTGCACAGCCACCATCAGCCTCCATGGCCCAGCCCTGGTGGCTGTGGGCTCACATCTCCTGGGGCCAGCAGCCCACATCTCACACCCCACACCATCAGCTGGGACTGAAATGGTGTTTTGGGAACTGCCTCCATCTTCACCATGTGCAGAGAAGCCACGTCCTGCTCTTGCTGCTTCAGGGGTTTGACACCAGGGCAGGATTGGACCTTCAGGGCTGGACATTGGCCTTCTGGCATTGCTACATCCAGACATCCTCCCCTGTATGGTCCAAGGCCAGGCAGGGAGGTGTCCAAGCCTTGGGAATTCTCCCACACACTGAAGGAAGCTGCTTTCTTCAGGCACAGCTAATATTTAGCCACAAAACACCTACATAAATCAATAAGAGTGCAGAGACCAAGTGGATTAAACAAACAAAAAGACTATTTCAGTTTAATAATGGTTAATGCTGGGGTGTCCCACACCCTCCCCAGCTCAGGGAATTCCTCCCTGCTCCCTGGTGGGGAGGGATGGCCACTGTCTCCCTTGCTGGCCACTGTCACCCAGTTCACCTTCCCACCCCCACATTTGGGGACTGACAGCAGTCAGTCTGACATCCAAACACACCCAAAGCTGTGTTTGCTCTGGGATTTGGGACCTGATTGCAGGAGATTGGTGGCACATCTTATCCCCCATGGGATCCTGACCCTCCTGCTGAGTCAGGGCCCGGCCCTGGGTGAAAGGAGCACAGCTGAGAGGGGCAGGGGTGTCTGGGAGGGACACAAGAGGTACAAGCTCAGCATTCCCTGAACCACATGCCCCACCGATGGGGTGGGGAGGGACAGGAGGAGAAATGATCCCCTCCTGCCCCTGGGCTGTGTCAGTAAGGGTAGGGCGAGACGGAGATGAGGAGGAGGAAGGTGCTGGGCGCTCGCTGCCCGTCCGGGAGCAGCGCCTGCACCTGCAGCCGGTGCGTGCCGGGCTCCCGCAGCGGCCGCACGGTGGAGACGATGCCCCGGCCCCGCTCGCTGCGCAGGGCGAAGGGGCTGTCGGGCTCCGGCTCCAGCAGCCGGAACACGGGCCGGTGGCGCAGGGAGGAGGCCGGGGTGAGGCGCAGCACGTCCCGGCGGGCAGCGATGCCGAGGGGCAGGGGCAGCAGCTGGTACTGCAGCGTGGGGGGACCCGCCGGGCCGCAGAACGGGGGGCAGCGCCCCACACACAGCCTGCGGGAGAGATGGGCAGAGTGTGGGTGCTGGGGAGTGGGCAGGACACTCGGGGGAGTGGTGGGATGGGCAGAGCGGGATGGGCACTCCCAGCCCCACAGCAGGACTCACCCTGGGCTGGAGCCTCTCCGGTACCCAGCCGGGCACGGCACGTCTGTGCAGAGGGCACCTCCGCGCGTGTTGAAGCACATCTGGCTGGGGCCGCACTGGATTGTGCCCTCCGTGCACTCATCCACATCTGCAGGGACAGAGGGGACAGCTCTGGGGTGGCTGAGATGGGGGTTCAATCCCCAGCCCCCCCACATCTGCCTGGACACTGAGGCAGTGAGACATGAGTACTGACTGTGGGGATCTGAGGCTGGGAACAACCGTCCTGAGGAAAGAGAAAGGCTTGGAGCCCCAAAAAGATGACACCCAGGGCACCATGGGGAGGGGGCACCCCCCTGGCACCCCTGCACTGACCGTGGCAGGTTTTCCCATTGGACAGCAGCCGGTAGCCAGAGGGGCAGAGGCAGCTGTAGCTGCCCAGGCTGTTCCTGCACTCGTGCTGGCACTGGTGCGGTGTCTGACACTCGTCGAGATCTGTGGGAGGAGAGGGGTGAAGCAAGAGGGGAGGATCTGTCCCCTCTGGTGCCACTGCCCTGGGCCAGCCTTGTCACAGACATCTTTTATGAAAAATCCTTTCCTTAGGATTTTTTCTCCTGAGAAGCTGAGAGGCCTCAGGAACAAAATGTGAACATGGATTATCTGCTGCTGTGGAATGCAACAGGTGCATCTGTGATTGGTCTCATGTGGTTGTTTCTAATTAATGGCCAATCACAGTCAGCTGGCTCGGACAGAGAGCCCAAGCCACAAACCTTTATTATCATTCTTTGCTATTTTATTCTTAGCTAGCCTTCTGATGAAATCCTTCCTTCTATTCTTTTAGTATAGTTTTAAATATAATATATATAATAGAATAATAAATCAAGCCTTCTGAAACATGGAGTCAGATCCTCATCTCTTCCCTCATCCTCGGACCCCTGTGAACACGGTCACATAGCCTGGCTCTCACCTCCCCTTCCCAGCAGAGCAAAAACCACAGGGCACGAAGCGATGGGCAGGGCAGCAAGAAGGACACCAGGCACCTTTTGGGGACAAAGTAATCTCTGAACTCCCTTCAACACCCTTCCCCAAGCACGCTCACCAGTGCAGGTGCCATTCCTCCTGATGTAGCCCGTGGGGCAGGGCGGGCCCCGGGCTCCCCTCGCAGCATCCTTGGCCACACGGCGCAGGGCCAGCTGGCTGTACCAGGACCGTCCCCGCGGGCGGCTGCTCGGGCCCTGCCGGCTCGGGGGAGTGTCCCAGGGCTCGCTGCTCGCCGTGTCCCCTCCCTCCATCCCCGCCGTGCCGCACCGCCCGCCCGGCAGCACGGCCTGGCCAGCGGGGCACAGGCACTCGTAGGAGCCCCGCAGGTTGCGGCACTCGAAGGCGCACGGAGGGGGGAAATTCAGGCACTCGTTGATATCTGGGGAAGGAAAGAGGTGGGGAGCTGCGGCTGAATGGGGGAATGAGGCTGGAACAGGGCAGGAGGGGTGACCATGGGCCCTGAGAGCCCAGCTCATACCCAAGCAGGGCCAGCCCGTGCCCAGCGTGCGGTACCCAGGGGGGCAGGAGCAGCTGTAGGAGCCAGCAATGTTCTGGCAGACCTGGTTGTAGCGGCAGGCATGGGACCCCTCGGTGCATTCATCAACATCTGGGGAGAGGGACAGCGTTGGGGGGACAGGGAAGTGCCACCAGGTCCCCTTGCCATCCTTGTGCCCCCTCAGAAAGCATCCATACCCATACAGTACAGCTGCCCAGGGTCTGGGGTGAATCCCAGCGGGCACTGGTCTCTGTCAGACCCTGTGAATTGAGCAGAGACAGTGTGACATATCACTGCAGGGACATGGCCTTTGCACCCTCACAGACACCCAGAATGACCACAGATCTCTATCCCCACGCTGGGCACTCCCCTGCTCACCTGCATCGAGCCAGGCACGGAGCTGGAAGCGCAGCTCCTGCTTGGCTGGGTCATACGAGGCTCTGATGGCTCTGGCCCGCAGCTGCTGCACCCGGGGGGGCTGTGGGCCCACGGGGGGGTCGAACACGATGGTGTGGTTGCAGTGGGCACGGAGGAGGCGCCCATCCCGCAGGAAGCTCTGCACCGAGCCCCCAGAGAGCTGCCCCGCGCCCGTCCGCACATAGCGCTCGCTGAAATCCTGGGGAGAGGCAGGGAAAGGGGTCAGGCCATGCACCCCAGTGCTCCCGGCACGGCAGCCGTGGTTCCATGGGGATAATGGGCAGGGGCAGCACCTGCAGCAGCAGCACGGCATCGCCCAAGCGCTCGGGCACGGAGCCGCTGATGACGCTGTCCAGCCGCAGAGCGCCAGCGCCACCCGCGCCCCGGGCCCGGTGGGTGACACGCAGGAGCTCCCCTGCCAGGGGGAACAGCGATCAGCACCCACAGCACCCCACACACAGCTCTGCTCTGGATCAGCACGGTGCATGGGGGAGGTGGAGGCTGAGCTGACCAGGATCTGGCCAGGCTGTGCTGTCAGGGACCCCTCACCTGTGGCAAAGTGCAGCAGGGACTCGTGCTGGAAGGTGCCCCGAGTGAGCAGGAGCCCGTTCTGGGCTGCCCCGCGGGCCTGGGCCAAGGACCAGTAAATGGGGGCCATGATGGTCACCAGCACCCGCATCAGTGGCCCTGGGAATGGGGAAGAAAGGGTAGAAAGGGTGCCACCATGGAGCCAGCACCCTCCTGGGGCACCCAGGCTGTCCCATGTCACAGACATCTTTCATGAAAAATCCTTTCCTTAGGATTTTTCCTCCTGAGAAGCTGAGAAGCCTCAAGAGCAAAATGTAAACAATGATTATCTGCTGCTGTGGAATGCAACAGGTGCATCTGTGATTGGTCTCATGTGGTAGTTTTTATTTAATGACCAATCACAGTCAGCTGGCTTGGACTCTCTCTTCAAGACACAAGCCTTTGTTATTATTCTTTCTTTTTCTATTCTTAGCTAGCCTTCTGATGAAATCCTTTCTTCTATTTTTTGAGTACAGTATTAGTATTATACTTATGGTATTAGTATATAGTATTTAGTATTATAGTTTTAGTATAGTTTATATCATAAAATAATAAATCCAGCCTTCTGAAACATGGAGTCAGATCCTCATCTCTTCCCTCATCCTAAGACCCCTGTGAACCCTGTCACAGTCCCATCCCTCCTTGCTCACAGTGGAAGGTTTGGGGGGAAAAAAGGTTTGATTTTGGGAGAAAAAAAAAAGAAATATTAACCTTTCCCCCAAGATTTACATCTGACAGAGGTCCAAACTCTCACCAGGGTGAGGATGGAAATGTCCACTCACCTATGGCAGGTGGAATGCTCCCAATGCTGCTCTGGAGGGTGCTGGTGCTGGATTCAGAGTCCTCCAGCACACTGGCATCCAGGCTGGACACACCGAGCTCGTGGCCATTGATGACACCGACCAGGCTGCCCCGCACCTGGTGCAGCTCCCCTGGGGCAAAGGGGATCAGGGTCAGGTCAGGCAGCAGCACTGGGACTGCACTGCCTGGCCTGGCTCCCCTCTCACTAATTTGCATGTCAAAAAAAATCTCGTTTTCTGGAGGTGAAAGCAGCCAGAGCAAGGCAGGCAGTGTCCCTGCCTGGCTGCAGCAGCCCCCAGGGAGCCCGTGGCTCCAGGCACAGTGCCATGTTGACAAGGGATGTTGTGAGTGTGGCCCTGTGCCTCGTCACACCAACAGGCACTGACACCCCCAAACCCTGCTCTGTATCAGCCTCAAGGCCCTGGCAGAGCCCCAAGCTTTTATTTGCTTCTCCAGCGTGCCTGGCAGCGAAAATGCCACCAGCCACACCAGGGCACATGGGGCACTTCCTCCAGCCTGGCTCTCTGCTCCCGAGGGGCAGCACGACAGGATGTGTCTGTGCACTCAGCAGAGCCCCTGGGAGAGGGGAATTTAATCACAGCAGAGGCAGGAAGGCTGAGGAGAGGCAAGTGAGGGAGAGGCTGCTCGGGACAGGGCCTGCTTGGGCTCCAGCTGGGCAGCGCGGGAGAGGAGAGGACAAAGCAGAGTTTGAATCACGGGGGTAGAACAAGAAGGCAATGTCAGGGTGGAGGTCTCACCCTGCAGGAACAGCCCTGCAGGCAGCCCCAGCCCCTCACCTCGGACATCCAGCGAGGCGTGGGCGGCAGCAGAGCCCAGGGCATTGCGGGCCAGGCAGGAGTAGGTGCCAGCGTCACGGTGGGTGACAGAGGGCAGCAGCAGGGTGGCATTGGGCAGGACACGAGCCTGGAGACCCTCGGGCAGGGGCTCCCCGTCCCGCTGCCACTCCACGGAGGGCGTGGGCTGCCCTGACACCGCACAGTGCAGCAGCACCTGCTGCCCAGCAGGGACCCGCAGCTCTGCTGGTGTCACTGTCACCACCGGGGCACCTGGGCGGGGAAGGGGTGCAGGTAGTGATCATGGATCAGGGGGAGTTGGAGGGCCTGGGAGGTGACATAGTTTGCAATCCCTTAAAATAAGGGTGTAGAAGGGGCCAGCACTCACTCTGCAGAACGAGGGTGACAACTTTTGCCGCTGTGCCCGCGTCATTCTCCGCCACACACCGGTACTGCCCCACATCAGCGCTCTACAGGACCAACAGCATCAGCACAGCGTTTTGCTTTGCCAGGAAAGCACCCTGAAATGTGCCAGCACCCCCTGAGCCCCGCTCACCCTCACAGCACGGATGGCCAGAGATCCATTCTGCAGCTGGTGCAGGCGCCCGCGGGCCACCACGGGCACCCCGTCCTTACTCCAGCGGATGAAGGGCTCAGGGTGACCCTGGGCATGGCAGTGCAGGAGGACATCACCTCCGGAGCGCTCCACCTGGTACGAGCTGGCGTCCCCCTGTATGATGGGTGCCTCTGGGAAAGGGAAAAGGGTGGCAGAGGAGCGGGGCTGGCCAGGCATCGGAACTCAGTCCATCCCTCCGGGTGTCCAAAGTTGCCAAGGACCCTGCCAGGGGGCTCAGAGACCCTGGCATGCAGCCCAGAACACCTGGGGATTTGATTATGACCCCTGGAGCAAGTTGCCAACTTTGTATGAGGACCTGAAAGTCACAGGAGTTTGAATGGTGTAATAATAAAATTATCACAGGGTGAAAATGTAGATTTGGGATTTTTGGTATGGGGGTTTTGGGGACAAGATGGAGGAACTTGGGCGTGTCCAGCCATTCTTCTCCTTCCTGTTCTCCATTTTCTGCAGTGATGTTGGCACTTTGGGACTGGTTTAGAGTAGAAGTGCACTGTCTAACATGATTGATAGGTATTGAGAATTAAGTGTAAATATGTTATAGGTAGTTTGTAGTATAATAAGACAACACCCCTCTGGGGCGGTCAGAGTGCCTGTGGCTGCCCTGCTGAGCAGATCTCAGCTGGGCAGAAAGAAAACTTTAGAGATAAGAATTAATAAACAATCTCAAGACCAAAAAGTGAAGAGTCCAGACTCGTTCTTCAGTTGTGTGGGCCGAAGCAGAGACATCCTGCACATCTCGGGGCAGCAATTATCAACCAAAACCCGAGAGTCAGGCTCCCCGGTTTCCCTGCCAGCACCTACCTGTGACAGAGACGAGGACAGTGGCCCTGATGGCCCCGGCGCTGTTCTCGGCGTGGCACACGTAGGTGCCGCTGTCCGTGGGCGCCGCCGCCTCCCGCCGCAGGATGCTCCGCCCGCTGTGCCCCGAGCCGCCATCTGTGGGGTGCAAACCCCAAAAAGGGGGATTGGCCATCAGCTGGCTAAACCCCGCACAGCCAGACGTGCTGGCACCCCGGGGACACAGAAAGGTGGGGCAAGGGTGGCACCAGGATGGCATCTCCCCCAGGTTCAGCATCCTCTGCCCAGGTACCGGTGAGGAGCTGCCCGTTGGCCATCCAGGAGACGCGGGGCTGGGGGCTGCCCGCTGCGGCACACAGCAGCTCCAGCCTCTCGCCCCGGCTCAGGGTGATGTCTGTGGGCAGCTGGGTGAAGGTGGGCAGGGTGTGGATGGACAGGGAGAGCCGGCGGACGGCCCTCCCAGCGGAGTTCACCGCCGTGCAGGAGTAGCTGCCAGCATCCCCTTCCTGTGTGAGGATGAGAGGGAATCACCTTGAGTCCGGGCTGAGCTACAGCTCTGCTGGTTCTTGTGCACCTAAAAAGTCACAGTTTGGACAGAACCCCTTTTCCCAGCCCACATTAACAACCTCACACTGCCCCAACCCTCAGTTTGCAGCACAGGATTGCACAAGGCTCTCCCTCTACCAGATGTATCCACAATCAGCCAAAAGCTCTTCAGCAGCAGAAGCCGCCTGTCCCTCATCACTCCAATCTCTCAGCAGCCGGTGCTCACCTGGACGTCCCGGAGCAGCAGCTCCCCGGAGGGCAGGACCGTGGCCCTCCCGCCCCGCAGCAGCGCTCCCTCCCGGCTCCAGGACACGCGGGGCTCGGGGACACCGCGGGCGGCGCAGGGCAGCAGCACCTCCAGCCCCTGCAGCACCTCCAGCTCCAGGGGGCCCGCAGCGATGGTGGGGGGCACTGCGTGGGACAGAATGGCAGGGAGAGCAATGGTGGGGGGCACTGGATGGGGCAGAATGGCAGGGACAGCAATGGTGGGGGCACTGGATGGGGCAGAATGGCAGGGACAGCAATGGTGGGGGGCACTGGATGGGGCAGAATGGCAGGGACAGCAGCGATGGGGGGCACTGGTGGGCAGAAAGCGGGAACAGCAATGATGGGGGCACTGGATGGGGCAGCAAGTGAGGGCACTGAGGTGGACAGAAAAGCAGGACAGCAGCGATGGGGGGCACTGGATGGGGCAGAATGGCAGGGACAGCAATGGTGGGAGGCACTGGATGGGGCAGAAGGGCAGGGACAGCAATGATGGGGGGCACTGGATGGGGCAGAAAAGCGGGAACAGCAATGATGGGGGCACTGGATGGGGCAGCAATGGTGAGGGGCACTGAGGTGGGACAGAAAAGCGGGAACAGCAATGGTGGGGGGCACTGGATGGGGCAGAATGGCAGGGACAGCAGCGATGGGGGGCACTGGATGGGGCAGAATGGCAGGGACAGCAATGGTGGGAGGCACTGGATGGGGCAGAAGGGCAGGGACAGCAATGATGGGGTCACTGCATGGGGCAGAAGGGCAGGGACAGCAATGATGGGGGCACTGGATGGGACAGAAGGGCAGGGACAGCAATGATGGGGGCACTGGATAGGACAGAAGGGCAGGGACTTGCTCACAGCTCGGCAGCCCCGTTTTGCTGTGGGGTGCTGGGGAGGGGCTGAGCAGAGAGGGAAGCACCGGGGCTGGGGAGGGGCCGAGCAGAGCAGGCAGCACCGGGGCTCTGATGGCCGCTGTACCTTGCACAATGAGCCGGGTCCTCCCCGCAGCGGTGCCCGAGGGGTTCCGGGCCATGCACAGGTAGGTGCCGGCGTCCTCTGGGGCTGCTCGGAGGAGCCGGAGCTGCCCTCTGGGGAGCACCTTCAGCCCAGAGCCTGGCAGAAACAAGGGACAGGATGGGGCAGCACAGCTCAGCCAGGGCACACATGGATGATGTGCAGGGACTGCTTCCCCCACAGAGGTGCCTCTTCCCAAGGAGTCTCCATGGAACAGCTCCAGCGGCCACCACACCCACCAAGGACAGCAGCCAGCAGGACCCGTGCACAGTGACAAACCCCTGGCACATCAGTCTCCCCCCAGGTAAAGGCTGGCAGGTGATGTGGGCTCTGCCAGCCCCCAGCTCACTTCTGCTCACCTCCAGCGATGCCAACACCATCCTTTTGCCAGGTGACCTCCGGCCGGGGGATGCCTGTGGCCTCGCAGGACAGCACCACGCTGGCATTGACCATCACCATCACCATGCCGGGCAGGGGCTTCAAGGCAGGGGGCTCTGTGGAGGCAGGGAAGTGCCACTTCGGGCAGAGGGCTCAGGACCCTCAGCAGCAGCAGCCCGGGGCTGTGTTTACCGTGCACCGTGAGCCAGAGGTGCTTGCGGGCCGTGCCCGCGGCGCTCTGGGCCGTGCAGGTGTAGCGGCCGGAATGTGCAGGCAGCGCCTGCCGGATCTCCAGGGCTCCTGCAAAACAGCAGCAGGAGAGGGGAGGTGGCAGCAGGGCTGGCAGGGACCCCTGTCCCCCCCGGGCTGTGCTGCCCCATGCTGTACTGTCGCTATAGGACATGAAACAACACAAGCGCACACCGCTGTTCTCAAGGTGAATAAAAAGCGAAGTTCATTTTCTGACTCTAACATTTATAGTTTTCTAAGAGTGACAGCAGATTGGAGGGTGACAGTGCCACCTCTCCAATGACACTGGACAAACTAACAGTCTATCAACTTTCTCTTCCTTCATAAAGGAACGCAAAACAATGAGTTATTTACAGAAAGTTTGTGAGGAAGTTCACTACAAGAATGTCAACATCAGAAGGCTTAGAAAATCTTAAAAAACCAGGGTGACACTGTACCTCGGGGCAGGACGCGGTACCCCCCTCCTCTGGTGCCCAGCTGAGCCCCCCCCTTGCTCCAGGACACCGTGGGAGGGGGCACACCCGAGGCATAGCAGGTGAGGACAGCAGGGGACAGCCGGGTGACAACGACATCTGTGAGGTCATCAGCGATGCTGGGGGGCACTGCAGAAAGGAGGGAGGGAGGTTGTCACAGACATCTTTTATGAAAAATCCTTTCCTTAAGATTTTTCTCCTGAGAAGCCTCAAGAACAAAATGTAAACAATAGTTGTCTGCTGCTGTGGAATGCAAAAGGTGGATCTGTGATTTGTCTCATAGAGTTGTTTCTAATTAATGACCAATCACAGTCAGCTGCCTCAGACTCTCTGTCCAAGACAGAAACTTTTGTCATCATTCTTTGCTATTCTATTCTTAGCTAGCCTTCTGATGATATCCTTTCTTCTATTCTTTTAGTATAGTTTTAATATACTATATATCATAAAATAATAAATCAAGCCTTCTGAAACATGGAGTCAGATCCTTGTCTCTTCCCTCATCCTGAGACCCCTGTGAACACGGTCACAGGAGGTGGGCAGGGCTGCATGGCAAATTGTTGAAGAGGATTCTGTCCCTGTTCTTATGGACATGAGTATTTCTCTTTCCCTCTTGTCCACCCCCAAGCCCAGCTCTTGGGTGGGCACCCACCCAGTGTGGGGCTGGAGCACACCCATGCCACAGCCAAGGTGGTGACAGACCCTGGGAAAGACTCTCAGCAAGACCCCCAGCCCCAGGAGCTCACCATGCACAGACACGAGGAAAGCCTTTCGAGCCTCCCCAGCAGCGTTGGTGGCGATGCACTCAAACCTGCCCTCATCCCTGGGAGTGGGGCTGGAGATGAGCAGCGACCCCAAGGACTGCAAACTGTGAGGGCAGAGCACACATCAGCATCACCCCTGTACCCCAGGGAGCAGCAGGAGGGGCAAACCCCACCCTAGAGGGGAACAGGTACCTGTAGGTGCCGGGTGGGAGGTGCAGGCTCAGGGGATGGCCATCCTTCTCCCACCTGACGTGGGGCTCAGGGGACCCCCAGGCGTCACAGCCCAGCGTGGCTGGCTGCTGAGCCAGCAGGGTGAGGTTGGAGGGCCCAGGTGTGATGGCAGGAGGGACTGTGGGAGGGCATGGCAGCCATGAGCAGCGCTGGGTTGCAGGAGGGGGAGCCCAGGGGGATCCATCTGCCTCTCCTGCTCACCCAGCACGTGCAGGTCCAGGCCACGCCGGTCAGAGCCAGCAGGGCTGGATGCCATGCAGAGGTAATGGCCCAAATCCTGGGCCTGGACAGGGTCAATTTGCAGGGAGCCACCTGGCAGGAGCTGCAATCTGAGGAGGGAGAGCAGGTGAACCCTGAGAGGGCTCTGCATGGCCAGGCTGCATCACACAGGGAGCAGGGGCAGGGAAGGTGACAAGGGCCACTGCAGCCACACACAACTCTTGCCCTAAGCTGGTGTGAGGACAGAGCACAGCAATTCACAGCGTGACTGGCACACTAATCACCTATTGCTGTGGAGGGTGGCACGACCTGAGAGCCATCTCTTGGTGCCACCAACCCACAGAGGCTCATACCTGTCACTCCCGGGCAGGGGCAGGAGCTGGCCGTCCTTGCGCCACGTCACCCGGGGCACGGGCCACCCCTGTGCCCGGCAGGGCAGCACGGCCGAGGTGTTCAGCAGCACCTTCACCTCCTGGGGGCCCTCCTGGATCTCGGGGGCCACTGTGGCAGCACCCAGAGACAGCACCGAGAGTGTGGGACAAGGCTGGGGGAGGGAGGGAGCCAGCACAGAGCAGCCCTGCGGGCTGATGGTGTCCAGCCCTGCCACCCCTTCACCAGACCATAAGACAACCCTATAACATCCCACATCCTGGATTTAACGCAGGGAAAGGCAGGGAAAGGCAGGGAAAGGCAGCACTCACCCTGAACCCGCACCCGGCCACGTGGGTCGCTGTCCCCAGGGGTGGCCCTGCAGCTGTACTCGCCACCATCTGCAGCTGCCACTTCCAGGACCTGCAGGAAACGCCCCTGGGCCAGGAGCTGCCTGCGAGCATCCTCCTAAAACCACCAGGAGCCCATGAGCAGGGACCCAGCATCACCCCCAGCACAGCCCCGTGCTGCTGGTGACGGTAGCCAGGCACTGACTGTGACTGTCCCTGTCCCCTCACAGGTACCTGCAGCACGGAGCCCTCCCGGTGCCACTCGATGCTGGGGTGGGGCTCAGCACCCTCTGGGCACTCCAGGAGGAGCTGCCCCCCTGGCACAGCCGTGATGATGGGGATGACCTCGGTGCTGTGGGGTGCTGTGGGACATGGCCCAAGGGGGGTCAGGGTGGGCTGGGCACCCCCATCCCTGTCCCCATCAGTCATGCACAGGCCCCCACTCTGCAGGACCAGCACTGGGCTCCAGATCCCTCTTTTGGAGCCCACACCAATCCCAAAAAAGGAGGTTCTGGCTCCGTGGTCCCCCAGGGGTTGGAGCATCCTACAGCCCCCTCTGCTCCTCGCTGCTCTGAGGGATCACACTACCTTGGATGCTGACATGGAAGCTCCTGCTGTCCTCCCCTGCAGGGCTGGTGGCCAGGCAGGTGTACAAGCCAGCATCAGCCACCTGAAAAGCCAGGAGAGGGGAAAATTGAGGCACAAAACCAAAATCCAGGCAGGGATAAAAAAGTGGAACTCCTACCTCAGTGCTGTCAATGTGGAGCGTGCTCTCATTCCCTGTCACGAGCGAGGGCCCTGCCAGCAGCTGTCCATCCTTCTCCCAGGTGACAGTGGGCATGGGGACACCTGTCACCACACACCTGAGCCCTAGAGGGGTGCCCACCGCGATGGATATCTCAGTGGGATGGGACCCAGCCTCGACACGGGGTGGCTCTGCAAGGCACACAGCAAGGCAGGAGGGCTCATCCTCTCATTGCTCCCAAAAAACTGGCTAAGCTGCCCTTCCCAAATCCCAGAGGGATGACACACACCCATCACCACGAGGTGGAAGGCTTTGCTGACCTCCCCCACTTCATTCACCACCAGGCAGGAGTAAATGCCTGCATCAGCTGGTGCCACAGCCACCAGGCTCAGCTGTGGGCCCCCGGGCACCTGGGCCCTCTGCTGCCCCAGGGGCTCCCCGTTCTTCAGCCAGGTCACTGTCGGTGCTGGGGACCCGGTGGCTTTGCAGGTGAAGGTGACATCAGAGCCCTGGGCCACCATCTGCTCCTCGCTGCTCTCGGGGCTCTCCAGGACAGGGGGCACTGGGGAGAAAAGGCAGAGAAACCCCGGACACCGGGGCCGGGTTTGGCCACTCCCTGCTGTCCTGCGTGTCACAGACATCTTCTATGAAAAATCCTTTCTTTAGGGTTTTTTCTCCTGAGAATCTGAGAGGCCTCAGGAACAAAATGTAAACAATGATTATCTGCTGCTGTGGAATGCAAAAGGTGCATCTGTGATTGGTCTCTTGTGGTTGTTTCTAATTAATGGCCAATCACAGTCAGCTGGCTCGGACTCTCTGTCTGAGACACAAGCTTTTGTTATTCATTCTTTCTTTTTCTATTCTTAGCCAGCCTTCAGATGAAATCCTTCTTTCTATTCTTTTAGTATAGTTTTAATATAATATATATCATAAAATAATAAATCAAGCCTTCTGAAACACGGAGTCAGATCCTCATCTCTTCCCTCATCCTTGCACCCCTGTGAACACGGTCACATCCTGCGAGCAGCCAGAGGCGGCTCAGCCCTCCTGCAGGAGGCTCTGGGGCTGCTCCCAGGCTGGCCCTGCTTTGTTCCCACCCCAGCAGCGGAGGAATGGCTCAGGATTGCTCGGGGATGGGTACAGTGCACAGAGTGTGTTCTGCCAACACAAGCAGTGCCCAGGTGCCCGTGCCGTGCCCTCCCAGCCCCTGCCCAGTACCCTGGATCTGCAGGACGAAGCTGCGATCGGCCACTCCCGCCCGGCTGGAGACAACGCAGGTGTAGAGTCCAGCATCGGAGAGCTGAGCCTGGGAGATCCTAACGCGGGGTGGGACACGGGGATGGGGAGGGGACATCAGCTCCGGGTGAGCCCCTGCTCCCCAGGGTGACACCTGAGGGTGCAGCAGCCCCAGAGCCTGACCATGGCTGCAGGGTCCCTTCTCACCGGAGGAGGTGGCCAGCCGAGAGCAGGGTGACACGAGGGGACAGGCGGAGGGGCAGCCCGTCCTTCAGCCAGCTCACATGCAGCGGAGGGGACCCCCGTGCCCAGCACGGCAGCGTCACCGCGGCCGACAGGACAGCCCGGGCCACCTCGGGCTCCTCCTCGGCGCCTCTCTCGATGGTGGGAGGGACTGGGGAGAGGACACGGGGGCTGCTGGGGCTGTCGGGGCGGGCTGGCCCCCGTGCTCCCCGCAGCTCCCAGCCCTGCTCACCCAGCACGTTCAGCGTGTGCAGCCGCGCGTCCTCGCCCAGGCTGTTCCGGGCCAGGCACGTGTAAGCCCCGGAGTCGGCGGCTCGCAGCCCCTCCAGGAGCAGGGCGCTGCCATCCGGGGACACCCTGCGTCGGGAGGGCGGGACAGTGACCCGTGTGCCCATCCCATGGGGCACAGGCGCTCTGTTGTGCCAAGGATGAGGATTCTGGGCACACTGCAAGGTCAGGGTGTCCACTGGGACTCTGCCAGGGTGACAGTGGCCATCCAAGGCTGCCAGGTTTACCCCAGGATGACATTCTCCCAGCAAAGAGCTGGGATGAGCACATCCAACAGAAAGGAGCACAGCTCACCGTGCCTTGCCCAGCAATTTTGTATGTGGGACCACTGGGCCCCTGGAATGTCCCCCCCAGACTCACCGGGCGTGTGAGGGGGACTGCAGCCCCAGGGGCCGCCCGTCCTTCAGCCAGGAGATGTGGGGAGTGGGCTGCCCCTGTGCCCGGCACTCCAGCCTCACCCCGCTGCCCTCCAGCACGCTGTGCTCGCTGGGGTCCCCTGCACTGCTGATCCGGGGGGGCGCTGCACGAGAGAGAGGGAGGCTGAGGAGGAGCAGGGGAGGAAGGCTCAGCTCTGAGCTCCACAGGGAGCAGGCTGCCTCGGGGAAGCCCTACCTCGCACCAGCACCAGGAAGTCCTTGCGTGTCTCGGCCCCCTGTGCCAGGCAGGTGTACCGGCCCTGGTGGAAGGGCTGCAGGGGGCTGAGCAGGAGCTGGGCCCCCCCGGACACCAAACCCTGCTCTGGGCTCATCTCTGCAAAGAGACAGGGTTAAGCAGTGCTACTCCACTCAGCCCTCCCCAGGATCAATGTCAAGCTTTCCCCTTTTTCCCCAGACCCAGGTTTGGGGACACTGTTAAAGCCAAGCAGGGTTTCTGCAGAGCTCACTGCTGGAGCTTTACAGGAGAAAAGAGCCACTGGTTTGGGGGCAAACCCCTGTCCCAGCAAGCACCCCAAGGGCTGGTACCCAGAGAGTTCACCCCCTGCATATTCCTCCCTCATCCCCCATCCCATGGCTTTGAGCCTCAGGAATGAACCTGGGATCTCTGAAAAGCTTGCAGGGAACAGGCCAGACCCTTCATGCTCTGTCCCCTCCCTGTGCAGCCCTGAGGGTCTCTTGCAGTGGGGTTAGAAGTTGGGAAACTGAGGCAGGGCTGAGAGAGGAGCAGCAGGAGGCTGGGGGTGGCAGGCTGGCACAGCAATGCCATGCACACACACCCAGAGGGTGCCCATCCTTCAGCCAGGTGACAGAGGGCACGGCCACACCGGTGACGTGGCAGCTCAGCACCAGGGGTGTCCCCATGTCAGCCTCCAGCGTCTCCTGCTGTGGGTCCTGGGTGCCGGGGGGCTCTGAGGAGGATGAGCAGGGACAGGGGTGTGAGACAGAGCAGGGCTCGCTGTCGGCTCCTCAGGGTGGGCTCGGGGACAGCTCCTGGCTGAGCCCTCACCACTCACCATGGATGGTGAGGATGAAGCTCTTCTGGTCCTGGCTGGCCACGCTCAGTGCCATGCACGTGTAGGTGCCTGAGCTGGAGAGCTGCAGGTCAGGGAGCTGCAGCACCCGAGAGTCTGGAAGGAGCAGAGAGCAGGGAGTCAGGACAGCCTGGAGCAGAACCAGGGGACTGATCCCCCAGCACCCGGCCAAGCTCCATGCAAAAGGAGTCTGGCCATGGAATTTCCAAATTTGAGGCCCAAAGCCTTGCTGGGCCCCACAGGAAAGGGCACTGAGCTCCCAGGAAGCAACAGGGTGGAGCCTGCAGGATGCAGCCCTTGGTGCTCTCCAAAGGGGATCACTCAGCCCTGTGTCATTAGTGCGTCATTAGTGTGTCACACAACACAAAGGCTGAGTTTGAGACTCACAGGTGGCACCCAAAAAAGGGGGATTAGGGGACCTAGAGCTCGAGCTGGGGCACAGGCAATGATGCTGGCTGATCCCAACACACCTGGGGTGACAGTGCCCTCCTCTCCAGGCCGCAGGACGTGGCCGTCCTTGTACCAGGTGATCTCTGCAGCCGGGTGGGGCTGGATGTCACACACCAGTGAGACGCTGCCATTGACAACGCCATCGACCTTCTCGGGGTCTGCAGCCACACTCCAGGGAGTTTCTGTGCCCAAAAGACAGTGCCAAAGGGGAGCCATCACCGTGGGGGCCAATGCCACCCCAGGAGGAAGCACACACCGAGCCTTTGGCCTGCTCAATCTCCTCACACAGGGTGAGCGTGACCAGCACAAGGGACAGAGCCAGCCATGCAGTTCCAAAGCCACAGGGAACTCCAGTTGGTGGAGAAAGAGGAGGAGGAGGGCAGTAAATCAGTGACCCAGGGAAGGGGAGATGCCTTACCCTGCACAGAGAGGGCAAAGTGCTTCTCAGCTGAACCGGCCGGGTTCTCAGCCACGCACGTGTAACTGCCAGCGTCACCCACCTCCAGCATTGCCACCTGCACAGGGGAACAGATCACCACTGAGGGCTGCCCCAGAGCACCACTGAGCTGGAGGGATGCTGGGGCTCCCATGGGGACCTTGGTGAGACCAGAGTTGCCACCTTTAGGAGGAAACAATGCCCCATCCCCTCCATCCAGTGTCTCCTGGCTATGTTGGAGAGAGCCACCTACATAGCCACCTACTTAGGGCAACACCAACCTGCAGGACAGTGCCACCCTCCAGGAGCTGGTGCCGTAGGCCAGCCTCTATGGGGACATCATTCCAGAGCCAGGACACCGTGGGCTCTGGGTGCCCGGTAGCCTCACACTCAAACTGGACAGTGCCATTGATGGTGGCCGTCACCTCCTCCTCCTCCAGGTCCTCTGTGCCACCACGGATGGCCGGGGCAGCTGGAAGCAGGAGGTTATGGGGCTGCCAGGTGCCTCAGCCCAGTGTCCCCTGTCCCTGTACTCACTGAGCACCTCCAGCTCGTAGTGCAGGCGGTCCCGGCCCGCAGCGTTGGCGGCCTCGCAGGTGTACCTGCCCCTGTGCTCCTCCTGCACCGCCTGCAGCTGCAGCACCCGGCCCCCTGTGACACGGGACAGAGCACAGGGTCTGTGGGGTGTCCCCCAGCCCTGCCCTGCCCAGCCCCAGGGACCCAGAGGTCCCACGGTGTCAGAACTCAGTGCATCCCTCCGGGTGTCCAGAGTTGCTGAGGACCCCACTGGGGGGGCTCAGAGACCCTGGCACACAGCCCAGAGCAGCTGGGGATTTGATTTTGACCCCTGGAGAAAGTTACCAACTTTGTATGAG
The DNA here is from genome assembly GCF_028769735.1 of Zonotrichia leucophrys gambelii. NCBI lineage: Eukaryota > Metazoa > Chordata > Aves > Passeriformes > Passerellidae > Zonotrichia > Zonotrichia leucophrys. The sequence goes on from NC_088186.1 coordinate 4,946,851, forward strand.
GACCTGAAAGTCACAGAAGTTTGAATGGTATAAGAATAAAATTATCACAGGGTGAAAATGTAGATTTTAGGATTTTTAGTATGGGGGTTATGGGGACAAGATGGAGGAACTTGGGCATGTCCAGCCTTTCTTCTTCCTCTTCTTCTTGTTCTCCATTCTCTGCAGTGATGTTGGCACTTTGGGATTGGTTTAGAGTAGAAGTGCACTAACATAGGTGATAGGTATTGGGAATTAAGTGTAAATATGTTATATGTAGTTTGTAGTATAAAAGGGGAGCCACCTCGGGGGCAGTCAGAGTGCCTGTAGCTGCCCTGCTGGGCAGATCTCAGCTGGGCAGAAAGAAAATTTTATAGATAAGAATGAATAAACAACTTCAAGACTGAAAACTGAAGAGCTCTGACTCTTTCTTCAGCTGTGCAGGCCGAAGCAGAGACATCCTGCACATCTTGGGGCAGCAATGAACAACCAAAACCCGAGACCAGGGGTGCTGTGTGTGGTGGCAGGAAGGGGACAGGCTCCATCCTCCTCCATGCTGTGGGTGTTCTCAACCCCCAAGGCCACAGCAGTACCACTCCCAGCTCTCAGAGTTGGGGTTCACACTCATTGCCCATTACCTTGCAGCATCAGCACCCCCAGGCCGGGGGAGAGGGGCTCCCCATCCTTGTACCAGGTGAGCTGGGGAGGTGGGATGGCACTGGTGTCGCAGTAGAGGGCGGTGGGCTGGCCAAGGACAGCCTGCCGGTGCTCGGTCACCTCCCCATCCTGGTCCTCCTCCCGATAGAAGATCTCAAGGGCTTCCCTGGGGCCTGTTTGCTGCTGGAAGATGGGGGGCACTGCGGGGACAGGCTGTGGTCAGCTGTGGGGAGCAGGGACATTGATCCCCAGGTCCATCCACAGCATCTGCCCTCACTGCAGCTCAGGAGATGTTTGTTGTTTGCCAGCAGGCTTAAATTTCTTCTCCTGCTCACCCTTCAGTGCTCCCACAAGGGGTCCTGAGAACCCCTGCCCTTGCTGAGACCCCCCTGCTCTGGGTGCTGGCTCTGCCCAGGGCTCACCTTGGACGTGCACAATGAAATCCCTGTCATCTTCACCCACAGCATTGGTGGCCACACAGGTGTAGTGCCCTGAATCTGAGACACCAGCAGCTGGGATCTGGAGGACCTGCCCCTCACTGAGGATCTGGATGTGTTCAGAGCTTTCCAGAAGCTGAAGGGAAGAAAGAGAAGGGCAGGAGGAGGATTACACACTCAGGAGTGGGGCAGAGCCCAGCCACCTCTACAAAGGGTATTTTCCCTTTCCATCCAGCTGGGACAGTCCCCAAACCCATCAGCTCCTCCCTGGGCACAGCTGGACAGTCCCAAACCCATCGACTGCTCCCTGGGCACAGCTGGACAGTCCCAAACCCATCAGCTCCCCCCTAGGCACAGCTGGACAGTTCCAAACCCATCAGCTCCTCCCTGGTCACACCTGGACAGTCCCAAACCCATCAGCTCCCCCCTCGTCACAACAGGGACAGTCCCCAAACCCATCAGCTCCTCCCTGGTCACAGCTGGACCTCACCTGCTTGTCCTTGTACCAGAGGATGGTTGGCTGGGGCACAGCCCAGGTCTCACACTCCAGCACCACCGTGCTGTTCACCCTGGCTTTCACCTCTTTCACAGCAAATTCCCCCAGAGGATCCTCTCTGGCAATCCAAGGAGGAACTGGTGGGGAAAGACAAAGGGAAGCAAAGGGCAGCCAAAGGAAGCAGCGCTGGGCTGGTTGCAGTGGTGGGGTCACTGCAGGAGTTAGGAGGGATTTGGGGAGCTCCCTCACCCAGGACCTTCACAGCATAGCTCTTCACAGCCTCCCCATCCTCGCTGGCCACGATGCAGCTGTAGGTGCCCGTGTCCTCCTCCTGGGCATTCAGGATCTGCAGCCCGTGGCCACCTGGGCAGAGGGGGAATCCTGAGAGGGTTCTGCTCACAGCCATGGCTCTCTCTCCCCGTGCAGCGCCTGAAGGCATCTCCAGGGACCTGCTGAGCCACTGCAAGCCTGGCTGGAGGGGGCCTGATGCTCTCCTAGAGCCCAGTCCCAGGCTTATAAAAACCAGCACTGAGGAGGCTCATTATTATCAGAGGATGCAGCACTTCAAGAGCTGCATCCAGCTGATCCCTGAGCCCTCAGGTCCTGCAGGATGATGATTTCTCACCATCCCACTGTGCTGGACCCCTGCCAGACCAAGAAAAAGCCCCACACCCACTCCCCAAGATATGCACAGCAAGGAAGCACCACAGCCATGCAGAGCCAGGGGACAGCAGCAGTACCAGGGAGAAGGAGGACATTTCCAGATGCTTGGAGAGGAACCTGGTCCTTGAGCCAGGTGATGTTGGGAGATGGGTATGGTGGGGCCTCGCAGAGCAGGGAGATGGGGTTGTTGATGATCACTGTCACCTCTTCTGCAGCAGCAGCATCCTGAGCAGAGGTGGGACTGGCTGCAGAGACGTGGCTGGGTGTTAGATCAGCACTGGCACACACTTTGGCTTCCCAGTGCTTCATTCCCCCAGCAGAGAGAACGATCCAAGTTCAGGGAATTGGAATTGACACAGTTTGTGCCAACTTCAGACTCTGCCCCGTCCTGCTGCCCTCCAAAACCACAGAGATCCAGGAGACACATCCCCTCTTCCACAAGCCACCACCACAGATGGATCCTGCACTGAGCAGGTGCTTTCTGCTCCTCCAAGAGGTCTCACAAGGGCTTTGGGACAGCTCCACGCCACACTTTGGCTGCAGGACTAAGGGATCCTCCCCACCTACATTAAAACCTACTAAGTCTGCTCACACCTGAGACCCTGCCTCCATCCAAAGACATCTCATACCCAGAACATCCAGCAGGTAATTCTTGGTCTGATTTGCCACAGAGTTGGAGGCCACACAGGAGTAGAGACCAGCATGGGCCAGGGAGGCCTGGGGGATGTGGAACAAGGAGCCATCTGGGGAGATGGAGAAGGTGCCAGGGAGAGGCTGGTTGTCTTTCATCCAGGTGATCTGGGGTTGTGGGTTGCCTGTGAGGGATGGAAAATGGGTTTTGGTCTTTGTGTGAAGTTTTTCCATGTGTGAGCACAGCCTGGCTGGGGTCACTGTCGGAGCTTTTCTGGAAAGCAGGGACATCATCCCAAATCAGAGTTATCATGACCTGGATCAGGATTTTCGAAGCTGCTGGATGAGCCAGCAAGAAGAAAGAGAACTGTCCTGAGTAGGAGGTGATTAATTACTCCCATCACTAAAGGGAAATGAGATTAGAGGAGTTTCAACTCCATTTGGGAATGATTGGATCCTACACTGTGGAACAGGCTCCCCATGTGGGCGTCCCCTCCCCAGCGCTTCCCGGACAGCACAAAGGCAGAGCCAGGACCATCCCAGCAGAGCTCTGAATTTCAGCTGTTTCCATGGCTCTGCCTGGAGCCATCCCTTTGTTCCACACCCCAAAGTGAGACTCGGGTCTGCCCTGAGCCCCATCTCCCCCTTGTTTCCCTGTTCATGCCACCTCCCTTCCCCGCTCGATGCTCACCTGAAGCCAGGCAGGACCAGGTGACAGGGTGGCCCTCGGGCACCTTGAAGGTGTCTTCTTCATCTGCATCCTCAATGTGGGGAGGAACTGGGAACACAAGCCCCCAGGGACTTCAGCAGCTGGCCAGCTCGGCCTCTGAGCTCACATCCTAAGGACTCCAGCACACCCAGCATGTCCAGTCCTAACTCATGCAAGGGTGGAGCTCTGAAACCCCAGCAGGAATGCTGCAGCAGACAGAAGAGCCCTCCTTACCTAGGACCTGCACGTAGAAATGCCTCCTGGCCTCCCCAGCTATGTTGCTGGCCAGGCAGGAATAGTGACCACCATCCTGGGCTCGAGCATGGGTGAGCCTCAGCAGCCAGCCCCCTGGAAGGACAGAGCAGAGGGGGCTCAGGGATCTGATCCAGGTACCAGCACATCCATCCCAACTGTGCTCCTGTGGGGCTGAAGCTCCACCATGAGTCTGAGCTCATCAGTGTTGGGGCAAAACACGTTCCCAAAGTGCTCATCCCTCACAGCACCCAGACCTCTGACCTGAAAGCAGCTGTGTGTGCTCGCTGGGGGTGACAGGGGAGCCATCCCAGAACCAGGTGACGCTGGGCTGGGGAATGCCAGTGGCCTCACAGGTCAGGGTCAGGGATCCTTGCAGGGAAACGCTGACATTGGTTGTCACTCCTGATCCTTGAATGAACTCAGGGGGAACTGGGGATGCAGAAGAAGATGGACATACTGTTGCAAAGCAGCCAGGACATCAAAGGAGCAAAGCAAGGAGGGGAGAACTGGGTGAACCTGGTTTTTCCCACCTTCTTGCTCTGTACATCTTTAGGACACAAACCCAGAAGGACCATTAGCATCACCTGGAGATGGTGACTTCAAAGGTGTTTTGGGACAGGTGACTACAGCAAAGATGTGCCACTTACCTGAGCCCAGGCTTACAGGCTCACACTGGGATGGCCACACAGCCTGAGCCACCTCAGAACTTTTATATCTCAAGTGACCTTGACCCATGAGGTAGTAGAGGACCTTATATGAGATGATCTGCTGTGATGGCTCTAGAAAGAAACTCCTGCCTGATGGACACAGTTCTACAGCTATTCCTGAAGCATAACCCTGGGACCTGCTACATGCTGGACTGTCCAACACCTGCTGCACATCAAGTTACTCCCCATCACCACCCTCCTCATCCTGCCTGCACCCACCCCCAGCCACCAGCCCCATCCCACATCCTTACCATGCACCACAACATCAAACTCCCTCTGCTCCTGCCCCTCTGGGCCGGCAGCCAGGCAGGTGTAGTGTCCTGCATGGGCCAGCTCTGCCCTGGGGATGTGCAGCCTCCTCCCCTGCTCCGTGAGCAGGAGCCCATCCCCAGCAGCCACGGGCTGCCCGTCCTTCACCCACGTCACCCACGGTGCTGCTGTGCCCATGGCCTCGCACTCCAGAACTGTCTCACCACCCTCGATGACAGAAACCTTCCTGGGGGTGCTGCTGCTGCTGCCCTGGAGCCTTGGCAGTGCTGTGGGCAGAGGGACAGGGGTGGAGGGGATGAGCAGCAGCTCCCTCAGTTGTGCACAAATGGAGGGGCAAAGCTGACCCAGGCAGCAGCATCCCTTCCAAAATATCCAAGGCACCTGGAAATGGCTTTAGGGTCCAGCTGGACCTTGCATTGAGAGAGTCCCAGCACCTCCACCTGCCCCCACAGGTCTCAGGTGCCCCACACTCACCGTGCACCTCCAGGTGATGCTCCTTGCTGCTGCTGCCAGCACTGTTCCTGCACTCACAGGTGTACGTCCCCTGGTCCAGCAGCTGCACCTTCTCCATGTACACCACGTTCCCTCCTGGGGACACCAGCTTTGGGCTCCCTGGCTGGCTGGAGAGGGGCTCACCTGCCCAGGGAAGGGGACAGCAGATTCCCCTCAGGCTCCCAGCAGGACAAATCCCCACCCAGAACCAGGATTCTGCTCAACAAAAATCTCTCCTTGCTCCAAGGAGACAAACAGCTGGGTGAGCCCATGTGGGGAGAGATGAGGCTGAGGAACAGGGCCCTACCGTCCTTCCACCAGCTCAGGGTGGGCAGGGGGGTCCCGTGGCACTCGCAGGACAGCTGGACAGGTTGTCCCTCCAGCACGGACACGGCCTCGGGCTCTGGCGAGGAGAACGATGGAGGCACTGCAGGGATGAGAGGAGCAGCTCATGGATGGCACTGGGCAAGAGGAGAAGGGCAGCTCCTCACTGGAGCTCCATCCTGATGGATTCACACCCCCTGCAGCCCTGCTGGGTGCCACAAAACCCCAGTGACATCCCCCTGCCCTGGCTCCATGTGCAAACAATAATCTTGTCTCTCCAGCCAAGCGAGGGATGCTTTTAATTGCACGTGGCCAAGAGCAGAGGATGACCAAGCATCCCACAAACAAGCCAAGGTCAGGTTGGCCAGACACAGCCTTATTAGGCAGCTCTGCTCACTGGGAAGGTTACCCAACTCTTTCCATTATCGGGTGATGTTCTCAGCTGCTCATAAATACAGCTGGCTGCAAAATGGTAACTCCTTCCCATGGGGGACATCAGTTTGGAGAAGAAAAGTCTCAACACCCAGAAACCCTTGGAAAACAAAAACAGCAGAACCCAAACAATGCACGCGAGCCAGGACGGCAGACGTGCAAACATTTCCCTGGGAAGAGATTGCAGGAACAAGCCCAGAGCAGGAGAACTGGATCTTCTCCACGCCCTGGCCTCCTGCCTGCAGGACTTCCACCAACTGGAGCATCCCCGGGAAAAACCAGGGCCTGGCTCAGCCCCCAGAGCTGTGGACATGCTGAGTGGTCTGGGAAGATGCAGGGATGCTTGGATCGAGGGAGAAAAAGCATCCAGTGCCTGTCTTGGAGTCACCACTGAGTCTGGGGGGACAGAAATGTCACCAGGCACATGGGGTGCAAAAGGGACAGGGTGGGTGGGTGATCCTGTAATGGGGACCTGGAAATACCCATCCATGGGGCCATGGCTTTCCAGGATATCATCTGGGGATTGTATGAGTGGAATTGCAAATGAGCCATCCTCCAGGGATGCATCCTGAGGGCTGGGCCAACCCCACCGGTCCCACACGGTATTCCAGGGGGGAGCCCCCACGGCTGCGCTCACCGGTGACCCGCAGGCTGTAGCGGAGCTCGGCCAGCCCGGCCGCGTTGGAGGCCACGCAGCGGTAGCTGCCGGCATCGGAGAGCCGCGCTCGGGGCAGCTCCAGGCGCTTCCCATGCCCGGACAGCGCCAGCCCCGCTCCGGCCCGGAGCCGCTCCTGCCCCTTGAACCAGGCGATGTCTGCAGGAAAGCAGGGAGCTGAGCTTGAGGAACGGCACTGCTGCCCCAGGGGTTCAGGAGCTGAGGACAGGATTGACTCACCGGGAGCGGGCAGCCCCGAGGCCAGGCACTCCAGGGATGCTGAGCTGTTCTCGGGGATGGTCAGATCCACCGCGCTGGGCTCGATGTTGGGAGGCACTGCAACCCAGCAGCGCTGTCAGCGGCTCTGTCTGCCTGCAGCCAGCACAGGGCAGGGCCCCGGGGCACAGCCAGGCTCACCCAGGGCTCCTGGCACACACCAAGGCCTGGCACAGCAGCAGCCGGGAGCACAGCCCAGTCCCTGCTCTGGGAGGGGACACATCCCCCCATGGTGCCACCACTGCTGCCCAAACCAGCCAGAGGTTTGGTCCTTGCCCCAATGAGACATCCATTCTTCCCAGGGAGGGATCTCTGCTCCCTGCCTGGTTTCTCACCTGGCACCTTCAGAGCCACATCCTGCTGGTGGTGGGAAATGGGGCTGGGGGAGGACCCTCCAGCAGGAAACACCACTCAGGGATTTACTGTGGTGCCAATGCCATCACCTCTCAGCTTCATTGACAAAGGACAAGATCCCAAGGGATCAAGCCAGTGACACAGCACCTACCAAAAATCTGGGCCAAGAACTCCCACCCCTTTGGGCAGCCACGTTCCTCCCCACACACGGGATGGAGAGAACCCCTCACCCCAGACCCTGCACTCACCATGCACTGAAACCTGCACCTCTGCCTGGGCCAGCCCTGCCCAGCTGCTGCCCTGGCAGGCATAGAGCCCTTGGTGGCCAAGCCCCACTCGTGTGAGCAGCAGAGTGCCACCATCCTGGGACACCACCACGCCGTCCTGCCCATCCAGAGGGTGCCCATCCTTCAGCCACCTGCAGGCAAGGGGACAGGCAGCAACCACCCACACCCTGTCTCTGCACACCAACGGGGTGCTGGCAGCAAGGGCTGTCCCCTTGTCCCCTGGAATGAGGCTGGCAGTGCCAGCAGAGGACACCGGGGATAAGGAGAAGGAATGGATGCCTCCCCCCTTAGGGACACCCCAACCACCTATCCTGGGAGCACAGGGAGTTCAGCACTGCAGCACTCACTGGATCTGGGCTGGGGGGATGCCCCTGGTGTGACACTGGATGCTCAGGGAGGTGTTGGCTACAGCTGCCAGGTGCCTTTCCCCATCACCAATCCACAGCTGGGGCGGAGCTGGGGGAGAGGGGACCTCAGGCTGTGCCTATCCTTCCTCCCTGGCACAAGGATGTGACACAGCCAGGGGTTTCGGGAATATGGGCACAAATGGAAGGTGTCTGAACCTTGCACGTGCAGGCTGTAGCTGAGCGAGGCGCTCCCCGCAGCGTTGGTGGCCGTGCAGGTGTAGAGGCCATTGTCTGTCACCTGGGGCTCAGCCAGGTGCAGGGATCCTGAAGGGAGGATGCTGAACCTTGGGGGAGAAGGAACAGAAAAGCTGGATGGGAGAAACAGCCATGTCATCTATCACCCAACCCTGAGCAGGACTGAGGGCTCAGAGCTCACCATGGCCACATGCCACTCAAAGAGGGTGGCACTGTCACAAACTTATTTACTGAAAAATACTTTTGCTAAGGTTTTTCTCTTGAGAAGCTGAGAAGCCTCACATACGAAATGTAAACAATAATTATTTGCTGCTGTAGAATGCAACAGGTGCATCTTTGATTAGTCTCATGTGGTTGTTTTTAATTAGTGGCCAATCACAGCCCAGCTGTCTTGGACTATCTGGTTAGTCACAAAATTTTATTATCATTCTTTTCCTTTCCTTGCCAACCTTCTGATGAAATCCTTTCTTCTATTCTTCTAGTATAAATATATTTTCTTCTAATATAACATATATCACAAAATAACAAATCAGCCTTCTAAAACAGAGTCAAGATTCTCATCTCTTCCCCCATCCTGGGATCCCTGCAAACACCACCACAGTGGCACAGCTGCCCATGGGGTCAAACCCCCTTTGCTCAGCCCCTGCACGAGGCAGCACAGGAGCCCAGGGGGATGCAGGAGGAGCAGGGTCCCCCCAGAGCACAGCCCCTGCAGCTGGAGCTGGCCATGCTCTCATTGCCAGCCCCATCTGTGCTCCACAGACATAACCTCATCTCAGCCCACGGCTGCAGATCGCTCCTGGTGTGCTCCATCAATCACCCAGCATGGACACGCCAGCTGAGATGGGGGGAGCAGAAACGGGGACAGGGTGTGTGAACAGCCAGGAGCAGCCATGGCAAACCAGACATGAACAGCAAGGCAATGCCTCCCCCAAGAAGAGCAAACCCAAGCTGCCTTCCTGCTTCCCCAGCAATCCTCAGGTATAGGTAAGAAGTGTTTAACCCCAAGACCAGGACCTGTGGCTTTAGGGATCCCTTCCAACATGGTGCTAACATTTGGGGAAAGCATTGGAAGACCAAGACACCAGCTAACCCAAAGAATGGTTGGATATGAGTTTACCCTTGCCCATCAAATCACATGAACTGTCTCATGGCTGTCATCAGCTTCAACACCATCAGCAAATTGATTTGTCCCCCAGAAGTCACTTACTGGAACAAAACTGGCCTAAATACCACATCCCAGGGCAGACAAAGCCACTGCTGGGCTAACAACTCTGTTTGTGCCAAACCTCATCCCAAGAAGCACCAGGCCCTGGTCCAACACTTCCCACAGGGATCCACCATCCCCAGGCACATCCTTGACCTTGTGACAGCACCAGGCAGGAATGTGCAGGAAGGCAGACAGACAGACAGACAGCAGGCTGAGGAGCTGCACTGGAGCTGCCTTTCCTTCCCAGCCCCATGTCCAGGGTAGGCACATGAGCGATGGAAGCAGCTGCTCGGTCCCAGATGTTTGGAACATGGAAGAAAAGCCTGGTGCTCTCCAAGGAGAGCAGAGCTAATGCAGCCCTGCTCACTGCCTCAGCTCCTGCACTGCCCACAGGATGCCAGGGGTGCCCTTCACATCCCCCTGCCAAGCAGCTCAGTCCCTCCATGGAGCTGAAGGGACACAAAACCCCAGGAGATGGTGGCCCCAGCACCCAGAGCACTCCTTACCTGGTGCTGGCCAGGGGCAGGGGCTGGGGCTCCCGGCTCCACACCACCAGGGGAGGGGGGAGCCCTTGGGCCTCGCAGGGCAGGGTGGTCTCCTGCCCCAGCACTGCCAGGATGGGCACAGGCTCCAATGTCTGTGATCCATTCACGCTGATCCTGGGCTTTGCTGCATGGAGAGAGAGCACAGCTGGTGCAGGGACACTTCAGAGCCCTCACTGCTCCTCTTGCCATCCTCCAAACCCATCTGGCACCTGGGCTGGTGCTCCAAGGAAGCCAGGAGTGTTCCCAGGTCATCCTCTCTCCCTGCCTGGCCCCAGTGGAGCTGTCCTGAGCACTCACTGCTGATGGAGAGCTGCATCTCCCTGCTGGAGAACCCTGCTGCGTTGGTGGCTGTGCAGAAGTAGGTGCCAGCGTCCCCAGGGGACGATGAAGGGATCAGGAGGGTCCCATCGGGGTCGAGCTGGTAGTGTGGGCTCGCTGAAATGGGCTCTGTGCCCTGCAGGGGAAAGGGAAGGGAGGAAGGCAGAGATTCTCCCATGATCATCCCAAAGGCAAGAAGAGAGCTCTGGGCACATCAGAGCAGGCCATGCCCTGGTCCCAGCTCCCCAGGGCACTCGGTGCCACCTCCCCAGGCAGCTGGAGAGCTCCACCCCTCCAAACACAATTCCCTAAACCCAAGGCTGGCCCCAGCTGGGCTGGCAGGGGCACAGAGCCCCTGTCCCTGTCCCCTACCTTGGCCCAGGTGACAGTGGGGGGTGGCACACCGGTGGCATTGCACTGCAGGGTGACAGCAGCTCCCTCGGTGGCAGTGACCAGAACAGGGCCAGGCTCGATGCTGGGAGGAGCTGGGAAGGAAGAGAAACCTTGTCCTACATGGCCAGGGCTACATCCAGCACAGAGAGCACTGCCCTGTGTCACTGCTGAGAGGGGACACCCAGCTCCCTGTCACTCACCGTGGATGACCAGGGCCATGTCCTGCCTGTGCGAGCCCAGGGCGTTTGTCACCTCACAGGTGAAGGTTCCTGCATCCCCCTGGGACGCCTGCTCCACGTGCAGGCTCCCATCAGCCCGCATGGAATAGCGGCCACCTGGGGCTACCTGGACATGGGGCAGAGCAGGACAGATGGCAGGGTGAAACACCAGCACATCCCTGCATCTCTGGGGCACATCCAGAAAGGATTCTTTCACCAAAAAGCACTGAGAATTGGGCTTTTTAATCTTAAAAATCCAAAAGCCTTCCCCAAATGAGTCCTTGAGCAACACCCTGATGTGGAGATAAACCCACATTGCCTTCCCAACACAAATGCTCCATTGGAGTCTTTCATCATCAGCTTGGGGGAGCCATCCTGCAGTGAAGCCCCCCCAGGGGTTAGGAGCCCACCCACCCAGGCAGGGTCCCAGCAGGCATGGAATCCTCACCATGTGCCCATCCTTGAGCCAGCGGCGGGCAGGGAAGGGGCTCCCAGCCAGGATCACACAGGGCAGGGACACGGGCTGGCCTGGCAGCACACGGACCACGGGGGATGCAAGGGCTATTTCTGGGGCTGTTCAAAGAGGGGAAAGGGAACCAGCATTAATCAGTGATAAACTGGCCAGGAACACTCAGGAGAATGGAGGTAGATCACCTTTGTTCCAAGGGGACATGGCTCAGCATAAGCCAGCTCTGATGCCACTCCCCAGGGATTTGGGGATATTCACTGCAGTGTGGGTCCATGGCAGCACACAAAGCCAAAGAGGGTTTGGAAGGGCATTGCCCAAACCTGCCCTGGGGTCTCTGAGTGTTCACTGTGGCCAGCTCAGGACCAGAGACAGCTGCTCTGCTCTCTGCCCTCAGCCCTGCCAGCACTCTGGGATGGACTCACGACCAAAGCACAGAAACACAAACCCTGTCCTGTGACTGTGAGCTTGACCTCTGCCTGGATCTTCCCAAACTCGTTCTGGGCTTCACAGATGTAGGTGGCTTGGTCATCCAGCGAGGCACCTGGAGCACAGAGGGGAGAAGGCTCAGCCTGGTGGGGCTGGAGAGCCCTGAGCCAGCTCCAAGGCAGGGACCACCCTCCCCGGCCCCAGCACCATCTCCAGTGGGGACAGACCCCTCAGAGCTGGATTCTTGCAGGCTGTTGCTGCACACCTTGCACGAGTTAAAAATACAAATAAATGCATGCACACTCAGCTCTTACTGTCAATGAGGAGCTGGGCAGTCTCCAGCTGGCTGGAAACATCCTGTGGGCCGTGCCAGCCCACCACAGGCTTCCCATCCTGCCGAGTCCAGGTAACCTGGGGCAGGGGAGATCCCTCCACATGGCATGGCAGGCTCACTCTGTCCCCAACCTGGACCTCCAGGTCGCCCAGGGGCTCAGGAAAGTGAGGGGCAGCTGGAGGAGAGAGCAGCAGAGAAAGGGCTCAGGCAGGTCCAGCATCCCCATGGCTGAACCTGGAGAAGGGATGGGGCTGCAAAACCAATGAGCTGGGTGCCCCGACAAGTTACAAGAGCCACATTTGGTGCTTTTCCAAAGCTGTCAGAGCCTTTGCAGTTTCCACCTCTCCAGGTACACTCATCGACCCCTGGCTCAGCAAAATAACTTGCACTTTTCCATCTTTAACTGCTTTAAACCCTGCTGCCCTCAATGCAGAGCCTTCCCTCCTCCTCATGCTCTTTCATCCCTTCTGCCTCCAGCAAAAGGTTTTCACACACACAAAAGTCAGCTCCCACCTCTGCCTAATCCCAATGAATGCACTTTGCATCCTAAACCCTCATGTCCCCGTGCAATAACAACTGCCTTGTCTTCTCCCACTTGCTGAGCCTCCTGCATCTTCCCAAAGCTTGGAATTCCTGTGCCAGGCACCAACACCTCCCTGCTGGGAAGCCTCGGGGAGCAGCAGAGGGAGCTGAGGCACAAAGGGGAGCTGTGGAAGAGGCTGCGGGACTCACATCCCACAGCAACACTCACATCCCACTCGCAGCACGGTGCTGTCCCAGGCCGTGCCCGCCTCGCCCAGGGCCCGGCAGCCGTAGAGCCCCGCGTCCTCCTCCCGCACCGCCTGCAGCCGCAGCACGGCCCGCGGGCCGCCCGCCGGGAACGCCGCCACCGCCTGCTCCCCTGCCGGAGCCACGGTCACACCCTGTGCGTCCCTGCCGTGTCACAGCCACGGGGGTGGCCCCGCGGGGCAGGGGAGGGGACCCGGTGAGTGCCCCCCCTCCCCCGGGCTCACCTTTGTACCACACGATCTGGGGTGGGGGTGCCCCCGACACCCAGCACTCGAGGGTGACATCCTCGCCCACCAGCACCTTCAGGCTGGGCGTCACTGCCAGGATGGCAGGGGGCTCTGTGCCGTGGGGAGAGGGGACTTGGGTCACCCTCTGCTACTCTGGGTGTGGGGTCATGCAGCCCAAGGGGACCCCAGAGCCCTGGGTGCAGTCCCCAACACCTTTATAACACACAGCCCCATCCCCAGTGTGCTGTCCCCCAACACCCTTTATCACACACAGCCCCATTCCCATTGTCTGACCCCCAATTCCCTCCATCACACACAGCCCCATTCCCATTGTGCTGGCCCCCAATTCCCTCCATCACACACAGCCCCATTCCCACTGTGCTGACCCCAATTCCCTCCATCACACACAGCCCCAATCCCACTGTGCTGACCCCAATTCCCTCCATCACACACAGCCCCATACCCAATGTGCTGACCCCAAATCCCTCCATCACACACAGCCCCATTCCCACTGTGCTGACCTCCAATTCCTTTCACCACACATAGCCCCATTCCCGTTCTGCTGACCCCAATTCTCTCCATCACACACAGCCCCATTCCCACTGTGCTGTTCCCAATTCCCTCCATCACACACAGCCCCATTCCCAATGTGCTGTTCCCAATTCCCTCCATCACACACAGCCCTATTCCCATTGTGCTGTTCCCAATTCCCTCCATCACACACAGCCCCATTCCCACTGTGCTGTTCCCAATTCCCTCCATCACACACAGCCCCATACCCAATGTGCTGACCCCAAATCCCTCCATCACACACAGCCCTATTCCCACTGTGCTGTTCCCAATTCCCTCCATCACACACAGCCCCATTCCCACTGTGCTGACCCCAATTCCCTCCATCACACACAGCCCCATTCCCGTTCTGCTGACCCCAATTCTCTCCATCACACACAGCCCCATTCCCAGTGTGCCGCCAGTACCAGTGAACTCCAGGGTGACCACTTGCTCATCCCAGCCCAGAGTGCTGCTGGCATAGCAGCTGTAATTCCCTGCATCCTCTGGGACAGCAGACCTGATGTGCAGGGAACCCTCAGCATCCCTGAAAACCCTGCAGCAAATGGGAGAGAAAGGGAGAAACGAGCCCTGTGGAAACAGGGATGATGGAAAATGTGTGGATATAAATGAGCAGGTTTCAGGCCATGCTGGGCATGTGGTGGATGTGGGTCAGCACTTAGAGCCAGCTGCTGCAGGGAAGGACTTTGCTTTGAAGCAGGGAAAAGCACTGAGAATTGGGCTTTTTCATCTCAAAAGCCCAAAAACCTTCCCCAAAGTGAACCCCTGCACTCACAGCCTGACACAGGCAGGAGTTGAAAGGGAAAAAGCAGAGGAAATTAAGGAGAAGTACAAGGTGTATTTTGAGACCTGAGCTCACACCAGGTGTGCAAAGTGGGGACAGTGACCTGGATAAGGCAGGACAGCTTAAAAATAAATATAGGAAATTAAGGCCAGCAGCATGCCAAGCAGCTCAGGAGCAGGGGCTGGGATACTGCAATGCCTCCCTCTTCCCAGAGCTGTGGCAGCCCCAGGCCTCCCTCCCTCACCTCATACATCCCTGCAAGGGAGCCCCATCCCTGTGGGACTCCAGCATGGAGGCTCCTGGCTCCCCAGGGTTACCTCTCATCCTGCTGCAGAGGCCAGCCCCAGTGCCTCCAGGTGATTTGGGGCTGGGGGTGGCCCCCGGCCGTGCAGTTCAACCTCAGCTCCTGGCCCCTGCTGAAACGCTGGGGACTGGGGTCCACCTTCACCCAGGGCGCCTCTGCACGGGTGGGAGCAGGGCTCAGCCTCCAGGTGCCATCACCATGGGGCAGGGTCCCACACAGGGGCACAACCCACCCTGGATGAAGAGCCACAGCGAGGCAGAGGCAGTGCCATGGGCGCTCTGTGCCACGCACTCATACAGGCCCCCGTCCCCTGGCTGCACGTGGCTGATCTCCAGGGAGCTGTTCTGCAGCAGCCGGGCCCTGCCAGCCCCTGGCTGTGCCACCTTCCCATCCCAGCTCCAGGTCAGGTTGTAGGGCACGTCCCCCAGCACCACGCAGGACATCACCACGTCCTGGCCTGGTGAAGCCGTGATGTTGCCCAGGGCGATGAGACGTGGTGGTGGCTCTGCAAACAGGGGATGGATGCCTGGGTGAAAGGAGCCTGTGCCCAGCTATGGGAAGGGCTCCAAGGCTTGGCACAAGCAGCCCCCACCTGAGACAGAGAGGTAGGCACGGGCCCGGGACACGCCGACCTTGCTCGTGGCCGTGCACTCGTAAAAGCCTTCATCACCCTCAGACACTGCAGGGATCAACCAGCTGATGTTCCCTGAAATCCTGCAAAAAGGGAGAGAAGGAAATATGGATCACTCCCACCTTGGGACTGCAGTGCCACCATCCTAGTCCTACTCCCTGGGGCTTTTTTCCATCTGAGTCAGGCAGAGGTGCAATCCCACTTGCTGCAGATCTGTCCCTTGGGATTTTCCTCTTGGGATGCTCAGAACCTGAAGGCACTCACCCAGCACACAGCACCCCCTCAGGGTCACAGCTCAGGGACCCACATGGGACCCTCCTGGGGCTCACTGGGCCATACCAGAGGCTCACCTGAAGAGCTGCTCCTCCCCAAGCTTCCTCCTGCCGCGGCTGAGCTGCAGCTGGAAAGGGATCTCACTCCGTGCAGAGCAGGAGATGAGCTGTGGCTCCCGGCTGTAAGCCTGGATATTGCTGGAGATGTTCACTTTGGGCAGTCCTGGAAGGGTTTGGGGATGTGCAGATGTACAGCACCCTTGGAAGCAGGATGACCAAGGAGAAACCACAGCAGAGGCAGCGCAGCAACCTCTGCTCCCTGCTCAGCACCCGCGGGCTGCACTCACCGGGGACCACGCTGGTGTAGGTGACCCCTGAGAGGCGGTGCAGGGGGTGGCCCTGGCCATCCTCACCCTTCACCTTCAGCAGAAAGTCCCCCGGGGGCACCCAGAGCGGCGATCCCACCCAGAGCTGCGCGCTGGAGCCAGAGGAGGAGTTGAGGAGCGGCTGCACGGGCAGCGAGAGCAGGACGTGGCCCGAGGTGTTGAACAGCTCGATCTCCTGCAGGCGCCCAGGCGGCCTCAGACCGCTGCAGTTCACCAGCACAGAGATGGGCAGACCTGGAAAGGGAGAGGGAAAAAAACACCAACCACATTCCCGGCTGCAAATCGCCCAAATGCGGCACCCAGGCCCCGGGCAGCACCACCCTCACCCTGCACCGGCCGCTCTCCGCGCTGGATGGCGTCAAACTCCGGCTGCGTGGAGAAGCTGGCTTGAAAATTGACATTGCTGATGCCCGTGATCCTCAGAGAGTGGCGGCCGCTGCTCCGGGTCTGGAAGCAGATTGAGAAGCACTGAGGGCAGGGAAAGGAGAGGTTGCAGCTGCCCATTTTATCCTGCTCACACATCTTTAACTGCTTGGCTGGAGGTGGATGGGGATAGTCCACACCTGGAAACGCCTGGCAAGCTAAACATCCATCAGGGAAGGGCAGGGGATGTGCAGTCTGCCAGCAGCCTACCGTGACCAGCCACAGCCCTGGCTCGTAGGGCTCCAGGGCCACCACCATGGCTGAGTTGGGGATGCTGAGCAGCTCCTTCAGACCTCGGCCTTTCTCCAGGACCTTTCCTGTAACAGAAGTGAATGTCTCAGGTGGGCAACTCAATCCATCCCCTGGCTGCTACAGCAGCTGGGAATCACCTCCCTCAGGGCTCAGGGCAGTGCAGAGCCCATCACAGCTCACAGCCAGGGAAATCCCTCAAAGGCAGAGGCAAAGCCAGCCTGGGAGGGGGAGCAGGGAGATGTGCTGGTGTTCACTGAGGGCTTTGTAGCTCATCACCTTTTCATTTGAGTTTTAGTGCAGGTTTGTGAACCCCTTGCTGCTTGTCCTCACCTGAGGTCTTGGTGGGGGCCAAAGCCTCACTCCCCTTGTTGTCCCTTTCCCAGCTCCTACCTGCTGGATCCTGGACCCTGATCCCTGGGGCAGGCCCACTCAGGGAGATGGTGACCTCCTTCAGGCTGGGATCAAAGGGGACCTGCCATGTGTTCTCCCCACCATCCTCGTGGTCCGTAGACAGCAGGTGGACCTTGGAAGCCTGGATGGCTTCTTCCACCCACTTCAGCACCTGCAGGCAGCCAGGGGAGGATTAAACCCAGATCTCCCATCCCGGCCAGCACAGCCTCACCTCAGCACAAGGGGCCAGGTGTCCCCACTGACCTCTGTCACCTGCTGCTTGTCCAGGTGGAAGATCTGCCCGGAGCTGGTGGCGGCAATGCGCTCGTACACGCGGTACCCGGGGTGGCTCCTGTCCCCGCAGTCCCCGGTGAGCACAAACACCACCTGCCACAGCAACCCACGGCAGGGACACAGCTGGCATCACCAGCACCCCAGGACATCGAGGGGTGCAGGATTCCCCCAGCCCGGGGTTTTATGGCTGTGTCTCAGTGATGCGGCGCTGCGGTCGCAGGAGCCGGGGCGCTCACCTGGCTCTGCTTGTGCTGCAGCAGCCGCAGCAGCTCCTCCTGCTGCTCGTAATCCTTGGCCCGAGCATCCGAGAAGACGTAGACGAAGGAGCCGGGATGGGAGATCTCCACGGCCACCCTGATGGCGCCCACGCTCATCTCCGGGCAGTCCCCCCCGCCCTGGGGGACACAGGCGGGGACGTGGCACAGGCACCGAGACACCCAGGGCTCAGATCCCGGCGGGATCCACCCGGGGGATGCTCACGGCCAGGAACAGCCCAATTTTACAGCGGGATGGAACTGCAGGGACCCTGAGGATCACACGGACCCAGCCCTGCCTCACTAATTAAAGCACCCATCTGTGGATCCATGCTCACAGAAGCCACTGGCTTCCCATAGATACCTTTAGTGGGCACATCTGTGCCAGCCAGCCCAGGGAAGCCTCAGAGAGCACCAGCTCCCACTTTCCCAGGGCTTGGCACCCCAAAGGGCTGGGAAAGCATTTGCAGCCTCAGCGTGACAGCTCCTGCCAAAACAGCTGCATCCGAAGGGAAAAGCCACAAGGATTTAGCAATTCACAGGGGGCAGGGCAAGAGTGGGGATGGATAAAGCAGGATTAAGCTCCCGGAGAACATTTCAGCTGGCAGAAAACAGACAAAGTAATTTAAAATAATAATAAAAAAAGACACAAATTAAAAACTCAATTATCAGGCAGTGGTTGTAGAAGAGATTTTTGGTTCCATGGAGAGTATGTGCAAACGCTTCTGGGATCAGCATAAGAGCTGTGGACTGGGAATTCTCTGCCCTGTTGCAGGACTCTGGGGCACAGCACCAGTATCACCCATCCTCTCCACCCCCAGCCAGGCTGCCTCAGCCTAAACCCCCATCACACCTGTGGGGGATGCAGGGATTGCCCCCAGAACCCCCCACCATGCAGTGCCCAGGCCTGGCAGAGCAGCCTGGGGCTGGGTTTGCCTACCTGGACATGGAGCTCCCGCAGGCGCTGCTGGAAGAGCTGGGGGTCCGTGGTGAGGGTGACAGGTCCCACCTCTGCGAGCACACAGATGCCACCACTCAGTCCCCTGAGCCCAGCACCAGCTCCTTCCAACACCTCCCACACTGCTGGTGCTCCTGGCACCTGTGAGACTCAGGGTCCAGCATCTACGCTGGCTTGGCACCAGCAGAGAGGTGGCTTTGGGCAGACCAGCCCCTGTGCCCATACTGTGACCGCTTTGGCAGACTATTCCTATGCCCAGGAATTTTCCTGACATGCTGGGTGGTCCCAGCCAGGGTGAGCTGCAAACCCTGTGCCCTTTTCTACTGGGGGAGGCTCCCAGCAAAGCAATGCAGGAATCAATTCACTGCCTCTGCCTCCTTCCCTGTCTGGCTCCAATGGTTTCACTCAGCTCAGTGTTTCAGCTGAAAATAAAGCTTGGGTCCCTCTCTCCTTGTAGGAGGCCAGGGCTCTTTTGGGGACCAGCTGCCCTTACATGGGTGTGCACAAACAGGACAAAAGCAGGGGCAGAAAGAAATTTTTCTGGTATCACAGCAAGTTACCAAAGCCTCTTAGCAAGTGGTGTTTTTATTGAGGTGACCTGGAAGCTCATTGTGGAGTTGGACAGAAATTCCCCCATGGTTACTCCAGGGAGATTGGAGCAGGATGGAAGGGGAAGAGCCACCCACAACAAAGTGTCAGCACCCCCGGGTTTAATACAGAGAAAAACAACCCACCCTGTGCCCACAGGATCCCTTGGGGACAGGAGCCCCAGCCCAGCTGCTGAGGTGCCATCCCCAGCACAGCAGCCACCAGGGCATTAAAAACAGGGAGAAGGAGCAGTGCAAGCACTTGTGAAGTGCACGCTTCAAACACAGACCCAGCCCAGCTCCCCGCAGCCCCTCCATGGCAGGACACACCCTCAGCCTGTCCCGGACCTACCTGGGTCATGGAAGGGCACCAGGGCGTAGTTGCTGATGGGTTTGGTGCTCCGGCTGCGCGTCCGCTCCAGGATGCGGGAGGCGCCGTCCATCACCTGCACCAGGTCGTCGTACATGGAGCCGGTGACATCGAACACGAAGGCCAGAGTGGCCCATCCTGGGGGCGTCTCGGCCGCACCGAGGGCCAGCAGCGTGCAGAGAGCCACCAACACCCCTCCGTGGGGCGGCATGGCGGGGGACACGCTCAGGGGTCAGGAGCGCCCCTGGTTCTGCCCGCAGAGCCGCGGGGCCCGTCCGGCAGCAGGGAGGGAGGGACGCGGTGTGAGAGGGGGCCACACGCGGCGGGGACAGCGAAGGGACCCGGGCGGGGAACGCCCAGCCCTCCGCAGCTGCGGACCTGCTCCTCCAGCGCTCGGCTTCTGGCAGGGAGCAGCGAGGGAGGGAGGGAGGAAAAAGCGGAATTTTGGAGCCAGCGACGCGTTTGGGAGGTGGGTGGGAGTTGGAGGGAAGCGGGATGGGGATACAGGGGTTGGGAAGCAGAGCCTGCAGCCCACGGGGTTGTCAGAAACGCTGCCCTGACCGCCTGGCTCAGAGAGACCCTGCTCTGCTGGGGTTAGGGGAGGACACGGGGGTCACAGCTGAGCACCTGTGAGGAAACCCTGCCAAACCCCAGCGGGGGAGACACAGCTGTGAAAGGAGCCCCAAGGACCCAAACCCCCCCTTGCTGGGCAAAGGGGCCTGGATTGGGGGTCTGCGAGGGGGCTCTGTGGGGGCTCAGCCACGCAGCCACCCCACGGACAGGGAGCAGAGAGCCCCGCAGAGCACAGACAGAGCCGGGCCGGGGCTGGGCTGGGCCAGGCAGCGCTTGGCCGGGGCAGGCAGCGCTGAGCTCACCCGGCTCCGCTGGGATGCTCTGCTCTTGCTCAACTCCCCCGCAGCGCAGCCAGGGCACAGCCACGGCCAAACGCCGGCTCCAGGTGAGGCTGGGCATGCACCTCCTGCACCCCCACGGCAGCCCTGCTCCTCCCGGGCACAGGAGGAGATCACCCATCTCATAACCCACACTTGGAGATCACCCATCTCAAAACCCACACACAGAACAGTGGGGCCGTCCTGTGCATTTCTTTATCCCCAGCTCAACCTCAGAGCAGGCAAGGAAATCCCCTTCACAGCAGGACAATGACACTTGAGCCTCTGGGGCTGTGCCAGTGGCTTGCTCCCCTCCAGTCCCACTACCAGGGCTTGCACACCCCCAGAGTTTGCACTCCCAGCCCCACAGTGCCACCAAACCTACCTTGGAGCATCCCCAGCCTGCATGCCAGATCCGTCCTGCACCCTGGCAGGGAGCACCAGCACTACTGGCACAAAATAAACCCCAACAGCTTCTCCTCATCATCAAATTAATCCCAGCCAGCCCTTCCCACACCCACCAGTGCTCCCAGTCCCACCTGTTAGCTGGGCTTTAACCCCTTCCCTGCTGGGGTAAATGCACAGCTCTGGGTGACCACTGTGGTTTGGAGCCTGTGCCTGCCCTGCCCATGCCATGGCACAGGGGAGGAATCCCTGGGAGCTGCCACCATGCGCTGGCACAAAGCACCCCTGCACAAACACAGCCCCCTTGTTCAGACCATTAGGGCATCTCCTCTGGCCTCCTGAGAACAATTAGTCACCAGCCTCGTTAGGGGAGCAGACACGGGGCTGTGGCTGCCAGGGAGGCCCCGCAGGGCTCGCTTCCAGGAGAGCTGGCACAGCAGAATGGCCAAG
The DNA here is from genome assembly GCF_028769735.1 of Zonotrichia leucophrys gambelii. Classification (NCBI taxonomy): domain Eukaryota; kingdom Metazoa; phylum Chordata; class Aves; order Passeriformes; family Passerellidae; genus Zonotrichia; species Zonotrichia leucophrys. The sequence continues at coordinate 4,968,222 of NC_088186.1, forward strand.
GCTGCACGTGAGAGGCTGTGAGCCCCCTGTGAGCCCTGCCAGGAGCAGGGGGCTGCCAAGGGGCACCGCCAGGCACTGGGACACGATTGTGGAATATTTGTATCAAGATTCCTCTGCAGGCACTGTCTGCCAACAGTGACCCAATGGCTCCCAGCCCGCTGCATCAATGAGGGGGCTCAGAGGGGACTGGGACAGAGCCCATGGGCTCATGGCTGTGTCTTCATTGTACAAGGAAAAAGGGGTGCAGGCACTGTGTGAGGATGGGACCTGGCAGGGAAAGCTGTGTCTGGGTAAAAGGAGGTGGGAAGAGCCCTGTATGGGATGCCTGGAGCTGATTCCTGGCAGCTCATCACAGTGAGGGCACAGTGCCTGCCCACAGAGCCCAGGGCATCCCTGTTTACACCTGTGCTGGTGCCATCACTGCCCTGGGCTTGGGACACAGGATTATGGCACCTCCAGCCCAGCTCCCAGCCCCACTGGGTGCCAGGGCAGCTTTGGGGACCCCCATGATCCCCCCCATATCCCACAGCACATCACAGACCACTGCCACTTCATTACTGTCATTAAGCTTTTATTTCCACTGTCACAAAGTTCCTGGGTTTTGTTTTGTTCTGTTATTAAACTGTTTCATTTGCTTGGTTTGCTCTTGAATTCATCTCAAGACAAGGCAGCGGGGCATGCAAGCCGAGACACACACAGGCTTCATCTCCACAAACAAGGCTCTTTGCTGGAGCTGCTGCTTCCCAGCCCAGGGCTCAGCCACCCCCTGGGCAGTGGCACAGGGCACCCAGCCCAGGGCTGGTGGCCAGGGGAGCAGAGAGAGAAGGGAAGGATGATTTTGCTGCAGCGCTGCTGGAATAGGCAGGGCTGAAATGTGGAACTGAGACCCCAAAACTGTGCACTGAGGCTGGAGCCATCAGCTCCCTACTTTGCTCTCAGCCCTTATTTCTGTCCCAGCCAGACCCTCCCCTCCAATGCCCTTGGAGAGGACAGGTGAAAGATGCTCTCACTAAATCTCCTCCCTGGATGGGGACAGTGAGCCCATCCCAAATGACCCCCAGCCCTAAATACATGGCAAGGGGGCAGCTCTGCCAGTGATTTCAGCTGCCCCCACGCCATGCCTGGCCCTGCTCCAAGTGGGGCTCAAACCCAGATCCCAAAACCCCAGGACAATTCCACCCTCTGGGAGCTGCATCCCAGTGAGGAGCAGTGACCTGGGCTGGGCTCCTCCCATCCCACAGGAATGGGGTGTCCTGATGGCACAGGAAGAACCAACAGGCTCCTGTGAGGGAGGGTGAGATGCAGCTGGTGCCTGGCACAAGCAGGGGCTGGGGTCCCCCATGAGCAAACACCCCCCTGCACCAACCCAGTGGAGAGCGCTCCTGGGACCAGCCTGGTCTCGTTATAAATTGCATTAATTAACAGCCTGCTCCAGAGGAAAACCCCTTCCCTTCTCTCTCTCGTGGGTCCTGGTTTGTGCTGTGAGGAGAGGGCAGGGGGGAATCTGCCCCCAGAGCCCCCTCCCACGTTCTTGCTCCTGGGGGAAACAGCTCAGCCCAGCCCAGCCCCAGAGCTCAAGGAAAGACAGACACAAAGCAGCAACAGTCAGCACACAGACAGAAAAGTGAAAAGAAAGGAAAGTACAGACATGGCATTTAATGGGGCAACACTGACAGGGACAAATGAGAGGGGGCACATGCCACAGTGACCAGGGCTGGAGCCTCACCTCTGCCTGGCTGTGCTGGGGGCCCCCTTCCCATGGCCAGGGCTCTATTTGGGACAGGCACAGAGACAAACCAGGGCTTGCTGTCTGTTCCATCGTGAGCAGGTGTAAGACAAGGCTGGGATTACAGACTCACTGACAAACCCAGCGTTCCCTGCACTGTTCCTGCTGTCCTGCAGTGCCTGGTGCCTGGTGGGTCCTGCCAAGCCCCGTGCCCACAGCCCTGAGCCATACCCAGCACAGACCCCAAACTGCTTTCAGAGGGGGAGGGCTCACCCCAGCCACTCCACTGAGGGGAAACTGAGGCACGAGGAGGTTAAGGCCGACATTTCCAAGCACGAGATGCTCCAAGCCTTATTCTCAGTGATACCAAGATCCTGGTGGCAGTCAGGAGGAATTGGGGGCCCTCAGTGCTCCCCAAAAGTGAGACTAGGAGAATCCAAGCCAGGGTCCCAAATCCACAGCCAAGGGGGAACACTGGGGCAAAATGCAGTGTGCCAGGAGCCCTGGCAGGGCTGAGTCCCTGGGGACACATCTGTGGGCACTGATGGAGCTCAACCCACGACAGGTCCTCCAAAAATTGAAAGCTTTCCAAGGGAACAGTGTCAGAGTGAACGTGCCTTTGCCTGGGAACTCTGTCAAATGTGGCAGGGGCCATCATTCATCAGCAGAGGTGATTACAGCAGTGTCACATTCATTGGGAACATTGATTGGCACCAGGAGGGGACCAGTCTGGCAGATGAGCATTCAACAAGTTGCAGGCACTGCAAAAACCTACCCCAGAGAGTTGCATTTTGGCCACAGAGCAACAAGGAGAAGGAGGTTTCCATGGGAGTGAGTGAGGGACCCCCTCCAGAAGCACCCCCACAGTGAAACAGGGGCATCCTCAGGGCAGGAACTGCAGCAGAGGCAGAAATATTGCACGTGGATGTGAGGTCAGTCTCCTTGGGGATGGGAAAGGTGGTTTTTACGGGCATCAAGAAGTTCCACAAGCACAAAATCCCAAAGCTGGGGAGTGGGGCTGCTCGGTGAAGAACCAGCACCCCTTGGCTGGGACATCTGTCCCTGCCATGCCAGGAGGACTCAGGGAATGCTGAGGCACCACCTTGTCTCCTGCATGGTGAGACACTGTCACACTGTCCCCCACAGGCAGATGTCACCTCCCCCTGCCAGGGGACAGTCCTGTGTCTGGGCTCAGCCACAGCAGCTGGGACACAGCTGGGTGGGAAGATGCTGCTGCCATCAGCTGGGCCAGAGATGGAAGGGTGAGGCCCCAGGGTGGCTTCAGGGGTCCCAGAGGCTTCTTGCACTCTGCTCCTGAGGGAATGCACAGCTCTCCTTTTTTTCACAGCTCTCCTTTTCTCCAGCAGAGATGCCAACTGTGCCCCACGGTGTGGGCTGAGCTGGGGGCACATCCCAGAGGGGAGCTGGGTGCTGATGGAGTTTGGAGGGGCCCTGCAGGCCTGAGGCTGCAGCTCAGTGTCCCCAGGTGTAAATTCCCAGCCCTTTGCCTCCTACAAGGTGGGTGCAAGTGGCTCCATTTGGGGTCACAGCAAACCTCCCATGTCCTGTGGGAGCGGTGGGGAAAGGAGCCACCCTGAGCTGTGCTCAGCCCAGCCTGGCACTCCCCTGTCACCCTGTCCCTGCAAGACAGAGCAAAGCTGCCCCTTGGGCACACAGGATGGGTCACAGCCACCACCAAACACCTTCCCACCATTGCAAAGCAGAACACAGCAAAGGAATCTGCCTGAAAGCAAAACCCAGCTCTGGGCTCCATTAATACTTTTTCATGCAGTGAGAAAATGAAGGGAATGAAGGAAACAGGGATGTTGTGGTGCCCAGCAGTTTCCTCGCCCTGCTCAGTTCAGGGATGGAGCTTGGTCTGCTCAGAGTTGGGGCTGAGTGAGCCCTCACTGAGCCCCCAGAGGGTGAACAGGAAAATGCAGGGAACAGGGGAACAGGGAGAGGAAAAGAAGCTACAGCATCCCCTCCAAACAGCAGCCAGCCCACGGAGCTCGGGATGTGAGGGGTGGGAGGACAGGGGGAAGGCAGATTTTTGGCTTCATTGTTATTGCAGGCTCCCGGGTCCCCGCAATAGTGTACGAGCATGTAAACCTTACAAATCCTCACCTGGGTGGGTGGACACACACACACACGAGAGACAAAACACAGCAGCAACATTTACAACAAATAAATAAGGATATCGATCGTCGAGATAGGCATATAAAAAAAAGCCTCACTTTTTTTTCCACCGGAAGGGGGGGCAAAAAAACCCAAAAAAACCAACAAAAAAAACCAAACCAAAAAAAAAGCACAATACTGTCTCACCAGAAAAAATAAAATAATAATATAATATATATCCCTAGTGAGCCGAGCCGGGCTGCCAGCGGCGTCGCGGGTGACGCCAGGACTCTGTCCCCAATGGCCGTCGGTGCCTCCCCGGCCGTCCCCGGTACCTTGGGGCTCCTCCCCGCCGGCGCATCCGCGGTGCCATCCGGAGATGTGGGCAAAGGGAGCAGAGGGGCTCGGAGGGGGCTCTGCCCGCGGCGATGCCCCAGCGCTCCCCGAGCTCCGCGCTGCCGCCCAGAGCCGGCCCTGGCGCGGGGAGCGCTCGGGAAAAGCGGAGTTTGGCGATGGCAGCGGCTGGTTCGGAGCGCGGAGAGGGCTGAGCTCGCGCTTTGAGGGCACTCCTTGCTCGCAGGACAGAAAGGGAGGCCGGGAGGGACAGGCAAGCTTCGCACGGCGGTGGTCGGATGGCACGGAGAGCATCTTCCCCCAGGCATCTGCAGGAGAGGTGGGGAGAAGGGAAACGGGGTGAGAAGCACGGCCAGAAATCCCTGTGGCCGTCTCAGCACAGAGCCATCTCAGGAAACAGATATTGAAAATAACAAAACTCCAGTGGGGTTAAAAACATCCCACCCCCAGGACACTCCTGGACTGTGATGACGAAAAACACTCCAAGGGACTCAGGTCCACAGAACACAGCAAGGACCATGGGATGCTCAGCCCAGCACCTGTATGATGCTGTGAACCAGTGTCCCTGGCACTGCCGTGCCAAACCAGCTCCAGGGCATAACATAATAAGATAAAAGATAAATAAACCATTTAATATAATCTGTCTCTGGAGTGTCCCCATGCCCCCAGCACACCAGCTGCCTCCCTGCCTCCTGTGCAGCCACATCTGCTGCTGAGGGCACGAGCTGTGCTGCAGGCAAACCTTTCCATCTCCGTGGGATGAGGTCTGAGGGGGCTCTGTGATACTGGGAGAAACCCATCAGAATGGGGGCACCAATCCCCCTGGGATTTGGGGGGATATCCAGGTTTTGGTGCTCCAGCAGAGGAGAATGAGCTGCCTGTGCTGAGGGAGGTGGGGACGGGGGATTTGGGGCCGCACTCACTCACCGCCGCTCGGCCCCGGGACTATACGAGCCCATCGTAGAGGGAGAGCGCCTGCACGATGGAGGGGTCGGCCTTGGAGCCCTCCTGAAACTCCTGCAGCGTCAGCTTCCCGTCTGCATTCTGCAAAACACTCCTGTCACTGCACTGCTGCACCCAGCTGGGCACCTGGCACAACCACACCAGCCCATGCACCCTCCCCACCCCGCTGCCTCAGCCTCGGTTTCCCCACTGAGTCACCCATGGAGGGGACAATGCCACCCTGGAGAGCCTGAAATGGGTACAGAGAGATCCCAGAGGGATGTGGGTATCCCAGAGTGACCCTGAAATGGGTACAGGGATCCCAGAGGGATGTGGGCATCCCACAGTGACCCTGAAATGGGTACAGGGATCCCAGAGGGATGTGGGTATCCCACAGTGACCCTGAAATGGGTACAGGGATCCCAGAGGGATGTGGGCATCCCACAGTGACCCTGAATGGACAGGGTCCCAGAGGATGTGGGCATCTCACAGAGATCCTGAAATGCACACAGGGATCCCAGAGGATGTGGCATCCCACAGTGATCCTGAAATGCACGCAGGGATCCCAGAGGGATGTGGGCATCTCACAGTGATCCTGAAATGCACACAGGGATCCCAGAGGGATGTGGGCATCCCACAGTGACCCTGAAATGGATACAGGGATCCCAGAGGGATGTGGGCATCCCACAGTGACCTTGCCAGCAGCTGAGATCTTGTGTTGGTAGGACAAGAAGGCACCTGCAGGAGTCAAGATGCAGTAAAGGGACCCACAGCACTTCCTAAATCCCTTGGCCACAGGGGAAAAACCCACAAGCATCCTCACCTTGTCCATCATGGCAAAAATCCGATCCACCCTCTTCTCTGGTGTGTTCTCCTCCTCAGGAAGCTCCACTGTGTTCCCCTGCAGCAGCAGGACAGGGCCAGGTCACACACCCACCTGTGCCATGCCTGGAGGGTGTCCCCAGGTGAGGATTGTCCCCCCCACACACATCAGGACAGGGTGCAAGGGGACAAACTTGGCACCAGAACCACCCTCAGGACCAGATCCAGACACTGCCCTGGCCATGATGGCCACGATGGTCACAACCCCCCATCAAAAGAGGCCAAAGAAGGAACTGGGGGTGTTTCAGCATTCCCACAGAGCTGAGCTCCAGCCCAGCAGGCCCTGCTTGCCCCTCTTACCACCATCTGATAAATGGCATCCACAATGTCCAGCATCTCGTTCCTCGTGATGTATCCATCGTTGTCCAGGTCGTACAGCTTGAACGCCCCTGTGAGACAGAGCAGCCCAAGGGGCTGGGACTGTGCCCCACCCTGGACATGGACACACACCCAGCACCCTGTGGGGCTGAGCCCAGCAGCAGCCCCTGGGCAGCACTTACACCTCAGCTTCTCGTCCAGCGTGCCCCGGGAGGTGACCGACAGCGCCTGGATGAACTCTGAGAACTCGATCCTCCCATCCTGGGCGAGGAAAGCAGGAAAGGAGGGGTCAGGCTGCTGAGGCCATTCCTGCCCAGCAAAGCCCTCCCTGCCCATGTATCCCCTCAGGGGGGCACATCCCAAAAGGCAGCAGGGAGGGAGGAGTGATGCATGTTCATCCCCAGCACTGTGATCCAGCACCCAGAACATCCCAGCAGGAGCAGCTCTGGAATGCAGGGGGCACCACAGGAATGGGCTTTTGTCAGGGCACCAGAACACCACTTCTCCTTTCCTGCTTTGCCACCTCATTGCCCTTCCCCACATGATTCTCCCCAACTAAAATAAGCACAGGGGCTCTCTCCAGCTGCACCACTGCAATTTCACACCCCAGGAAGTGCTGGAATATTCTGCTCCTCCAATGCCAGGCAGACACATCCCAAACCCATCCCACCATCACCACGGGCCCAGCCCTGACCCCCCTGGACTGAGCCTCTGGATCCCAGACTTACCTTGTTCTCATCGAAGACATTGAAAACAAAGGTGGCGAATTTGGTTGGGTCTCCGAAGGGGAAGAATTGCTTGTAGATCTTCTGGAAGCCGGCGGCATCGAGCTGCCCGCTGGGACAGTCCTTGATAAAGCCCTTGTACCTGTGGGTGGAGGGCACAGCATGGGCCCAGGAGGGCTCCCCACTGATTTGGGAGGTTCTCCCCAGTGCTGCAGTGGGCTGGAGCTGGGGAGGTCCCCAGGTGCTCCCTGTGTCACTCCCATCTGTAGCCAGGATATTTTCTGAAAAATCCTTTCCTTAGGATTTTTTCTCCTGAGAAGCTGAGAGGCCTCAGGAGCAAAATGTAAACATTGATTATCTGCTGCTGTGGAATGCAACAGGTGCATCTGTGATTGGTCTCATGTGGTGTTTCTAATTAATGGCCAATCACAGTGCAGCTGTCCAGACTGTCTCAGTCAATCACAAGCCTTTGTTATCATTCTTTTTCTATTCTTAGCCATCCTTCTGATGAAATCCTTTCTTCTATTCTTTTAGTATACTTTTAATATAATATATATAATAAAATAATAAATCAAGCCTTCTGAAACATGGAGTCAGATCCTCATCTCTTCCCTTATTCTAACACCCCTGTGAACACCACCACAGCCATCACCCACCCACAGCACCCCAGCCCTGTGGATGAGGTCCCTGTGGGCACCACAGTGAGGGTGGCAGAGGGGACAGGCAGTGAGTGGCACCAGTGACACCAAGTGATGACACAAGCAGTGAGTGGCACCAGTGACACCAAGTGATGCCCACTGCACTGCTCCGACCTGCTGCCAGCCCACAGGGGCCACAACCAGGCTTGTGTTGAACACTGGGACACGGGAGGTGACAGGGACCCACTGCACAGCCAGGACTGGCAGCAATGCCAGCAATGCCTGGCAAAAAACAATGGCACAGTGACCACTGAGGTCTGTGAGGGTGGCTGGGCACTGGAACAGGCTCCCCAGGGAAGTGGTGATGGCACCAAGCATGCCAGAGGTCAAGAAGTGTTTGGACAACACTTGCAGGCACATGGGATTCTCGGGATGTGCAGAACCAAGAGTTGGATTTATGCTGATGCTCGAGTCCCTTCCAATTCATGATATTCTGTGATAATTTTTGCACGACCCCAAATGAAAGCTGCTCAGATGAGCTGGAGCACACAGTGAGGTTCCTGTGTCCTCAGGTGGCACAGCCCAGGTCACTCCCAAAACCCATCAATGCTTTAGCACCCCAAAACCCCTCGGTGCCAGCTCCAGGCTGGATCTGGCTGGAAAGCGCAGCTGGGCCGGAGGGAAGGGGCTCGGTGGCTCCGTGGGTGTGGGCACCGTGCAGGGGGCATGGAGGGAGCATGTGGCACCACATGGGCACCACGTGGGGTACGGGGATGTTATGCAAGCCCTCGCCCAGATCTGTCAGGCGCCCGCTGCAGCGGGACAAGGGCTGGAGGAGGAGGGGAAGGGGGTGGCGAGGTGGGAAAGCGAAGAAGCGCCGGTGACATCTTCTTCATCTGCTGCAGCTATGACTCATCGTGGGGGGGAAGGAGCAGAGAGAGACAGATAAAGAAAGCAAACCTTGACTGGTGGGATAGGGAGATGAAAGGGAAGCAGTGGCTTTTCTAGGGCGCTGTGTTCAGTGGGGTGAGAGAAACTGTGGATCCTACCCTGAGAGCCTCTGCTGCCAAAGGGACAGCAGCAGCCTCCTGCACCAGGTCACCAGCTGGACAGTCCCCATGTCCCCACACTCTTTGGCTGCTCATATGGGGAGGGAAGAGCCACTAGAACCCAGCCCTTGCACAGGGTGTGCCAGGAAAATCCCTCTATTTTCTGCTCTCCCCTGTATGAGGCAGCACCTGCACCCCAATACAGGGGCACTGCCCACACCTCCTGCATGTCCCACCCTGCCCTGCAATGCTGGCTGAGTGCCACCAGCTCCTGTCCCCTGCCCACAGCCCCATGCCCCAGCTCACCCCCATGGCAGGCACTCACCACTGCTGCACCTCCTTCTCTGTGACTGCAAGAGAAAACAGGAGAAAAGAAGAAAAAAGAGACAGAAATTTAGTGCTTTTGCAGTGCCAGCTGTTCCTCTGCACTGCCCACCAGTGAATTCCCTGGGGAATGCTCTGGGGCTCCCAGCAATGAATTCCCTGGGGGATGCCCCAGGCCTCACTGGCTCCATGAGCTGCCAAGCTTTCCCCATGTGGCAGAAAATGCTTTTGAGGCACAGCCTGGGCCAGCCCAGGTGGTGCATGGGGCCAGGGCTGCAGGTGCTGGGGACCCCCAAAACCAGAGAGACTCCCTGTGTTGTGTTCAGGGAGTGCAGAACCATGAAGGAACATGAAGGGGACAAGCTGATCATGCCTGGGGAGGATCTGGCCCTGCTGCCTCATCTTCCCAGAGCCAAAACATCCCCAAAAACATCTGCCTGGAGGTGGCTCAGGGAAGGGACTTGCCTGGCCCTGGCACACTGAAGGTGAGCACAGGGTTGGCATCCCCCAGGTACCAGCTGGATAAACATCATCAAACCCATCCCAGCACACTGGGCTCTGAAAAACCCCCAAAATACAACAAACCAGCAAACACACAGCACTGGCAACCCCAAGTGTCCCCACCAAGGGGCAGCTGCTGAGATGAACGATGTCCTCAGCAGAGGGAAGGCTCTGAGGGATGCTGGGCAGGGCTGGCACTTGTCACTGCGTGTCCCAGTGCAGGAGCTGTGCCTGAGCCTCCCCACAGGTGCCAGCAGGTGGGCACAGGGGGGAACGGCCTCTTTTGTCATTTCCTTTGCATCTAAATAGCGATAAAAGAGCCGCGGGTCTGAAAGGCGCGGGGATAATGAGGCGAGTGGAGATGTCAATGTGCAAGCAGCCGATAAAAATAGAGACCGAGGACACACCAACAGATGCCAATTACCTTGGATGGCAAGAAAAATAAAGCAAGCAATTTTCCATCAAGAAGATTTGTGACGTGCCTGGCAGAAGGTGCAGAGCTCAGAGGTGAGGGCTGGGGCAGCCAGGAGGGCACACAACAGCTCCCACCTCATCACCAGCTGGATTCTGGCTCCTGCATCCCTGTCAGCGGGAATTTCTGTGCCCAAGGCTGTCCCCATGCATTGGAGGGTCCCTCCAGCCCAGCACTGGGGTCGCTGGAGGGGCAGATCCCTCAATTCCCCATTTTCCCTGAGGTTCAGCCAAAGCAGCACCCTCTGTAGCACCATGGGGTGTCAGACAGCAGCTCCCCAGGAGAGGGGACACAGGCACAGGGATGCTCAGCATCTGGGATGAAGGACATGGAGGGCTTTGGCAGTGCCACAGCAGGGATTTGGAGGGATGTTTGGTTTGGGCACACAGCAGTCTCTTGGCAGGAGGGAGGCAGGAAGGACACACTGCACCCAGCAGCCAAGCTGGGGTGGGCTAAAACATCAATCACAGCAGTTCCAAGGGATTTCCCCATCCCAAAAAACAAAAAAAGGCTTGCACAGAAGCGTCCTTCCAAAAGAGAGATGCTGAGTGACATCTCCAAGAGGAGCACACCTCCCTGCCCTCACCTGCATTGAGGCACCAGGCCTGACCTCCACCCTGAGGATGCCCAGGGGATGCCCCAGGCACCAGCTCTGCAGGCCCGGGCACCCACAGGCACCAAGGGGGGCAGGTGGGAGGAGGAGGATGATGGCGAGCCCTCGGGGCAGGCAAAATGCAGCGCAGCAGCAGCCGGGGCTGCAGTCAGAGCTCGGCTCAGCCCCTCCAGGCAAATCGTTTTCTGCTCTCTCTTGTTCGGCTGCTTTTCCCCCACCGAGCTATTCTGGGCCCGGGAGCTGCCTTTCAACTCCAGCAGGAAACAATTAAGAAATTTGTGCTTTTTTTAGTTCGGGAGAAATGCTGGTAATGCCAGCTCGGGAGGGAGGGCCGGAGCCAGCTCCCCTCGTGCCGTGCTGCAGGAGATGTGTGATGCTCCCAGGAGAGGCTTTTCCGACGGGGGAACCGCTCAGGTGCCAGGCTGGGAATCAGCACAGGGCTCCCGAGGAGGGAATTGCTAATGTGCATCCTGGCATGGAGCCACACGGAGCCCATCCCTCCTCCAGCACGCTGGAACCGCTGCCTCTCCTCCAGCTTTGGGTGTGGGGAATCCGTGGGGTTTGTCCTGGGGTGGGAGCGTGGCCTCATCTCGCAGGCCTTGGAAAAACACCCAGCTCTGGGTTCGCCCCTCCACTGCCACCAAATCTCCCGTCTGACCAGGGGCAGAGTGTCCCCAGGGGAACCACCCCAGGCCTGATGCAGTGGCTGAGCAGTACCTGCCTCTCTGTACCTGCTGTAATGATCCAGGACAGGCGATGACTTCCCGGCTGCCACCTCCCAGCCCTGCTGGGGTCACACTCCTGTGGCACCGATTAGGAATGCTAATACCCGACTTGCAGCCACAGAAGCCTTGGGGATACGCTACTGAGTGTGTGGCTGTCCCGAGGCTGGGGACACAGTGGGGACAGGGCTGTCCCTCTACCCCGCATTACCCAGCTGGGCTCACAGGCACTCCCTGTGCTGCATTTCCTTCCGCAGCATCGATCATAGCGCGGTGCTGAACCCACACACATCAATTCTCAGCCATATAAACCTCGGCCAGGCGTGCCCCCGACCCCCCAGAATAAGGGGATGACCCACAGCATCCCCCCAGAGCAAGGGGGTGACCCACAGCATCCCCCCAGAGCAAGGGGGTGACCCACAGCATTCCCCCCAGAGCAAGGGGGTGACCCACAGCATCCCCCCAAAACAAGGGGGTGACCCACAGCAGCCCCCAGAGCAAGGGGATGACCCACGCATCCCTCCAGAGCAGGGGGTGACCCACAGCGCCCCAGAGCAAGGGGTGAAACCCAGCATCCCCCCAAAACAAGGGGGTGATCCACAGCATCCCCCCCAGAGCAAGGGAGTGACCCACAGCAGCCCCCCAGAGCCCCTCACTGGAGCAGGTCCGGCTCCCACCCGGGCCAGAGCCGGGCTCAGCCGCCGTGCCGCGCTCCGGGCCGGGCTATAAATAGTGCCCGTAGCAGCTCGTTAGTAGCGGCGTGCCCCGGGCTGCTCGGGGATGAAAGGCGCTAATAAAGGCAGCGTTATCGTTGGTAATGAACCGCAGCGCTGGCAGAGGCATCGCCGAGCACGGAGCCCCCAACGCAGCCCCGCAAAGAACGGGAGAACATGGGACACTCAAGGCAGGAGCGGGGACAGGGAGAGGGACAGGCACCCAGAGCGGCTCAGGAGCTGCCCCACACGGCCAGACCCCATCCAAGGGCCCTCTCTCTCCGCCGGTCTATTCCTTTCCTATCCCACCTCAGTGAGAAGGTTTCGGCGTCTCTCTCACACAGGGCAGAGCCTCGGAGCAGCCGCAGCCCCCTCCCCGCAGATGCCGCTACCTGGCTCTCCCCCCCAGGCCTCTCCCCCACCGCTCCATCAATGCCAGTGGCACAGGCGAGGAGTGACAGCTCCGTCACCACCCGCCCTCCGCGGGCCCCCTCTCCTCCCACCAGCCAGCTGCCACTGCAGCAAGAACCAGCTCTGGTTAATCAGTGCTCAAGCCTGTTAATTTGTGTTCTCCAGGCAGAGGGGAGAGGAGAGAAGGGACCCTGGACTGCAAATCCCCATCCCTGCCCTGCCGCAGGGAGCTCGCTGGACAGCGGGGCGGCAGAACCTGGGTTCAAATGGTTCAGGAACCCCTGGTCACGGCGGGATGCAGGAGGTGAAGTGATGCTTCAGCCCCCCAGGGGTTTGTTTTGTGCTGACATCCCTTCCCCTGTGTGCAGGGCAGGGATTTGGCCACGCCGCAGGGCTGCACCCCGATCAGGGCTGTGCACACCCAGCTCAGCTCCGTGTGCCAGAACCAGGGCACGGCTCTGTGCTGGTGCAGGTTTGGCTTCCCGGAGGCTCAGCAAGCACCGTCCCCACGCAGCAGCAGTGAGGAATCTCCCCTGAGCCCCCACAGGTTCCCCCTTGCCCCAGCTGCCCCTCTGATCCCGCGGGGCACCGCAGCCTTATCGGGGAAACCAGTTAATTATTTCCAGGCACAAAATGCTTCTCTCAGTGCCACAGGGCACTGCAACCATGCCAGCTCATGGGCTGTGCCAGCAGCACACACTGGGTCAGCCCTGTGGCATTTATTTCCCCCAGGGATCTGCTGTGGCTCCTTCACAGGGTCCCCCGGGCATCCCAGTCTGGGGGAGCCGGCACATCACCCCAAAATGGGGCTCCCATCGGGTTTGGGGCTGCCTAAACCGGCTTGGGGTGCTCAGAGCAGTGTCCAGGCCGGGGGGAATTAAACACCCACAATGGGCGCTCGGGCGTGAAGGAATGGGGCATTTATGCACGAACCAAGTGGGCACCCATGCCTGAGCCAGAGGGCCACTCATGCAAAAACACAGCGGGACATCATGCGTGGGCTAATTGGGCACTCGTGCATAAATTATGCATAATTCTAGGTGAACTAATTGGGTGCTCATGCATGAACCGCCCGGGTGCTGCAGCGAGAGTGCGAGGGCAGCTCATGCACGAACCAGCTGGGGGCTCATGCATCCATTTTTTTGGGGCATTCATGAATTCACAGAGCGCTCATGCACGGATTAATTCAGCAGTCACACGTCCGTTCGCTGGGCACTCCTGCGTGAGCTAATTGGGCACTCATGTGTAAATTAGTGTAATTAGGAGATAGCACACTTGTGCACGTACTAATTGGGCACTCAGGTGTGAATGCATCAGGTGCTCATGCATGAATTAATTGGACATTCAGGCATGAGCTAATTGCAGCCACGTGCGCCAATTAATTGGGCACTCATGCATCAACAGCCGGAGCGCCCATGCACGGAGCAGCAGCGTGTAATCCAGCGGGAATTCGCTGGGCAGCCATGCATAAACCCAGCTGGGTGCTCGTATGCAAATTATTAATTGTGCGCTCATGTGTGTGTTAATTGGGTGCCCATGCGTGAATTAATGGGGCCGATGCGGACGAGCCCGGGGTACTCATGCGGCCCCGCACACCCTGCAGTCCGTGCCAAACACACTCCGCCCCTCGTCCTGCCGAAACACGTATTTAAGAATTTTCTGAGCGTCAATCTGATACAAACTGCACTCTCACACCATCAAAATGTTAATATTGAGCCATTAGGAGCGCCCGCTCCCTCCTGCCCGGCTCAGCATTTTGTGTGTGTGTGTGTGTGTGTGCTCACCCCGCTGCATTCCAGCCCCAGAATCACAGAGTCGGCATCAGGGTCTGCACAGCCCCTGCAGAATTCGCCCCTGGTCCCTCGGAGTGACCCCAGCTCGGTACAGCAGGCACTCAGTGCAGATTTCACACTGCCAACAGGGACACAGCGAGGTTCTGTGGGTTTGCACAGGGGGACCCGGCCCAGGGCCAGCCCTGGCTCTGCAAAGCGAGTTACCTGGGCTAAACTAAACACACCCCAGCCTCGGGGATCATCCCCAGCTCCAGGCCTTGTCCCTACAGAACCCTCAGCCAAGAGCACAGCAGCCGCTGTTGCAGGTGAGTGCAGCACTGGGGATTTCATCCAGCCCCCAAAATTGCCTGGTGCAGAATGGGCACCTCCCTGCAGAGACAGCAAGGTGCCCTGCATGCCAGGCCTGGCTGGCAGTCTGGGCTGTCAGGTGGCTCTGTGCAGTTTGGGGCAGTCAGGGGGAAGCACTCAGGGACAGCTGAGCATTAGCACAGGGATCTCCCAGTGCACAGCCCCAGTTCCAGCACAGAGCCCAGTGCCCACGGGAGCTGCACGGTGGTGGAGGGATGGGGTGAACTCTTGCAGGCTGCCACGGGCTCAGTCCTCCCCTGGGTCTGTCCATCAGCCCATCCTGGGGCACTCACAGCTCACTCAGGTCCCTGTTTGGTCACAGTAACTTTTAGGATACACCACACGTCAGCACTTTGGAAATTTGGGTAGTTTGGTCCTGATGATGTGGTCTCCTTAAAATTCAGGTTGAACTCCTTAATGATGTCCTAATCCTGTGATCTCTGCCAGCTCTGGGGTCACCACAGCACCCCTGGCTGGGCTTTGCTCCTGCTCCCAGGGACACAGGGCCAGCTCTGGGGCAGGGGCACTAAAACATGACTGACTGAGGCACCAGGGTCACCCCCATGCTAACAGCTGTTGCTGGAATGTGACTGATGCCATTTTCTTCTGCTCCCAGCTTGCCCCAATCTCTGTTCCCCCAGCTCACCCCGTGCCCATCCCTCCTCCTGGGATATCACCCACACACCAGAGTGTCCCTGTGTGGGAGCCCATCCCTGCAACATGCCCAAGGGATTTGGGAGCAGCCCCAACACAGCCAGGGCTGCCTGCCTGTCACAGGGGGACATCCCCATCCCAGCTTTTCTCTCCCCATCACACACAGGCATCACCAGCACCTCCAGGACATCTGAGCTCGAGCCTGACAGAGTTATTGGTGTCATTTGTTACTCTGGGACACAGAGCCATGCTCACAGCAGCACCAGGGTGTTTGGCACCCTCCTCTCCAGCGTTGCCATTAGTGGTCTGCCTTGCTCCCAGGCTGGATAAACAGGTCCATGAGCAGCTCTCATCTCCCCCGGGGCTGGTACCAACAGGAAAGCCAATATGCAGCTGAAATCCTTTTTAGACTTTATTAAATATTTAAGGGCCCGACATTAGGCTTTGGAAATTGGGTTTAGGGAAAAAGCAGAAGTTGTTCTTTGAAGCAAAGGCAGGAGAGGAAGGGCAAAGACAGTGCCTTCATTTGGAAATTAATGAACCAGGCTGGAGCAGCCCCACAGCAGGAGCTGGTGCCTGGGGCAGGTCTATCCCAGGATGGAATCCCAGCTTCCCCACGAGCCAATGCAGCAGTGCCTGGAGGGGCAGAGGGTTCCCAGTGCTGCTGGAGCAGGGATGGAGCAGAGGCAGCTGTGTCCTGCCACCTGCTTAACCCATCCCTTGGCCACAGGGATCTCAGTGTGCTCTGGCACTCCAAGGTGCCATCCCCAACCCAAGGAATAATTCCTGCCCTGGGCAGAGGAGAAAACTCCCTCCAGACCAGTGTGGGCAGTAGGAAGGAAGTGCCTCTGGCTCAGCCATCACTCCCTGGAGCCATGGGAAGGTCAGGAGGATGCTCAAGGCAAAGCCTTGCCGGCAGCAGGGCCACCTCTGCTGCCCTCCTGGTCTCTTGCAGTCATCACTGTGCACTGAAGGGTGACACAGGGACCCACAGCAGCTCCACCAGAAGATCAGAAGCAGCTCCATCGATCAGAAGATGCTGCAGAAACAGGTGGATGAAGCAGAGGCAGCCCTGCTTCCAGCAGGAGGTGTGGGGAGGGAGCCCTGTGCTGGGGAGCCCATGGCAGTGATGGTGATGGAATCACACAGACCATGCCCAGGGCTCAGCCCCCACGGCCACCCCTGCCCAGGGTGTGACCCCTGCCTTCCCTGGACACCCAGCTCCCTGGAACATCCAGGAGAACAAGGAGGGGAAGGAGGAACAAAGCGACCCCACAAATGTCACCCCGATATCGGAGTGAGCGCGCCCAGAGGCTCCTCCCTGGAGCAGCCGCTGCCTTTGATGCCTTCAGAGCCTCTTGTTTCACAACCTTAATTATAGCGGCAGCAGCAAAGGTCAGGAGAGTGGTTAAGCAGATCCATTAACATGTCAGGGGATAAATGAAATGTGATTCTTGTGATGCTGGAGCAGCAGCAGTGAGTGTGGCCAGCAGGGACGGCTGCTCCGCTCTGCCGCAGAGGGAACCCTCAGGGTGTCGGTCATGGCTCCCCCTGCCCACCCTGGCACTGCAAGAACCTCCCAGACACTGCAGGGATTCCTCAAAGCTTGCTGCTGAAACCCCAAAACTTTTTTTTTTGCATCTATGGAGCCCCAGGTCCATGGGCATGTGGGATGCTCTGGGTTGGATTCACAGGGAGCAGGTTGGGGTTGCCTTGGAGGAGGAGCTGGAGATGCCTCCAGAGCACCAGCACAGCAGGTCCACATCGACCTTGCAGTGAACCTGCACCACAGCAAACCCTTCACAGCTCTGGCTGCAGCAAAACCAGGCCCCAAACAAACTCCAGCCCCTGGGCATCCCTCTGGCACCTCCTGCCCATCCCCAGTGCCCCAAACCAACCCAGCCTTGGACACTTCCAGGGATGGAACAGCCACAGCTTCTCTGGGCAACCTGTGCCAGGGCCTCACCACCCTCACAGGGAAGAATTTCTTTCTGATATCCCATCTAACCCTGCTCTCTGTCAGTTTGAAGCCATTCCTGTCACTCCAAGCCCTGTTAAAAGTCACCCACAGTGACAATCTCACCCATCCCTCACCACTGAGGGATAACAGGTCTGTAGCCACCTGGCCAGCTCACCCTGCTTTCTGCTGGGTGAGCAACAGGAGGGATTTCAACACAAACCAACCTGGCAGAGATACCCAGAGCCTGGGGCCAAACACTTTGGAGGCTAAAAATAAACCAGCAGCAGTGGGGGAGGTACCAAGGTCCCTCCTCTGCTCCTGCCCACTGCCCCAGCCAGCTCATTTCCTCAGCACTGTGGTGGCACGATGGAGCAAAGCCCCAGCCTGGCTCAGCCTGCAAGGAACCAATCCATTTTCCTGGCTGAAAACTGCTGCAGTCGTAGAATTTCCTTTCCTTTCCCAGAGAATTCCACCCGCCACCACATTCCCCTGTAACTACAAATCAATATGTTTATAGTTTGCTCTTAAACTAATGCCCTTTAATTCCCTGCATTACTGTCGAGCAATGGAGCCAATTTTGTGGCTTATTGTGAAAGAGCAGAAAACGATGATGCTGGAGTGAGTTGAAAAATCCACAAAATAGATCACAGTGGGTGGGATGCGGTTCTTGGGAAAAGAGCATCTTCCTCGCACCCACTCTGCAGCCTGGCTGTCATTTTGGCACCCTAAATGTGACCCCCAAACCTTCACCTGAGCCCCACTGTGGCCTCAGGAGCAGCAGGAGCAGCATCCCCAACCATCCTGACCCCAGAGCCACGCTGCTGCACCGGCACAGCTCTGAGCATGCCTGATTGCTCAGCTATTGCAGCCTCAAAAATAACACTGAGCTGGGTCTGGACACCACCAACAGCTGTGCAAGGGAACCCTGAAAGCCAATCTTCCCCAGAATGACTGGGAAAAAAGAGCTAAAAGGTGCTGTTCTGAAACAAGTGCATGTTTTTAAAACTGCCTCATGGTTTTAAGGCTTCCTGGCCTGGGAGTGCTGCTGTGAGTAGGGACACTCAGAACTGTGTTTCTCTCCCCACAGCAAGTCCTTTCCACCCAGGACATGTTTTGTGTTCCCACAACTTCATTCAGGCTGCAGCCACACCTCAGGACCTTCATAAATCTCCACCTGAGCAGAACCATCTGACTGTGGCCCCACAAGGTTCTTAAACACAATCCCAAATCCCACTGTGGCCTTAAGCCATGAGCTCCTGGCCCAAGTTAAGCTCACGTTTAAATCCCCATGGAAGAGGGTGTGATCCAGAGAGGATGGTGGTTCTTCAAGTCTCCACCTGGGACACACCACCAAACTGCATCTCTGAGCTATCCCAAAGAGGCATCAGGAGGATTAATAAATTAATTATTATCAAGCACTTTTCAATGAAAGGATCTATGAAAGCACAAAGAATTACATAATTTATTATTCAGAATTGCAATCCCTCAACATTGACTTCTCCTGCACGCTCCTGTGTGGCACCAGCCTGGTCTCCAAGGAGGGTTAAACAGCCCTGGCAGACGGTGGAGCTTGGCATTGCCAGGTACTCCTGGGCATTCAGGTGCCCAGAGACACAGAAAGGCACACGGAGATGGGTCCAACCCAACAGGCCTTGGGCAGCCAGCCCTCCAAAGATGCCCTTCTGCGCCTTGAGGTGTCCAAGTGCCATTAAAATCTGGCCCCCAGCACTGGAAGTCAGGAGCAGAGTGGGGAGGGGAGCCAAGGATGAGGTTTCCAGGCTCCTGCCTTTCCATGTCCAGCTCCCAGCATGGCCTGGGACAACCTGCCCTGAATGCACACAGGAAAACATTTCTCACACTCACAGAGGCTCTTGATGGCTGCCCTGCAGTATCCTCAGCTCAACCTGCCTCTCCACAGCTGCCCTGGCACCTGAGCCTTCCCCTGCTCCTCTCCTGGCTGCTCCCACCTCCTGCTCTGCTCAGGATTGCTGCAGCTGAGGCAAGGCCAGAGAAACACCACAAACAGGAGATGGAGAGCTCAGAGGGGACACAAGAAGCCACCAAACACTGAAGAACACCGAGGAGAAGCAGATGTCCTCTGTGTGCCATGGATGAGATAAATTAGCAGAAAAACCATGTGGGTCAGAGAGAGGTGGTGACATTTCCCTTTGATCCTGCAGAACTGAGAGGGGCCTTTTTGGTATTTGCTTTGTTTTGTGTGGAAATCCATACAAGCAGAAACTGATGCAATGGAAGGAAATCCCAGCGTGGGAGAAGCCCTCACGTACCACAGGCACGGCTCACACTGCCACAGGAACCTCCCTGGCACTAATGCAGGCTCCCATCACCTCGGGCTGCTGGAGACATCTGCCCAGATGTGCTGGAGCACCAGCAGGAACAGCACCACACACAAGGCAGGGACAGCACTGGCTCAGCAATGTGGCAGGACATGGGACAGGCAGCACAGGCCAGGGATGCTCTAGTGTCTGCCAGAAATGTGCCAAAACATCAACATGCTGTGGAAAAAAAAACCTTTTCCAAGCAGGCCCCCAGAAATTCTTGAGCAGGCCATGGATTTGTGTGTATGATTTGTGTGCCCCCTGCTCCAGCTGTTCCACCAGCCACAGCACAGGGGCCTGGATCAGTTCCTCCCACTGTACTCAGCACAGTGCCCTCCTACCTGCCTCCCCTCTGCCTGGCTTCCCCAAAACACAGCAGGAAATTGGTATCTTTCCAATCTCCCATGGTCTGAAGATAAACCAGAGGCCCTGCGAAGCCTTCACCAGACAAGGGAATGCACGCTCGCCTTGACAGCTGCAGAGAAGGGGCAGAGGCGCACAGCAAAAGTAATTAATCCCAGAGACGAGAGGTGGAATGAGCAGAGCTCAACAAACAGGCCCTGGAATCAGTGACAGCTCTCCCTGACAGGCACCACACACCAGCCACATGCTGCTGGGGCACGTTGGGATGCTGCACCACACTCCAGCCATGCAAAGGGCCACGTGCTGCTGGGTGCTGCTGCCTCACCTGCACAGGTACAGGAATCTTTAAAAAAAGGCAGTGAGAGGTCCAGAGCAGGCAGGCAGAGCTCCAGACTGGAAACTCATTGAGAGAGGGATCAGAGGACCACAATCTTTCTTGGAAAGGATGCAGTAGAAAGAGGAGGGCACCCAAAAGAGAGGAGCAGAAAGTTGGGAATGAAGTGATTCAAAAAAGCAATGACCTGCTGGCCTTATCCAGCTAAGAGATATCCCTGTGCCCAAAGATGTGGGTTTCATCAGCGCTGTGTTTGGCTGGCTTTGGCTGCAAGTGAGGCGTGGGGCAGCACTGCCTGTGTGCCCCGCGTCAGCCCCACTGGTGCTGGCACCTTCCTGGGCAGGGGAGCCACCCCAGGTGTGCAGAAAGCCCAGCACACAGGAGATCCCCAGCAGGCAGGGCTGTGCTGGGGCTGGCAGCTCCCAGATCCCCCTGCATGTGAGACCAGCTCGGCACAGCGGCTGCAAAGCCCGCGGCGATTGCAGCACAGCACTGCCGGCACCTGGCCCGGCGCGGCTGCTCCCGCCGTGGGCGACAGCTGCAGTGAGGACAGCAAACCCAGCTCAGCTCCAGCGGGGGCTGTGCCCACCTGGCACCGCCACCTTCTCACGGCTCCCTGCCCCCAGCACTCTGAGGCAGCCCAGCCCGGGTACCCCAACCTCTGCTCCCATCACACCCGGCTGGGCACTGCGGACATGCCCCCAGCACCTGCCCTCTGCTGTGCCAGGCACAGAGCAACCCCGCATGTAGGGTTGTGCAATGCACCACAATTGCCTCTTCTCCATATGGGAGAACTTGCTGCATCCTAATCTATTGCCTTTTTGGGTAAGCGCTGCCGTGGGACTGCAGCAATGACAGAGGGGAGAGCTCGCAGGTCTGCTGCACGTTCGGGGAATATCTGCGACCTGCAAGCGGGGAGGCAAACTTGAGCCACCAAAGCCTTTGTTTCCTTTGTGCATCCTTCAGGGAAAAAAATGATTTTTCTAAAACTGGATGGCTGAGGCACCAGCCACGTTAATTAGATTACGGTGGAGGTCCAGACGGGAAAGCCACTCGTTCAGAAAATCAGGTTATTAAACCGATACTGAGATACTCAGATAAATATCGAACTCGCCGGTGTCGGGCTCTTCTCTCCACTTCAGAGCGCAATAACAAAGGGAACCCCTCCAAGTAACGCACCCAAACTTTGGAAGGCGCCCAGAGGCCCGGCACCCTGCTCCGGGAGCTGCTGCCGGGCTCCGGGGAGGCAGCGCGGGCACCACAAGCCCCGCGGCGGGCCCTGCCGGGATACCGGGCCCGGGCAGCCCGGGGAAGGATGCTCGGGGCAGGGCCGGGGGGCGGGATGGAGGGCGCGATGCTCCGCCGGGCGAGCAGGATGCGGCCCTGGCCCCGCCGTTCCCGGAGGCTCAGAAATAGGCCACGGAGGATGGTTTTCGTAAAAAACCAGCGCGTTCCCCTGGCTCGCTGCCCCTCTCCGTGTCTCTGCTGCCTTATGGGTTTTTTCCTCCTCCCAGGCCAATCCCTGAATTCTTCCAACAAAGCCCGGCCGAGCCTGCGCCCTCCCCGGGAGCGGCCCCGCAGGAGCCGCCGCTCGCCGCGGCACCGGCCCGGGGGCAGCGCGGATCCCACCGCACCCCCGGCATCCCCCCGGCAGCCCCCCGGGCACTCACAGTACGTTTTCCTGGTCAGCTCTTCCACAACTTCAGGCTTCAACTTGCTGTTGGATTTGCCCATGGTGGCGGCAGCGCCGGTGAGCCCGCCGCCTCCCGGCCTCGCTGCGGGGCACGGAGCGGCGGGGCCGCTGCCTCGCTGGGGCTCCCGGCCCGGCTACATCCCGGGGGGGCGGCGGCGAGCGGGGCGGAGGGGTCTTTGTTGGCGGGGTTTGGCCGCAGAGCCGCGCTGCGGGGCCGCGCTGCGTGTGCGTGTCCGTGTCCGTGCCCGTGTGCGTGTCCGTGTCCGTGTGCGTGTCCCCGGCTCCACGCGCCCTCCCCGCCCTCCGCCGCCGGGCGCGGAGCGGGCGCGGGGGCGCGGAGGGGCGGGGGGGCGGCGCGCCCCGCCCCGCGCTGCGGGAGCGCCATGGGGATGGCGATGGGGATGGGGAGGGGGCTCCGCACGGCCCCGCCGCTGCCAAAGGCGGGAGGAGCCCGGAGGGAGGGGGATTCCAGACCCCCCCGAGCCGCCCCGCGGGGAAACGCTCGGAGGGAAATGTCGGGAATCGGGGTCCTGCTCGAGGGGTGATGGCGGTGGGAATACAGAGCCTGGAGCAAGGCTGAGCTCGGCGTCTGGGGGTGACCTTGGTGGGACATCAATGCCTCCAGTTGTAGAAGCATTTTCCAACTCATGGGCTCCCCAGATGAAGAGGGGTTTGTTCCCCACGTGGAGGAGTCGGGTCCATGTGGGTCCCTTTCAGCTCAGGATGTTCAGGCTGAGGGCTGGGTTTGTTCAGCCCGGTGAATACCTCAGAGCTCCTTCCAGTGCCTAAAGGGGCTCCAGGAGAGCTGGAGAGGGACTTTGGACAAGGTCATGAAGGGACAGGACAGGCAGGAATGGCTTCACACTGACTGGGGGCAGGGTTTAGATTAGGTATCAGGAAGAAATTCTTTGCTCTGAGGGTGGTGAGGCCCTCGCACAGGTTTCCCAAAGGAGCTGTGGCTGCCCCATCCCTGGAAGTGTTCAAGGCCAGGATGGATGGGGCTCTGAGCAGTCTGGTTGAGTGGAAGGTCTCCCTGCCTGGAAAGAGGGTTAGACTAAATGATCTTTCAGGTCCCTTCTAACCCTTCTGTGATTCTACCATTCTCTCACACCAGGGCTCCACTGAGCCTTCACTCACTCTCTGCAATGTGTGCATAGAGGGATGAAGTTCAATCACTTCAAAAGCCCCACAGATTCAACCCACAGCAGGTTTGTGGTGCAGCCAGGAAACCATACAAGTGTTAAAAGCAGCAGCACCCAGCTTTTCCCCACCTCAAACCCGTGCAGGGCTTTGTGCCTCCACAACAGCTCGGTGCCTGTGTGCACTCATTAGCTGTGCTGATGCACACGATAAATACACTTTTCTTCCTGCCTGTGTTGCAATGAGGGCCCTGCTGGAGCTGCCTGGGCATGCCTGGACTCCCGTGGCAGCAGCCAAAGAGGGGGAAAATCTGTGCCTGGATACAGCAAAACCTGTCTGTGGGGCTGTGGAGAGCCCAACACAACACACACGGGGTGTTTGCAGAGGACACAGAGGAGCACAGCTGACACAGCACTGCTCTTTGCACCTTTATTGTTTTTAACCAGCCAAACGTTGCCTGACACTCACTTCTCCAGGGATACATTCCCCAAGTGGATGTTTCTAAAACGCCTCGTCCTCCATTACCCAGCCTCACACAAACGAGCTCATTAAGGCAGAAGAGGATAAAAACACCATCACCATGTCCCAGCAGCAGCACAGCCTGGGGATGAGCTGGAGGGATGGCCCTGAGCACAGGGGACTGGCAGCACGTGGCAGCCAGAGCTCTGTGAGGTTCTGTTTCCCCTCCAGCATCCCTCCCAGTTGCTCCCAGCATTTGCATGGCTTTTAGGGACAAAGGCCTGCCTACAACTCCAACAGGCCTCAGCAGATTGCTGCAAAACCATCCTGTGCAGCCCCTTCTTTGCTGCCCATCAGTGCAACTCCAATTTTTGCAGTATTTCCCTTCATCTGTGCTCCCTGGGCTGTAACCACATCGCAGCAGGGGTGTCCTTTGTGTGCAGAGCATGACCTGTCAGTGCCCAGCTGGGGCTCCAGCGAGGTCCCAAACCTTCCCTGCACAGCACAGGCTCTGCTGCTGCAAAACTGATGTTGAAAGGATTTAATTCTATTTAAAACTCTACCCTGCCTCCATCACACAAAACACTGAGAACTCAAATCACACAGACGAGAGGAGAAAAGTAATCGGAAACTATGCAAGCCAGTCACTTTCACTCCCCAATTATTAGCTTTAACCCTATTACTGTTTAAATAACAACCCTAGTGACATTTTCCAGAATGAAGTGACATTTCTGAAGGCAGAAAAACACAGCCCAAGCCTGGAAAAACTCCTGGGGCCGACAGGATTGAAATCTGAACAGCGGCTGGGACACAAAACAATCGTGCCCAGCTGAGTGTGGTCAGTGTGCCCGGGAAGGAGCTGGGTTGTTTGCTCAGAGGAAAATCCACCACAGGCCAGTCCTTGAGAGTAGTTTTGCTTCATAAATCCCCCTGGCTTTCTCTTCCAAGACAGACCTCAGGCATTGCTCACATCTCCCACCACCAGCAACTGCAGGACAAGCTCAGAGGCAGCCCTGACCCGGGCTGGCTTTTTGATTAAGCAGTGTGTGCTTGCAGGGCTTCCGCTGTCTGATCCTCACACTGCAGCCATGGAAATGAGCATTCCCTGGGCAATGTTTGCTGTTCCTGCTGTGGTCAGAGGGGTTCCTGCTCCAAGGGAAGCTTTACCCCTCCTGCCACGCCAGCAGGTTGGGATGGATCCGATGCTGCACGTTCTGACTGTAAAAGCTGGGAGCTGTGTGGGCTGCACAGCCCAGTGTGTGTCTGCAGAAAGCTTTTCCTTCCTCGGGTATCTGCTTGAAAGTGTTTAATAAAACCCCAGAGTTCTTTTTGCCCAGGACACAGCAAGTCTGTCAGGCTCAGCCACGCAGCAGTTTGTTCCACGTGGGCTCACCAGGCTGTGCACATTTAATCAGCATCCTCAGACGCCATCACGGGGGTTCTCCCCAGCTCATCCTTCCTGATTTAATTGCCAGGATTGCAGCTGCCTCGTGGGAATAGCACTGCATGCAAGCAGCGAGGTGCAGACTGTCCTGATCTCGTGTGCTCACTCTGTGCTTCATCACAGATGGTCTTTTCTTTCCCCCTTCATCCTCCTCACTGATGTGCTCAGATCTAAAAAATCATTGGTGTCACACAGCGCGAGCACAGCACCCACTGAACCCCACCTTGGCACGGCTGGAGCTGTCTGTGGGGTGGGAGGCTGGGGATGGGGTAATATCCAGCATGGTATGCTTGCAGTCTGAAGTGTGCTTTGACGCAGGAGCTGCCCCAGGAAAGGGAGAAGAGAGGCAGGGGATGGACCCCGGTTAGCCCATCCCATCCCCTTCCTCGCTCCTCCCCTTCCCAGGGCTGGACGAGGCGCCTCGCAGGGTCCGCTCAGGCTTCTCCAAAGCGCTTTTTCCTTCTGCATCACGAAACCCACACACACACCCACCCACCCATCACAGCTGTCTTTGCGGCCAGTGTCACCCCCAGCCCTGGCAGCTTGTGAACATCCCCCTTCCACATCCACCCACCCAAAAACAGATGGAGAAGATGCTCCCAAACCCAACAGACCACATGAGTGAGGAATCTGTGACTGGAGACACCAGCCTGGCAGTGAACTCACGGAGCAGAGCACACACAGCCTGTAGTTCGTGCTTTTTTTGTGGAAAAGCCAAGTTTTGCTCAGAGTTTTCTTGTGCCAAAGCAGGAGTGGGTCAGCAGGGGAGTGGTGAAGCATCAGAGCCTGGAATAGGGAAGGAACATACACACAGAGGAGATTAATTATATCAACTACAAAAATAGTTGCTATTTTAAGGTTAATGCTTGAGTGATCTGACTCAGTCAGAAAAAGAGCCAAAGGAATTATTGGCATCAGTGCTGGCTGCTCCCCCAGACAAGCCATGGTCACCGCTGGCACAGAGAGCCACCAAAATAGCTGCTTTTCCAGAGGGTTTGAACACAAAAATGCCATTAGAGTGAGTTCAACATCCTGGTGCAACAACCACGAGCACAGGAATGCATCGGCTCTTGCTGGGGACACCCTCGGCTTCCCAGGCATCACCCGCAGCTCGGGTTACAACCATTGCACATCCGGATGATCTCAAGGCTGTGAGCAGCGTTCCACGGGACTCCGCAGCTTCCAGCTCACCAACCACGGTGTTCCTGAAGCTGTTTTGTGCTTGACAAGATGCGACTGAGCTGCTCTTGCTTCGCCCCTGGTATCACTGCAGGTCACAGCAAGCACCCAGTGCTGGCATGTACCAACTGCTATGATAGCTGAGCTATATATGACTAAATAAGAAAGCCCTCAAAAATCAAGATTTATAACCCAAAACACTCCAAGATTCAGGCTACAGCATCTAATGGCTATTACAGCCATAAATTAATTTCTATGGCACAGCATTTTAATGCCAATACATCACATGGCTGCAGAGAAACGCGACAGACACAAAACACTCCAGGTTTTTGGGGAAAGTGGCAGCAGGAATGGTGCCCTGCAGGCTCTTTCCCCAGGAAATGGAAGTGTAGATGTTGAAATGATGGCCAAATGCAGCGGAAGGTCTGGAAATCAAACTGTGCCAGGGCTGCACGTACAGCTGTCGCTCGAGACTGACACGCAGCCGGCACGCTCAGCGTTACAATTTGCTACGCTATTAATTTCTCTGTTAAATTCTAGTTTATTTTTTAAAGCCTGTATTCTCTTTACAGCCTCTGGGGCTGTAATTGTTATGCTAATGTAGGAAGCCGGGAAGGGTGGCTGTGGTGAACTCATCAGCTGTTCGTGCAGTTTGCAGCCCTGGGCTGAGACAAAGCCAAGCAGGAGGAGGTTTTGTGGATCTTCCTTCGATCTTCCTTCGTGGCACATCACAAATCCCGGCTGGCAAGTGGGAAATCACCCCTTGTTCTGCTCCTGCCGTCCTCGTCCTGCAGAGCTCAGCCCAGCCACCTTGAGCCAAGGCTTGATTCCAGACAGACTGAAAATAAAAAAAGGCTCCTTGTAAGGACAAGCGAGGAGTGCTGTGCACTTTGTCTGGGGGAGATAAGATCACAGTCACAGA
Source organism: Zonotrichia leucophrys gambelii (assembly GCF_028769735.1). NCBI lineage: Eukaryota > Metazoa > Chordata > Aves > Passeriformes > Passerellidae > Zonotrichia > Zonotrichia leucophrys. The sequence continues at coordinate 4,995,358 of NC_088186.1, forward strand.
GGCAGCAGTAGCATTTTGCAGCAAAGATTCCACTGGCACCCTCAGGGCTGGAAAAGGGGCTGGAGGAGCTGTTCTCCACATCGCTCTCCACCCACTGCAGGTGACTTGAGCGCTGCTCACCAGCTCTGCTGCCAAGCTTCAGCAGGGGGCTTCAAAAACAAACCCCACATCTGTGACAGAAGCGTCCTTAAATCTGAAAGAGGTTTGGAGCAGAACAGAGCTTTTAGAAAATATACATATTTATAAGAACCTTCAAAATAAAGGGAAGTCACGTGGCTTCCAGCTCTTCTGTGATCCTGCCCAGATGTTTGCTCCAAAGGCAGCTCCGTGTCTGTTCCATGCTGAGCTCTGAGCCTGCAGAGGGCACAGGGAATGGTGTGGTGATGGCTTCACACCACAAACCAGACAGAAATCAGCCTCTTGAGTACTCATGAATCCTACACTGGCTCATCTGCCCCTCAGTGCCCAGGATCTGTCTGCTGGGGCAGCTGGTGCTGACCTGCTCTGGTTTCAACACAAGACACAAGTCTCTTGAGCAAGCTTTGTAAGCAAACTGTGCAGTCAGCAGTGATGTCTGCCCACCCAAATCCCTCCCTGCAATCGTTAAAACCAAACCAAACCACAACAATCACCAAAAACATTCAAACATACCAAAAAAATCAACCTGATCAACTTGTACCTATTCTTCAAATTTTGTTGCTGTTTAAGAGTTTGAATTGTTGCCTCCCATAAGGCTGCTCTGATTCATGGAAACACTCAGGTATTGTGTGCTTGGTAAATCCCAGCAGATATTTCCACTCAGATTTTGCAGCAACAGTTAAAACCCTGACTGCCTCAGAATACAGATCAGGGCACACACCAACCAGCTTCATTTCAATGTGTTCCTCCTATGGAGCAGCCAGGCTCACTCAAGGCATCTGTGAGGTTTAACAGTAAAACTAAAATGACCCCCCAAACCAGGAATTATGCATGCAATATATTTCCCACTGAGATAAGCAAATGGAAATTGGCTGAGCCAGGCATTTCATCCAGCTCACAGCTGACAAGGGGTCATTCCCTGCAGTGTATTTAGCAATGATTTGTCCAGCCTAGTGTTGATTATCTAAAACAACACAGAACTGCCTCCATTTCTCCAGGGAAATTGTTTGCAGCCAAACTCATTGGCAAAAGGCTTCTCCTAACATCTTGTTTTCCTCCACAGCCCAGCCTTCAGCCACACTAATTCCAAACCCATTGCTGTGGGTTACCCCCATGCAGCCATTTTGTACTGAGCTACATCTTCTTGGCTTTCTTTAATCATCACTTAGTCAGGCTTACAGCTTTAATTTGTGTCATCTTCTGCCATTGCCCAATTCCTTCCTCTCAGTCACTGCAGCTGTTCTTTGTAGCCCCTCCAATTTGGCTACTGCCTCCTGGTATGAGATCTAGCCCAGCACGAACAAGTTTGGCTTCTCCCAGGAGAGGCAGATCAATTCCTTCACAGCTGGGCTGGGTGGAGGATTCCTTCCAGCTCCACAGAGCTCCTGCAGAACAAAGATCTGAGCAGTTCAGGGAAGCAGCAGCTGGAGCACTGACAGGGACTCTCACACCTGCAGGTAAGCAGTGGGTGCAATCTCAGGGAGAAGCTGGCCATGGGATATTGGGGGATATTGTGACACCTTACCCAAATGACTCAGCATTGAAGGCATACAGAAGATCTGCACCCCAGAGCAATGTCCTCAGGGACTAAATATCCCAAATTTATTGCTACACTTACAGGTGACCCATGTTTTAACTGCTCCTTTCATCAAGGATGCTCTTGCCAAGCTCAGCACAATCATCCCAAGAGGGATCAGTAAAAGGAATTTCACACTGCCTCTTCCATTTCAATCCTCACCTATTCCACCTGCCACCCTGTAACAACCTCACCTCACATGCCTGTTTATTTTTTTTTTTTTCAGGAATACAAGAGCCATCTCGGGTATTGTGCCTCAGCCTCCCTACAGAAAATATCCCACAGGGGAGAAGAGCCACAACAAAGCAGTGTCACCCCCAATTACCATTTTCCATGGATGAGAGGGGACAAAAGGAATGGATGATTTGCACTTTTTACTCCTTAAGACAGAAGAAAGCCTTTGTCTCCTTACCAAGGGCCCCAACATCAGGATCAGCTGTGCCAATAACAAGCTGTGTTATTACCTCAGCTGTACAAAGCAATTTGGTTTTTATTGACCACTCACTATACAGGGCACTACAACACTCTCCCCTCATTAGAGCCTGTCAGTCAGAAGGCAAAGGAAGGCAAAAGCAGATTTAAGGAGAAGGCAGCTCTTTGCAGTCATGAAGATAACCTTGCTTGAGCAAAAGCATTGGCAGCAGGCAGCCAGGAGTGCAATGAGGAGCTGCAAATGATCAGACAGCTGGGAATGTCAGACACTGCAAGAAAAACCTCAGTGCAGGTAGAACAATTTACCTCCCCTGGGCAGGAAAACACCTACAAAATTACATCCAAACACAGAACACCGAGGAAAGTTTTGTTAGCTGTGCTTTTGTTTCTTCTGCTCCCTGTGGAAGTCTGCCAGATGACCTTTGCTTGCAATAGACTTCAAATACTGGGAGCTCTTCTTTGTGTCTCCTTGGAGAAAATGGTCAGGAATCAATTTTTCCACTGGTAATTTCATTTGGTCTCCTTCTCAAGCGAGTGTTCCCACAATTCAGTCCCACCTTACCCACTCCACCCTTAACATTTCACCTTTCCTTATGGCTGAGTGCAGGCAGCTCTGGGGATGAGTCTCAGCTGCTGTCAGGGAATGCCAAGGAGGAATGGGAATGTTTTAAGGCCAAATACACAACAGACAGAATATGCAGAATATGTTCAGTTTGGAGAAACCTGCATTAAAGAGATTTAGGCCACTCCAGTGCAACAACAGCGACCACCTGCATCAGGAAAGTTTGTTCTAACCTACAGTGAGGCATTAAGAAATCCAAATTCTAAGCACTTTTTATATTTTGCTCTCTGGTAAAACACTCACCCAGAGGCTTGAGGCAGTGCAGAAGTGGCTGCTTGGGAGGTGCAGGGTAGAGAAGAGAGGCTGCTTGAGGCATTACCCCTTGGTGGAAGGATGAGAACCAGAGGCTGAACTGGAAGAAACATCTTGAAGACTGGAATTTGGTGCTGAAGGATGTATGCCTTTGAGGGATGGGGGATTATCAGGAAGAACAATTCACAGGAATGCTGTGCCCTCCTCATCCCTGCCAACCGAACCAGTTTGCAGAACTGAAATGCAAGGTTAGATCCCAACACCTCAGGAAGAGCACAACTACAGATGTCCCAGATCACCATCAGTTTAACTTAAAACAGATCAAGGACTTGCTCCTCTGAGATAGTGTGGCCAGATCCACCCAAGATATTACTTTAAAAGTAACCTTCTATCCTTAATTTGTATCTGGACACCAAGGTTCAGAGCATCAGCTCCATCTGCCCTCACCTGGAAGCTGAGAACACACAGACCACAGGGCTGGGGAGCAGCAACAAGCCCAGGTATTCCTGAATTCCTGCCTGCCCCAGCCTGCAGGAGACACAGGGCTGGGAGAAACATTTTTGTTCAAGACTCAGTCCACAAACACCACCTAAGTTCAGCTTGCAAAAGTAAAAGAGCAGCTGGGCACTCACAAACACAGCTCCAGTACCTGGAGCTCAAGAAAAGGCACCTCAGTGAACCTCACTGGGTCACTGACAGGAAAACTTTCCCTTCAGCAGAAGTTTTTCCATACAAGTTTTGTGATTTGGCCCTGAATCCATGATGCAGATGCTGATGGCTGGAAACAGAAGTTGAGCAGAGAGAAATGCAGACTTTGGGAACAATGGGTCAGCTTGGCTACTGGCAGTTCAGAAGGAGAAAATGAAATGCATTAAAAACTTCTTTCTGGTCAATCTTTATTTTACACATTTGCATCACAGCAGGGAAACCAAGTTACACAGACTGTTCTGACTTGTCTCTACCTTGCTTCTCTTCAAATACTGTTTGCTGTTCTTTTAATAAAGTTTAAAAAAATACTGAAAAAAATCCATTTTTACATCTGAACAGGAACTGAGGAATAGGATATTTACAGGTCACCAAAACCCCAAGAACTGGACCTTGCTGTACACAGAAAAGTCTTTTTTAGTTCTTCTGGATGTCATTTACTGAATGAATTCAAAGCTACATTGTACAAGGTGCCCTAAAGCTGCTTAATGACACAAGAGGATCTAGAATTAATTATTAATAGTTCCTAAAGGGCAAGGGAAGCTATTTAGACCCATACTCTGTTGTAAGAGCAGGTACCAGCTCCACTGGCTGCAGGATGAAGTGCTTCTGATAATGTGGAGGTCGGACTCTACTTCAGTACACAGAGAGCAGAACACTGAGTGAAATCCCACAGGGAAATATTTATTTAGAATTGTCCCTTCTAGAGGATTGCTGCAGACAAAACATAAATGGGTTCTTGAGCCAGTCAGCCTAAAAGGAGTGACTCTTTTCTCAGCCACTTTCTTCCTACACCACTCAACACCTGAGTATTGATGTTTTCCTACATCCTGTTCCAGCCACTTGGGAGCACAGATCATGTGCAGCTCTCACTGGATCATTGCTATATCCAGGCAAGACACCACAAAGGGAAAATGCACAGCTTCCCAGTATTGCTAAGGAAAAGTGATTTATCAGGCCAAAAGTATTGTATCTAGCAGCTACAAAAAAAAGAAGCCAAATTAATTCAATTTAAAACAACGTTTTACAGCACATCAGCCCCAGGGAACACAAACATTGGCCAAGTGTCTCTGGGCAGCACCACCTCAGCTTTCATGAAACATTGAGGCCACTGGCACTGCACACAGGGTCACAGTTTCAGTGTGAGTCCCACTATGTTCAAACCTCACTGCACCTCCCACTGCTGCACACCACAGCTGCTCTCTTTGTACACAGGTGAAAAATGGGGATGTGCTCTAGGAGTGAAGCAGAAATCATCACACAGGAGCTGTAAAACATCTTCTTTAAAGTGACAGCAATCTGTTAGCTAGCATGACAGGTCAAATTGAAGGAGACAAACCAAGTAGGCTAAAGGAAGAAAGATTTCCTTCCCTCTCCTTAGTAGCTAAAGAACTCCAGTTCTCAGAGCTCAATAGAATCTACAGTACCCAGTATTTGCTTCAAATTGGGCAGTTTTCAAACAAACAACAAAAGCCCCTCCCTTCTCATCAATTTGATTGTCAGTGGCTCAACTGCTTTTCTCTAAGAGGAACACACAGTAAGGAAAAAAGACCAAACACAAAAAATCTTCTACAGGACTTGCATCAGATGTGCACACTGGAGTGATCAGGACATGGCCTTTGATGGCCAAAGGAATGCTACAGTGCTCAAGGACACATGGTGGATGCACACTCGTGCCAGAGAGAGTCCACTCAGCTCAGAAAAAACACATCTTCCACACTATGAGCTCCAGACAAAATGCTGCAATGCAGCAAATTTTTACAACATGCTCTCCCAGGGCATGCCAGCATGGAAATCCAGGAACAGGGCACTGAGCTGGAGGGAAACACTGAACAATGCACTGCACACATCACAACAGACAACATGAAAGAGCATCTTAATAGGACAGCATGTGGCTTCTTCAACTCCAACTGCTCCACTCCAGCAGGCAGCAGCACTGTTCCACATGACCCCATTATGTCTGGCTTTCTTTTAGTATGTCTCTTGATGAACCATCAAGGAAAACATTTTCCAGCCCGAAGAATGCAAGGGGCTGGCAGTGGCACTGCAAGGAGGCTTCCTCTGGAAGCCAGCCTGCTGAGCAGGAAGGAGGAGAGCAGCAGTGCCATGTGCATGTCAGCATCCACGGGGATTTACTGGGGCACATCCTGCATTGCACGTGAAGACTGAACCAATCTCATTTTTGTCTGCAGAGGGGACTGAGTGCTGGGCTGGGAAAGCTTTCAAACCATTTATTCCCATTGCAGCAGAGCTGCTGTTCCAGGACTCCTGTCACTCTCTGCTGGGTACTGCTGGAGATTGCTCCAGCTCCTCACTTCAGTAAAAGCAGCGACAGGGAAGCAAAGCTGCACATTCCTAAACGATCTGTAATCCACAACAGCTCCTCTCTTCCCTCCCTGGGAGAGGCAGAGCTTCCTGGCAGATAAGCAGCTGTCAGCACGTGAAAGGCAAGCACTGATTATCCTGCCTGGGGAGCTCTGAGCTGCTGCACTCCCCTGGCCCTGGAGCCATGCAATGCCAGCCATGCAGCTCTGGGTGTGCCTGGGCAGGAGGGGAGGGAGTAATCCTGCCTTGGATGCTTTGCAGTGCAGCACTTGCTGTGCTGGAGAGAAGCACAACTGCAGCCATCTCCAATCTCCAACATCCCAGCTGCCATCCCACCCATCATATCCATCAAAACAGACTTTCTGTCCTGATCCACAGAATTGCACCAGAAAAAATTCATTATGGAAATGGCCACAATAAGAATCTTTTGGGTTTTGACTTGCCCATGACTGATTTTCCTTCCTAATGCTCAGGTCTGACCATTTCCTGCTGCTTGGCATCCTGTGTAAAACACCAGCAGAAGGTGGTTGTGGAGCTGACTGCAGAAGCTCAGGGCTGAACTTGGAAAAAGCTCTTGTAAAAAAAATTAACTTCCAGAATACTGCTGTGGCCTTTCCTGCCAAGACAAAAAGAAATGACCCATTTTTCTGGCCTTTGACTGGTGAGCCAGAGACTTGGCAGATAAACCTACACCATATGCAACTTTGGCAAAAAAAGTGCATATTAAAAAAAAAAACAAAAGAAACCTGAGACTAAGGTAACAGTACTTGCCAAATTGTCAGCTCCCCTGATGCTGAGGTATGGAACAGGCAGCTGTTTGGAAGCAGCTCAGCATTCCCTGGGATCACAGCACAGCCCTCGTGGTTCTGGGTGAAATGGCACACCTCTGACAATTTCACATCTCGTTTACAACAGGATTAACAGCTCTAGAATGGCCTTGTCCAGATGCACTTTGTTCCTGACAGCACATCCTCATCCCTTACATACCTCAGTGCCAACACACTTCAAGTCTTCAGAGCTTCTCTGAACAAGCTTTTTGTCTGAGCAGTCCTTTGGATGCAGGACAAGGGACAGAGGAACTGCAGAGGTTCAGTTTTCCAGGTATTGCATTTACATGTAAGAGCTGGCACTGCCTGTGTTTGTTGATGGTCCAATTTCTCACACTTCAGGCTAAATATGTAGATTTCTTCCTCCAGGAGGCCTAAAGGCCCAGAGGTGACCAAACAGCCTTTCCTTGGTACAGGATCTCTTCTCACTAAAATTCTCACTGCAAGGCAATGACAGCAAAGTGGAACCATCACTGCTGTGATTACTGTGAAGTTACAGCTGAGGAGGAAATCAGAGGAGGATTCTGCAGCCAGACATAAATGTTCTTCTTGTGCTTTATCTGAAGAGAAAGCAGCTCCAGGTATCAAAGCAGGTAGATTTGTTTCTACCACCTCCATGGTGCATGGAACCAACACCTGGGAAAAGAAGTGGCAATGGGGGAAAGGGATGCTGCTCCTCAACCAGCAAGGCTTGCTACAGACAGCTCACCAGGAGCTCCACAACCCCTGCTCAGGAGTGAGGAAGTGGTTCAAGATTCTGGAGGAAATCCTCCTCAGCTTGAAGAATAAAATAAACTTTAGGCTAACAGTCCTCTCATCAGGTGTGCCCAGAAATGCAGTCCCTCCACAAAACCAATTCCTGAACGAGTCTGTAAGCAATGCTGGCACATCCAGAGCTCTGCTGATGCCTCTCCTGACACCCTGGCAGAAGCTCTTGGCTCCACAGCACCACATGGCAATGTCTCTGCATGAATATTAAGGCTTCAGTGGGTCAGAGATTTAGAGCTGATTTATTTTTGTTAAAGCTAATCCTCACTCCACCAGTGAGCCACTTCCATCCTCTCCCAAATGAGCACCCATTTTCACTACTACAGCTCTGGACACCAATTGCCCCACTGACAACCCCAAGGACTACAGAGGAAACACATGAGGCATTTTGGAATGTGTTTGTAAAGACTCCACTGCAAGTCTGCAGCTAACACTCAAGGATTCTATATTCCTCTGCATCAAGGTTCTGGTCATAATCTTTTCCTCTCCTACCAAAAAAAAAAAAAATAGGACCAGGAGTTGCTGTTTTTGGTGGCAATACGACTTTGACCAGTTCAGCTCACCCAAAACAGCAGTGTTATTAATCCTACACAGCCAGAGAGGTACAAGTAGCCATCCAGAGAGACCCAGTAACTCAGGGTAACTGTGAACCAGAGATTTATGTTGCAGTAAAATGGCTAGACAGATTTCCACTGGAGAGTCTGACACTGTTTATAGTATGCCAGAAAGGAGTGACTTTTGAAATACCTTGAAAATATTTTATGAAGCTCTGGGTCACAGCTTGAAAGTAAACATTTACAGACCCCTAAAAAGCAACCATCAGTCTTACACCTCTTGTGTACTTCTTGTCAGGTGGGGGTGAGTCAAGAGCAACTCCATGGACAGGGGACAATGTACATAAATACTTATTGCACTATGGGCTTAGTGCTTTAATGGAGAACAGTCACTCATTTCCTGTATAGCAACACATCTGAAAACCTGACACATTCAGGTGGACACCTGCAGGGACAAGACAAGAAGATACTTATCACCTTTCACACTTGCATGAGCAGTGGCAGAAGTCATCTGATCCAATAACCTTCAGTCTCTCAAATAACTGCAGTTGTTCCCATCCATTTGTTTTGCAATGTTCCATCCAAGCCAAAAGGAGAGTTTATAAAAAGGAAAAAAAATACTTACATGTCTTTATCTTCTTTTCCCACCTTCTGACAGGCTTTGCAAGTCCCAGCATTCATGTTACAAAGCAAGTGTGTGTGTGTGTGTGCATATATATGAGCATTATATAAAATATATTCTTTACATACACACTGAAGATCCCTCTTCACATTAGTATTACACATTCTGAGGAACACAACAATTCAGAATAAAGAACCGATCCAGAAAGGGGGAAAAAAAGCTACCCAAAATCCCTAGGAAAGCTTCAGGCTCCTTGCAGGTACCAGGAGATCCCATTTTCTTATGATCAAAGGAATAGTTATATTTCTGCACTGCTTTGCTCTCCCTAGACACACCCCACTCTGCAGTTTCAGTGGTGGGGAGTGCAAGTTGCTCCCTTTCCACTGAGAGTAATATTAATAAATTAAAAAAGTTTCTCTGAAAGTGCTGCCTTAGTCCAGTCCATCATGCTGTGCTCTCCCATTCGCCCTGAGGCTCTGCTGAACCATTCACCACTTTCTTGACTTTCTTCATGCCCTCCATCACTCCTGAAGTCGTCACCCTAGAAGAGAAAGGAGAAGCATCAGACATCAGACCTTGAACTGTAAAATCCATTTCAGCAACAGCTCACACCCATCAAACAACACTTCTCACATCTCTTTACTCACACTGAGCAGGTCCCAGGTTTGATCTCTTGTACCAACCTGACACAGCACAGCCACTGTCCTTGAGCACCTCAAGGCCCTTCCCATCTATCACTAAACTAAAGCAGCAAGTAATATTGGCTCATACTTCAAAAAAGGTGGTAAAGCAGTTAAACCAGGTGTTTATTTGCTAAATTTGAGCAGTTCACTTAAAAAGCCCCATTTACTATGCAGCTGACCACCCTTACTTCTGTGACTTTCTTCTGCATTTTAATAGGTACAACACATGACACAAATACACAGTGGACAGTGCCCCAGATGAACCTTATTAGCTTAATGCACACCAGCTCCTCTTAATAGCAAAATGAGCAGCCACAAAACAGAAAGGAGAAGTTATCCTTTTATAGCATCCAAGCCTGGATTTGTCATGGCAATGTGACCATTGAACTGCAAAGCCTCACAATACACTCAATAAGAGGCAGGCTGAGCTGTTTAGGCAGGCAGAGCAGCACCATTCCTCTTGGAACTGCCCTGGCTCTCCAACAGCTCTTCAGCTTTTCTCTGCTGCTCCACCAAACAGGCAATTGGGATGCACAACACATTTCCTTTATTCTTCTGCACAGTGTGATTCTCATTCCATACAGGTATTTTTTTTCCCCCACAAACATGCTACAAAGGTTATTTTGGATGCTGAAGGTAAGAGTGCCAATAGCTCAATGCATTCCCAAGGGATGCCTGGGAGCACACACAGACCTGTCCTGTTCAAAGCTGCCCCTGTTGGTCTGTGAGCACTTTCACCTGCTGTTTACCATGTCACAGTGCTTTATTTGATCAGAGCTGCTAACAACATCTCCACAGCATCACCCCAAGAGGAGAAGGCATCTTCAGATAACACTCCTCTTGCCTTAGCTCCATGTTAGATCCCAGCTTCTGTTCATGTACTGTAAAAATAATTTACTCAGCCTGCTGTGTTCAGTGACATTCCAGCAGTGGCCATACTGGGATCATCACTGGTTCTGACTTTAGAGTGGGCCTAGATGAGCTTGGGCTTAATAGAAAAGGGTCACAAGAGTACAGATCAAATAACTTTTATGCCTACTAAAGTAAAAGAAGGCAAGTACAGAGAAAAGTAAGCAGGTTGCTTAAAGGAGAAAGATGGAATTACTAAACAATTGACATTTCCTAGAAGAGATCAAACTAATCAGTACAGAGGCATGCAGATCTTTTAAGTTCTCCCTGTTGCCAAAGGTTTCCTTCCCACAGTCAGATAGGAAAAAATCTGGAGAAACATAAGCTAGACAAAACCAAAGTAGATGGATAACTAATTGGAAAAATATGCATTGAGATTTACTTAATGGTTTCCTGTCAAAAATGTAAGAACATTGAGTGTGGTTCCAGAGAGGCCTGTCCTGGGTTCACTTCTACTCAGTATTTTCAGTAATTGCCTGGGTAATGGAATAGAGAACTTGCTTATTAAATCTGCACAAGACACTAAGAGTTACATACTGGAGAACAAGACTAGAATGCAGAAAGATTCTGGCAAATCAAAGTAATAGTCTGAAAAGCATAGGAGGATGCAGCAAGACAGCTACCAAGTTTACTCTTCAGAAATAATCAACTTCATAATTACAGAATGAGGAGCTAAGTATCCATTCCTCAGGGAGGAGCTGAAGATTGCCATGAACTACAAAGCAGAAATGAGCTCCTCACACAGCAGTGCAGCAGCAGAGACACTGGGATATGCAAAGAGGTGTTTCACACATGCATGGCACCAAAGCAGTCCCAACACTCGACTCCCAGCTGGGAAGATCCCACCTGGCACACAGCCTAGATTCCAGCACTGCACTCCAATGCCATCAGAGAGCCCCTGCACACCAAGGTGGTGACAGAAGTAATGTTACAGAAGATTACAGCCAGGAGGGAATGATCCACTTCCCATGTTTGTGGGACAGGTACACACTGAAAGTGCAGGCAGATCAAATCACATCCTTTGCTACCAGAGAGGCCATTTACTGTGTCCCCCCTCAGTAACAGCAAATAGCTGGGAGAGATTTCTGTGTGGATTCTCCAAGAGTGAAGGTTAAATCCCATCTGAAGAGCTGAAGAGACTGTTCTGGTCTCATGCCAAGTGCATGAAGAAGCAGCTCTCAAGTCCCTCCTTTTCTCAGGCACAACAGGCAATTCCTCTCACTCTCAAAATCAGTCCAGTCATCACCTTCTAGTGCCCAATAAAATAAAGCAGCAGCACTAAGACCAAGCACACTGAAATCCTCACTGTCCTCAGCACTTCAGCTCTGACCTGCAATACAGCAGGGAAATGTTCCTCACCTGCAGTCTGCATTTCCAGCCCACAAATCAGCAGCAGTTAAAATGCAACAAATCCTTCTCAGTGAAGCATCCCTCTCCAGAGAGCATTTCTGTGCCTGCCAGAGGGATCTCATCTGTCACAAATGAGGCAGAGAAGGAGTTCCCCAAGCACTCCATCACACAGTGCTATGTGCTGCAGAGATTTCAGGGTTTATTTTTCTCCTGCATTGTACCCAAGGTATCAGGGAATGGCTAAACATTCAGAACATCTCCAGCTCTCCACAGTGGTGGATTTCAGTGTCTTTTCTCCTGTTTATTTGTTTTATAGTCCAACAAGAAACACTGCAATACTGGCAGGAGCCAGCCCTTACAAGCTATTGCAAACTGGAGTGAAAACTGATCAGCCATAGAACAAAAAAGCTGATCTCTGCAAGAAAAAGATGTGTTAGGTGAAGAAAATCACTGCAAATGGAGAGCACCATGAATCAGTCTGCCATGAAGCACAACCTGAGAGAAAGCAGAGAAAAACAACCAAGCAGGTCATCAAATCTCAGCACAGAATAAGCTGCCTCATGACACAGAGAGAAACTCCAGATCCCAAGGCATAAGCAAAGATCAGTGTTACCACAACAGTTCCCTGTGGCGAGGCTGGTTTGGGTGTTAAGGAGAAGCAAAGTCTCCACACACTGAGTAAGATAGATTTACCAACTTGAGAACAAAACCATTAATGGTTTCTTCTCCTGCATTCCCTCCTCCAGTGGAAATATCTTAACCTCCCCTGCATGCATGAACATCATTCTCAACCAAGACCTGTTAAACAGCATTTTGATATCCAGCAGCTAAAGCCAGCTGAATTAATGAAATTTAAAAAAAAAAAGAAAAGCAAAACAAAAAATTCTTCCTTTCCCCTTCCTCACCCCGCCTCATCCACTGTACTGTTCATATTTTTGTCTTCATGCCCCAGAAATGGCATTAGGACTGGAAGCCTGACAGCTCTTTCTGCCAAGTGTGGCTGCACCTTTTCAAGCAGGGAACTTGAATCTAACAAACTGTCAGCAATGAGCCCACGTACTGACAGAGCTCAGGAGGCTGCCCAGCACAGAATACACAGAAAGCCACTTTGCTGATGATGAATGGCTATTGAACCTGCTTGAAAAAGGACAGACAGCTCCTTAGCTCAGCTTTAGTCACACTCTCCTCCCTGCCAGGGCAACTTCTGGGGAGCCTGGAACAGCTGAAGAGATTCCAGCAAAGTCTGTGGATCCTTTCCCCAAGCCAGAGTTATCTTTGCTATTCTTGATTTGTATTTTATTCCTGAGAGTTACAAGGACTTTCAAAGAGAGGATTTGTGCCTTGTGTTGCTTCTGTGCAGACACTTAATTTGCAGATTTTTCTTGAAACTTTCCAGATTTCCAACGTCCTTAACAATATTTGCATTTACTGCCAGACTGAAATTTGTATCATTTGCAATGCATGGAAACAGACCCAAACTAGAGAGCTGCACTTAAAATGTCTTAATGTTTTTATGGAAGACAAGCAAGCCTGGAAAAGAGGTTTCATAACCTCACAGCATTCCCCTCTGTTGGTTCATAGAAATGTTGAGTCTAAAGGAACTGAATGCTTCTTTTTTAGAGAACCTGATTTTAAACAAAAACCCTTTGGAAAAGGAAAATAACAATAAAAATGACATGGCAGAACACCATGAAGTTTGCAGGGTTTTAGTTTCTGCCATAGCCTGTAAAGACAAGTGGGTATTTATCACATGAAAGACAAAACACTCATGCAGTGGTTAGTCAGGACACTGACAGATACTTAGTCACCTGCTCAAATAAATCCAAGTATCTTTTCCCCTCCACAGAAACAACATTTAATATTTATGAACACAAAAACAGGACCAGCAAGACCAAATCAATGAGGAATTTCATACACATCCATTGCAGTGCTTCACCTGTCTCAGAATGTGTATAAACTCTGTTTTTCAAATATCTACAAATGTAACCTTCCTGATGGAGCTGGGGAAGGGAGAACCAGGCACAGATTATACCCTGCCCAAATGGAAAAAAACTTCTGGTGAATCAGATCAGAAAATTTAAGCAAAGCTAAGGGGAACAACCCACGAGGCACAACAATGGAAACTCCCAAAGCAAAGAGCAAAATGCCTTACTAGGAAAAGGCTCACAAGGAATTCTAACTCTGATGAGATGCAAATCACTGAATTACTTCATTAAACTTCCTCCAGCTCATTTTTGGCAGATTCTCCTAAATTTAGCAACTTCTCAATTGACTAAAATAACTGTATTTGACAGGTGTCCTATTATTAGTCCTAGCAAAACCCCCACAAGCAAAAAATTCATTAAGCACGTAATACAAAGTTGAAATTTGCTCTAACAGGCAAAAAGGGAAAAAAGCTTGTTTTGGTACAATCACAAATCCTGCCTGTTCACACAGTGACTTCCTGATGTGAATGCTTTTTTACCAAACAGCTTCCAAACTGAGACCAGTTTCTTACATAAACCACTGAAACACATGTAAGTGATACTGATTTTAAGGTCACTACCCACTAGTTGGATTCCACTTGCAAAAATGACAGATTTTCTAGACCCAAAGCAAAAATAGCTAAGCATTTAAAAAGATCTTTGTTACTAGCCATATTTCTGAGAAGTTAAACTCCTTACATGACATTTCAGTCTGGATTCTATGATTCAAACCTCCTTGTAGCAGTTTTCAAATAAGATTAATTTCTTTTTCAGCTAACTATGACAGCAAACACATTTGGACTTTTTCTTACCTCTGTAATAAAAACAGTGTTGATTTATTTCACCCAGGTAAAGGAGATTTACCAAACTGGAAAAACTCAGGAAAATGCTTCTGAGCCTGTACATGAATTGAAATTATGCATCAAACCTATAACTACCAAAGGATTAGGTTAGCTCTGCTCCTATTAAGGCAGCAGACTCCAGGGTATGTAAAGCTGTATCCAACACTCCTGGCAGGCAGAATTTCTTAGGGCATTTTTAATTACACATTCAAAAATGCCACTCAATTTTTTAAGTCCTCAGAAAACCACTGCAAAGAAAATGACAGGGACTTAGCCTGAGCCCTGCTGTATAATTTTTCCAGACTAGCTCAGGTCCTGAAGCATTTGTGGTGCCTCATGGTTTCACAGCAGGGAATAAACCAGGGAAGATATTGATAAAAATCCATCTCCTTGGCTCAGTGCTGCTTAAAATAAATTTCTGCAAAGCTATATGCTGAACACCAAGGCAGAAGGGACTTTACACCCTGTTCATCTATTTTTATTATATTATTTTTATATATTTATTATTATTTATGTTCTGCAGATTGGTGGTGTTCACTTGGGTTTTTTTAAATATGAAGCATTAATGATGAACTGTAAAACTCACTCATGTTCCATATCTAAATTAAAATTGAAAACTTTCTTCTCATTTTCATGGGCATCTTTTTGCCCCATGAAAAGCTTTTACCAGTTTTTTCCATACTACTGCAATATCCAGGTCAGAGGCTCCTGTGCACACCACAAATCTCTTTACACACAACAATATAAACATTTCCTCTTTAAACATGGGCAGATCTTTGTCACAGAAGGATTTAGAGAGATTCAAGTAAACTGGTTTTAAATACTACTTTTCTCAAATCAAATGAAGGGGAGAGGGGTTCTTACACAGCTTCCATCTCCAAGTCATCCTCATCATCCTGAGAGAGCTGTAGGTAAGGGTTGTCTGATGCTGGACGGAACTTGTACCCAGTGAGGACAAAGAACACCAATGTGGCCATTTCATCCAGCAGCTGCAAGGGAAAACATGAGATTGAGATGGAGGTTCAGTCCTGCTATGCTCTGTGGTCATGAAACATTGCTCCTCATTCATAAGGTTCAAGGTTTAATGGCCAAGAGGCCTGGGCCACAGCAGAAATAAAATAATTCCTGTCTGGTTGTCATTAATCCCAGGCTAAAGGCTGTCAAATCCTTTGTTCTTTCAGTTTTCCCTGTCACTTTAAATAGAGTTACAGTTCTATCCAGGTCTCCAGAGCTTTAAAAGAACTATGGCAAGACTTGGCTTTTAAATGGTGGGGGAAGGAATCATCCCTACGTTGCTTAGTTTTTTTCAACAGCTAATGTATTCCAAGGACTCCCTGCACAGTCACTTGGATTATGAGTTAAGAAACCAAGTACTTAGAAGTCCATAGGCAAAAGAAGCCTGAAGATGGAAGAGCAAAAGTCCATTTCCCTGGCTCCCTCAGGCTTCAATTATATAGAGCAAACCTGACTAATTTTTTCTCCTTTGTATGTTCTTGATTAATTTCCTTCAGACATTTTTAAATTGAAAGACTGAAAATCAATAATGCAATTACTTTCAGACATCTCATGTATAATCCAGCAGCCTTGCTGGACAAACATAAAACCAAGAATATATTCTTTCACCTTAAGCACATCAGAGATAAAATCAAGAGGAGGCAGGGTACTGCACTGTGCTTTGAGATGTTTTAGTACAACATTTTATGGAATTTTGTTGTGCAGTTATATTTAAAGAATAATAGAGAAAAACATCAAGAAATGGATGTATTTCCCTTTGCTGGCAAATACCTGGTACAGCCATTTCCACTGGAATGGAACAGCAATCTTTATGAGAATTGCAATGATCCGTGTGAAGTAAATGTAACACACAATCTGGGAAGGAAAAGGAGAAAGCATGAGAACAATAGCACCATCCTTACAGAAGCTTCTTACCCCAGAGAAACAGCTCAAGCAATTCCCAGACAGCTCATTATGTCAGACCAGCATTATTATTCCCCTCAATAAACATGGAAGATACAGGCTGAGGGTTCTACTCCTTGTGGAACATCCAATAACTCAAACTATTGGTAACACACTCAAGTTACAGCAGGAAATTCTTTAAGTATTACAATTTCATAGAATTTCAAGAATCACAACTGTAATTTATTACTCTTGCCACTTAGGAGAGCCTGAAATGAGGCCGTTGGAAATCATTAAGAAGCCTGTGTTCTCCTGGGAAACGTACTCATGGCTCCCACTGACTTAATCAGGAACTGCACACATGCATCTCCAGGCACCATTTGGTCCCAAGTTTAATTTTTAGCAAGTTTACAGTATGTTATTCAAGCCCATCAATTCAACTGGCAGCTCAAGCTGTCTCCAGAGGAAATCAGGAAGCATTACAAATAGCTGGAATTTAAAGAGAGACAGAAGGATATAACCATTAGGAGAAAAAAGGAAGTTGCTTTTAGGATTGTAAGCCAGTTGACCAAGATGCCAAAGCACAGCAGTGCCAAGAGCCTCTACCACATGCACCAGCTGCAGTAGTTTTCAATAAATATTCCATCAAAAGCTTTGAACAGCTTCCAAGTTCCCCACATGCATGTGTGCAGGTGTTTCACTTACCATGACATAGTAATGTCTGAAGAGCTTCAGCTTTGCTAGGTTAATGGCAGCTATCAAGAGAACACAAAAGTCCATCAGAAAATTGTGAATATGAGACAATTTCTTTTGATGCCTGTCTGCAGGGTAGGCAAGTGGTCAAAAGCAGGAGGCTAGAAGGATTTTACTGAGGAGTGCCAGCCTGGCATGTCCACATACAGGATAACTCCCAGGCTGGGGTGAATTCACTCTTAAAAAGGGAACTAAGATTGCTTTTGCACTAAATTTTATATGCACACACTCTGCTTTACAGAACCCTCCTCTACCTGTGTACAGCCAACTGCACACTGTCACTCCCTCCTGCCAGAAGGGCCATTCCACCTGACACTGCCTCCCTGAAAATTCCTGTCTTTTCTAGAGCCCTCCCTGACCTGCTCCATGCCTATGGCTGAGCTGAGCAACTTGCAGGCAATCCCAGCTCTGGGAACCACTGCACCTTGAACAGCAGCCCAAGCACCTGAAAACCTGAGCAAGGTCCTCTGTCATGGCTCAGGCACAACTCACAAGCTCAGGAAATCATCCTGAGCAGTTCCCCCAATGTGCCAGCCCAGGCCTCAGGGTGAACCTGCATTATTGCACACATCACATCAGCTGGAGAGCACAGAGAGCATGTGAACCAGCTGAGGTCAACAACAGATGGAGCAGCTGTCAGCTCTGCTCTGAGAGTCAGCTTTTAGACGTGCAGCAGGATTACAAACACAGGCCACTGATGCTTTTGTGACAACATGAGAGGCAAAGAGCCCAAGATCTGTTGACAGCATCCAGAGATGCAGTTCAGAGCTAATGGACATGAGCTGCCAGTTAAAAAATACTGCCCCATATTTACTGGTATTCCCTCCAAGTCCTCACAATGTATTTATCAGGTGTGGAAGTGCAATACATGGAGCTGAAGTTCACCTGCACCCCCTCACAGAACTCACCCACTGCAATGATTTATAAAAGGCTGCATATATTTGCATGTAAGGTCTTCCAGGTTCACAAGACAGCAAAATACAGTATTTCAGATGAGGGAGAGGAGAGCTAATAGCTCCCTAAGAAATGCTTCACCTCCTCTGATGAAAACAAAGCAGCTTTTCTTATGCAAACAAAGTGTCAAATGCAACACTGCAAATAAATTCCTGTAGGTTCCCACCACAAAATGTACCGTGGAGACAGCAAGCATTCTGTTATAAAACTCCTTTTATAATCTAAAGATCAAGAGTCCCTTTCCAGTTCACCTGTAGTGTTCCTGGGGTGCCACTGAATGCTACAGACACCTCAAGCAGATACAAACCCTCCTCCAGCAGACACACACTAAGAGCAGCAACCTGACCAACACAAGGCATGAAATGACTGATGATCTGAAGTTAAAAGCTTTTCCTAATAGAGTTGGTGAAAGATGAAAGCATGTAAATATGGATGGTAAGTGCAGTGAATTGTGAAACAGGAAAGCAATATTGTCCTATTTAAAGAAGAGCTGCATTAAGTGTGACCATGAAGATCTTGTGATTTCCCACACACTGGTTTGCACACAGAAGGATCTATTTTGATCCCAACATGTCCAACTTCAAGAACTGCCACCAGTTGGTGCATTGACAGGCCAGGAGAATTACCAGGCTTTGTAGATGAAGGAACACCAACTCAACAGCTGTGATTCAAACTGCCAGGCTATCAGTGCTTTACAGTCAACACCAGTGAGCTGGGGAGTCATTTCTGCTGGATTCATGCACTGCATAGGAGGAAAGGACAGCAAAGCCAAAGATCTGACTGTAAATCAAGTGTCAGAATTCCACCTCTCCCAGTTAGAGATGGAGCACAGCTCAACATCTCAGCTATTCGTCATGATAATCAATAGCAAAGAGTCATAAATTGTGTATACATATCAATTGATATATTCACATATTCAATGTCTGAGCATGGGAAGGAAGGGCAAGGAGAGGAAAAAAGCCACCACCAAGGAGAAAGGCTAAGGAAGCACCTGTGGAAGCTGACTTGCTCTCCAGAACTGCAGCAATATTTCTCTCCACTATCAGATACGTAAGTCAGCATTAATGCACATCTACAAAACTCTGCCAGTTTTTTTTTAAACAACTCAAAGTTACAGGACACACTGTTCTGGAGAAAAATCTAAAATCATCATTGCTTGGCATCAGCAGCTTGTGAATTGCTTCTTCACAGGCTGAATGTGTTCCAAGCAATATTATTTGAGTCTTGCTATCATGGACACTCCAAGATTTCTGTTCACCTCAGCCTGGCAGCCCAGACAGCAACAGCAGCATTTACAAGGAGCAAGGCTCAGCCAGCAGCTGTCACTTACAACTTGAATCACTTGCAACCCAAACCTGTAAGGCTGTGATAACACAGCAGCAATCTCAGCATACAGTAAAGGTTGGGTAAATTTATATTTTGAGTATGATAACCATTCTGCAAAGGACAGTACTTAACTGCAGAGAAGGGGAAAAAATTTAAAAAGAGACCTTCCACCAAAGGTTTCAGAAATTAACTCATGCTCTTTCAAACAGTAATTAGAAAGATAAAAGCCATCTTCCACGGAAGATTTATAGCATCTATATCTTGCTTCACTCAGTTTTCCCTCTCTATCACCATCTACTTTAACAGCTTGTGCCTGCAATAGCCTGATCTGCATCGATCAAAACAGAGCACACCCAGTGTTTTGATAAGCAGTCTCTTTTTGAGATTGTCCCCATGCTAATTTCCAATGTTGAGGCTCTCTAGAAGATGGAAAAAAAAGCTGGACCATCCACTTGCACACCACACAATAGCCTTTTGATGAATAAATCCAACCTTTTCAGGATATGTATGTAATAACAATCACAGGACTGCAGCTGAGGGTGCAGGGAGCTTGAGCCCAGACAATACAATCCATAAAGAAAAACCATAATGCAGCCAGTGAACGTGCTCAAGGTACAGCTGAGAGTATTTCTTCAATGCTTTGCTTGCCCTGCTCATGCTGATGCATTTGAGATGTGATTTGTGCCATTATCAAACTGTAAATGGAAGCTTTCTGCTCTCCCCCAATGATGCAGCACATGTAGATCTAACCCTTGAAAAATCAGCTCTGAGATGACAGCCTGAGCTGTCTGCTTAAAAGCATTCCTGTACTAGAAAGAAGAGGTCAGACAGATACAGCAAGGCTCAGTGTCACACAGAAGGTGGCACAGACTTGTTAATCTTGAATGTCCTGAACCACATCAGCCATTTGGCACAAAACTGCTCCACCAGGGTCAGATGAAAGTCCAAAGCACAGGATAAGCACAGAGCTGCCACATCAACCCTGGACAGCTCTCTGGGGCACCTGGAAGTGGTGCTGAGCCCAGGCAAGCACAGGCTGCTCTGCACCACACAGGACCAGGCTCTTTGCTCACAGCATTTTCATGGCACAGCAGCAGGAGGACGCTGAATACTGCAAATGGTTTTTCCTGACATGGGGGCAAGCACAAAAGCATTAATCATCATTTGCCCACTGCACAGAGCACAGGCAATGAATGATGCCTGGGAGCAACAGGCTGCCATGTATTTCCCTAATTCTGCTGCCAACTCTAACTGCAGTGCTCCAGGAAAACAGCAACCCATGATCCAACAGTGCTGTGTCACATCCCTCATCACAAACACACAGGTACCAGCAGAACAAACTGCTTTCCAACCCATTCCTCCCTCCAACAACACAGAAGGTGATCACAAGAATGTGCTATGAGACCTTTTGGTCCAGTGACTAAAAACTAGGAGTTTCAAACAAAAATGATGTATAAATTATATATATACTCTCTCTTTTCTCGAGATGCCTGTAAACAAGGTGGTGGCAGCTGAGCAGCTTTGCAGGCTGAGCAATTCTAGGTCAGTTTGCAAGGCTGATTTCCTTAAATCTGCAACACATTTGCAATGCAGATCTACAAATGGACAGAGAGCAAAGGCTCCCACCTGAAGGAAGATATAGTGACAGATCAAAGGTGTAGCTAAGCACTTGCTTAAGTCTGAAGGTGGCGATTTTAAAAGGGGAGGAAAAAAGATTCTAAAAATGGGATGTTTACGCCCACTGCTGTGCAAGATAAGAAGCCTGTGTAGGTCAGATATACTGCTTTAAAGATTATTTTCAAGGGAAAAAAGCAAACAACCAGGCAGCTCAAACTCAGCCATAGCACTGTGCCCTGCCTACTCTTCACTAGCAATCCACAGCATCTGGGTTTGTAAGGCCTCCCTGGATAATTATGGCTTCAGACCCATTTCTCCAGCTTTCCCATTTTGTTTTTCTTTTAAAATACCAAATCTAGTTTAAATTACTATTAGCTAGTGACTCCAAATCAGTGCCACTTTTAACAGGCTTTTTTATTAATTGTATGTTGCTAAAACAAAACCCTATGACAAGCCCAGACTAAAGGTCTGGTAAATCCAAATCTGCTTCATTCCTAATCCAGTCACACTCCAGTCATGGCTGCCACTGGACCCAGGCCACTGCTACCTAATAAACAGGTGGAGAAGCAGCTGGGAGAGAGCAGGACAAACAGGCAGGAAACACCACCAGGATACTGAGCCATGAAGTCCTGGAGTTGTTAGTCCTAACAGATGCAAGGAAGGAAAAATAATTTTCCTTAGGTCTTTGTCATCAGCAAGGACATCACCAGAAGACTCAGGAAAAACAGGAATTGAAACAGGAAAAACAGCAATTGAATGTGTAAAATGTAATTCCCCAATACATCCTATAAGTTAATGAAGTCTGTGTTAGACAAGAGGGAAAGCAGCCCTTGACTAGACAATAAATCCCAGCAGGCAGAGGCAGCCCAGCTAGCAGTGTCTGCACACAACCCAGCCAGCTCTAACCATGGGACACTTAAACTGCATCATGAGAAAATCCAGTAACTTTTACTACTTCAGGAGAAAACTGCCTTTAACTGCAGGGGGAAAAAATGCTTGTAATTTAATAGTAAGCATTGATTCTATTTTTTTATTCCCATGAGAAGCTGAGACATCGAGCAGCCCCTCTGAAGAACAGAAGCTCCAAAGGAAGCTTACAGAGCATGTGGTTCTAATGAAAAGAATTCATTGATAAGCCTAACATGAATGATTTCACTTTTTTTACAGTGCAACCAAATCACTTTTGGTTTTCTCCACCAGCCACACTAGCAGCATGACAGCACTAGATAACATTCTGCTGCTGGCATCACTTTGCCATTCACTTGCTCCCCGTGGGCTCCTTTCAACAGCCTCTAAATAGTCCAACCAGATTGTGTTTCACAAGTGAGTCCCAGCACTGCAGCCACAATCTGCTCCCAGCCTGAGCAATGTTTGCCCTGAAAATCTATTCCTTAGCTATTCTTTTATTATCAGTGTAGCATAACAGAGTTGCTAAGTCCCCTTGAATACAGAGTCACTGAACTTGCAGGCTCTGCACAACCAGAGGGCAACACCAGTAGGTAAAGCTGGGAACAGCAGAGGTGAGATTCAGGATAAAGAGCATCATCACCCGTGGAGAACAACACAAATCACAGCACTAAACCAGACCTTAAGTGTTACTGTGCATAGCACTGACTGGCTGTAAAGACACAGCCAGTTTCCTCTCAAATTAACATTTTTTTCCTTCCACATTTTTTACACACCACAGTGCATCCTACAGAATTGCCTGGATTTACTCAGATCTGGATTTCACCTGGTATGAGGTGGATAGGTGAACATTCCTGCTATGGCCACCTCACTTGTCTCCTTCTCAGCATGTCTGAGGTTTATCAAACTCCACAGCACCACCTTGTGATAACCATGGTAGACACACAGGGATCACATGGGGCCACACAGACCTGAAGGGTTTCTGTCTTAATTACATGCATTAATTGCTGTGTGCTCACCACCAGGACACAGATCCATGGTCACCCAGCTAAGAACCAGGCCTGACATGTGTGAAGTCCTTGGTTCAGCAGACAGGCTGCTTCAAGGAAATCTGAACTTATCAAAGGTAAGAGCATAAATACTCCAGAACATATGTTCAGTGGACAAGGTAAAACAAATATTCCAGTAAATCACTGAACCCAGGTGAATACACTGATAAGAAAGCTACCAATAACATTTATATTACACTTTGATTACTGACCTTTTTAACATTTGTTTCTATTAGAAATTAGTAATTTTCCACCATTAGGCTTGGGGTAGGTAACTTGTAGGGCTGTTGTTTGATGGCTTTTTCAACAGCTTGAAACATCAAGAAAGCATGCTAGGGTGATCACAAGTATTGTTTCAATTTAACAGATGGCAGAAAATGAACTAATCTGTAAGTTCAGTACCCAGCCTTATATTTCACCTACAATCAGTGAAGTGCAGAAGTGTCTGTGAAAGCCAAGGAAAAGGCTGGAAGAGTATCCAGACCTGGCTACAGAATTCCAGAAAGGAGAGCCAACAGCTCAAGGATGGGACTGAAGTTAAAAGGCTGTTGCCAGCAAATGACCTTCTACAGATGAAGCTTTGGAGAGTAAACCACAGAATGACAGAAGATGGAAAAGGCTGCCTGCTTCCAAGGAAGCCAGTGCTGTGCTCCACAGCTTGTATCCAAGGACCTAATCCAGAAGAAATGAGCAGATAAGGCAGGAAAAGTACATTCTACTGCAGCCACGTTTGGCCTTTTCATCCATCAGCTCCTTTTCAGTGCTACAATAAACACAACTCCACTTTCCCCAGGCAGCCCTTGGAGCTGCTGCACAAACATGGACAAGTCAGGGTCTGTGCTATATTGAATGCTAAGTTATGTTTTGTTTCATAATGAAGTTTATTTCCCTCTATTCTGTCAGGAATACATTTCTGCAGAAATTTAAATAAGTGGGTCTATTTGGGCTAATAGTCAGCAATTCTGGAATTCATTTCTAGTTCTGTTTCTGAACATTCAAGTGAGGAAAAAATGGCAAATCTGTCAAGATGATTTGCTCTAGATGTCATGTCTAGCTTGAGCACTGAGGGCTGTGCAAGGAGCAGAGAATGGGTTATACACTGTAGTTCTGATAATTAATGCAATACAGGAAAAAGATAATTTTCCAAAAGTTATTCCCCTGAGCCCACTGAGGAAAAGCAGAGGGGCACTAATACAGTGTAGATGTACAGCCTTAGTTTGGCTTTTACATCAGCATCACATGTTTGAAATTCTGGCATTATAACATGTAGCATAAAAGAGGAAAAAGAATACAGATTACTTGCCTTTCCCATCTGTTGCTGAAGCCTCTTGCAAATGTCTTATTGACCTAAAAATAAAGAATAGATGAATGATAAGTTTTACACTCCCTCTTCACAGCAGTTCTCTAGATCACTGATAAGTTTTGTTAGCTCTTTATGGCTGGAGTATGATCTTAATTAACTGTGCTTAGCACTGCACACCCCTCATGCCCCCAGCTCAGGAGTCAGCTCAAGTACCTCCATTTCCTTGGGATTAAGAAAGCAGATTGCTAAAACCTACTTCAGCCTACAGAAGGCTTTGTGGGAGGGAGGGAGCAGAGTGAGAAACTGGGGCATTTTCCAGCATAATGCTTTCCACTTGTACAATTAAGCTGAGCTACTCTTCAAAGTACTGCCAAGCATTTGGCATCTTACTGCTCTTTTAAGGTCTTTCCATTTAAATAGTTGATTACAGCTTACATATCTACATAGGCAACTTATGTAACAGAAACTACCCTGCAGGAATGTAAATTCAGGGGCCAATTCTTAGTCACCTTGCTCACATGAGTCATCCCACCAGCTGCAGTGACACTATCCAGAGGAAAAAGGAGCAGGATTTTATGTCAGGGGCTTCACTGCCAGTTTATGTTGGCACCATGGCAATGCAGGAACACTGGTTGCACACCATAAACAGTCACAAGACAGCTCACATTTATTTTTCAGATACAATTCCTTTATGGAAATAAGTTTTGTACCAACACCTCACTAGGTTAGGCATACAGATCCCAGCATTAGGTAACAAGAACTGTGACTGCAGAAGTCACCTTTATCATAGGAGACTGAGTCTCTCAGCTTTTATTTACCATTGCCAAATACTCCTCAACCTCAGAGCTGAAGCATTTTGACTGGAGCAAGGGGAAGGACACGTGGGTAGAGCAAATTTCCTGGAAGAAATCTCCCAGCCTTGGCAGAAGGTCACCAGGAGTGTGCAGGGGAAGAGAAGGGCTGAAACCCACCTTCACAAGCAAAGCTGGAGTTTACTTCCATCTACTGAGCCACACCTCTGAAAAACTCAAGAGTTACACTCTAGAGTGATGCCATGCTACCAGACATTTATATAATCTGCATTTCAGAAAAAAATAATGGAGATACTGGAGAAAAAGAGGAATATTCTGTGTTTACTAAGCAAGGAGCCAGAAGCTCCTTGACATCCTCCTTTAAACCCAGCTGTTTATCCAATTAAGACAAAATGCATTTAGAAGATAAATGTTCTGGCTAACTGGCAAGCAGCAACAATAGTGTTTATCTGAATTATCTGTGTTTTGGTTGAGTTTTATATAACCAACATTATTCCCTGCCAAGTAGAGTGGAAGGAAGGGCGGGGAAATGCTCCCTGTGGGATTATTTCTTATAAACAGTCAAATAAACATGCAGCTTCTGCTTGAAGGCAGCCCTGATCTTAGACAGCCCTTCTGGTTTGAAATTTAGCAGTCAAGTATCTAATCTCAGTCAGTGAAGTCAAATCCCATTTTTTTCAATTTAGAGAGTCAACACTTCTGCAAAACTCCAAGTCTCAAAAGCACCTACAGCCTGCACAGTGCTGGCCACATTTAAACTGCCACCCACCTTCCCTTATCCCCACTCCAACATCCCCAAAAGGAGCATCTTCCATAGCACTAGACTGAAATGTTAAGGCTGATATAAAAGTTAACAGAATGTTTGACTCCACAGGACCACAGAGCTCTTGTGCTTTGGCAGAGCTGTCAATGGCCTTTAGTTCACATGTTTCCCACATCCAGCAACTCACCATACCACTGGGAACAGGATGGCTCCACAGCACAGCAAGTCCACCAGGAAAAGGATTTCTTTCCACAGTCCATACTCAGTTGTCCCCTCCTCTGTTGACTCTATGATAATGTAGGCCACATTAGCCAGTACCTACACAACAACACAAAGTTCTGGTTTAGAAACTGCCCAAGGAGCCACTACAGGTGGGTGCCAATATGGCAAAAGCCCAGCCAGTACCATCAGTAATTTTTCTGCAGCTCTACATCCAAAAGTCACATGTTCAGCAGCATCTTCATAAATTTTACAGAAATAAAACTGATGGAAACTTATTCCTGCTGACATTCAGAAATGTTCTTTTGTTATATGCTGTGTTTAATCTACTGTATCAGTTGAGATAAAAAGGAGCAAAATTTACTTTTGATACACACATACAGGACTGTGGCACATACAGCCAATAGTGAAAATACATAATGCTAAATCAAGCCAGTAATTCAGACTGGTCATTGACCATCCTTTGTACTCCCCACCTGAGCTCTGTAAGAGCCTCAATCACTAATTATAGATACTTCTGCTAAGGGCTTGCATCTGGAAAGGCAGAAAATCTCTTCTACATACAACAACAAACAAAAGTGCTGCTCTCCTATGTACTTCAGTTCCTTAAGCAGGAGACCAGCACTGAGCACTCTGAACCACCAGACCTACAAGTCTTGTTTTTCCCAATTTTTATTTCATTAAGACACTCAGCAAGCATTTCAGCAGTGACTTTAATTCATTTCCTCTACTTATTCAGCACTTTTTACCAGCCCAGGTTTTGTCCCACTCCTTATAGCCAGTTTTCATTTGCTGAAACTCTTTGATCACTATTATCTCATGCTCAATATGGGAGAAAAATTGGGAGAACTACATCATCTTCTGGACTAGGAAATAGCCAATAGGCTCATACAAGCTAGAACTACATGGTACTGGGTGAAGCTTTCACAGCCTTTTCCAGTTTGCACAAGCAGCTCTCCCACAAGACAGGAAGTGTGAGCACAGCTCAGTCCTCACCTGAAGTGGGATGACAATCATGAAAATTTTTTTGTCTTTATCTGACAGGATGTGTTTAATGAAAGCCCAGCCTGTGCCAATGAGGGCAATAGTGATGAACAGAAGAGCTCCCTTCAGTCTGGAAGAGAAACAGACACTGCAGTGAGAGACTATCTTATTTTATCACACTTCCTCTTCTGCCCAGGTTTCTCCCACTGCCAATAAAGCCACAAACCCAAACAAATGCTTCCCTATCCATAATTTTGGCAAGCACTTATCCATCCCACAATTTGGAAGCAGATGTACTTGCTACAACTCTGTATCACAGAGCAATATTAGGCTCCATTCACAATATATGCAATCTTTTCCTGGGGGAGTCATCCATTCACCATTGTGAGCAGCAGCAAATACTGACAGCTGTATCCACTTACCATTCACACCAGGAGCAAATGAGATACTTGAATATTAGTGTGAACAAAGAAAAGTAAAGCATTTGTTATCCTTTTACTCCTCCACCCACAGAAGTGCCAATTCTCTGCAGCTGCCCTCTGTAAGTGGAGCTTTCCCCTTCACACAGGGCTCATTGCTGAGTCTTTGGTACTGTGGTCTGCATGAGAACAAAGATTTCCCACTCTCTACAGGAGGGAGAAGCCCCAGTAGCAATTTGAATCTATCAAATCAATCTTCTGACATACTTACAGGTGAGTGATGTAATAAACAACAGCCCAGCCCTCGATGGGGAATCCCTGAGAAGAGATGTAGTGATAGTCGATCTGGAAACAGAAAACACAGCACTTCACAAGCTGCTTTTGACACCCCACCCTCTAAAAACAGGTCTGCTCCACATCCACTGCCACTTTCACTTTCCAGTCAGTGTGTACAGACCCAGCTCTGTCACATTCAGAGAGCACTTCCTCCCAACACATTCTACTTTTGTTTAGCAACAATGAGATCATTTCCATTTGCTCTATTTCCCAAGTGCCAGTGGATGTATCTTGTACAATCTACATCCTTCCCACACAACTCCCCTGCTTAACTACAGTGAAACAACTGCAGTTGAAACCTATTTTTTCATTCATTTTTTCAGGTTCAGTTGCTTTAGGTGACTAGAGGCTTGCTAGTTTCATTTTCACTGGAAGCCAGATTCACTTAATTAGACTCCAAAAATATTTGTAGCAGGTATAACACCGTGGGCATGAACATGGCTGGCACAAACACTGAAGGATTAAATGCTTGCCATTACTTTGTTCATGAGATATATTTCCAGCAGAAAGTCAATACAATTCAACAGACATTATCTATGGGAAGTCTCAGAGCTGATAAGGTGAGGTCTGTTGTTATACACCATAATACTTCCTTGCCTTTGAATTTTACAAACAAGGTTTTCATTTATTAATATTTACTGCAAGCCCTGGAGCTGAAGCAGCAGCACAGCCCAAGCTTTCAGGCCCACTGTAGATGGCCAAAACATTAAAATTTGTGAAATTCACTCAAACCCCAACCCTTGCTGCTTCAACACTTCAGGCCACAATCTCAATTGTATTTAAAGTTAGAATTTGGTGATAAAAACAACACTTCCACTAAAGAGCTGCAGTTCAGTTGTAATGCTTCAGTATTAAGAGCAGTTCTCCCTCCCACTGTGCTCCCTCCAAAGCAGATTTCCCTAACAGCATGCCCTGGATTCCATGTTTCTCCTTCCTAGCTGAACCAATTCAGGCAGAGATGTTGCACGCACCGCGTGGAAGACCAAGGACAAGGATTTGGTGAAAGGTAGGGCTGCCATGAGCCAGTGGATCTTAAAGACATCATTTCTAGGAAGAAAAAAAGAGAAGGAAGATCATTACTTAAAAGCCAGCAGTAAACATTTCATATTTCTTTAAAACCTCTAAGTGTCAAGCAGTTGCTTCCAGGCTGAGCTGACCATCAGTGTAAAAAGATTCCCCTTAATGCTGCAGTCCAAATTTCTGCCATATCCTGAGCAATATTTCAACCTCATGTTCTAAACCCCTGATTTTACTGCTTGGGATTACTGAAATTATTAACTAATAAGAATATCCCACATTTATATATAAATATTTATCTCTTAACTGTTAGAAAATTTGCTAAACATAATTCAGACCACAATCAAGATATTTATGGCTCTCTACTGCCATAATTTACCATTTCCCAAATGAAGTAAAGTGATGAAATTTTTCTCACTATTTATTTTCAAAGTCTCCTCCTTTTAACATCAGCTACAGCAATTTCCTGTCTATTTTTGCCACAATATGTACACTACCTGAAGAATTTTCAACATAAGACTTGGGAATTTTAGAATGACAGTCTGCAACAACAATACTGACTGAAACAGTTTTCAAATATGAACTATCTGTATTAAGCATACAAACCTGAGCCAGATTTGGAGTTTGAAGTGATCAAATCTGACTGAAAGGGGCATTACAAGAAGAGGAATGAAAAATAAAAACCACACAAAGTTGGTCCCTACTTGTCACAGACCCTGAACCTACCTGCGTTTCCGAAGTATGTGGATCCATACAGTCCCAGACAGGAAAAAGAAGAGAGCCATGGAAATGTAAAGTTTTGGCAGTGGGATTTCACCTGCTGAGAGGTAGCTTTCAGGATTCTTTTCCGTAACATCTATCTGAATATTAAAGGTGTGTTATGTGTGCAGTTGGAAAAAATATCGTTTTGTTAAAGCATTGAGTTAACAATTACATTCTGCAATCAAATTCACTCATTTAACATGAGCTTTTCTGAAGGGCTTTCTTATGAGTCTCAGAGAAAAAAAACCAAACTCCATTCTTCATCATTAAGAACCTCTAAACATTTTGCAAAACTATTCCCACCAGAATAACCTCCTTGGAAAATAATGCTTTGGTTATGAAACATAATTCAGAAAGGTAATTTTCCCAAAGAATAAGTTGTTCTCTCTAGCAAACGTCACAAATTGCCCACCTTTGATTCAGAAACAATATCTACAATGGGCTGCCACCCTATTTTCCTGTGACTGAGAAACAGAAGTACTATTTAGCATTCTATTTATACCCTTAAGTGGCTTAGTCATATGTGCTAGGACTTCAATAACATCATGCATTGAGTCTGGTCTGAAGCTGTCCTGCATCTCTAAGTACACCCCAGCAGACCAATCATCCACATTTTGTTCTCTTTGCAATTTCCTCACTGGGTCACAGTGACCCACACAGCAATTTATGAAAGCTGGTCCTCTAAACCTGTAACTTCTGAAGCAGCTCTGAAGTAGTCTGAGTCAAATTAGGGCTGCTAAGTTTTATCACGTCCATGTTCCCTTGCAATAGCATTAACACAAACACATAAAAAGCAGTCCAGGGATTGATGTGGCTGAGGTACCTCTGTCAGTGAGAGGATTCATACCAGACCAGCTCATTACACACCAGCATGAGCACAAGAAAGGGAAAAAAGAGAAAGCTCTGATAGCAACCAAAACCACACAGGAACAAAACCCTGTACATCAAAAGAGATGAGGCATTTGCTAGAACATATTGCCTTTAGGATGTGTATCTAACACCATAAAAACACATCTTTAATTAGGCCAGAAAAAGCAAAAACACTGAATTCAAATACCAACAATTTACATTGCAGCAACAGCCTTAATATCTGCAATCATGTAAAGAGAAAAGTGACTTTTGAGTGCAGCAAAACACAAGCAGCTGATGCAGCTCCCATCTCGTTACAGCATCAGGTCACAACTGTGTAGACTGAACCCAGCCCACATTCAGCCTTCAGATTTTCAGGCATTTCTGCAAAAACAGTATTTTAATTATTTTTACAGTAGTCACTTCTTTCAGAAATGCCACTGCAGAGACTGGCACACAATTCTGAATCACTTCCCACCCCATATGTGCACTCATGTGCAGCGTGTGCTTGGTTACAAGCTGGAGCTGAAAGCTGGATGTTGTAGTCTAAGCTAACAAGTTAATTATCCTTTAGAATCCATACTCACATCAAGACTAAACAGCTGCTGATCATTAGCTGGCCCTTTCTCACGAGCACACTTATGGAAATACAGGCTGTAGAGACCTTCTTGTTTGTCCGAGCTGATGTTAAAATAGAACTGAAAATAAGGAATAGAGAAGTCAGCATTCTTCTCATTCACAACAGGGTTGCCCTGGTAGGAAGTCATCTCTACTGAAGCATGAAAGAAGTCAGTCATTTGAGGTCAGCTGGTTCCCTTGAGCATACAGACTGTTCTGAGGACAGCAGCACATCTGGAAGTTTCAACAGAACTCCAGATGCAAAATCATTGCACCTATCTAGGACTATGCACTCTGGTAATCCAAGCCTGTTAAAGTGTCAGTGCTTAACTCAGTTCAGCACAGAGAAAAGATACCCACAAATACAATATATTTGACATGGCAAAGCATAAATTTTTTATTATACCCACCCTGCAGCTTTTCTGTTCCTCCCCCAACTATGCAAATTGTGATAGCTCTGGAAATGAGATCTGTGTCAGATAACAGAATTTCAAATGTGTTTGTAGTAACCAACCATCACAAGTGAACCAGGGTGCTCAAACAAAGCATTAATCTGGTTTCAGTCAGGTCACAGCTATTTGTCATCAGCAACCTGCACTACTATCACAGTAAACTTTAATATGCTGACCCTCATAGACTATGATATTTAGAACAGCATCACAACAAAGCCAATTTAAAAGCAGCTCCTACAACTTATAAAGAAAGATTTCCATCACTGATGCTTAGCTCAGTAAATTTTCAGGCAAACTCCTGCTATCAGAGAGACATCTATATCCTAGACTTTCACTTTTCCAAAGTAGGACAGTGAAGGAACTGAGTTTAGACACTGGCAGACACCCTACCTGAAATGAAAAAATTCCTTGGACATGGCGTACAGGATGTTGTTGTTCTATCATGTCCTGGGAAAAGGGAAAGAGACCTTTAGATTTTCTTAAGCAGGTAACTAAAACATTTGGCTACATCAAGCAGACAATAAAATTTGCATTCTGTATATTTACAGTGGAGGCTGAGAGCAATAGCAAATACTCTCCACCTTTCTGCTATGATTCTACTGAAATATGCCCCCAGGGTCTTTGTGAAAGAGAACTCCAGATAGTTTCTTACCTTGGAGGATGTTGTACTTCGTTTGGACTCCTTATCTAGAGATAAAAGAATTAATGGTACATTTAGTGTTTGCATTTAGACACCCTCAGAAACCACCACGTTGTCAATACCTCAGTCACACCTTCCCACACTTGTCTGCGTGGCATTTCCCAGCTCATTAATCATTGACAGAGATGCTGCCCCAGCCTCTCCTTACTCTCAGAGGACTCTTCCCACAGCCAGCATTCATTCTGAATGCATCCTCACATGCCAGGATATGATTTCCCTATTCTTACACCTCCTACAAAAGTCTACCCCAGAAATCTTTCCAACCTCTCTTTAGGCGACCAGAGGCAGGTGACCTACAGCAGATGCAAGCCACAGCTCTGACTTTTTATGTTATGACTGAGTACTGTTAACCTCACTGACAAATCTCAATCTGAGCATTAATACATGGCCTGACAAACATATGGAAATCCTCATTTCCATATGAGGAAGGAATAAATTTACAGCTTTCCACTAAGCTCCCAGTAAAAACACAAGCAAAAAACCCACAAAAGCATAGGTGACCTGCTGGGTCAGCATTTCCCCTGAACTTGAGGTGACAGGAGCCTTCAGTAGAGCAGCATGTCAAGTTCACAGTTTGACTCTACTCCTACAAGAAGCTTTTCAAACATTAGGTCATTCCTTTCTACCAGGAAGCAAAAGTTCAACACCTGAGCTTTGCTTTTGGCTCCCACACCTCAGTGCACTGTCCACACTTTTTACACCAGAGAAAGCAAAACTTTAGCTGTCAGATCCATTCTCTCAGTGCCATCCACCCTTGGTTCTTGACTTGTTACAACAGCTGTCCAAGCTTTTGAATGGTATCAAAGCTGGTGAATGTGACAGGCCAAGACAGACTCAGACTACTCCAGATCAGACTGCTCAGCAGTCTAAACTCTGCCAGGAAGGGATAACATCAGCTAATCCCATTAGAGCTGAGATTATAAAATTATTTTGTCTGCTGGTCTGGAAGCCAGACAAAGGCTTGTGCCTCCTAGAAAGATTACTGGGACAATTCCTCCTCCCTCCCCATAGTTTCTAAGTGATAGGAGTTCAACTCTTTAGACAGACACAGACTCATAGAAATGTTGGCTGGAAAGGACTCCTGAAGACAAATCCAGCTTTTGACTCAAAGCACACCTGGTG
Organism: Zonotrichia leucophrys gambelii; assembly: GCF_028769735.1. NCBI lineage: Eukaryota > Metazoa > Chordata > Aves > Passeriformes > Passerellidae > Zonotrichia > Zonotrichia leucophrys. Next base: position 5,028,784 of record NC_088186.1, read on the forward strand.
TCAGCTGCATCATGTTGGCCCTGGTTTTACTTTGTCAAGCATTTAAAACCACAAAATATGGAGATTGGATAGCACAAATGATCTGCTACAATACTGGAATACCTATTTAGGAAAGAAATCTTATTTATTTTACTTATTTTCTGTCTTAACATCCCATCTGAGACATCCAAGACTTAATAAAGAGAAACAGACATCATGTGCCACTACTAAAAATTGCTTGAAATTGTCCTCCTAACCTTTCTTCAGCTTTGGTTGGTGGCCATAAAATTCCCCCTTTAGCTTTCTTTTTGCCAGACAAAAGACAACTAAATTGTGAACCCCTCCTCAGAGGCACTGAAGGTCTCCAACTCTCACTGTCTCTGATGGATCAACAGGAGTGGTGAACACAAATCACTGAGCAGGAGCCTCCAGCCCCACAGGCAGCTCTGAGCACAGGTTACACAGGATGTACATTAAGTTCTTGCCCCAGGGGCCCCCAGAATGTGACCACAACTCAGTGCTGGATGCACAGCAATGAGGAATCAGCAGTGAGAGCATGCACAGGTCAGGTTTAGCTGGCTTACCTTCATTACCTGTATTTTCACTGGTCTTTTGAGGACTTCTATCAGAATCACTGTTCAGTTCAGAAGATTTTAGCAGCTTGGTATTTAAGGCAGTACCATTTTCCTCAGATACAAATACAATTTTAGGTAACAAAGAAGCAGCTTTTGAAGAGAACTGTACTTTCACACTAAAGAAACAAAGAGATTTTATTACAAAATTAAAGTAAACCAACGTTTTTAAAGAGGCTGTCACAGCCATATACCCAATAAAGGAAAATGAACTTGTCTGAACTTGTTTTTTGTACCACAAAGAACAGGAAAGAACCAGATCATGACTCACAGCAGAACTGATCAGTGTGGGAAAAGTCACACTCTATCTCTACATGAAATACAAGAGCAGATGAAGAAAATTAAGTTTCTTCAGCTTTGGTAAGCAGAGTCTCACTAGAAATTGTGTTACCACACATGAGCTCTTGCAAAAGGAAGCAATACAGACTTGAAGATACTTCCATTATAAAAGATAATTCAAGACAAACAAAATTTCACATTGAGTGCAAAAGTGACTCAAGAAATCAAAGCTCATTAAGCTCATTCAGCACAATTAAGGTAGGTTGGTTTTGCCTGCTGTCCTTTTACCCCTGCAATACACAGGAAGAATTCTTAGACCATTTTATGCTGCAGATGCTTTACTTTTACACTCACTTCCTCTCAAGTGTCATGTAACCCCTTAAAAAAAAAACCTACATGCACAGATGCTTTCCAAGCCCCTAAAAAAACCTCAAGTGTGACATTATCCTCAACTGAAGAAGTAACTTTAAAACGTCTTTTACATTCTTTACTCACACTTCATGTTGGATGTCCAGAAGTAAAATTACAACAGAGACATCTGGCTCTGGAGTCTTGTTCAAGATACAATAATCCACTTCTTCATCCTGATAAGATGAACAAAACACCTCTGAAGTGCCCTCTGGACATGTTGTCCTCCAGGCAGAGATTATCATTCCTAGTCCAGCAAGTTCTAAATCCATCCTGCCCATGTCTAAAGCCCCCACAATTTTTAATTTTTTTTTTAATTTCTTCCAGCCATCCCCAGAGTCAGGTAGACTGTGAGATGTCCCATCTTAGAAAAGCAAGCTCACTTCCCTTACTCTTACCAGGTAAGTGGAGAAACCATCATTCCTTGTTCGGTCCAAGCTGAACCCCACCTAGGAGACAAGTGAGAGGAATCTGTCAAATTGAAGCCAAACCACTACTGAAAGAGTCATAAATACTGCTTTCTAAACAAGTTAATCTACATTTAAGGTGGAATTCAGGTACTTTCTCATCACCAAATCAGGCAGAAAAATACATTCAAATGTAACAAACTCATCCATATCCACCAAAAAAAAAAAATCATGATTCAAACCCAAATTAAATCTGGAGTATCTTCTGTCTCTGAACATTTTCACTTATTTCAGTATTATTCCACAAATTTTTGCTTGACAAAAATATTTAATACTTTCTAGCAATGAAACTTTGCAGCAGAGGAAGAACTCAGGTCTGTTATCTAATCTCTTTTAAAACCCCTAATATAATGTGGTGTATAACATGTAATATTAGAGTTCTGTTAAAAATAAGACTGTCAGTATTCTGGAAACCTACTGAAACAATGATCACAAGCTGAATTGCAATGCACCATGATACAGTGTGAAAAAACTCAGAGGACTGTTAGGAAATTGATGTTCAATGTAAGTTATGGATGTGTGCATTGAGTTCAGCAGAGATCCAACAAGTTAAAGGTTCATCCTTACAGCAGAAAGGAGAGAGCTCAGGGATAAATCTCAATACACAGATCCTCATCATTGGCTCATGCTGGGAAGCAAAGCCAACAGCATCAAGAGTTTGGATTTGACACCTCAGACAAGTGGAGGGCAATTTCACAGGAAGAACTCACTAATAAACTGTCCTTCTCATCAGGGCCTGGTTCTGGATTCAGGGAAAGGTTGCTGACATTCACACTCATGAAACCATCCTTGAAGAAACCAAAGGTATTCAGGTGCACTTTCTGCCTCACATCATCCTGTTAGAAAAGAAAGCAAGATTACAAACACATGAAGAGTCATCTGCTGCAGCAAAGGGGAAGCAGTGATTGACACTTGAATATTCATGCAAAACATCTAATTATGCAAACAGCAAATTTCTTTAAGATACCTTCAGATGTAATCAACTATTTCACTGGAATGGATCAACTTTTCCAATAATCTGAACAGCAAGAACTTTTAACAGACATATTTCTGCTTAGTGACTTGCTATGCTACTGGAAATATTCAAGTAAAATTCTGGCATCACTGATTAAACAGCATAGAGCAAAATTCCCCAGTGTGACTGCAGACACATCAAGACTGCTATTGTTTAAATTGTGGCTGCTGTCATTGCCACAGACTGAAGAGGAAATAGACTTTGGGGATCTTGCCTAACCAAGAGCTGGGGTTTGGCCAAGTGTTTAGCAAGAGCATTGTCACCACCCCAGATCATCTGTGTTAGGCAGGGTCAGTGTTTGGACAGGCAAACATTAGTAAACTATGTGTGAAAATCAAGTTTTATATATAGTCCCACATCTCCAAATGATTTTTGGCATAAAATAAATAAAAAATAAAAAAGAGAATAAATACCAAAACCAGAATATTTGGCTTAGCTTCTCTAGCAGGAAAAATCGAATCCCTTCCTCTGCTCCCAGTTTAGCTGCAGAATAATTTCCTTCCTCTCAGTCTGACAAGGAAACCATAGCAATTGATCTCTTCTTGTGCCTTGCTCATCTTATAAAGGTTCAAGTACAGTGAGCTTTAATTTTGTTTTTTACATAAGGAGGCCACGAAGGACCTCAGATGAAAAGCAGCTGACGTCACACACAGCTGCCACATCAGATGACAAAAGGTCACATCCAACGTCTGCAGCTGGTCCCTCAAGCCTACTGGGTCATTAAGTGGAAGAAAAGCAGAAACAAGGCAACAGAAATTTAAAATGGAATCTAAAACATTTGCAATCAAAAAGCAAATTTAAAATGGAATCTAAAACATTCGCAATCAAAATTTTAAAATGGAATCTAAAACACTTGACAAGTCGGCAATAAAAAAAAAATTAAAATATGTTTCTTCCTCCTGCTTCTTCTAGGAAAAGATAATCAGATTGCAGAATTGTGTAAAAAGAGAAGTCAGCTGCTAAAGGCACACTGTTCTGGAGTACAAGTACAAGAAGTTCTTTCTCTCTCTGCCCTGGTATTGATTTTGACGCCTCTGCACAAAACGTTCCTGCCTGGTAAACATCCCTCAGTGGAACAGCAGGACACATCCTGCACAGCTAACCTGGAATCCAGCTCTAATTAGATCACCCTAATAGAATCAAGTTCACCTGGCAAATAACCAGATGGTTCCCCTGATGCTCAGAAGAGGAAAGCAAAGTTAAGTGCCCCAGGGCTTGCAGCAGATTTTGTGTTTAACAGAGTTTGGAGCTCTGCTGTCTGTGGGTTCTGGGGCATGGAAGGTGCTGGAAACAGGAGCCCCCCTGGTTCCTCTAACACTGCACTCCATGAACCTCCCAGGCAGGACAGAAAATTCAGCCTGGCTCTTCACAGGGCACATCAGATGTATTTAGCCCCAAATGGACAGAGGAGAATTTGGGTGACTCTGAGGGGGACACAGTTTTGTACCTTGAAATGTGCCCAGAGGCAGCTGTTCAATCCACAGCACTTGCAAGAGCTCCTCAGCTCAGCTGAAGTGATTTACTCTGTAATTTACTGATATGCTCCCCACCACCAGCAGATCATTAATATACAACACACAGCACTTTCCTCCCTGGCTTGATCTCAGCTTTGAGTGCTTAGAGTTTACAGATTTAGTTCACAAATCCTTCAGCTTTACATGATCCCCCCCACACACACACTGTCACCAGTTGCCACCAAGAGCATCAATTGCTCCACATATTGACACCCTAAAGACATTGGCTCACTAATGGGGTTGAAAGAACCCAGCTTTTATTTATAATCACTCAACTACTCACTTTAGAAATATTTAAGTTTACAACAAAGGTGTGAAGCCATACAAGTGAATACTTCAGCATCCAAGTTGTTAATACACACATTAATTTAATTGACATAGGATGCATTTAAAATGAAAAGAGATGATCTGGGATTCATCACTAACAGCTTACAGTCAAACCAATACCCAAAGTTCTCAAGCTTGCTTCCATAAAAATCCTCCCCAGTTCTTTCACTCCTGCAGGATCAAAAGCGATGCTGCAATATCTGAATAAGGTTACAGGGAAGTGGAATCCACGATTCTGTAGCTCAGAATGTGCAGAAAAATATTCTCCACCATTTTAAAAACCTAATTGGGATCACACTGTCAGCGCAGTGAAAATTCCACTAGAGACTGGTGACCCCTACCTGGAAAGAATCTTATTTGTGAGAGACTAACAGGAAGGCTTATAATTTGTGTAAGACTGAGTGAATTATTGTGAAAGGTATTTTCAGCCTGAGCTATGAAATCTGAAACCACTCAACATTAAAAAGCTACAGGTATCTACAAGCAACCATTGAAAACCAGCATCTTTATAATTCCATGTCTGACAAAGGTTTTGTTTTTGGTCAAGAGAAACATTTCAACTGCAGCTACTTCTGGAATCTTCTGAAAATTGTTTCTGTTTGTCTTCTGTAACTTCCAATTTTTGTAGGGTTTTTTTTTGTAGCAGGTAGGTTTTGTTAGCTGAGGTGTTTTGGGTTATTTTACATATCTCATTAAACTAATGAAGCTGATAACAATTGCTGCTAAGGAGCTTCTCTGGCAAGGTCAGTCTAACAGCAAAATTCAAGCAAATAATTTCTCTACAAAAATTTCTCTGCAAAAAAACCTATTTAATACACTTTTATAAAGATAAAATGTTATTCTTAGAACTGGAAACTGCTCAGACTGTGGCTTTTCTGACAACAAAAAAGCTTCACGTTGGCACAGTAATTACAAAGATCCAAGAAGGAAGATATTCTGAACTAAGGAATAACAGCTTGTTTGAGGAAATTTAATATCAAACACTCCCACAGAACTGTGGCCTTTAGCTTGGCTCAGTGTCAATGCACACTTGCAAGCAAAGCAGGAGCCACTGGCAAGAGCAGCAGACAGGAGATTTCATTGTGAAAGGACTCAGTCGTTGGAGCTGGTGTTTACACAGAGGCTGTAAAGCAGGGGATGAAGGAGGAAGGGAGAGACTGCCCTGACAATAAAGCTCAACTGCTCTAACAATGAAGCTGTTTGTAAAGCAGGTGGGCAGGGGCATTAACTCACTGCAGCAAGTGTGTGCTGCAACTCGCACAAAACATCTGCAAACCAAACCCATTCCCCACTCTGAGAGGAAAAAACCCAACAGGATTCAGTAACTGATCCAGGCAGTCCCCAACAGGGGCTAAAGGCCACAATGTTTGCTGCTGAGATCATTTGCTTGAGGCAAGTTGGGAAGTTTTCTACTAAGGGGTAAAGAATTACCCCAGGAGAAATCGTTCAGTGCTCAGTTTTTTGTCACAAATTCCTCAAAACAACATAACCAGCACAAGCCTCCTCACTGACTGCTGCAGGAAAAAGTTTACTTCTCCTGCAGTACAACAATATTCATGTGGTTGCACTTTAAACAACTACACAGTCTGGAGAATTCCCCACAAGTAAGACATGAACACCTCCAGCAATCATCGTATCCCAAAGGCTGCAAAGTCCTGGATTCTCCCTGAACTCCTACAACAGCACAGCAAAGCAGGACCCAGTCATTTACCACTTTATTATTCCTTCCAATATTTCTACTGGCAGAATACTGCATGCTGTTGACAACCAAAACAAAATTTAAATGCTGAAGATTGACAGAGCTTTCCATGAGCGCTACAGAAGCGTTAAGGGGCATGCAGGACCCAGTCATTTACCACTTTATTATATTTTCCAATGTTTCTGCTGGCAGAACACTGCGTGTTGTTGGCACCCAAAACAAAATTGAAATGCTGAAGAGTGAGAGAGCTTTCCATGAGCTCTACAGAAGTGCTAAAGGGCATCACCCCAGTGCAGAGCCCCTGTCCCACAGCTGTGCAGGGGCTCAGGCACAGCACATCTTCACCCTGACCTCCAGCATTCCCCATCAACAACTCTGAACAACCAATTCTTCTCAAACACAGTCACAGCTTAACACATCACCCTTCACAGCACACCCTGCAGTCCATGGAAACAAAACACAAAGCTGCCAACACCAATTTCCTCAGCCTCCATTAATGGCTTGCTTAGGGCACAGCAGCTGCAGCAAACACCCTTCGGAGCGACCAGGGCACTGCATGAAAGGAAACTCAACCAAAACCCACTTTCAGAAAGCTCTCCCTCAGCCCACGTTCGGCTCTCTCGTATCACACGGGTTTTAACAAAAGGTGAAGCAGCTGCACCCTCACAGTGCTGCGGCTCTGGCCCCTCACGCTTTACCCGCGACCCAAACAGGCGGCCAGAAACAGCGGGACGGGACTTGGGGGACGCGGGAGGAAAACGGCAAAAGCAGAACACGGCGGGGCCCGGGCGGGCTGAGGCGCAGGGGGAGAGCTCAGAGAGAAGCGAAGAGAAAGAAGGTTCGGGGCACACAGCAGAACGGAGAGAGAGACGTGGGGAGACCAATCCCGGCCCGCGGGAGATGCGCGGGGCCGGGCCGGCCTCACCGCTCCCCTCAGGGCACCCGGGGGCCGAGCCAGCGGGGCCGGGGGCGGCGCAGACCTTACTTTGAGGGTGAGGTGGTGGACGCGGGCGCGGGCCGGGCCCGCGCGGAGCAGCAGCAGCAGCAGCAGCCCCAGCACGGCCCCAGCGCCGCGGGCCGCCATCTTTGTTCCAGCGTCAGCGTCCCCCGCGCGCCACTTCCGGGTCAGGCGAGTCACGTGTCGGGCGGGGCGCGTCACGTGACCGCGGTGGGCGGGGCCGGGTCCTGTCAGGGAGTCATGGAGGGGTTGGGGCTGGGGGGCGCTGAGCGCTTGGGCATTGTCACCCTGTGCCCGGGCAGGGACACCTCCCGCTGCTCCAGGGGGCCCCAAAACCCCCCCAAAACCGGCCCGGAACGCTTCCCGGGGAGCAGCCTCGCCTTCTCTGAGCGATCTGTGCTAAAGTCTCACCGCCCTCCCAGGGAGGAATTTCCTCCCGATATTCAGCCTGAATTTTCCCACTTTTCGGTTTGAACCCACTCCCCCTTGCCTTGTCACTACATTTCCTGCCCAAGAGTCCCTCTCCGTCTTCTGTAGCCCCTTCAAATCCTGGCAGGCGCTGTGAGGTCTCCCCACAGCCTTTTCCAGGCTGAGCAGCCCCATCTCCCTCAGCCTTTCCCCATGGGGACGGCGCTTCCCGCCCTTTTCTCTCCCCCTGAGGCTCTGCTGGCTTTCCCCTGCCCACAGGCTGCTCCCCACGGTGCCCCCCAGGCCGGATCAGCCCCTCAGCGAGGGCCACGGCAGCCCCCAGGCCCTGGGCTGGTCCCTCCCCAGCCCTGGCACCCCCTTGGCACAAGGGTCCCCCCTGGGTGTGGGGTCCCCCCATAGCCGTGGGGCTCAGAGGGGCACAGTGGCCAAAAAGAACCCCCTGAGCCTCCCTCAGATCAGCCTCTGTGGGGTGACAGCAAAATAAAAAACCCCAAAAAAGAGTGAAGCTCTCCCTACCTCAGCCCTGCAGCATCGTCCACAGGGAGCTGTGGGATGGTTGTTTACAGGGAGGGGTGAAGTGCTTGTTTCCAGCTCAGCCGTGGATCTACCAGCAAGTTCCAGCTTCTTCCTGGGAGCTATGGCAACAGCAGACGTCTGAACATCAGGTAGTCCAAACAACAGGAAAATTGCTTTTCTATTTAAAGCCAGGGTTAAAGTATTGATTTTGAATATAGCCAGAAAAATATGTGACAAACAAAGGGATTTTTGCTGCTTTACAGGATTAGTTTTGCACCTATTTCAAATATTTTGCACCTATTTAAACTAGTATTTGTAGTCACATTTGCAAATAAAATAAAATGTATATTGGGCCTGGTTTCCTTGACTTGTTGCTCAAAACAAAAATAACAGAAGGAGCAAAGTGAACATGAATAGGGGCAATTAAAATGGCTTTTTGGTTGGCACATTGCTAAAGAAAAAAAAATTGGAAGACTATGCAATGGGAATCCATCAATGTCCATAAATCTAATTTTTCAGTGAGGAGCCTTGTGCTTTCAGCTCCTAAAACTCAGATATTCTGATTTTCCCTTACAGTGTGTGGAGTAACAGCTGTACAAGTTCTGTTGTCTAGAGACAGATAAAGAATTGGACTGGACCAGGCAAGTGAGGGTGAAAAGGGAGAGAAAAATCAATGGCCTTAACCTTTATTTTATCAAGATTTTGTAGTATATCCCATCTTTATTTAGAGAGATGATTCAGATATTCCTGCACATTTTTTCCTCACAATTTCATTTCCTCCTTGTATATTCTTAGGTGAAAAAAACAAACAGAGAAATCTCACCGAGAGCCAAAGAAACCTGGACTGGTACCAGGAAATATCTGGAAACATGAAAAAAAAAATCTGTTTTTCTAGTAATGTTCTTTCTCTGGGCAGTACTTTTGTGTGCCACTAGATGTCCTGGCAGCATCAGCCCTTGCACTGCAGCGCAGCTTGAAAAAAACCCACGGACCTGCAAACATCGCATCATTTATTCTAGGAAACTCCGGTTAGAGATTTTCTTGGAATTTGGCGGGGGATGGGGAAGCTGCGGGTTTTTTTTTTTTTTTTTTTTTTTTTTCGTTTTTTGATTTTAATTTTTTTTTGTTTTAAAATATTGTAATTATTATAATCCCTCTGCATGGACCACCTCGGAAAGCTGGGGAGTTTTTACTCCTGAGAAACAGCTGCTTGCAACCACAGCTGCAGCTGATAACAAATATCAGGAGCATTTTGTGCCGATAACAAATATCAATCAGGAGCACTTTGACTGTTTGAGTGGTCAAAAATTCCCCCATAATTCTGAGATTTGGTTCACCTGCAGAGCCTTTTTTAGTCTGAGAATGCTTCCTTTGGGAAGCTCCATTCAGAACAGAATCATCCTTAGCCTGAGGATGATTCCTAGCAATCAGGGGTTTTTATGCAACAGAATGGAAATTTTCTGAAGATTTTTATTTTTTTTTCAATATTTCTTCACCAACTATTAGGATATTGTGGTACCTGTAAGTTCCCCAATTACCTATACAAAATGAACAAAAAATAGAATTTGTAACATGTTTATTTTCTTTGGCTATGCATTTTTCTGAGAATTTGTATGTTAAAAGATGGCTGTATTTAAATTTATATCTCCATCAATATACAAAGCAGCTTCTGGCTGTCATTAATAAGCTGTAACAATCATTTTCATTGTGGTGTTGATTTGTTTCATTGTAGCTTTCACCCAAGATCACTTTGCTGTAAGTCTGCTTTTCTCAGTACATGCAGTTATTATTATTATAGTTATTATTATTATTAGCCTGGATATCTTTTTCTTTACTCCTTAATTGTAATTAAGCATATAATTAGAACTCATCACAGAATGTTTGGGGGTTTTTTAAGTGTATCATGGAGAATTGTTGAGGTCGGATGGAAGGTATCAGCAGTGTCAGAAAATCACGATGGAGGAGCAGCCTGCAGGCACAGCTCAGCACAGAATGAGCCAGATTGCCATTTCATGGTAAGTTTATGTTTTGTGAGCCAGGGTACAGGTGTGGAGAGGGGAGGTGAGCAAAACAACACAGATCAGGGCAGAAACCACTCAGGATCCAATCCCACAGTCCCTGGGGAAAGAGAGAAGAGCAGACCCAGGGCTCAGGGCTGGAGGCAGCCAAAATCCAGGTGAGCTGCTGGGTTCACAGCAATGACACAGGGGCAGGGCTGAGCTGGGGAGCCCATCTGCACTTTGGGTGATGGGAACCAGGGTCAGTCATGGCCTGATGATGGCTGGACAGGTCCACAGGACAAGGCAGTCTAAGGTGAGGTCAGATGTGAGCCAGGCTCTGTAGCAGCAGGATCTACAGCCAGGCACAGCCTGGGCTGGAACTGAGAACCCCTAAAACACGGTGCAAAACAATTGGGCTTTCAGGCCAGAGTTTCAATGCAGGGCAGAGGGTGTGGGCAGAGGCCCCAGGTGAGGCTGGCCAGGGCCATCAGGGTTTATCAGGTGTTTATCAGGTTTTGATAAGACCCCTCTGGGCTCTGATAGGGCGTTAAAGAGCACCGCGGTCCCCTGTTGTGTCCGAGCGATCTGAGCAGTGTTGTAACAGCAGAGAGGAAGCAGCTGTGATGATGATGATGGCCTCTAGGAAAGGAGTGTCCCCTTCCTTTCCTGGTGCTGTTTGGGTCCCAGTGTATGAGAGGTTACAAGCAACATCCACGTTCCTTATCTCAGACGTGGATAATTCGGGTAGAATTGTAAAATCAAAGGGAAGCAGCTGTAAGGGTGGTAACTCTGGGGGGAAGGTACATCCTCTTCCTGCTGTGTCCTGGAAGCTGGAAGTGCTTGTCCATGCTCTGAGAGTTGTGATTTTTCTTGCTTTGCATAAGTAAACAAACACAGAGTAAAGAGGTTTCGATTGAACTGCAGTTTAGGGATTTATTGTATGTACTTTACATGGTATCTCAACCGTTTAGCAGCCAATCTGGCTGTTTTCAAGGGGGATTGGGGCTTCCTAAACAAAGTCCTGGCTTTCTAAAAATGGAATTGCTTCTAGCTGGGTTTTGGAGCTGAATCTGGGAGTGTTCTGAATCATAACAACAGGGGAGATAAACAGAGAATTTACAGGAATAGGCCCATATCTGGATAGCAGATCTGCATGGTCTCGTTCTCAGCCTGGCTGAGGGAAAATTCCTACCCAGCTTCTGTTGCTCAGATATGGATTGTGCAAACTCAATGGAGAAGTGCTACATAATCTAACTTCTAAGTGTAATTTTGAGTTATTTTTTGGGACTGGAACCCACTGGGCTTTCCAGCATCAACTGGCATAAAGGGCTCTTAATACTCCTGTCATTGCTAATTACATTATTAATTAGGGACCAGCCAAGCTGCAGGCCCTCTTGTTTTGGGTACTGCACAACTGAAAGTAATAATTTAAGTGGCAATCCCTGCCTTGGAGAGTCTCAGGCTAAACAACAAAAGCAGTCAAAAATAGGGGAAAATCCTGTACATGAAACATCTAGAATTACCTTTTTTTTCTTTTTTTAAATATTTGTCTTGAGCCTCTGTCCACAGAAATTTTGATAACTTGTTTTTGGCATAGTTTATTCTAATGTACCATCAAAATACAAAACTTGTATTTCTGGCCTTTATCTCCCTGGAACTGGTGGAGCATTTCTATCTCTCAGTGTGGACAGGTTTCCCTGCCCATGCTGGTGTAACAGGTTTGCCCTGTTCCCCTCCCAGCTCTTTGTGCAAAAGGAAATTCCACACAAACTTAGCTCAGCTGATACCAGTGCTGCTTTCTGTTTCTGTACCTTCCTTTTCTGCAAGTATTTCTAGGTTAAGCTCTCAAAAAGTGGTGATGGAAGAAGGCTGGCTGGTTTTGCAATGTGTCCTGGCTGGATGTAGGGCTAAAGATGGTGTCTGGGAGCCTGTGGAAGTACAGACTGTGGTTGTGCTTCAGGCAGCAGGGCAGGCTTGGATATTCAAATATGTTGGCAGTAGAAGGAAGAACTATTCTAAAATGAGCTGAACAGGGTGTCTCTTGGTTGTTGTGAAGCCAGCCCTTTAAAGTAATAACTTTTAATGATGAACAAAAGCACTGCCTGTTGTGTCTCTTCAAAGGCAGCTGTGTGAGGAGCTGCACTCTCCTCTCATGTTCAAATCAATGGAACTCGGATAAAAATAAATGCAATTCTGTTATTAACATTTGTCTTCATTGTTGTTCAAAATGTTGGAATTGCTTAATGTGTTTTTCTTCCTCGTGTAGGGGACAGCCAAGCATCAGTGGAAGAAGTGCATTAATGTAGGGGAGATAATGCTTCTTGTAGCAGCTGGTCAATTTTTATCTTCTCACATCAAAAGCATCCCCACCCTTTATGAGCAGAAGCCTTTTACCTCAGGTGAATTAATATGCTTCCCTTTTTCATCCCCCCATGAAAATCTCTCATGAATAGATACAGCAATAAATAGATTGGTCTAAAGCTCTTTTTACATTTGTTGTAGCTGAAAAGCAGAAATGCAAAATGAGATTAAGTGACACAGCTCAAATAAATGACAGAGGATCACAAAATAAATATTTTTCTGGCAAGGAAATGAGCCATTTTCTGCAAGGCCTGTGTAATTGCTACAATAACCCACATTTATGCAAAGGCAGATAATTTGGTTATTTTCCTGCTTGCTTGCTGAGCATTTTGGTGACAGATGGTGGATTTAATATTCTTGGATTTGGGTTATTTTGGGGGTGAGGGGTGTATATACTGCTTAGCTGAGTTAGAAGTCAGCCCTTGCAGTGAGTTCCCAGAATTAATTCAGTTGGAAAAGACCTGAGAGGTCATTGAGCCCAACCTGTGACCAATCCCCACCCTGTCAGCCAGACCATGGCATTGAGTGCCACACCCAGTTTTTTCTTGAACACCTCCAGGGATGGTGACTCCACCACCTGCCTGGGCAGCCCATGACAATATTTAATCACCCTTTCTATGAAGAAATTCCTCCTGATGTCCAACCTGAACCACACATGATGCAGCTTCAAGGGTTCTGGGTTCTACGGCTGTGGGTTTTCTTCCTTTCTAGAGCCCTCTCCTCCTTTACAAATGACCAAAACTGGAACATTTCCTTCAAAAGCAGCCTCACCTGGCTCGGGTAAGAGGCAGAGAAGGGCACCTGAGGGTGGGTGGGGCTGGAGTCACCACCTGTGCACTTGGCACATGTGAAGCACCTCAAATACTGCATTCAATTTTGGGTCTCTCACTTGAAAAAGGACATTGAGGTCCTGGACCATATCCAGCAAAAGGACTTCTAAAACTTGTGTGAGTTTTAGAAAGCACAGAATGTTACCATAGTTAGGGTTGGAAGGAACATCTAAGGGCCATCCAGTCCAACCCCCTGCAGTAAGAAGGAACCTCTTCAACCATACCAAATTGCTCACAGCCTGTCCAACCTGGCCTTGAACGTTTCCAGGGATGGAGCATCCACCACTTCTCTGGGCAACCTGTGCCAGTGCTGGTGAATCTGTGAGCAGGGTGGGGAGAGCCTCAACTCCCTGCGTGTGACACCCATTCCTTAGTGACCCCCGCTTTCAATTGACCCTGCTCCTCCATTGATAGAGGTTCCCCGTTCCTCCATTGATGCCCATTCCCCACTGACCCCCATTCCTCCATTGATGCCAATTTCCCAGTGACTCCCGTTCCTCCATTGATGCCAATTTCCCACTGACCCCACTCCTCCATTGATGCCAATTTCCCAGTGACTCCCGTTCCTCCATTGATGCCCATTCCCCAGAGACCCACGTTCCTTATTGATCCACTGCCCATTGAAGTCTGTTCCCCATTGACCCCCGTTCCCCAGCCACCACTGATCTCCAGCGATCCCCTCTCCCTCATTGCTGTCATTCCCCAGTGATCCCCGTTCCCCATTGATCCCCGGTTCCCCACTGATCCCCGGTTCCCTGTGGATCCCCTTTCCTTACGACCCCGTTCCCCACTGATCACCCTCTTCCTCAGGGTCCCGGTCCCTGCCGATCTCCCTTTTCCCCACAGATCCCCTTTACCCGTTGATCCCTCTTTTTCCCCCACAGATCCCCCCTATTCCCCACAGATTCCCCCTATTCCCCTCCGATCCCCTTTCCCCACAGCTCCGCTCCCCTCGCGGCCGGGCCGCGCATGCGCTTTGCCGGCAGTGCCGCCCCTCCGTGCCAGCAGCGGCGGCGGCTCCGCGCCTGCGCAGCCCGGAGCTGTCAGTCGCCCCCCCCGCCCCGCGCCGCCCGGGCCATTTTGCGGCGCGATGAGGCGGGAGCGGCGGTGAGCAGCGCCTGTCCCGCCCGCTCCGCTCGCACCGCCGGGCACGGCCCTTCCCGGGGCGAGCAGGCACAGCCAGGGCATCAGCGGCACCGGAGCGCCCCCCGCCCGCCCCTCAGCGCCGGCGGAGCCATGAGCTGGGGCACGGAGCTGTGGGTGAGTGCGGGCGCGGGGGGAGCGGGGCTGCGGGAGCCGCACCGGGGCATAACGGTCCGTGCCCGGGGCCGGTGAGAGGAGCCGGGTGCGCTCCGCGCCGCCGCCTCGGCGCAGCTCAGCCCGGGGGTCCCCCCCAGCTCCGGAAAGTTTCATGTGCAGCCTCTGCAGGGAAATCCCAGCGGAGGTTCAGGAGTTTGGTTTAATTTTGCTGAAGGAATTAAATTTTTTAAAAAAAGCTCCATAGCACGAGAGCAGCAGCGGCGGCGGCTGGGGAGCGGAGCTCGGCTCGCAGCGGAGCGTGGGGTGGGTTTTGTGTGTGGCTGCTGCGGGAGGCTCCGAGGTGGATCTATGGACTGGGGGTCCGGTTTCAGGAGAGGGAGCTGCAGGGAAGAAAAGCCAGATGATAAAATTTCCTGTCGCTGCTGTTAAGGGGCTTCACTCCAAGCTGGAGCTGAAGGACGGAGATTTTTACGAGAAGAGTTTTGTGTTGTGTGTAAATAAAGCAGGTTTTAATGGTGCAGAGGGTTTCAATGTACAAAGCTCCTTGATGCTTTTGAGGAGAGCCTGGAAAGTATAAATGCATTTAGTTTACGGTGGAACGTTAATGGAAAATATCGGACTGTTAAAAGGAAAGAGAAGTGGGCAATAGCGATGCGGAAGGGTCCCTTGCTAATGAGAAGAAATAAGGGGAGGGAGATGAAAGAGGTCTGGGAAGGCAGAAGAGCTGTTCCACATATTCAATCACAAAGAGGACATGGTGCAGCCATGTTTGATGGTGGAGCATGGAGCAAACCTGCTGGCTCTGGCAGGGCTGGTACCCGCGGACAGGAGGCTGTGGAGCGGCTCCTCCCCGAGCGGTGGGACCAGGAACATCTTGGGACAGATCTGTGCCCGGGAGGAGGGAGATGGACAGGGTGTTTTGAATGAAGAAGTCAAGAATAAGTGGCAGAGGGTCATCTGGATAGTAAAGCACTGCAGGATTCCCTCCTGTAGTCATGTGTTTGTGGCTGGTAACCGGCGCGAGTTGAGATGCAAACACATCTGAGCTTTTGAGGTGCCTCTTGTAGAAATGGTTATTTTAGATGTGCTAATTGCTGCCCTTTCTGGGTGCATTCCTGGCCCGCTCTGGCAGGCAGCTCAGCATCCCCTTTTGCTGTGACATTGGAGTGATGTTCTAGCCAGACCTGGTTGGACCTATGCAGTAAAGTAGGGAGGAATTGCTGACTGGGAGAGGTTGTTTTGGTGTGGTTTTATATGCCATAGAAAGAAAGGTGATAAATGCTGGTGAAATAGTGTAGTGATGCTATATTGATTCATCAGTGTATAAACAGCTCTGCTGCATGGGAATGTTTCTGGGAGAACCTGCAGTTGCCTCCTCTTTCTGCATCTTGGATGCTTTGGGAGGAGACTGAAGAGTTAGCATGGAATCAAAGTAAAAGGCAGCATAATGGGACAATTTTCACACTGGAAAATAAACTCTGAATTCTCAAAAAATGAACTTTTTTTTTTCTTTTTAAACTCCTAAGACTGCAAGCAATACTGAGGTTCCTGAACCAGGATGGTAGTAGAGAGTAGTGCCTATAAATAGTTCTTCTGCTTTTATGTAATATTTGTAGGGGTGTGTGCAGCCATATACATCTTCTGCAACAGTTACAAATTGCTTTTGTAACAACTTTTAATCCGATAATTTTGTTTCTGAAATTGTCCTTCAGCAGCATCAAAGTATCATTTTTCAAGTCCTCCGTGTAGCACTGGGAGAAATGTACTAGGTTACTGTGGAAAAGGGTTGGATCAAGAGAATGAATGATTCTGGATACAAATTTGGCAGGAGTTGTTCCATTTTAATTTGGGCAGAGCTCTGAAATCACGTCGGTTTCCAGTGCTTTGGGTATTTAGGCCAAAACTGATTTCTTACTCTGTGTTCTCCCTTTCACTGTAAAGGAAACCACATAAGCAACCTGTATTTAATATATGCCACTTTCTTTTGTTGATCATGGCATTTCTTTTTTAAACAAAATTAAATTTCCATTTTCTTTAGAACTCAGTTGTCTTTTTTATTTTTTTTTATTTTTAATGGGTTTTTAGGAGCAGGTGTGGTAAGCAGCAAATGCCTGTTCTACATGTGACTCATATGTGGTTTGAAGGGCTGAAAGTTGAGGCAAAAGCAATGGTTTTAACTGTACTTCAGAAATTTGCTAGAAAAATCAGCAATGTTTGATCAGGCTTGACTTGCACCCTGTATTACTGATCTACCAGGCTGGATGCATGTTCATGATTCACCCTTTAAATTTAGCAAAGAAGTAAAATCAGCTTGCTTTTTAGAGCTCATAGAATGTTAATGTGCTTGGAGTTATGTAGAATTTCTGTTCATTCCTTGGGGGAGAAAAAGCCTGGTTGCAGAAAGCCTCTGAAGTAGAAGCAATAAAATCCCTTTGGCAAGGTGTGAGTTATTCCCAAACCCACATTAGCCTCGTGCTCTGATGTGAGTGCATCCTGTGCCTTTGGCTTGCAAATCCTATTGTTGAGTTCCTTCTGGTATTTCACTTGATTCTGGACTTTGTGTAACATCTCAACATTGTCCCTGTGAGTGTAAATGAACCCATAACCAGTGAATTATCAGATGTCCTAATGCAGCGTTTACATCCTGCATGGGGTGGAATGCTGGGAATAATGAGCTCGTTTGGGGCCTCCCAACAATCTGGTGTTGCAGAACAAAACCTGGAGGTCTCTTTTAACCCTGCCTGCAGCTTCTGCCCACCCAAGCCCTGCAGAACCCTTCCTGTTGTACTCCAAACATTCAGGGGCCGAGGAGGAGGCAATGAGTTAAGGACAAAGTGCAGGCACGGCACCAAAACATTTTTGTTTTTCACCTGAGTTCAAGGGTGCATTAAGGGCTGACAGGTAGGGGTGTAATACATATTTATTTCATGTCTGATTCTTGAAACTGGCAGTGTTTTCTAAATACTTGAGTGGAAGTGAGAAGTAAAGGTTATGTAGGGGTGCACACACCCACCTTGTTGTACCTCAGTGCTGTGCTTTGGGGACAACAGGCTGTAAAAGCACACTGGGATCTCCTTCACCTTTTCCCTCTTTTGGCTAATGGGAAAGAACATGGAGCATGGCACCCCCAGCTCCTCTGAAGAGTACTTTAGTGGGTAAAATCATAAGTGTGTGCCACACTTCCCACCAGTGTCCTTTTGTGTGGTATGAAGCCCTTGAAACAAGTGGGATTACATTGCAGACTGACCTCAGCACTTTGGTGCTTGTCTTCAGGTTAGAAAAGGCTCTGGCTGCTCTATTGAATGGAATGAACTTTCTTGAGTGTGACATTTGGTACAGGATGTAGTTTGGGTGAGTTTTGTGTAAATTTGTGGTTAGGTAGCCCAGGAAAATTCTGCATTTTCAGAACACTGTCACAGCACATCAGGCTCAGGTTGCCAAGTGATTGAATGTGGAAAGTTTTATCTTTTTGTTATGAATGTTTCAGAGGCGCAGATGCTGTGGGTTTGTTGCTGTGGGGGTTTTTTCCACATTCAGTGTAAAATTTAAAAAAAAAGCCTGGGGAGGGAGGTGATTTAATCAAGTTTTTCCTTGACCTTTGTGAAAGCTGGGTGGCTGCTAACAGCTGTCGCTGTCCTTTCAGCCCGGGAGAAGGTGGATATTCAGTATTTGCAGGCTCTTAATTTGCTGCTGGAATGCAAGGGGCTCTGTTGGCCAACTCCTGAGGAAGTGATACTTTGGGGACCACACCTTTTGTTTATTGGGTGTTCCAGGATGCTTTACTGTGAAAACACATGGTTTGTGCATATTGGGGTTTGTTTTGTCTTTTCAAGTTCATTCCACATAGGTGCAACTCAGAGAACTTGAAGGCCCCCTTGCTATTTGCAAGTGCTAAATCGTTTCCTCTTAGTTATGCCTCTGTTTCAGCAGCAGAATTTGTGTTTAAACAGCTGTAATCTTGCATTTCTGCAATTTGCTTGAATGCAGCATTGTTCTTCAATAGTGTTTGCAATGGATGGGTGTTGCACGGGGTGGTGACTCACATTTGGGACCCATCTGGGTACCTGGGTGATTTTGACCTTGGTGGCATTGCAAGGGCCTGTAATGGGCTCAGTATTCACATGTGATCTCCAATGAAAACCCTGTTTTCTCCTGCTTGTAGGAGCATCTGCAGGGCTGGCTGTGGGTTTGATTATTGATCCTTGAGCCAATCCAGTTTTATTGTATGCAGCCCTGTAGCTGATTGCAGACCATAGGAATTGTGTGTCATCCCACACCCATCCCATTCTCACACCTCCTACCACCCTCACCACCCCAAGCTCTTTAAGGTTGGGTGTTAAATGTTGTTTTCCAAGACTTAAAAGAAAAGGAGATGGTGTTTGATGGGAAAAGGACACAAGTAATTAGTCTTGCATGATAAGTCATGGGTTAATTGATGACCTGAGAGTTTCCATTATGAGCCAAACCTTCACAGGTGGGTGGGGGAATGTTGGCTGCTTAGACAATCTTCTCCTGTGGAGATGGCAAATGCTCCTCTGAAACGTCTATTTTATTGTAAATTTGCTGTGAAACTTACTTGTTGACGTTCAGACAACTCCCGGAGGCAGAGCTGGGTATCCCTGACCCTTTTTTGTGTGCCAGTTTCATAGAAACTTGGATCCTGCGCAGTAACATACTAAAACTATTGTATATTTCAATGAGTCTGGAATTTCACCCACAAAAATATACTATAGAAGCACCCTAAGAGCAAATACTGTGAAAGGCTGAGGTCGGTAATGAATGCACAATATTTATATTTTTTCCTTGATTATTTTAAAACTCTTAGTAAAAGTTGTACACAGAGTGCTGGAGATGGGCACTTCAAAGCAAAACACAATTTTTATTAAGTAGTGTTAGTTTAGTATTCTACCTAGTTATTTGGACAGTTTTGAGGTAACAAAATTGTCTGACATTAATATCCCGTATTTCACTCGCTGTTTCAAGTGGTCAGCCTGTGTATGCAGATGAGTGAGTGAGAAATAGTTTATAGGAGCTGAGTCATTACAGAATATCTGCATTCTGCAGCTCACACCTTCCTTGGTGTGCATGCCCAGCTCGGGGGGGATTCGGGGCTGCTGCAGCCTCTGTGCTCGTGCATTGCAAAGTTGGTGCCATCAAAGTTCTTTCCGTGAGCTTAAAAAGAGAATTTAGGGTGATGTTTTGCTCGCAGGTTGGGAGCAAAACATTTTTGGGGTTGTGTGAGAAGTCCCTGCTGCACCCTTGGCACCTGCAGGAGTGCAAAGATTCCCTTTGGGCGCCTGAAGAGCTGCTGGGACTTCCATGTTTGAATGTCTGAGTAATTTCGTTTACAATTCTGACTTGCTTTAAGAAAGAGGATTTTTATAATATTGTCAAACCACCTATTCTCGTATTTCCTACCTATTCATTAACGAGTGGGGGATTTACGGTCTTTCAGCGTGAGTCAAGACTCGCAGAATTCAGTGTTTTCCCTTGCAGCCGTATTGTGGCTGCTCGAGATCCCCCGCTTCCTTGAGCCATATGGGGAAGGCAGTCAAACACGAGCCGATGTTTTTCTGGTCTCTTTGCAGCTCATTAGTGTTACTCATGTTGTGAAACATTGCTTTACGGCAGAATTTCAAAAGCTGTAAAACACTCTTATAAAGCTGAATTTCAAAAGCTGAGTTCCACATAAAGAGTAGGAGCCATTGTTGCGTGGTGACACCTTAACTTAATAACCTGCTTTACATTATTGCCTTTGATTGCTGGACAGGTAACCTGCTAATGAATTTTGGGAAATTCACTTTCATCCTGTTTGAAATACTGCTGCTGAGATTGGTTATACATTGAATCCAGTCCAGCTGTCAAAATCCAATGGTTTGTTGAGTTTCCTTAGTGTTCATGTAAATATTTTTAAATAACTTCCCCCTTCAGTACGATTGTATGCTTCAGATGAAACTTCTCTTCTTCCTTTCACCCCTAGAAACTCTGCTTTTCTATTTATTTATTTTTTTTCCTGAAAACAGTAACCTGGTTATATTGGTAAAACACTGTTGTCTCTTGGTGTATTGCACTCTTTGCCATTTTCTTCAGTCAATGGCTTTGGCTCTAAAATACAAAATAATGAAAAAGTGGTGTCTCTCTCTCTCTCTCTCTCTATATATATATATGGTATATATGTACAGGATATGATACTTTTTCTTCTCAAGGTGTGGTGAGGTGGTTTGGATCCCTTTGGAATTTAACATGACCACTCTTTGTCTGGAGACAAACTCATTAACCTGGTCAATAATTTCTTTTGGCTCAGTTTATTAAGAATGGCTTGTTGGCATAATTAAATAATATATTTCTTCTTGCATCTAAAAATAGAAAAAACTGCAGAAGGGCTTCTAGAGTAACTCTTCTGTAAGTAAAGTTCAAGAATGAAATACTGCTTGCCTGGTGTCCATTGCTGATCACTGAAGCAGATCATGTTGTAAACCACGAAAAGAAGCAGTTCTGTTGAATGTTGTCCTTAATTTATTTGAGGAAGAGTCAGCCTAATTGGCAAAACAATCAAAAGAACAACAGCAATCTCCCAGCTGCCCTCAGAAACCTTGTAAAGCAATAAAACTTGAAAAGGAGTCACTTGAGAATTAATGTCTGGTTTAGAAGCATGGCCCCCAATGAGCTACCAAATCACCCAGATAGTTCTTAATCCTGAGGCAATCCCAGAGTGGATTTTAGCTTCTTGTTGTAGCTAAAATAATATAGATTTCTTCCATTAAATGTGTCACTTGGCCATCTCTTGTTCAGTGTTTTTCAAAGTGTTTCTGTTTGGTACCTGAAATGTTTCTATAAAATAAAACCTTCAGTTGTGCCCCTGCAGTGGGGCTGGTGTAAGTGCTGCTGGTGCCATTCATTCCCTGAGGGGAAGGGTAGTTTGTAGTGTTTAGATTTACTCCTCTGGGAATAGCAGGTACAATTTCTCTCATAAATTATTCATTTTATAGTTCAAAAATTAATTTCAATGCTCTGAGTCTGTGGATGTGCAGATAAAGGAGTGCTGCCTATGTGACAGGAGAAGGATTCTGGGCATATTCCTTATTCCCAGCTGTACTCCTGGAGATTTTTCTCCAATTAACACCAAGAATTTGCTTATTTGGTGCCTTGGACAGTTTTCTCTGTCTCAGACTCTATTCTAGACTGAGCTGGCAGCCCTTCCTATTGAGAATGTATTTAACATTTTTTGTTCAAATATTTTATTTTCTGCTGCTTAAATTATTTTCCCTATTAGGGTGCTTGGGCTGCAGTTTTCCTGTTTCTGTGCCTGCCTCTTGCTTTTTGTGTTTCAGAGCAGTTGGGATCATTGGGTTGTTCCCAGGGCCAGTGTATTGCACATGCTGAGCACGATGCCTCTCTGGTTTTTAGAAAGCTGTAACATTCCCATTCATTGGAGCAAGGTTCTGAAATTTGGCAGGCAGAAGCTGTTGAACAGGGATATTCCTGCTGCTGTTGTTGAGAAAATATTCCTCAATCAGACAAACCTGTAAGTCCTTGGAAAAACATCCCATTGCCTGTACTCAGTGAAGATGTTACTGGCCAGATTTTCCTGGGTGCTGGCTAGGTTTTGGCTTGGAGGGATTTTTGTGGGGCAAGATGAGGTCACGCAGAGAATAATTGAAGAGGGCTCAGTCTCCTTGCAGGAGAGCAGCCAGACTTGCCCTGCCATGGCTGCTGAAGGGCAGGGTGGAGCTGGGCAGCTCCTTGGTTGGCACCCAGAGGGAGCAGCTGGCAGGAGAACAGATCTGATGGGAGAGCAGGGAGAGGGGGATGGAAAGCATGGCTGCACCAAGTCAGGGTAAAAATCCCTCTGACCACTGATTCTTTGTTAATAGCAGCAAACCGGTTCCTCTGTCCTCATGGGCTGGTTCTTGATGCACTCACTGAGGGTGGGTGAGGTGTGTGGGCACAGGAAACCACCTGGTTCAGGAGGCTGAGTGTGGAGAAGGACTGGAGATCATGGCAGGATCTAGTTACAGACAGGGGGTCTGCTTGTCTAGGAACTGCTCCTGTGATGGAAGTGCCAGGGATGATGGATGGAGAGGGTCATTTGAGGAGAGATAATTCAAATTGGCAGTTCTGACAGTAAGGGAAGGAGGACTGGTAGAACGAAGGAAGCAGCAGAAATGAGCTCAGGAGGAGCAAATAAATTTAAACAAAGAAAAGAAGGAACCAGTCAGTAACAAGGAACCAGCTTGGATAAAAGCACACAGAGAGAGCAGGGCTGGGCTCTGGGCAGGGTGGGTGGGATTGTGCCTTGCTGTCAGCATGTGCAATGGGATTAGTGCATTAGCAATGGCAAGTCAAGAGTTTGATGGGATCAGGAGAAAGTATAGTGGGTGCACAAGGGGAAGGAATAAGCAAAGGAGCAAAGGATGAAAATTAGGTAAGTAAAACAGAAATGTAGTGCAGAGACCTTGCAGTCCTCTTCTGACTTTGTAGCATTGCTATTTTATGTGGCTTTATCCATGTTGTGTTTAAGTGGAGTTGATGTACTGGTTAGAATGTGTACATTGATTTCTGTGGTTGCATTTTGCATCTTTACTCCCTGTGGAAGAATATTTGACAACATCCCCAAATAAAAGCTTTATCCAGAATTGTGTGCACTGCTGTTTTTCATTCACTCATTCTGTGCAGAAAGCCTGAAGGAATTTTTTAGCAAATAAGTTCAAAATGTGTTTAGATAATATTTTTCACTTTGTGTTATACTCTCTGAGGCAGAGAGAAATGCTTTAGCACTTTCATCTTGTATTTACAAAAAGGAAAAAAATGATTGGCATGGAGCAGGGAGTGAATGAAAGTGTGTTTTCTCAAACAAAAGTTAAATGGGGAAGAGAAATATTTCTTGCCCTCTTGAGAGGTGTTGATCTGTCAAATGTGGGTCTTACAGGAGTGGCAGTCATTAAGAGTGTGTAACTCAGGGTTTGCTGTAGTAAAAGAAAAACTGGCAGTGGATGAACAGGGAGAGCTATGATAGAGCATTACAGAAATATTTTTTCACCCATCCTGGCTGTCTCTCCCAAGTATAACAGTGTGAGATCCTTTTGCTCATGTGTAGTCACTGAAAAGCCTAAAAATAAAGGGTGAGAGGAATGGCTTCTGTGCTGGTCAAGAGCCTTTATTTCCTTACAAGTCTTTGGAGCTGTGAAACATCTGGGTTTCACACAGGATGCTTTTGGCTGAAAAACTGCACAGCTCTGCTTCAGGTTTTGGTGTGCAAAACTCCTAAGCAAATGTTTCAGTGATGGGAATATTGGTTAGGGGTTGCTTTGCTCAAGGTCACCACCATCAGCTGATCTGAGAGGCTCCATCCTCCCAAGGCACTGCCAGCCCCAGGCTCAGGGCACCCAGCACAGATTGTGGCTGCCTGCTTTACCTGAAACCCAGAATTGCCCCAGCCAAGCCTTTAGGTAGTGAGAATGCATCTCACATGACATGTGTGACTGTGCCTGTCTAAATCAGTGCCCTGGGGATTTACAGCCTTATTTTTGGCAGGGGGGCTAGCTGGGTTCCAGCTCTATTTAAAGATAAAATCAAGTGTCTCTGGGTGGTGGCTGCATGTGTCCCTCTGGGATGCATTGGAGACCACCCTGGAAGGGGGGGTAGGATTTTGCATCCATTCCTGGTGTGTGTGAGCATCTCCCCACCTTCTCCTCCCCTGGATAACTGATGGGCTGGTTTTAGTTTTGCATTGTGGTTCCTATTCTGATTCTTGTCTGCATCATCCTTATACCTGTATTAAGAATAAAATTGCTGAAAGCTCCTTTTCCAGAGGTTCAGTATGATTGACACGAAACAATCTTGAAATAGGAAAGCTGTAATTGTTGGCAAACTACAATTTCAGCTAGAAAATGTGCTGGTTTGAAACACATGCACCTAATTTAGGCACCCTTGGAGACTGGGTCTGCATAGTTGTCACTCTTGGAAAATACTTAGTCTTGGACAGAAAGGTATCACAGTGCCAACATTTAATGGTCCAGGGAGTGTGTTGAATTGTTCCACTAACAAAAACCTTTGCTGAGCTAAACAATACAAATATAAATATTTCACTTGGCTATTAGCAGTATTGAAGTGCTGGATGGCTGGGAACAGCATGACAGAATGGTGTGCTCCATTCACACAGAGGTCAGCAGACATTCTACATGATATTTATGGTTTTCATGCACACAATTATGGACATTTGGATTGACTTGAATCTGCTGGTGGCTTGGTGTAGCCTTCAGTGGTTTGCTTGTGGGTTAATCTCTGGGAACAGAAATAAATGGAATAGTGACAGAGGAATCAAAAGTCAGAATCCACACTAGGAGAGTTGAACAAGTGAAAAATGTCAAAATAATGGAAATTCAGACCCCCCTTTTTACAGTTAGAATGCAAGAATGAAGTGTTTGGGGGTTTTATTCATTGTACATTGACACATTGGTGTTTGGGAGGTGCTGGTCAGTGGAGCACCATTGGTTTCCCTCTGGGGACAAGGCATCCATCCAACCTTGCTGGCAGGGGGTGGGATTGATTCTTTAATCAGAACAGCAACAATCCATCCTGAAGCTTCCTCAAGGTATTAGGGCTGAATTAAACAGTCTGGGACTGGTGTGTAAGCCCTAATGCACTTCAAGAAGCTTTTGTGGACAGGAGAATTTTGCAAATAATCAGAACATGAACCCAAAAGTAACAGAAAAAAAGCTACAGGCACAAACCACCCTTAAAAAGGGGACCATAATACATTTTCTTTGTGTGGTGCAATTCTTAATGCTCAGATTCTCTTAGGGAAGAAAAGATGCATGCACTATACAGCTCTATTCATGGTACTGCATTTAGAACTTGTTTTCTCTCCTTTGTGTATGTGTTCCATAGCTGTTCCAAAAATAGATATGGTTACAAATACCAAATTAGTAGAATTAGGCATCTTAAAGCCAGGAAATACACCATTTTTAAAACAACAATCACTACAGAGGAAATGTGGGATCTTATGCATATTGTGTTATGCCTTTATTTGACAAAGTGTTAAGATTGTTTCCTTGTGTGCATTTGCAGAGTCCATCATCTGTGTGAATTTTGTAAGGATAAAAATGTCATGGTTGCATTCAGCTTAATTTGGGATTTTACTTTTCTTTAACTTGGAGGAGCAATGAAACACAATCCCTGAGCTTTAGTTGGTGTAGTAAGTGCTCACAAACAAAGAACTAACTACCAAGTGCCATAGCCTTGTTAGATGTGCTCACTGATCATTTTGGATGTCATTCATGTACAAAAGCACTCAAAAAATAAAAATGAGGAGCCCACATGAGAGCTGTTCTGTCCTGCTCTGAGTTCTCACTTTGTCTTGGTCCATCTCACTCTGCAGACCAAGCCAGGTAAGCAGTAATTTTATTTTTCCAGAATATTGGAATTCTTTACAAGTATATCCATAAGGCCTGAGGACTTGATGAAAGCTGGAGTGTTTTAGGGTGATTCTTTGTTAGAGAATTTGTCTGAATTCTGGATGTCCCTGATGGGAACTGGCAGGTGCTGTCCTGTTGAGCCCCTGGCTTCAGAGATGCTCTGCCCAAGCCTCTCCCATAACACAAACTTCCCTGGTCCTGGTGGTTCTTGCCCCACCAGTTTGGGCCATGAATTAGCAGCCAAAAATTTGGAGAGGTGGATTTGAACTTCAGGGTTTGTGAAAAACAAACCTTTTATTTTCCCTTCCTTGGCTGGAAGCAGTTTTGACTCAACTTTGGACTGGAGTTGTAGCTTCCAGAATCTATTTTAAGTGGAAGGTATTGTCATTGGAACAGCTGTAGAGCACTGAGTGACCTCGTTGTCCTCACTGTGGGAGGGGATGTTCTTGTCAATTTGTGAGAAATTTTCTTTCTTTCCCTGCCTCCTTTGTAGGTAGGTAAACACATTTGTTTTCCTCTTCCTCTCTGAATCAGTCTGGTTCAGAGGCCAAACTTGCTTTCCCTGCTTGGCAGATAAAGCATCTCTTAGATTCAAGTCAGTATCCTCTTTCATATTTTTTACATGATTCAACTGCTCATCAAGCAACTGCTCTATCCCTGTGTTATAAAATGGTTGGGGAGTCATGGGACCTTCAGGGAACTGAGCCCAGAAGCTGCAGTTGCTGTGTGAAGATCAGTAGCTCAGGCCCATGGAAGTCAGAGGTTGGACAGGAGGTTCCTGTTTGTTCTTTTAACAAAAGCATTTCTTGTGTGTTGGAGCTCTTTAATCCAACAGGCAGAGCTGCAGCCTTATAATGGAAGAGATCTGAAGAAAACAAAGGGTAGATATGAGGAAGAGGGAAAGGGGAAGAAGAGGAAGGCTGAGATGTTGTTGTGCAGATGCCTCACACCTCAGTCTTGACCTCTGCTAAAGGAAAACTTTACTTTTTTAATGTTCTGCAGCAGAGCAGGTTCTTTGTTTTAATATCCCTTGATTTTCCCATGTCCCCCCCATGAATCTTCCCATGAGTAGATTATTTATTCTCCAAACCAGTTTGTTTTGCCTTTCTTGCATTACTCATAAGATTTATCTTATCATCTTGTACTTTAGAATTTGCAACATTTGTTTCCAAAGTTGCTGCATAAAGAGCAGTGTGATAACCTCTCACAGACTTGAATGTCACAAGTGTCACATTTAGCCAGGGTCCTGTAGGACAGCTGAATATACCCAGAATAAGTTATTTTCTACTTGGAGACCCAGAGCAATGGAGAGAGACTTGCTGATGGTGATTTAGCAAGATAATAAAACTGCAAGATATTTCCAAATTTTTAAAAAGTGTTTTGAGGTGATGACTTTTCATTTGCTCTGATGAACTGTAATAGCCAAAGCTATGCATCTCGTCCACAAAAATATGGACTTGCCCTTTAATATAGTCTACTTTTGACTAAATGGCTAGTACTGTCTCATTTCACTAATAAATTATTTGCAAGTCCATCCAGCAAGACTTTTGAGGAATGCCTCAGTGTCATTTTTAAGATGTCAATCCTTGGGTTTCTGCTTTTATTTAGTAAGTGCAGTGATTAAAGTACTGTACTGTTCCAGAACTCCCTTGTTTTGTTTTGGGTTTTTTTCATTTCAATATTTGTTTGTTTCGTGAACTTGGATTTATTGGCAATATTTTTTGCTGAAGTTCCCACCCCCTTGTGCTGGGTAGGAATTGTGCAATCCAGGCACTGACAGTCCCAGTCTTGGAAATTATATGACATGAATTAAAGGCAAGAAAGCTTGGAAGGATGGAGCTCAAGGATGTGGAAATCCTCAGGCTCTCCCATCTCATGACTCCTCTGGTCTGGGGTAAAATATGGCAATTTCTCTTGTGCTCATGTTTGTTATGGAAGTTCTTCTGTATTGTGAAATTGTAATTATTGAACAATTACTGTAGTCTGGGACAAACAATAAAATAGGTATCCTCTATTTATTTTAGGTATCTTTTGATATTGAAAATCAATATAGCACACTGATAGTACAATTTATTTTAGGTATTGCAGTGTTCTCTGGATGTTATAAGTGTGTATGTCTGACAGCCACATTTCAAAGAACTTTTTCAATATACTAATTAATTCTCTTCAAATAAATAGTCATGCAAAAAATGAAATGCAACATCAATATTTAATGGCATCTGCTTGAAACCCTCCCAATCTAGACTTCTGAAGTTGTGTGGGGGTGATATTCACATATCCCTAATAAAGGGAGGATGGAATGTGTGTGTTTTCTTTTCATTTGAGGAATGAATTACTCCTTAAAAATGTGATTGTGAGGTGCCCTACATGGCCCTGTGTAAAAATAATGTAGGAATCAGCTTCATGTGTCAGTGGAGACTGCTGCACTGTGGATCCTGTGGCTGTTACCTGAAAGGGAGATTCTGTTTCCTGAAGGAGTGACCTGGTCTCCACCTTGCAGGCCTGTCCAGTTGCAGCAAGTTTGCAGAAGTTGCACTGAAAATGAGCTGCACTTCTTCTCTTGCTGCAGGAAACAGTGAGCCCAAGTGCCCAGCATCTTACTGTGCACATCACATTGTGTCATGTTCCTCTGCTGAGCAGCACAGCAATGAGCTGACCTAAATTCATGGTTCTCTGGTGAGATGTCAGTCTGCTCTTAAGCTGTTTGCAGCACTTTTATCTGGGAGCTGGCTGTGTTTGATGTTAGTGCTGTGTTATCAGCTGCTGATGTTAAATGGAGAATCATTCTTCTTGTGAAGAAGTGAATTTGTGACAGATTTGTGAGCAATTTGTGGGCACTGTTTATGCCAGAGTTGGGGAATCCATTATTTTGTGGAAATGACAAGCATTTGTTAGACTTCCTCCCACAATAATGTCAGAAAAGAGCAGCACTGTGCTTGCCATCCTCTTTTAATGCTTCATGGTTTGTTATTGCTGTGATAGGAAAACACAAGGAGCAGGTTGTAATGTAAGCATTCCTTGTGTTTATTTGTTGGTGGTGCTCTGATAGCCTTCCACTTGATCTTCCAGGAATGGGAGAAGAGAGGAAATCAGGGTGACATATCTGTAGTTTTACTCACAAAGTTCCACCCCACGTGCTCTGTGAGCAGCATACATTGCCATTACAGAGTCCTAATAAACCAATTAATTAAGAAATATTCCTGTAACACACACTGTGCTGTCACACTGACCCAAACTTAACCAGCAGCTCTCCACGACAAAGATTTTAATAACATTTAACCGTGGTTTGTGTTAGTCCTTTGACTAAGCACATCATGATGGATGTGGTGTGGTGGTCTTGGTTTTGTTTGCCCTCAAGACACAAGAATGCTTTTTATTGCTGTCCCAGTAACCAGTGCAAAGTCCAGCAAGCAGCTTTACTCTTGAAAAACTGTAGCACCCTTTCAGGAAATATCTGCGGCGCCTCAGATTTTTTCAGCCTGCTCACACATTCAGAACCCCGGACAAGCAGCTTAAGATCTGAATGAGATTGTTCACCAAATGAGTTGGTGCAGCATATTAATTTGCTGCTGCTTCTAAATGCCTGCAGTGTTACAAGAGCCTGCAATGGCACTAAAATACCGGGAGCTTTGTTGGCTCTAAACTCCTTAGAAGAGAGTTTTAAATTCTTGTCTGCTTGCCGTAGCCTTACCAGCTTTATAAAGAATTTGGAGATCTGTACTTCAGAAAGGTTCTGCATCCTGGCCTTGGGAAAGTTAGTAAGAGCTTTTCCTGGTAGTATTAATTGTCTTGGAGCTTCATTGTGCTCTAGGTTTTACTCTATAGCTGATTATATGAGCCTCCTATTAGTGCCTTTATCTAGATGCTATTGGATATGTTTATTGCATGGTTTTATGCATAGGATTTATGGTGCAAAAATATTTGCCTTTGCAGTTAGGTAAATGTCCCGGGGTGACTTTATGGTGCTTGTAACATAATGTGGTTTTAATGAGGCTGGAGGCAGCCTCAACCTCATTTTATGTGTATTTTAAGTTACTATTTAAATGCCAGAGTAGAACTGATATGACATTAAACTTTTTTTTTTTTGTTCTTTATCTGGTGAGACAACACACACTCCTCCTCAAAACCAATATTCTGCCTGGCAGCTGGAACTGTTGTCAACAACTGCTATAAGTTTAAAACTTTATAAGTCAATTTTCAAGGTCTTGAAATAGATTATTTTATTTACAGGCTGAACCAAATGCTTTAGTGAAAGCTAAAAATCCAGTGTTCCATGCTGTCCCTTGTTTCTGTGTTCCTGGATTTAGGCAAATATGTACTTCTAGAAGATGGGGTGAGCAGAGGCAAGTGGTCAGACTGGTGTGACCCAAGTGTGGTTTTTAATCTTGGCTCCAATAGGCACTGCTCTAAATTGGGTAGTGATTTTCTTCACAACTTGGTCTGAAAACTCTATTAATAGGAGGCTATTTACTTATGGTATTGTAAAGATATTTATTTCTTCAAGTGCAGTGAAAGCTTGAAATCTGTATCATGGTATCATCATTGTTACAGCATGAGTTATAAAATATTCACATGTGGTTTTGGAACCTAAGGAAATGAGATTGTTGTCACAAGAAAACTGGATTACCCCTTTTGCTCAGCCAGACTGGCCTATCCAGCTTAGGAGCAGAATCTCCTTGCTGAGGGAAGCAGTCCTTACTTAAAGGATCAAAGGATGTTGCTCTTCTAGCTCAGGATGGCAAAATGTCATTTATTCCTAATGCTTAGGTTTCCAAGCCATATTGGTCAAAAGAAACTGTAATTGTTGATTTATTTCCATAAAATATTCGGACTGTTTTTCTTTGAGAGGCCGGAGGCTGTGCAGGGAGCCAGAGCGAAAGGTTTGGACAGTGTGTAGCTGCCCTACTTTCTAGAAACTGTAATTTCAGGTTGTCTTGGCTGGCACAGCACGGTCAGCAGAGTGAACTCGAGCTTTGTGTGCTGGGCTGGGAGTGTGGCTGTGCTGCAGCAGCCCTGTGGCACAGGCAGCAAACCACACCGTGCTGTGCTTCCCCACTGGGCTCTGATTGCTGAGCTGGGCCCAGCTCTGCAGCTCTGGGGGCGAGGGCAGCACTCAGCACAACGAGGCTGCTGTTGGGCTGGGGAGCCTTTGCTGCTGCTGCAGCTTGCTTTGAATGCTCTCTGCTCAGCTGCTGAAAATTGATAGATAGATAGACAGAGACAATTCTGCTATAAACTCTAGTTCTGCACATTTCGTCATTTATGGGGCAGGAAACTCAGATTTCTTGCGTTTTACAAAGCTGGGTGACACGTGGTCTCTTTATTCTTCTTGTGTGAATGTTTGTTTAGTGTGATGGAGTTAAATTTACCTCTTTCTCTTTAGATTCTTGCAATTGTCATATGTGCTGTGGAGAATGTCAAGCATCCCTGAGTGAGCAGCCAGAATGACTCTGTCACAGTCCTGGCTGCATTGTGCTGCTCTATTGACTCTGCAAACCTGAAATGTGTGTGGGAGAACTTTCTCTTGTAGTCTAGCATGTAATTTAATTGATGTTTGTTTGGTAATTTGCCTCAGATTAAATTATTCATTGTCACCACTGAACAAATGCTTTGTATGCTTCTGGTGGGTCAGCATTTTGCACAATGTTTCTCCCTTCTTATTCCACCTACTTTGATGCATTCATTTGGTTTTGCTGCAGTCTCAGAACTGAGAGCAACTTCTGTTGGGAGAAGGGGGAGACCCAGTGGACTCTGAGAGGCTTTGTGCAGTGATTATTTGGTTAAGGGAAATGCGATTACTTTTCCTCAGATTTAAACTTTGATGTAACACAAGCTCACACTGCAGTTAATGGGAGCTGTTACCTGAGGATAAACTTCATAGCAATGTCACAGAAGTGAGCATGTGAGAATAGGAAGATATGTTCTCCAAAACATAAGAGACTGAAGTAATTGAAGAATTATTATCAAGGGCAATTCATGCTTTGATGCACAGGTGGATGTTTCTGATCTTAGCAAGATGTGTCAGGGGTAGAGTTGCCGCATTAGTTTTGGTCTGACCATATTTTAGCTTGGTAATTCTGTGGCTGTACAGGTGCTGTTGTCTTTTGGAGGAGGAGAAGCATGGCAAGGATCAGCATAAAGTCTGAATATTTTATGCAAGTGGGATCAGACTGAAACAATGTTTTTGTCAAAATTGAGATAAATGTCCTAACTAGAACATTGCAGAGTGCAGATGCAGCTGGGGTTGAGCTCTTCCCTGAATGTTTATCAGTGAAAAACTGAGAGCAGAAAGGTATTGGGTAAAAGAAAAATATGTGACAGGATGTTAGAGGTCTGTCTTGGTTGCCATTTTTACAGCTGCATGAGGGGCCAGGTTTTATTGTAATAAAACCATGCGAGAAACCCTAATAGATTTAAGGCATAGAATCTCTACAGCTTTCTTTTGGCTCTTTGCTTGTATTTCTGGCCAAGTTCCAGAATTTATCCATTTTTTGCCAGTGTAGCTTGACTCCATTCCACAGAGTGGAGTGTATGAATAGATAATTCTGAATTATGAAATGCACTTTGAACAGAATATGTTTGTTAGCATATTTTGAAGTGACCAACTTTGTTGTTTGCAGACCTTTTAAATGTTATACACTCTGACATTGTTGTTCTATCCATTGCATTAGATTTCTGAGTTGCATATATCTCTGATAATCTTCCTGTTCTGGAAACTTCACTATTTCTTGGATCAAAGTGGAAGCACCTAATCTAATTTCTGGGTTAAAAATGGAATGCAATGGCAGATAGAAATACTTCAGGCATAGCAGTAATCTTATTTGGTCTTGAGTGTGAAGTGGTTCTTGAAAAATCTAGGATTGTATTTGTCATGTCATGGTATTTAAGGTATTAAATGCTTTCTGAACCCCATCTACAAAGAAGTTTCTCAGCAGTTTGTTCCATTTAATTTGGAAATGAGAGGAGGGAACAGTCAGTTCGCATCTTCACTTTTCTTTTGAACTTCAGAATGTTCCAAACCGTGCCCTAAAGTGGGAGAGCTTATTTTTTTAACCCTAGTTATTGCCATTGCTCCAGTGATTCTGGGACTCAGTCTCAAGCTAAGCAGAATTAGTGATTTTTACAGCATTTTTCTTTTCTGAGTGTCTGCATAAACATCCTGGAAGGACACGGTGCCTGCACTGGGGTTTGGTCAGTTCTGGCTTCACAGCCAGGGGAGGAGGTGACAAGGAGTGAAGGCTGTTGTGTTTAGCGAATAAATACATCTTTGCATTAACCTGTGCAGCAAAGAGCTTTGCTCACGTGCTCAGTTCTACACCCACCAGGGGATTTATTTAGTGGAGATTAGGAGTTTTGCTGTTGAGAATACCAGGCATACCTGACAAGACCTTTGCTAGTTTTTTAAACTGTTATCTTTGGGGCTAATTTTGATAGAGGAATACCAAGGACTCTTTATTTGCAAGGTGTGTCACTGATTGTTTTTAAGTGGTGATATTAAAAAAAAATCAAATTTATTCCCCAAATCCCTTTCCTAAACTCCAACTATGTGCTCAGAGCTGAATCATATTCAAAAAGGTTTGACACTAATAAATACATTTTGATTTTTGAGGGTGCATAGAACAACTTGGGTATCCTACATGATGAAACCAGTATAGTATTGGTTTGTGGTGAAGTTGGGCAAAAAGCTAATTTACAAAAAAAACATTCCCACAGACTGCTACAGTTTGAAGTATTGTTCTTGTGGATAAGATTCTGCTGTTCTGATTCAGTATGGTTTTGGATAAGAGGGCAGAATTGTCTTTTTTGTGTGTGTTCTTTTAAATGGATCAGCAGGCCTGTTTGGCTTTCTATTGTAGTCACCCATGCCATGCAATAAGCAGGAACACTCTATGGCTCATTTTTAATAATCAGTACACAGCTGCCCAAAGGGGAAACCGTGGGCAAGAGCTCTTGTTGATCTTTGTTTTAACAGCTGGTATTATTAAGGGAGAGCTTCACAGACTGAGAGAAAAAAAAAGAGGATGAAAATCAGTCAACAGTTAATCCAAGATGTGGCCAGACAGCACAAGATTTACTGGGAATTAGTTCTAAAATTGCATTTGTTCAAATAATTCCAGAAGAAACGAATGGGTGTGTATTAAATGGGGGAAGTGGGATGGTGCTGGGGAACAGTGAAAAGTTGCAACATTTGTCAACTGAAAAACCTTCCTGGAACAACAGCAGCAGTATATTTAGCATTGTTACCATGCTGCAACTCCTGGGGGAGGCAGCTCGGATCTGGAGCTCTGCTGCAGCTCGTGATTTATCCCCTCCTAGCAGCAGAGCCCCACAAACCAGGAGGATCTGCTCATTTTCAAAGTTCTTGTTTATAATGCACGGAACAGCGAATCCCTGTGGGTCCTTGCAGCTTTCAGGCTGCAGCTCTGGATTCTGTCAGCAAAAACCAAATCTTTATCCCATTCCTGTTCCCCCAGGATGAGCAGAAGGAGGAGGCTAGCATTGCTTTGTTTTGTTTCCTTGTTTTTAGTTTCTTTTTTTTTTTTCTTTAATGAGATTTGTGGGTTTAATTAATTCTAATGGTAGAGATGCATCATCTCTGTGGTCCCAGTAGATTTTAGCAGTTATGAGCCTTTGCTTAGCTAATGAGTCTGGATTTTAAAGTCTGGATTTTGCTGTTTATCCTCATACCTAGTACAAATAAGTTCACTTAAATCAGTTGAATTGAACAAATAAGTTCACTTAAATCAGTTGAATTGCACTAGAATCACCAAAAGAAATAGCATGTGCATGTTTGTCTCCAATTTAAATAACTGAACAAGTGCATGAAAAGGTTGAAATGCACTCAGTCCTTCAATAAAAATAGTCCAACCTAACATCTGGCACTAGTTGAAGTTTCTCTCTTATTATCTTGCTCTTTAAGAGCTTTCTTACATCCTGGGTTGTAATTTGCACATTATAATGTATTTTGAAACAAAACTGTGTCTTGTTCTGGGGTTTCTTGAGTGTGTTTTATAAGCAGAATTGTAGGTTTGAAAAGAAGTGTTTCTTTCTGAATGGGTGGCTGGTGACAGATGGTTTTCATTGTGGCAAAGTCATGCAGTGCCTCAAACCTCAAAGTGTATAAATTTATTGGAAGGAAATGAATTGCTGCTGCATCATGGCCATCTATGAAAAGTGTCCTTGGACATTGAAATGGTGTTTTTTGAGCTTTGCCTTTTCCTTATTCAAAGAGAGCTATAAAATTCATTTTCAAGAGCACAAGAGCATGAAACTGTGACACCTCTAAGAAGAACATTTCCTTTTTCAAGAGATGTGACATTATCTTTAGAAGGATCTCCCACTGATAAAAGCACGTGATGCCTCAGTATGGCCTTTTCAGGTACCTGTTTGAATAAAACCAAAATAGCACCTACTGCTCCATGATGGATGTACATCTGTCCAAGCAGTCTAGGACATGTAACCTACATAATTTATCATCAAAAACTCCCTTGTTCCAAGAAAACAAAGGGTAATCTTATTTGTCCCTCACCATCCACTATTTGGCTCAGTTGCTGTTTCTCTTCATCACCTGTTGCTCATCAGCTCTGTCCTGCTGCAGCTGAAGTGATCACATCCTCCTGCCTTCCCCCTCCCCAGAATTAATCACTCCTCTCTGTTATCTTACCTCTTGCAGCATCTTTGAGCTGCTGCAGTAGCAGCAACCACATCCTCTCTCAGACGGTGGATCCCCGCTCACCTTCCTTCCTGCCTGCTGTGTTAGCACAGTTACTTGCCCTGTTGCTGTGGAGGAACTGCAAGTTCTGCTTTACCACATCCTCTACAAGACACCAAGGCGTAGGGGGAGGAGGAGGAGGCTTGCTTTGGCCTCAGAATGGGGAGGATAATGGAGGGTTTGGGGCAGAGTAAGAAGGGGTAAGAGCAGGAGGTTTCTTGTAGGATCACCTGCTCCTGGAGCTCCACTGCTTCTGTGGCCTCTGACTCAGAACCTTCTGGCTGCTGCAAAAGGAGCAGTTTCACTTCACAGTGGAAGCTGTCAGCAGAGAGAAGGAGACACTGAGAGTGTGTGTGTGTCTATCTGTGTGTGTGTGAGTGCCTTGGCAGTGGATGACATTGGTTGTGCTCACCCCGGGAGCTTCTCCCCGCCAGCCACGTGCTGGGTTTTGCAGGGCTTCCATAAGAGGTGTTTGTTAAAGTGGGTCACCATGGCTGTACTCGCAGTGACCTCTCCAGCAGGCAGAGCTGGCCTCTTGCTGACCTGCTGCTGCTCCCAGAGCCACTCTCCCTCCCAGCCCTGCTTGGGGAGCCTGCTGTTGGCTGTGCTGCTTTCACTGTGGGCTCTGTAAGCCAGTGCTGTGTGTTGGGCACCTTCTCTGCAAGGAGGCTGAACCTTCACCAGCACAAATCTCACCCCTTTCATTAGTGGGGATGTTCTGTGCAGCTCTGCTGTAGGTGGATCTTTCAGGGAGATGTTGCAATCAAACTGGTTCCCTGTCAGCCCTGATGATCTGGTTGT
The DNA here is from genome assembly GCF_028769735.1 of Zonotrichia leucophrys gambelii. Lineage (NCBI taxonomy): Eukaryota > Metazoa > Chordata > Aves > Passeriformes > Passerellidae > Zonotrichia > Zonotrichia leucophrys. The sequence goes on from NC_088186.1 coordinate 5,065,388, forward strand.
GCTCCCAGGACTGGCCATGCCTCAGAGCAGCTGGAATATTCATGGTGCTCTCCAGGTGCTGGTCTTTGTGCCAGCTGCTCATGGTTTTTCTCAGGAGTGTTTCTTGTTTGAATTAAGTCAGGTTTTTATCCAGGTAGGGTTAAGCTATGGCCAAAACCTGCCTGTGGGACAGCTCCCTGGATTAATTAGCAGGAGGGGTCACTCTTGAGTTTGTGGAAGGTGGTTTTAGGGGTGGGGATAAGTGTGGTTGGTCTCAAAAGCAATTACAAGGCTGTGCAAAGGGCCTTGCTATTATACTGGGACAATATTATTTTCTACCCTAATTAAACCTGCCATAAGTATTAGAACTTATTTTGCTTTCCAGCTTCAGCAAAATGCTGAAGGAGGTTAAGCATTGCAAGACTGAAATGTGGCCCAAAAACTACTTTATTCATAATATCTGTTGAAACAGGCAGGACAGTAGAGGTGAGTTTATCTAGCAACATAAAAGGCATTTCAACCTAAAACATGGCTTGTTTCCACTCTTGTTATCTGTCAATTCCCCTTCACACAGGTTTGCAATACATTGTTTCCTAATGATGCAGCAAAGAATCTTATATTTCTTTTTGTGGTCTCATAGCTAGATAAAGTTACCAGGTGAATGGAAGTGATAGACTAGTTAACCTTGAGGGCTTTATGGAAAAATGTGTTTAGGGGGTGGCAATGAAAGGAAGATGGAGATGGGCAAGTAAGATGGCTTTTTTCTCTGGTCTATTTATTATTCAGCTGAAGCAGAACTCCTGGTGAAAAGGTTGGGAGGAATTTATTTAATACTTGAAGGGTAAAATGAAATTAAGCATGTGTGGCTGAAGAGGTGATCTGCATGACAAATGCACATGCTCATAAATAGCTTTGTTAGCAAGAACCGGATGTGTGGGGGAATGGAAGGCTCAGAAAAGAACCAGTGAAGCCTCAGCACCGTGTGAGTGTGAACCTGCAGAGATGGTGTCCCTGCCCCATCCCTCTCTGCTCCACAGTGCTGTGAGTGTTCCCTGTCTCTGCTGCAGGAAGGGAAAGGTTGGTGTCCTGTGTTCCATATATAATCAGGATATTTGTTTAGTGTCATTAACTGAGGGTTTCTCTGACTTGCTGACAAGTTTTGTGTGGGAAGTTGATTCTCATCAGTAGTGGCTGAGTCAACAGATGCTGAATTGCTTTGGTATTTTCTACTCATCTCTGTTTTCTGGAAGGCTCTTGCAGTGGTAGCCTGTATTTTATGCATTTTCTTTCATTATTAATTTGCCTGGAGACTGTTAACATTTGCATATAGCTTTATTGTAGGTCTCTGAGGATCTGTGATCTGAATTCCCCTGCATTCTGCCAGCACTCGAGTGCCATATGGGACTCAGCCGAGCCTGTGAAGGGCTCATCCTCTCGTTAATTATTTTTATAATTTGAAGTTGTTAAACCATGGAATCTAAAAAAGTAATTTAAAAATTGAACACTGTAATGTATTCTTGATCTTCACTTTAATTCCTTTTTGCCTATGAAAGTGAATGAGAGTGTTTAAAAAAAAAAGATATGGGAGGAGAAGGTATGATCAGAGGTAAAAATTAGCTATTAATTCCGCTATTACTATTTTTGTTATTAATGAAAGTAAACAAATAATCTTGTGAGGAAACAGAATCAAACTCACTGGGGAATGAGATAGTAGAAAGTCTTTAAATATTCTGAATATTCAATAATCCTGAGTCTTTTATTGCATTGCTGCATGAGAATTACAGGAGGCATATGCTAAAAATAAAGGCTTTTCATTTGCTATTAGCATCTGACTTTTCATCATAGTCTTTCTTCATTATTTGTCTCCATGTTAGCATTCTTAATTTCACAGTTCTGCACTGTCACCCCTGACAGCAGCAGAAAGGGTGACAGTGACAATTTAGCCTGGATACCGGTACAGGAAATGCTGCCAGCTCAGTCTACTCTGGGCAGGTTTGACAGGAAGATTTAAATTGCAGAATTAATTGATAAATTCTCCTAGAATCTAATGTTTTGTTCACACTTGACACCGAGTAGAGACCCCAGTCCTTCTGGCCTGGCTGTGTGGTGGAGCTGGGCAGGGTGAGTCTGTCTGGCTGCAGCTCAAGAGAAAAGTGAGAGCATCCCCTTTATTTCAGTGTTAAGGCTGGAGAAGCCCCTTGGTGGAGTGAAAGTCCATCTTAGGATCTGAATGCCATGTGTTGAACTATTTTGCAATAGATAGAAGCCTTCTAGAAAGAGGAAGGAATATCTCACTGAGCTGATCTTCAAAGACCTCATGAACAACACTTTATTGCTCAATAATTGGTTGTACTCCATGTTATATGGCCAAGAAATGGGAAGAAGGTTTTTCTTTTGCCTTTTTTTTTCCTTAATGGTCAACTTTCCTCTTCCCAAAATACTTCACATAGCTGGGGAATGTGACTTCAGGAGGGCAGTTGAGAAGTGAAGGGGATTTGACAGCCTGAAGTAACCATTCAAATGAAGCAAAGCAAATGGGCAGCACTATTTCCATTTTAAGCATTGTCAGGGTAACAAGCATGCAACTGAATTTCAGAAAGAATGCATGCATGGGAGGTTATTTGGGCAGTGGTAAAAGCACCAGGAGAGAATTAATGGGAACAGAAATGAAGTTAGAAAATGAATTTAGAAACACACTTTGCCTTGGGGTTAAAATAGTCAAAGGATTCTGGGTACTTGGATGTCAAATTCCTGTTCAAGTTAATAACTAAAGTTCTACTTCCCTCTTTGAGCTTCAGTTTTTGTGGGCATGCTCAAGAATATGTTAAGCTGAACAGCTTTTTAAGCATCAGGGGCTCTGCTTTCCCACCTGAGTCAGGTGGATCAGCTCCTCTATTCCAGCTCCTCCATCACCTGGGGAAGTTTGTAGTGGCACATGTTGCTGGCTTTGGGAAGCAGGTGGAATCTGATGAAGGGGGTAAGTTACAGTTCCACAAGTTGTTTAATTACATGCATATTGTGATGGGCAATTAGAAGTTTATTCTTTTTTTAGTAAGCTGATACCACAATAAACACAGACATTTGAAACTGGGAGAAGATGAGATTTGGCAGTTGGAAGGACATAGTAACACGAAGGCTGTGGTGAGAGCCTACTGTGACAGACAGCTGACTGTCAGAGCAGAATTTCTGCTCAGAAAATGTTCTTAGGTGTGAACCAGTCTCTGAGGCAGAGGAAAGCAGTGAATTCTTCCAGAAAATGTTTTGGTGGTTCTTTTTCTGAGAAAACAGGTGTGGTATGACCTTTTGTTTCTCCCTCACTGTGGCCATGTGGGAGCATTCTTACTGAACATTGCATCATATTTCTTGCCTTGTTTTCTTGAATGCTAAAGCCCTGTGGAGTTTATTGTTTCCTAATGTTCTCCCTGACTGGACGGGTGAGGATGCTGCAAAAATGAACAGAGGAGAGTCTGTGTATTGAAACTGAGAGGTGAAACAGCAGCTCCTGGGGCACCTGAGCCCTCCTGCAGCTGGGGACTGACCCTGCAGAGTGGCACAGCTCACCTGCTAAACCATCTCTGCCAGGGCTGGTGCACTGTGTGCTGGAAACATCTGTTGTTCTCTTTGGACTCCAGAATAATTGATGGGGGTTTTTAACTCTAGTTTCCTATTGATAATGCATTTTTGTAATGAACTTTAAGAAAAGTAAATCAATTTCCAAAAAGTGTTTTCAATATTGATTATTTGAAGGCATGATATTGTTAACTGCTCTCAAAAATCTCTTCTTCCGAAGTCCTATTTTGCCTTGATTACATGTATCCCTGGACTTTGGGATTCCATGAATTGAAGGTTATGCTGGACACATTTTGTGTTCTCTGTCATCCCTTGATTCATTAACTCAGAGCCTTTGCCTACCTTCAGTGTCCTTCCAGATGCATGGAGCAAGGAGGACAATCTGTGTGGTGTCCCCCTGGCTGCACTGCCCTTCCTTTGCAGTCTCATGCTCAGCCAGTGATGGTGTTGCCAATTTTACTGACTTTTTTTCATCCTCGAGGCACTCAGCAAAGGGAAGGGACAATGGAATGCATGACCCCAGTGTAACACAGTGCTGTGGGGCGTTGGCTGCTGAGTGAAATGGCACTTGGGCCAGCACTGTTCCATGCCCAGAAAAGAACAGAAACTCTTCTCATTAGCAAATTTGCAGAGTTAAACTTCCTCTTGTCTCACTCTTGATAGTAGAGGTCAGTGCTTTACTTTTGAGGTGGTTCTGCCTGGAGCTTGGCACAGGGCAAGTGCCTCATCTCACTTTATAAATAGAAATTCAGCATCTTCCCCTGGTTGATCTGTCTGACAGCTGCACCACCGTGTGCTCCTCTTACACTGCTCCTCAGGGAGTTTTATTTCCAATATTATTTATTTCCAGCTTGGCCTAGTGAGGCCTTAGGAGCAGTCCAGCAGGTCCCTCTGTGGGATGCCAGCCCATTTCTGGGTTTTATTCCAACTCTGATCTAACTGATGCTCTGAGAATTGATGCAGGGTGGGAGTTTTGGGTAAGCCACCACCAGGGTTGACTTTTCAGGGTGAACCTGCTCTGTCTTGAAATCTGGGTTACCTTGAAGGGCAGGATCTCCTTGAAAGGCATTCTTTCCTCTGGGAAACCTTGACCTTTCCTCTTTGGATGGGGTCACAATAGGATAATAAGTTAGTTTATCAGATCAGATTTGTACCAAGAAAGGTGGGTAAATTTGCTTACAGGGATTACAGGGTGAATTTCCCTGCCTGAGATTTCCCTTCTCTAAATCAGGAGTGTGTGAATCCATGTAAACTTGTGACTAATGGACTTCCCCATGGGGTATTTATTTTATATGCATGTGTTTATGTTAAATAATGTAAATTGTGGAAGAGTAGGGTGTGGGAGAGCTAGAGGACCTCTTTATCAGAACCCTTAAAATGGCCATGTTTGCATTACTCTCCTGATTCCTGCATAATCCCAGAGGTGGAGAGGTTGTATATTTGAAGCAGAGCAGGAGGTGCTCTGTGCTGGCATCAGACTCCAGGCTGAGCTGAGCCCCTGGCAGGAGGAGGATCATTGTTACCCCTGATTTTGCCTTCTCTCCACCTCTGAAACTGCCTGAAATTGAGATTTGTATATAGGCAAACGTGTACATTTTCAGTCTGTGTATTCCCTTTCTGCAGAATGCACACATCCTCTTGCTGAGTGACTGATGCTACACTGGTTCAAGGGGGATTTATATTGCTGGAAGTAAGGATTTTATTTTGTGTAGTTTGATTTTTATTTTTTTTTTTACTTCAGTTGCTCTTAAACACTTTCTTGTAGTTTCTGGAACACTTAGCCCTGGAGCACTTAAGGTTCTTCACTATTTTTGTAACTTTGTACTATTACTTTTGCTGTTCTGCCTCCAGTGCCTCTTTAATTGACTAAAACTGACATAACTTAAATTGAAACCTAGTCTGGTTTGGCTGACTTGGTTTGAAACAGTGCCTGATGCTAAAGCAGAGCAAGCACACAATGCACAAACCCTGTGTGTCCCATTCCATGAGTTTTACCTGCTGATTTAACTCCCCCTTCTTCATTGAGTTTTGCAGATTTTTTTCTTCTTAACAAGGTTCCTATTTTTTCCCTTCACATTACAGTTCAGCAGCTTTATTAGCAGGTTTATTTTCTTTATCAGCTCCTGTGTCCATCACTGTTCAAGGCTGGCTGAGTCCCTCCTGCCACCAGTGTAACTCTGTCACAGCCAGATGTGCTACAGAGCAGAAAGTGGTGTTTGATAAAAGCAACATACTCACAAACCAGGCTTTGTTGTAGCTTTCAGTGATTTTTCTGCTCTGTGTCTAAGTGGGGTGAGCTTGTCTGGCTTTTGTATCTCGGTGATAACTCTGCACACTGAGCCACAGTGCCAAATCTTTGGATGCAGAGAAGCATCACTTGTGTCAGGATCTTTGGTAGTGGCAGCTCAGCATCCCGCCCAAATCTAGTGCTAGAAAACATTGTCAATCTCATTTGTAGATTGTACAAAACTTACTCTCTGTTTTCCTGGTAAACCACAATGGAACCTGATGCCAAGTAAGTTAGGCTGATATTAAAACCCTTGTTTTATTTTACAGTGTATGTCTGTCAGAATAAGTATTCAATGTATTACAGTTTAAAAATTATATTTCAAGTATTGTAGAAACAGAACTTCTGCAACGCTGTGTGAAATGGATTGTGGAGTTTGAGTGCTGTTGAAATAACCAAATTTTGAAAAATAAGGTGATTAAAATTGAAATCTGCAGATAGTAATAAACTGGCTCGGATAATTAACTTGGATTTAGAGTTGCTTAATTTCTCTTGGCACTTGCAAATCCCAGACTGACTTGTGGAATGTTCTTGATTTCATTGAAAACATGTGTGACTGTTTTTGAGGGCAACAATATTTGAAGAACAAAGCAGTATCTGTATCTACATGGAGGTGGGCAAGAAAACTTTCAGAAAACATAGTTTGTGTCATTTTGGGGGGCATTGTGTTGTCTGTTTTAGAGCAAACAGGCTACAAAGGAATTGAGGTCTGCTCTGTAAAAATATTAACTGTTCTGAATAACATTTTAAATTCATAGCACTGGCAAAGCTGGAGTTTAAATCTACACTTTTCATGTGAAAATCAGAATTATTAATTAGGAGTAGTTCCCAAACTCATGGAACTTCTATTAGTTCTTCAGAGTAAAAGAAAATACTGTCATGAGTATCTATTTCTTATCCTACATGTAAGTATTTATATTAGAAGATGGTATTTAATAGAATTGCCAGTATTTCTGGAATGAAACTGATGCAGAAATGAGTAATGAAGAGTGTTGCTGAATTGGGCTCATGGTAAAATACAGATTTCTGTTGTTAAAAACCTGTCTCACTATAAAAGTATCTAAGTGGTAATGGAAAATATTAACAACTCTTTCTGTATGGTGATACTCCCTTTGTAAATTAATTTTGTCTCTGTGTTCAATGAGACTAAACTATTTTTTTTATTTGTTGCAGGACCAGTTTGACAACTTAGAAAAACACACTCAGTGGGGTATTGATGTTCTGGAAAAGTACATCAAGTTTGTAAAAGAAAGAACAGAGATTGAACTCAGCTATGCAAAGCAGCTTAGGTAAGTTGATATGTAAAATTCTGGACTTTGAGTTGCATCTTTTCAGAGCCTGTAATAAACTCAAAGTTTGCTGTGTCAGTAGTGATTTTGTTTATAATAATGGTTTTAGAAAATAGCTTTAATTTAGAGATTGGAAAGTAAAAGCTAATTTAAGATCCTGTTGTATTATATCTGCTGGTAATCATATGTTTTGCAAAAAGAGAGGGTATTGAGGTGGCTGAGCTGCACACTAGGGCTTACTCACAGTTTGTGCATGATTAATGGCTCAGGCTTTGAGCACAGCACTGTCATGTTTTCCATGAAATTGGGGCTGCTGTGCAAAAATGCTGAAGGGTTTAAGAATTCAATGGAATAATGATCATTTGTTAGGAGAAGTTTAGATTTCCTTTTACTAAGACAGGCCTTTTTTGAATGTGCGTGGGGAGGAATTACAGGTCAGAAAGTCAGCCCCAACCCTTGGTAATTTTTCCTATGTAGTTAAGAAGGTTACAGCCTGAGATTTGAATTATAGTTTTATGATCTTTTGAGATGTCTCCTGATCTCTGGCTCTCAGAGCTGAGATTTTTGTGAATTAATCTCAAATAATTGCTGCTGGGTACTTTCTACATGTCCATGTCTGGCTTGATTGTAGTCAGAGATGAGAATGTGTGAACCAGACACAGAAAGAATCTTCCTTGAGGTCAGGTCCTGGGGAAGAGGTGCTAAGAACCCTCCCACAGGAGTGGATATCACCTTGCTTTTCCCAGTGAGGTAGAAAAAACTGAGAATTGATCAGGGGTGAGAAGGGAGTAAAGCACTCAGGGGGTCCTGCTCAACAACATTGTTGGCAGCCCTAGTGCCCAGTGCTAAACTGGAGGTGCTGGTTTTAACTGGGAGTGGGGAGAGCAGGAATAATTATTCCTAATTCCCCCAGTAAACTGATCTTTTATTTGCATGGTGATAATAAATCTTGAGAACTCTTTCCATTATTATTGGCTTTTAAAGAGATGGGATCTGACGTTTCAGTTGATCTGTGTATTTAACACAGTGTTAATTTAAAAAAAAAAAAAATCACCCAGAATTTCCTTGTGTTTGAGTGGACTGGAGATGCACAGTGGCCTGTGATTCATGAGGAGCTGGTTGTAGATAAATCCCTGCCCTGATGGTTGTGTGCTCTCCCAGGGGAATGCCAGGAGGCTTCCCCAGGGTTTCTGCCTCAGACAAGCAGGAAATAGAAAATGACTCGTGCAGGAACAAATTGCTCACATCCTATGGAGAGGAGCAGAGGGTGAATTACAGAGGCAAAATGAGCTGGAACAAAGAGAGTGTGACTGGGCTGGGAAAGCCCAGCAGAGTATCTGGGTGAGCTGGCCTGTCCTAGCAACAATCCTGCACTGGACTCACTGGGGTATTCAGGATGACAAATTCCAGCTGTAAAGAGCTTAATTATTAAAATAAACAGCCAAACAACATATAAATGAAAGTGAAAGGTTGTTTTACCTGTGACCATGTAGAAACTATGAATTGCTGAGCTTTATTTCTTATTCTGTTGTAGACTTCCCAAGAAACCATGGTCTATTTGTTTCCTGCCTCTCTGTATTTTTATGGTTTGAGGACAAATACATCTGTCCCCAAGGAGCTCTTAAACACAGGGTTGCTTGCAGACATCTAAGAAGTTAGAAGTACAAAAGAAAAAAACAAAAAATGTAGACTTGTCAAGTGTTGAGGTAAAACAGTGCTGGACATTAAAAAAGAAAAATAAATCATGCATCTGCTTTTATTTAATAAGTGTCCTTAAGCCTGGTGCAAACCTTTTTTGTACCACATCAATTTGGTGTAAAAGGGCTGCATCACATCACTGCATGTCATAACATGCAGAAAATGTTATTAAAAAGAGACAGGTTAACTCCAGGTACTCCTGTGGATGTAACTCAGTTTTGTTTGTAGTGTAAGTAAAGCTGCTGAAATTTATTTCCTTCTGCACAACTTGTATTTTCTGTTCCATCCCTGGGTTACCTAACTAGCTATTGCTCCTCTCTAACTATCTACATCTCAGCCTGGTCATCTGTTGAAGTTAAATTTTCTTCTGTTTAGAAACATTTATTTTCTTCTTCTTTATAATTCTGCAGATGTATATTTAATATTTTTGGTTAGACTTACATACCATTTACAATTAGCCTGGTTTGAGAGTCCAAATCTGACTTTGTTATTTTCTTAATTGTTTTGCATTGTATTTATTGAATCATTAAGCTAGGCTGGAATGTAGGAACTCTGGTAGAATGCTTATTTTAGGTATTTTAACTTCCATGGGACCCTGATGTGCTGGATGCTGTGCTCCCAGTGCTGAGGTGCTGTGTCCTTGTCACTCCCTTGCAGCACATGCACTCAGAGCATCACAAAGGGTGTCAAAACCCTTGCCTAATGTGATGATGGATAGATGGCCTCAAGGAAAATGTGTTGGAAAAAATGCTTCAGGTGTCAGGATAATCTGAGAATCAGAACCCCTGATGTCTGACATCTTTCTCTCACATTTGTCACCCAAGTTGAAATATGGGAGCAGAGAAACAAGCTGGAAAGGCAGAAAAAATGATGCAGAGTGAAAGGCAAATAGAAACACTCCTGGAGATGGGTGCTCAGAGTAGCAGAGAATCTTTCCAGAGCTGGTTTTATGTGTTAGCTCCCTCTGTAATCATTGTTAGCTCTGAAGGTGTCACTGTCACTGCTTCCTGGGCAGTGCTGGGGGTGCCACTGCACCAGGATTTCTGCATTCACTGGCAATTGTGGGGATTTTGTGTACCTGGTAAAACTTACGTCTGATTTTAGAAAACAGCAAAAAATAATTAGAGAACTTCAATAAATAGACTCAATTTGTGTGTTGTGTAAATTGCACAGAAGATAATGAAGTGTTTAACCCAGATGCTAATCCTTGGTAAGTGGTTTTTGTCTGTGAAAGCAGACTGTGGGTTTTTTTTCCCCTCAGCTCTGTAGCATTTCTGCACCTTTAAAGATTCACAGGAAGCCAGTTGCTGTGTGTGTCAGAATTAATTGGGCAGCGTGACAGTGCAGGGAGATGGAGTTTTGACTGTGTGAAAATGCCTTATTACTGTAGCCTTCTGTGCTTTTATTCTTGTGGTTTTTCCTTTTCCCTTCAAACTGGTGCATGGAAGGAGGCATTCCCATGGCATCCAAAGGGTGCTGTAAAATTTATTTTCATCATGCAGAACAGTTTGCAGAACCCTTCCCATTCTGGTGTTTGGTGGAAGCTGCAGAACTAGAGAAGTTAATTTTTTCAGAGCATATTCTTGGAGAGAAGGCACAGACTGAGAGGGAGATACTCATTTGGATCCCTTCCAGTCAAGATAGTTAAATTTTGAGGAACACATGTTTGCCTGTGCAAATCTGCCAGCGTTCTGGCTACTCCTCTGTTGGGGCAGATGCTCCTTAATTCCTCAAGGAGAACAAAAGGAATAAGAAATGTGAGATGGGAGGCCCCTGCTGTCCCCAAGTCAGCAGTAAAACCAGCATCAGCAGGGAATGGGTTACACCTCTGAAAAAGCATTTTCATTACAACTTGCTTTCTGGGACTTCTCCAAAGAGTTTGGCATGGATAAGTTGATAAAACTCAGTCCTCCTTCGGACAGTGCTTCCATCAATACTCCCTGTGTGCTGCTCTTCATCACTGAAACAACCTTGTAAAACTAAACCAAATGGCTTCCCTTTCCCAGCAGGGTGAGAGGCTGCCAGAGAGAACAGAGTCATGGGGCTCAGTTCAGGACACAGGAGCACTGAAAAGCCCTTCAAACTGCTCAGCTCTGTGCTGTGCTGCAGTGCAATGTGCATCCTGGTGCTGATACCAGCAAGGGGCACTCAGGGCCAGGTGGGCAGCACACCTTCCCAAACCCCTGCATTTGCATTTGAGAGGCTTGTGAGGCAATGGAAACCATACAATCACTGTCAGATGTGCTCACAGCAAGCTTCAGGTTTCTTATTTAAGATACAATCACTCCAAGAGCATATTGGTGTTTTAAAATTAAATCAGTAGTTGGCTGGGGGATAATGAGATGCAATCATCTGTGCTAATTAGGATAATCAAATGTCACACTTCCCCCAGCATTAGTTGATAATCACAAAATGAACCTCCTCTTACTATCTCAGTGCAGCTTCCCACAGCTTTGTGAAGGGTTTTTTTTTTGCCTTCTAATCATCCTGCTAAAGGCAGGCAAACCTGCCTGGCCAAGAGTGTCATCTGCTGCTTCAGATCTCCCTTTCCTGGGATGACTCCTGCCCTAAAAGAACCTCTCCTCTAAATCAGGTGAAGGAGATCTGTGCATCAGCAGAACCAGAACCCAGGTGTATCAGCTTCATGACCTTAATTTAGCAACTTCTTGGGCTCACAATCTGCTACTTTGCTGTAGTTAGAGACTGGAGCAGAGTGCAGCCCATTCTTAGAGTGTTAGTACAGCACAATCAAAGCCTGATTATAGTCATGCTCCAGGAGAGGTGTCTGCTCACTGCAGATAAAAACTGCAGCCTCACAGAATGTGTGTGCAGCTCAACATCCATCAGTGAGCTTCAAAGGATATTTTAAAATTTTATTTTATATCTCTGTATTTTTAATTTTAGGAATCTTTCAAAGAAATACCAACCCAAGAAGAACTCCAAAGAGGAGGAAGAATACAGGTATGTTCACCATTCCCTGCTGGGTGAGCACACATTGATGGAGGAATGGCAAAGTTTGGGTCATCACCTAGGATTTGGCTTGTAAACCCAAGGTTTTAATGTCAAGTGTAAGAATATAGACATCACAGGCTTGTGGGGTAGATACTAAGGAGTGGATTTGCCCTGTAACTACTCAGTTCCCTTATGTTGCAGTTTCTGGATGCCTGGGTTGGAGTTTTGGTTTCATTTGTTTTTTAATGTGCCTTAAAACCTTCAAGCCAGACTGATCCTGCTTCTCTGAAGTGAACAACCAAATTCATATCTGCTTTCAGCAGGAGCAGAGGCAGTTGTTAATTTTAGCATGAAACTCAAGCACTCTGTGTAAGTATTAAATGACTCAAACAGGCTGACAACACAGATTAGTAACTTACAAAAGGAGTAATGTTCAAACAGCACAGTGGCTCCTGCAGAGCAGGGTGGAGGATGAGGGTTGTACTCCCAGTGTCCTGGGGCTGGCTGCTGTTGAAGGATGGGCACAGCCTCACCTGTCTGCTTGTGATTCACCTGCACAGACCTGTCCCCATGGCAGGGGATTGATGCTGTGCTCACAGGCAGAGCAACAAGGTCCAGGAGATGAGACACCACAGGTCCCTAAGAGCACTCCTGCCCTTGAGGAGAATGAAGATATGTTTTAAGGAGAATTTTCTAGAAGATGAGCTTCCCACCAGGCTCTAAATCAGAGGGAGAACCTTTCCCCTTGGAGCACTGTGACCTCTGAGTTTGTAAACATCAGGGTTTTGTAATGCAGCTCTGAAGGAAGGCATGGCAGGGGCTGACCCTCAGCCTGGTGCTCCAGGAGGCTGCTCTGCCTCTGGAGAGCCCAGCAGCAGCCTCAAACCCCTGACCTTGAAATTTGACATGTTTCAAAAGAGTTTGGATATGGCTCCAATTGCATGATTATATTAATACAGATTTTTTGGGTCAGCCCCCCAAGCTGCTCTATACAGTTACTCCAGTGGCTTGTGTAACAGAGATAACAGGCTCTTTGCTTGTTTTTTAATTTATTTTTAGGAGCATTGTTTGGGAATCAGTTATTTATGCCATTGTTTCCTGAGATATTGATATTTACACAAGGAAGATTATGTTACCAGCACAGTGGCTGTTCTGGTCTCTACCCAAGATTAGGAATAAATCTGCCTTTGGATAGCTCCACCATAAATGGGTATTTTGAGTTTACTACAATGGGTTTTGGCACATCCTTCATTGCTGGAAAAGGATATTGGAGTTGAATGATTCTATGTGATGTGGCACAGAAGATCCTGAGCATCCTTTGCCCTTTATAAATGCAGTGTTCACCTCAGTGTGGTTACTTCATGTCTCAAAACAATGTCTGGGGATTTGTCATGTGACCTTTGGGTGCCTCAGATGCTGCTTGGAGACAACCTGGCTGAAAATCAGCTTTTTCAAGCTCATTGTCAGTCTCTAGTTCTGTGCCTTTTATACCTTGGGATTTTTTTGTTACAGGGATTTCTCTCATTTCACATCTTGACTGTGAATATTTCTGCTTGTAATGTTTTTAGTTCCTTTTAGTCCCCTTTTTAGTTTCTCCTGTTTTTATTTTCATCTGATGCCTTTTTCATCCCTACCTGTACCACTCTATTCTATTTCCTTTAAATATCTCCATCTTTGCTTTGATTTTTCACCTTTAGGTGATGATACCAGTGCAGGCCACTACTATTTTAGAATTAGAATAAAAAATAACAACAACAATAGTTTTTCTAATATGTAGTAGTGTCTTGCTGCTGGCTTCCAGCTGCCCAGCACAGCCAGCTGGGGTATTTAAATGCAGCTCTGTTGGCACTGGGCTGAATATACCAGTGACATAATCTGCTGCTTCAAAATTTGTGTGCACAGATGTTTCTTCCTTTCAATAATACATGGAATGCTGTATGGGAGATTATTTGATATGAAAATATAAACCTTGTGATGGAAGGTACTAAAAAAATATGGGTTGACAATGAACAGCTGGTTAGTAAACTTATTTATTTAAAAACTTTATAAACTATATCTGATTTAAATCAAATTTACACTATGAAAAACTTTCTTTTCTAGGCTATGCTGGCCAAAATTTTGCTTGCTTAGACAGGATTTTTCCAGGTAGGATATACTGATGACTCTGTGCACTGAATTGTAGGAATTGAGAGAGTACAACTAGAAATGTTTGGTGAGTAGAGATTAGAAAACTGAAGCCCCAGAGCTGTGCTGATAAAGAACCTGGCACTCTAAAGTGGTGATATTTTAAGAGCCAGTGTCAAACTGTCTAAATTGAGATAGACTTATCAGAGAACTGTCAGTGTGTGGGACAGGCTTCCTTTGGAGCAATTCCTTCAGTGAATCTGTGCTAATTCACTGCAATGCTAAGTGCTTAAGGAGGATCCCAGCTCCCTTTGCAGTGTGTGTGTCAGAAAATAAAGAGCCTAAAAATGCATTTCTGTCCTTTGCAGGTACACATCAACTAGAGCCTTCCTAGCCACTTTAAATGAGATGAATGACTATGCTGGGCAGCATGAGGTGATCTCAGAGAACATGACCTCTCTGATCACTGCCGAGTTAACGCGCTACGTGCAGGAGCTGAAACAGGAGAGGAAATCGGTAACCCACCCTTCTTTATTTATTATTCACTAGGAATTGCTATTAAAGACAGCTAATTAGTGGTAGTGGAGTTCAATGTTAAGTGAGATTTATTTGTAGTTAATAAACATGAGCTGTGCTAATGAACCAAGCATTAAAGAATTGGGTTATGTGCCCTGGCCAAGCCGCTGAACCGTTTGAATCAAATGTTATAAAATCAGACAGGAATGCCTGCAGGAGAATCCCTCCTAAATAAGGTCAGAGACCCATCTGTGCTTAAGGCTCTGCTAGCCAAAAGCTTGCTTGGGGCAGAGTCCAGCAGCACTGTGCAAAGCCTGAAATAAACAGAGGAACTGCAGTGCTGTGGCTGATTGAGAGAATTATTTGGATTTTGATTCACATTTTTTGTGCTTCTCAGCCAGATCTGGCAGAGGAGACTCTTTAAAAAATATTTTAATAATAAATAGGGGGTTTGTCTTGTTTGGTGAAGATAAGAAATGTGGTTTTCAACCTGTTGTCCTTCAAGACTGGTAGAATTAATAGATTTATGTTAGTGCTCTATTGCAGCTGGTACTTTAGGGACCTGTGTGCCTGCTGCAGTGAATGTTCAAAGCTGATTAATTTGCACATCACCAGCTCTGTAAAATGGAGAGTTGAGTTGTGATTTCCTTCCTTGCCTTGAATCCTTTTATGTCCTGGATGTGTGAGCATAGAAGAAGGATTCTAAGCACTACAAATACTCACAGAACAGGTATAAAATGACTAAGCAAAGTGCAAAGGGAGCATCAGAGCATTACATTTCATTTCCAAGCTGTTGGTCTATTTTAGAAAGTGCAAAAATACTCCTGCAGAACTTATGCATTTATAAATAGTCCCACTAAACACTAAGCATGTGTTGAGGTGCTGTGTGGGAGCAGAGCCCTGGAAATCACCACCTTTTTCTAAGTATAGCATTAGAATGATAATTCTGTCAGCAGAGGAAAAGAATATATAGACATAGCTTTAATCTGCAGAATGGTGTGTAATCTTCAGCATGGAAGGATGTTTTACATATAACTGTGATGGGAATGTTTTCTCAGCCCCTCTGTGACCTTATATCCAGCATGGATCTATGCAAAAAGGGGAAAAAAGCAGCATTCTAGTGTGGCATTTGTCTGTCAGCTCTTGTTTTTTGCCTGTTTTTTCAATTACATGGGTATATAAGTTGATTGGAATATCTAGATGTTCTAAGTACTATGGAAGTGGGCTTGCAATATTTCTTATAAAGAATTTGAGCAGTAACTATTGGGTTTTTGTTTTGTTTGTAAACTTTTCTAGTAATTATGGCTCATATAAGTAAGGGGTGAATGACAGGAAAATTAGTTTAATATTGGCCTAGTGATAAGAACAGGGGAACAGCAAAAAGCAAGTGAGTGTATTTACCTGCTGTTGCTGATAATTACTGGCCTTTAACAGAAAACAGTTGTCAGTCAGAGTTGTTTTGTTCTTGCAACATAAATCAAGCTTATAGGAATTAGGAATCCTTGTCTGGTTCCTGTAGATTTCTCATTCAGGAGAAAACTGTGTTGAAAAGGAAACTGTTCCCACCCTCAGGCATTTTTCATGCACAGCCTCTCACTTCATCCTGTAACAGCATTGATCCTGCTGAGATCTGCAGGAGGGGAGGGTGGATGTTGTGTAAATATTACAGAGAACTGCAGCTTAGGCAAAACCTTTTATGATATCAATTAATGAATGACTTGGTATTTCCAGAAATTTTGTTGGCAGAGTTCTCGTGCTCACTGTTTGTTCTGCCATCAGCTGCTGTGCTCCAGGTCCAAGGAATCATTTGGATGAGCCACTCCTGGGGCTGGGTCCATGTGTAGGAGTTGGGAGACCCACATTCTTCTCCACTGAGTCTTGAATTAAGTCATTCAGGTGTCCAAATACCTGTAAATTGGTAAAATTTCCAGTGATTTCAGCATGGCTGTGGTAGATAAGCAATGTTACTCTTTTGGTTTTACTTTTCTACTTGGAAGAAGGACATTATACACAGAGGTGTCGTAACTATAAATGTGTGAAAGATGAGCTCAAGTCCAGCAGAAAGGGGTCAGACAAATCAGAATGGGGTTGGAAGGGGCCTGAGGGCTCATCCCATTCTCCCCTGCCATGGGCAGGGATAACTGGACCAGCCTGCACCAAACCCTGACCTTGAACACTTGCAGGGATGGGGCAGCCCCAGCTTCTCTGGGGCCTCAGCACCCTCACAGGGAAGAATTTTTTCAAATCTCTCTAAATACAGCTTCTGTTTCCAAAGGAGACCTCTTTGATGCCCAGGAGTGTTTGCTGGAGCTGTGAGCACTGAGTGTGGCTGATGATCTTTGAGCACATGGGGGCTGGTGCCTGCTTGCTCTGCTCTGCTTTCATGCTCATTTAGCTCTATTGATTCCAGTGGAATTACACCAGCAGATGATTGGGGTCACACAGTAATAAATCATTTCTTGGGTTTTGCTTGGCCTGGAAGTGGTGCAGAACTGAGACTGTGTCATGCCTTGCATTGGTTTTATGCTGGGTAAAATTCATCTGGCATGCAAATTGTACATATGTTGGGTTTTTTGGCTCTCTGAAAGGTGTGCTTGATGGCTGCCTATGTAATTTTTTTTCTATAAAAGATGCTTGCTAGTGGTAAAATAAGGAAAGAAGCAACTGATCAAAACCAGGCAGGACAAGTGTACAGGTTGGACGGGTGGGATGATGTGCAAGGTCAGTGCTGTTGTTCAAAAGAGAGATACCTCCTTCTTCCTGTGATCTGATTTAGAACTTGGGAGAATTCTGGGTTACCTTTACATTTTTTCAGATCCTGTCCTTTGTTGCATGATGGCTTTTGACCTTTAGAAAGTGGTTACAAAAAATCAGGCAAAAGCTCCTTGTTTGAAACTTGAAGTCATTGATTTACCTTTACTCCTAAAGATATTTATCATTTTACACTTCATCATTTTACACATTCCTCTTCCACAGGATCACTCTCAGTGCTGTCACTGTACCCAGTGAGTTGTTTTGCCCTCACAATCACTAAGTCAGGTACACACCCTGCCTGCTTTTCACACAGTGAGAGGGAGAACTCCTTATGTTGTTTCAGTTCTTCCCAGCTGCCCAGTGAAGTGAAACTCTTTATAGTGCAGTTCCTCACTTGAACTTCTCCTTGTACTCTCTTGATCTTACTGTGTCCATGCTCTCTCAGGAGACATTCTCTTCCTCAGGGTCCTTGTTAGCTGGTTAACAGCTCAAATTTCAGTTCTGTGTTGTGTGAAGGGCATGTCCCATCCATATTCCCCTTGAGGCTGTTGAGGTTAGATGCCTGTGACTGAATTGCTGTTGGAAGATGTCATCAAGTCACACAAATGAGGTGGGAATCACCTCTGAGTAGTTCAGTCCTGAACCACTTGCTTCTGCAGTCATGCTTCATGTCACCCCAATGTCACCAAGGCCTGACTTTGGGCTGGCTCTCAAAGGTGTCAAGTTTGACCTCCATGATCTCGAAGGTCTCATCCAACCTTGTGATTCTGTGACTTGCAGTATTACAAAATTGGCTCTTAATCTTGTCCATCTTTGACAAAAGAAAAGGAGGTGATCCTGTCATCTTAAGGTAGTGTTTGGACTTTACTTCACAAGCACTGATGTGTAATACACTTCTAGGTTGGAAATGTACTGAGCCAACCATTGAGAATTTCTGTTTGTTGGCTTATTTTTTTCCCTTAACACTTTACAGGACCTAGTTGATTTATACATCCAGCTATGGCTGAGGAATCCATCCAATTCTGTAATTTGGATAGAAATTCAAGAATTATTTCCTGGGGCCATTCTGATTTAGATCTCTGGTCACAAACTAGGTCTGACTCTCAGCCTCCTCTGGCAGCAGCTGCTCTGTGTAGCCACTGCTCATGGCAGCTTTGCTAAAAATGTATTTGGGAGTCATGAACTATCCCTCTGATTACTGCTGCTGCTCTCACCTCTGCCTCCACCTCCCCTTGGGGCTGCTCTGGCTCCATACAATCAAGCATGAAAGTCAGGTAGAAGCCAAGGGCTTTGCTGCAGCCTGAGCTGGTGCAGCACTGGGATTCTGTGGTTGGGAGAGAATTTACCTGATGTCAATACATTCCATTTTGTGTGGGGATAGAAGGGGAACAGGGAATGAATGAATCCTTATGGGTACCATGGGGGCAAAACAGGTCTGGTTCTTTCTGATGGACCCTCCTTGTGTGCATTCATCCAGGGGGTGCCTCTCAGAGGACTTTCTGTTTCTTGTAGGTTCTCAGGTGTTGATGAAAAGTAAATAATTGGAGGAATTCTGTCACGTTCACTGATTCTGAATAGTGCCCTGTTCTGCAAATACTCCTGTGGTTTTTCCAGAGGATTTCTCCAGCGTGGAGCAGGCATGAGGCAGGGTGGCAGCACACAGCCCTGCCAGGGGCACAGTGGATTTTCCCATGTTGCATTTGGGATGTGCCTCAAGCTCTGTGTGTGTTTGGAGCACAGCTGTGCTTTGTGCTGCAGGGGCACAGAGAGACTTTGCTGCCTTCCAGAAGTCACAAACCAATGGCCAAGTGAGGGGTGGGGAAAGGAAAAGAGTGACAGTGAAAGGAAGTGATTTGCCAAACTTCAGACTGATGCAATTCAAACCAGCTTTCCCCAACTCTTGTCTTCCAACCAACTCACTTCCAGCTCATTGCCCTGTGAATTAAGGTCTTAATTTTAATCTAAATATAAAGGTATTTATGGGAATTTGTTGTGCTTAATAAATGCACTGCACAACAGTCCTACTCTAAATGTTCATCCTCTTTCTTGTGAGGTATTTCTGCTGTATTTGGTTAAGTTAAATTGTACCAGTATAGTGTTACATGGTAATTATTAAAGAAAAAATTAAGAATGCAGAAATATATTTAGGAAAGATCACAATAAATTCTGTGTTCTTATGGACTGTTTGTTTTCACCAAATAATGGATTATAAATACAATGAAGCTGTGTTGAATATTGGTGTGTTATCATGGAATTGTGCTGTGAAGGGAAAAAGCAAGTGCTTATTATGGAAGTTTACAAAGCATTTTTGTGTGGGAAACTAATGCTAATATCCCACCCCACTGAAAGGTATAATGTGACCTTTGGAATTAGCAGGATTCAAAGCTGAGACCACTGAACTTCATATCCTGCTCTTCCCAGTTTTGAATGGGTACAGTGAACTATGAAATGATAGCCCAAATAAATAAATTGCCTTCTGTTTACCACATGAAGGAATCAGATTGGGAAAACAAAATCTGTTTACTAACAAATGGAGTTCCATTTTCTGTGAATTAGCCTGAATGCTGCTCTGCACAGCAAGAGCCTTTAGAGGGACAAGATGAGAGATGCCTCCTATGAGCAGTAACATTTCCTGCTCAGTGCATGACTGAGAGATGCCTGAGGCTAAGGGGGTGAGCCCTGGCCATGGATGATTTTTCCCTTTGTCTTCTGCCTGTACAGCCACAGAGATTGGCCTGAAAAGAAAGAGCAACAATAAAGCCAGATGAGTGGTGCATATGTTAATTGTGGAGAGTGGTGTTCATCCAAGCCTGTGGTACATGTGGGCATGTTCAGCTGGCATTTTTGCTGACATTTAATATTTTATATTTCTGATGCAGGTCTTGGTACTTCAGTGTAGGTGAATGTGTGCATGAGGGGTCTGTGGAAACAGCTAAAATTATTTCCTTGCATGTTGAGGCATTGGCTTGTACATCTTCTAGTTTTTGTTGACAGGAATGTCGCAGACCATTTGAAATTTTATCTTTTAACTGTGGATCAGTGGAAGGAGAGCTTGGTGACAATGCTGGGGATGAGAAAAGATGGAAGCTGGAGCAGCATGTTCCTCTAATTTCATTGAAGGATATAAAAGCACAAACAACTTTTCACACCATAGTTTTAGTAGTAATGATGAATCTGCATTTGAAAAGCCCTAGGTTTGCTTTTGAGGAGCACTTGGGCACTGGTGAGCTTTTAAGGACAAGATTAGTCCCTAGGGCTGGGTTGGAGGAGGGTACATGATCTTCAAACAGCCTGTCACACCTGTGTGCTCACTGCTTCCAGGGCCTGCTGGCCTTGCTGCCCTGAGGGCAGATGGTTGAGCAGGACCTCTCCAGGAGCTGGCCAGAGCAGCAGAGATCCTGAGGATCCTTAGCTCTGCTGCCATGGAGCTGCAGGACTGTCTCTGTGCCTGAGAAGAAGTTCTGAGCTCCAATTCCCAATGAAAGGACTTTATCTGTCACATGTAGCATGAAAATGACAAGTTACCATAAATATTACTGCCAGTGTCTCTTAGGTTTGTGCCAATCACCAGCGAGTCACAGAATGGTTTGGTTTGGAAGGAACCTGAAGGATGATCTCATTCCATCTCCCTGCCCAGAGCAGGGACACCTTCCACTGGTCCAGGTTGCTCCAAACCCCATCCATCATTCTGCTGTTACAGCTCAGTGACAACAGGGGCAGCTGCTTCAGGTTCTCAGGTGCAGCTGATCTGGAATTTGAAGCTTTGCTCCATAGTGCTTGTTAAATGGAATTTCTTTGGAGTACACCACTCCAGGAGCAGATACTTCCATCAAATTAAATACAGATATTTCTATAACTTGTCCCAGACTCAACCAAGTTGATAAATACATGTTAAAAATAATGTCCCTATGGATATTGCAAAGGAGAACAGTGTTATGCCCCAGTATTAAGTAGCTGATGAATATGTGTTAAAATGGTCATGAATTTCATGTCAACATTCACAGAACTGTCTTATGCTCCTCTTTCTACAACTGAGAGAGATAAGACCTCAAGAACATATTGCTATTTTTGGAAACAAAGATTTCTTTGGAGGAGACTGTTTCCTGTCTTTGCAGCCAGAAAAAGAAAAACATTTGACAAGGATTTTTGCAAATATTGCTGAAAAAATTGAGGAAAAAATAGTGTTCTCTTATTTCCGTCTCTGGTGTGCTTTAATCACCAGCCATTATTTTAGAAATCACTTGTAACAAAAATGGAGATAAGAGTTTGAATTGGAGGATGAAGTACTGTATTTTTATTTGTTATCAGTGTGAGCTGGGAGTACTTGTTACAGAAGCCAAAGGTAACTATTTTGTCAGTTTGTTTTATTATCTCACATGTGCATAGAAGAGAATAAAGCACCCTTGCCTTAGATATATTTTTAGACAATTCTTGAAAAGGATGTTGTCAAATGAACCATATGCTATGCATATAAATTAAGGCTGTTTTTATGATTATTTCTAATACAAACATCCTATAGATGTACAAGTCTTTAGTTTAACCATGTAATCAACTCCTATTTGTTTAAGAAAAACAAGGCTGTGTTATTAAAAGGTTTCACAGGATCAGTTTAGACAGAGCCTAAGCAGCCCTGTTGTCATGCTGGGAATTTACATGTTTCAGGCAATTATTTAATTTAAAATTGCCCAGGAACTCCTCAGCAAAAGCACTGGAATGTGTTGTCCTTCATTAGATGCTTTTAGCAACATCTTTTCTCCTGCTTCTCTCAAAAGGTCAGGGAAAAAAAAAATAAGATGCATCTTCTAACAAGCTGTTGTTGTCTGCTGGGTGAGCTCTGGGGCTGTGTAAACCCTCGTGCATACCAAGGAAGTTTTGCAAAAATATCCTGCTGCTCCTAATTGTGGCAGTGCTGGCAGGAACAGGCTCTGCATTGTGGGACCCTCGCTCGCTGCTCCCGGCGTTTTGATCAACACGGGTGAAATCTGAGCCCAACAAAAGTCAATGAGAGGTTTGTCTTTGATTGCACAGCAGCCAGGGTTGCTCCCCAGCTGTTCCAGACACAGGCAGCATCCTAATGAGGAGAGCACACCGATCCCTGTGGCTGCATTTGCAAAGGGAAAAGCTCATTCCTCGAGCTGCGAGCTTTTTGAATATAACAAAAGCTTTTTAAAAAGTTGAGTTAATCCACAGTCCTCACATGAGCGACTTAACACTCTGATAAAAGTATCTCAAGTCTTAACAACTAAATTTTAGAATTCCAGGAAGAATTTCTTTGTGGAAAGGATTGGATTGGGCTGTCCAGGGAGGTGGTGGAGTCACCATCCTTGGAAGTGTTCAAGGAGAGACTGCAAGTGGCACTCGGGTCTGGTTGAAATGATGATGGTTGGTCACGAGTTGAACTCAAACTTGGAGATCTTGTCCAAAAGTCGATGATGGTTGGTCACGAGTTGAGCTCAAACTTGGAGATCTTTTCCAAACTCATCTGTGAACTCTCCTGAGATCACCTAAAACCTTCATTATTGTGTTAATCCTGTGAGCTGGAATGGATGGAGTTGTCCAGTGAAAACGTGGCTATTGTGGATTGTTCAGGGCACCCTGGGACACAATGGGCTTTAACACAGGGAAAAAGGACAGTTGTGGGCATGGATGGTTTGAGTTTGGGCAGTGCAGTTGTGTTTTAGGCCATTTAGTTGGGTTTAATAGTTCAATAAAATATTGCTCAGGGAAATCTTAAAGTTGGCACAGTGTTTGCCAGCCAAAGACTGCAAAATAGAGGCTTCAAGGTGATGTAGGGGGGGTTGACTTTATGAACACTAATAACCCCAAACTTTTCACTTTACTGTGTTTCTAATGTGTTTTTAAATTTCTGTGGATATGGGTGAAAAGTCTGGAGTAAATCATGGCATGTGAGCCACCAACACTGCTGCTAATGTCTCACTGACACACTTGAGGTGTGATTTATTAATTGAGTATCTCACTCATTCTGATTTGTTTTAAACAGCCTGATTGCAGCCATTAATTTGGACCAATCCAGTTTGGGAGGGGA
This sequence comes from Zonotrichia leucophrys gambelii, assembly GCF_028769735.1. Classification (NCBI taxonomy): domain Eukaryota; kingdom Metazoa; phylum Chordata; class Aves; order Passeriformes; family Passerellidae; genus Zonotrichia; species Zonotrichia leucophrys. The sequence continues at coordinate 5,088,603 of NC_088186.1, forward strand.
AAAAAGAAATATTGTATCAATTACTCTAAATTCATCATTGTGTGCTGCTGAAATGCCTGTGACTAAGAGTAGTAGTTTGCCACAGGATCTTGTAAATAATTTGTTATGTTTCCATTTGCTAAATGTTCAGGTGTAGAACAACATTTAACTTGTTCAAAGAAATTTATTTAAATTAGAACTTGTATCTTCAAACCTTATCAAGGACTTAGAGTTATTTTTGCTGGGGTTTTGGAGGGGAGGAGGTGAAGGTAGAGGACATTTGCTGTTTAAGAGGATTGTAAAGGAAATGAGTTTGCAGAAGTTGAAGATAGTGCATGGTTTGAGGAAACTGGAGGCTTCCTGTATGACTTTAGGCAGATCACTTGACCGTAGTGCCTTGACTTTTCTAACCCATAAAATTGGGCCAGTGAAGAAATATAGATAGTTGGAAGGTCCCATTTAGGTGCTGTATTTAAAAATGAATTTTTGGAAGGCAGGAATTACCATTGGAAGGCAAAGATATGCAAAACCAGAAGTGCCTTAGCTCACAACAAGGGACAGCACAGCAAGAATTAGGGGTTATATAAGTATATTTAGAAATTGGTTGAACTAAAAAAAAGCAGTATTTCCTGAACTCTTCAAGATGTAATGCACCTGTATTTATCACCATTTAATATTTCACTATTTAATCATCTTCAACGATGCTCATTTTACATTTCAGCATTCCAATTGTGCAGAAGAGTTTTTATAAAAAAATAAAAATAAATTATCAAAATGCAGCAAAATCTGAACTGGATGCAGTCTCACTGCTTCTTGCATGCACTTCCAGAAGCTTGTGCAGCTTATTTTACAGAGAAGGCAAATTTGGAAGTAACAGGGATGGCTTGTTAAAATGACATTATTCAACTACAATGGTTTAAAAATACACGTCCGGTTATCTGATGGGCTTTTGTTTCCAAGTTCATCCTTCAGCTCCTCTCTGCAATTGTTTCCTGTTAAACAAACCTGGCATGTTGTTTTCCTGAGGTTTATGGGTCATTGACAGTATTGGGTTTCACACAGTCCAGCTGCTCCCAAATCAGGTCCATCCTACCCCAGCAAAGTGGGGAGCACAGAAATGGGGGCTGGTGAAAGCAGGGAAGGCAACATGAATCCATCAGAGTCCTTTTACTCCCAGCTTCACTGTTAAGGCTTCCATGAATTTCATGCTCATTAGGAAAATGTTGAAAAATGTAGTGTTAAATTTCAGTTGTTCTTTGGGACTGTTTTTGTTGCTCCTTGGGACTGTTTTCCTAAACTCTGATGACAAAAGGCTGAAACGAGGAGCCCCTGGCAGGGGAGAGGCAGCATCTGTCACACACGGAGTTGAAAGGACTTGGGGATCTACAGAGGGAACTGAAATCAGCTTGGAGCCTTTCCCTGCCACCCAGCAGTTCCACAGTGATGTCAGGGGGTTTTTAATGTCACAGTGTGGTGAGGCAGTGTTTGGAGAAGGTCCCTGCTGTCCCAGCAGTGCCAGGCTGTCACTGCTCCCCCTCCATGGCCCAGTGGCCACACGTGCTCCCTGCTCAGAGGGCAGGAGCAGAGCCAGAGCTGAGCATGGCCTGGGCCAGGATGGAAAACATTTCTGCCACTGGGCCTCGCCATTCTGCTCTAAGAATTTTCCTGTGGAGATAAGCACGATCCAGACACAGAGCTGTGAATGTCCCTGTGCTCAGTTCTAGGTGAGCATCCCTCCTCAGCACACAGTGTTTGAGACTACAGATAGCACCCAGGGCAGCCCTGGTGCTGTTCTGTTCTTGCACACATGTTGAATATTATTGTGATTTTTTAAAGCTAAATGAACCTATTGGACATGGCATGATAGAGAATTGCAGTTTTGGGGCTTTTTGCTCTCATGTCTGATGGAGCCAGAATGGCAGCTCTGAAATGTCCCTCACTCCCCTGACACAGGAAAATACCAATTGTGGTAGTGGAAGATGCAGGAGACCAAGGAGCTGCCAATTGTAAAGTGCTTGCAGGCAGATTTTTCTAACTGTGGCATTTTCTAGCAGGTTAATGATTTGGAGTGTGAGCTTTTTTTAACCCAGCAAACCATAGGTATCACATTCCTTAAGATTTATGTAAAATCTGATTGCACTTGGGCGTGAGAGCACATAAATTCTAGTGGGTTTATCAGGCAATATCTGACCTTTATTTTTCAAGTTTACTTTGTGACACCATTCCTGTGTTTGACTAAAACTAATTACCAGTAAATAATACAAAAGAAAGGCCTCTCTCTTCCTGTTTCACTTTGCTTCATTATTTATTTTCCAGGGTGGTGTGTGGAGGGGAATAACCTGTTGTAGCAGTCAGCTGGGTCTGCATTCACATTCCTGCCCAGAGCTGGGTCACTGATTTCTAGAATGATCTGGAATGAATTGCTTATCTTGAGGGAGAGCCAGGCATAGGGAGGAACAGCTGTGGCTGCCCCATCCCTGGAAGTGCCCAAGGCCCTGTTGGACAGGGCTCAGAGCACCCTGGGGCAGTGCAAGGTGTCCCTGCCATGGCAGGGGGTTGGAACAAAGTGTTCTTTGAGGCCCCTTCCCACCCAAACCATTCTGTGATTCTACAGAGGGATGAACTCTAATACAGATTAGATTCTTTGATAAAGAACATTGTGTAAAGAACTGTTACTTAAGCCAACTGCAATTTAGATCCAAAAAGCACATCAGGAGAGGAGTTCCTTGTTTAGCTGACATCTCAGTTTAAAACTTGAGTTACACCTCACTCTGAGCAGTGTGTGGGAGAGGAGGGATTCTGGAGGGACCAAAAACCTCTTTAGAGGCAGGAGCAGCTGGCTCTGACACACAGCTAGTAACTAGGAAGAAGAGAGGTTTTTTGTTGAGTCTGAATGAAAATCAGGACAAACATCAGTTGTTAGAATGTGCCAATCAAGTGCATCTTGGTAAATTCATGTAGAGAGAAATTTTAATTTCGAGCCAGTGTTCAGTCTGTCACCAAAGAAATACTCATCAGATAAAAGTGCTTCAGATCCCATGATATGGGAAACCAATAATTATGAGATACAGTGAACAATACAAGGTAGAATTGCTAAAGGGATTAATTAGCTTTAGTCGAACTAACCACTATAATTGATGCAAATATCCATCTGCAGCCTGCTGAGACATTAGATAGTCATCACACACCTGCTCAATTCACCAGCCTTGCAGAACACAGCTGTCAGAATGATTTCTGGTTGGGCTTTTTCTTGAGCATACTTGACTGTTTGTTCTTTTGTTGTTCAAAATGTTTTCTTTTCTTTTTCTAAACAGCACTTCCATGATGGCAGAAAGGCACAACAACACATTGAAACTTGCTGGAAACAACTTGAAGCAGTAAGTGGCAAATTCCTGAGATGTGACATTTAAAGTCATTTATATATTGTTTTCAAAGAGATGGTTCCAAATGTTTTATTTGGAAAACAAAAGGTATATGGGTAAAAGTTGTAGAAATGGGATTTTTAAAACTCTGCTGCCTTAAATACACTCACAGTCCTCAAAAAATCTGTTTTAACAGAACATTTGGCTTCTGTGGGCTCTTTGTCTATCACAAGCAGCATTTCATTTGATATAACATGAAAAGTGTGCTAAGCATTGCTGAAACTGCAGAGTCCCTAAGGGTCCTGCTCAGATATTCCACTGCCAGTTGAACAGCTTCATAATGTGTGAATAAATTGAACAGGAGCATCTCTTGGGTCAGGTGCTGCTTCCCAAAAGTAAATATACTTGCAATTGGAATTGTCATTCACATTGGAATTGTCATTCATGTGACAAATGAAAAGTGAGGCTGAAGTACAGGAGAGGATAGAAAAGGGGTTATCAATAACCAAAAATCCTACTGGCAAATTTGTGAATCTTAGTTACTCCCCATTCATTTACAAAAATGAAAGGGTTAAGTGTTGGAAGAGAATCATTCCATTTACTAGAGTGGAAGTGATGCTAAAAAGGAAAAATACTGAAATATGAACAGCCTGGATAATGGAACCAAAAATGTGCCTCTGGTAACTCCCTTTTGTGAAGTTCATAAATATGGAAATGTATTCCAGTGTAAACAAGAGAGCTCTAAAATCCTGCAGTTGCTACAACAGATTGTTTTAGTGGCAGGCCTGAATTTCAGGCAGATTTTGGGATCTTTTTCTTCCCATAATGAAGGTTTCTGGTTTTTCTTGTCAGAGTAAAAGGAGATTTGAACGTGATTGCAAAGAAGCTGACCGAGCACAGCAGTATTTTGAGAAAATGGATGCTGACATCAATGTGACAAAAGCAGATGTTGAAAAGGTGAGCTGGAGGGTGGAGTCTGTTTGTAAACATGGATGTGATAGGTTTATTGCCTCAATCCTCCTGCTAGGATAAACCCTGTGAGGCTTAATGCCTTCCTTGAGTCAGTCTGCTGGTTAATTAAAACCTGAGAGATCTCTGCAGACACCTTTATTTATATAAAAACACTCAACAGATACAGTCAGGTTTTTTTAGTGGGTGGTATCTCAGTTTAGAGCTGATATGGCTCTAAAGAGTTTATGCAAGCTCAGTTTTGACTAACACCACAGGTTCTGTGACAGCCAGGCTTGTGAGGGCTCCCTGAGGGCTGATTGCAGTTTCCACACATTTTCATTCCCTCTGTGATCCAGGTAGAACCAAATTTCCTCCCCTTGCAGCAGCACTTCAAAGATTTCCCAATGTCATTTAATGCAATGAGGTATTACCAGAATTGTTTTTTGTAGTTGTAGGTTTAGACAGGACAGCTTTCCATGTGATGCAGGATCCTGGAATCCATGCTTGTCACAGATGGCACAAGGCTTTTATTTTCATTTCTCAGTTGCTGGCTGGTTGCAGAATCATTTGTGGCTTTTTTACAATGATCCCCACTCAGTGAAGCTTTTGAACTAATGCTTAATTTTAAACATCCAGTCCTGTTTCAGCACATGTGTCTGGAAATACTTTCTCTCTTTAGTTTGATTCAAAATTGGATGTGTGAAAGGATGCTTAAAGTTTAAATTTTACTGGTCCAAATCCAATACTTCTAACTTAAGGAAGCCATGAAGAGGAAGAAAATGTTTTAAATAGCTTCTGTTTTTGGAGTTACACATTTGCTCAGAAGATGCACTGATGTAGATCAGAAACACCACATTACAACATGTAAGGACAGCTTTGTCCTCCTTGAGTTTGAGTCAGACAGGCACAAAATAGCCAGAACATTTGAAAATGTTTAGTTCTCAAAGGAAAAAAAATAAAAGAAAAGGCAACCAAAAGAGAAAGGGAAAAGTAAAAGCTGAAGCTTAAAATATGCCAAATGTTTTGTTGCTGGGACAGGAAAGGAAAGTGAATTATAGGTAAGAACTCTTTCTAGTCTGAGGTCTCCTTGTAAAATGTAGGTTTTGCTTCTCAAGAGGTCTGCTTCATTCTATTCTAAGTTACTGCAGTCCTGTGAAGATATGAAATATAAATTTCCCTTTACATCTGTGGGATCTCATGTTTCTGGTGTGCTGGGCATCAGGACATTGTGTGGCACAGAGCATCAAGGATGCTCTTGGAAATGAGGACAGTAAATCATAAACAAGCCCAGAAAATTCCCCCCAAGTGCTATTGCATATCAAAGGACAAAATACCTCTGTGGTCTTGTAATTTGCTTGGCTCTTAGTTGCAAATTCACCATGTAGATTTGATCCTTTGTTGCCTCCTGGATTTGCCAGGGCACTTGACAGATGAATGCATGTACAGATTGTTAAAGATGTAGCACCACATGTGGGTTTTTCTAACAGAGAGGGATCATCTCTGCTTTATCTCTATAAAGTGATTTTAGAATACTTCTTTCATAGATAAAATTAGGGCTTGCCCTAGATTTTTTTTTTCCAAAGCTGAGGTCATGTCAAAGGGATACAAAGACATGACTTACTGTTTGAAATGGGGGACTGAAACTCCTTATTTCTACATCCCTTTCCTAGGGTGCCCTTTTCTGGTCAGAGTAAAAGGTGGTATATTGGTGATATATCAATCTGAGAGTGTTAGGTAAATTCTGGGAAGCAATTTCCTACCCTGGTGCTCTTTCCCTGTCAAGTGAAGCAAGAGGCTTCCCTTTTAAATTCCTCCAGCTTTTTATTGTGTGAAATTTGTAAATTATTTATTGCAAAATGTGGCTCAGTGGTATCTTGAAAGGAAAATCTGTTAGTTATGCATGTTGGCAGCTCTCAGGAGAAGGCATTACTCCACTTTCCAGGCAGTCAACAGAGTAGATGGAGAAGGAAAAGGTTATCAAAATGAGTGGAATGTGAAATAATATTACTGAACAGAGAGAACAGTGTTTTCCAAGTGCATGTGTTAAACTGGGTTCATCCATGTCAGGCTGTGAATAATGCCCTTTCTTTGCTCCCCCCTGCCCGTGTGACTGGGAGGCTCTTGCATAACTCCCAGTGCAGAATGGGATATTGTTCCACAGCCCTGCTGCTCTCCCTGCCTCTCTCCAGGGGATGCAGGAGCTGCTCAGCTCCAAATGAAGCAATAGGATGACTTCAACCTCCTCCTACTGCAGCACTCCTACTGCTCCTTATGGCTTGGCTGCTGCACTCCTACCCCCAAAAGCTCCCAGAAATCCACCTGGCCAGGAGAATGGGCAGTCTGGCTGTGTCTGAGCTCTTCTCTTTGGCAGAACAAGGTGCTCCTCAGGCACTGGGGCTGCTTGCCCTCATTTCTTTGGCTTGAGATTGACACCTTGGCTGCCTCAGCTTGTACCTGCCAATGTGGAGCTATTTTTTGCATCACACACGATAGAGTGGATGGCATTAATGAAATTAAAATTCTACAGTGATCACAATGACACATAGAGTCAGAAGAGAATACAGCTGCAATTTCCTAATGCTAAGCTGTGTGAGGTTCTGACATGCTCACGTCTCTTCATCTTTCAAGTCTTTGTAGCCTTTGACAACTGCAGCAGGAAATTCTGTGCCAGAGCTGCCATCTACCAGCACTTTGCCCAAAGCATTACAAATTGGAAGCATTAAGGAACCAGAAAAGTGGCAGAGAAGCAGAATAAGAGACACTTTCCTTATTTCTCCAACACTGCCTGGCAAAGGGCCTAAAGGCAGGGCTGGATGTGGAGCCTGGGCATCATCTACCAAGGTCCACATTCTTTCTGTAGGACCAGGTATGTGGAGGGCACAGCCCTTCTCTGCCCCTTCTGTGGCCAGCATGGGCTCCATCATTGCCAGGCAGCAGCCTGGTAGCTGATCTTGGAGGGAGGAGTGTTTGGCTTTGTTTCCTCTCAGCTCCTTTTTTGGCAGTAGGAACACGGAGCAGAAGCTGTGCTCTCTGCCATGATCACAGTGTGCAGGAATAGAGGGAGAGTGGAGCAGGGCACCTGAGCTCCCTTCCCTGTTTGCACTGAGCCTCCAAACCCCCAGCACCCAAAACACCCAGAGATGTTTGTGTCAATACAAAATGCAGTGTAGCAAAGTCAGGGCAGGAAGCTCACAGTCTGTGAAAATATCCTTATAAACTAAATAAATGCTGCAACATGCTGATGCTGCTTCCAGGAAGCCTTGTAGGTATCACTGAAAGCTTTATTTCACTTGGATCACAGTGGGTTGTGTGCTTTAAAGCACTTCTCTTTCAAAAACCACAGAGGAGCTGCTTCAATTTTTTGCCCATTTGGGGAAATGATCTCTGTCGCCAGCACGGAGCCACTGTACATATAAGGCAGAGCTCTATTGTTTCTGCCCTCTCCTCAGAGCTGCAATCACTAAAAAGCTGACATCTTTATGGGATAATGTGGTACCCAGTGGTGCCTTTGTAGACTTCTTGTAATAAAATTAAAAAATCAGCCTTTTTTTAAGGGTTTTTTTTCCAGGTAAGCATTTCAGAGTCTGATTTTAAAGAGGAAGTGGCTGAGGGCAGCCATGGGAAGGGATTGCCTCTTGATTTGCTCAGCAGTTGTGGTGGGGAGAGTGGTTTGAAGTACTTGGTGTCAGGCAGGATCTGTCCCTTGGCTGAAGATAAACATGGTCAAATGTTGACCTTAGGCAATAATCTGAGATACTGAGGAATTTTAGGTGTGTTTGCCTTTGGTTTTGAAGTGGAGGAACTGAGGGAAATGGGAGTGATCTCCAGTTTAATGAAATCTCTCAGAGCTTTCCCCTGTGCTCTGCAACTTTCAGATTATGTCTGCAATATCCAAGATGTTTTGGAGACCCAGAATAGCTTCACATTTGCATAAAGCCTTAAAATAGAATATCACCATGATAGTTTTCTAGTTTGTAAATATAACTGTGGGGAGATACTGAGGTTTCATGTTTGAGGTTTCATTTTCTCTTTTCTCATACCACATTACCTGAGTGCTGAATTTCTGCACAAAGCACAAAGTCTGTCCCCCTCCTTTCCCACAGGAGACACACTTAGCATGCCTTGGGGTAGGTGAACCATGAGCAAAGTCTGACAGAATGTAGGTGAAGAAATCCTGCTAATTGGGAACTGGGATTAGCTGATCTCCCTTGTGCTCAGCAGTGCTCTCAGGTGGGAACTGCATCTCCAGCCATGCTCTGGGACACAAACCCCTCCCCTGGGGGCTTACACATCCTTGCAATGAGGGGTGTAGGAAGTTATTTTGGGCTCTGGAGACATCTCAGGTGGGTGTTTCAGCAGTCAGGTCACAGTGAAGGCAGATGCAGTCACTGACACCCTCAAGATGAACCTGCAGGAACTCCAGCTCAGGGCTCTGCTGTTGCCACATCCCCCTGAGGTTTGGCCAGCAAAGTCTGTCAGCAGTGAACTTCACCCTAACCCAGGTTGTGGGTGTTTGCCTTCTGCAGACTGTAGCTACTTAACAGGCCTAATTTTCCAGGAGATGCCAACTCATCTGCTCTGTGATGGTGGCACTTGGATCCCTTCCCTCTCCTGTCTATATCAAGGCACTCCATGAGTGCACCAGCACTGTAAGAAATACAGTGCCATGCAAAGGTGGTGCTGCAAGGTGGAGAGGACTGACAGTGCTTGTGTTATTAATCCTGCACTGAGTGGTCCCAGAGGCTTTGCTTTCCCATTCTCTGCTGTGAATTTGTAGACATAAAGCAGCAGCATCAAGGAAATATGCACCACCTGAAATGGTGCAGGCCTGGCCTGTGCATTTCTTGTTGGAGAGTTTGACACTGCAGAAGGTTTTCCCTGTGTGGTGGTGAGCTTTTTGTATTTTGAGTAGGCAGCTGCTTCTTTTTTGCTCCACAAATGGAACTGGCTAAATTTTTGTGTCTTTGCTCGTGATGTGCGTCAGATTTCTCATCAATTCAAATGCTGGGTAATGTGATTTAATGTTATTTCTCTTGGTTATGCAGACCCCAGTCTCCTTCCTGAACTGCTTCCTTCCTAAAGGATGATGCAGTGTGTGAACTCAGGGAGTCCCTCAGGAGAGCAATTTGCATTTCTGGAAGAGTAAGCCTTGTTTACAACCTGCCATCCCTGCCTCTCCATGCAGAGCAGCTGTTTCCCTTTTGGAATCATGACTAATTTAAGAGGGTCGATTTCTACTCAATAGAGAGTTAATGACTCCAGCAGGAGTGTCTGGGGAACTTCATAAATCTCCATATGTACCCTATACATCCCCTGTGCTTGGTGATAAGAGATCAAAGAGCAGATCATGAGCCACTTTTAGTGTAAGGCAAGGAAATCCAACTGAACTTAAATTTCCTTTTAGTAATGCTCTACGTGGCAATTTGAGTGAGTTTTGTAACAATACAACTCTTTTGGGAGGTGATTGCTGAAGAGAGGGAGAGGGAGTGTGAAGGGGAGGTTTAAGAATATCTTCTGAATTGAACAACTGCAGGTTGAATCACCAGTGCAATAGAACTGGTGTTCTAAGCTAATGCAAAGCAATTATTTCATGCTGTACAGTTGGAAAGCTTCTTTATAGTCATTCTTTTTCTGTCAAAACATTGGAATAAATCTTTTCACCTGCGTGAGAAGGCCTCAGAATTTAGCTAATTTCGTTTGTAAGCTGTTCAGTTTCAGTGAATCATAGAATACCAGGTTGGAAGGGAATTGAAGGATTGTCTGGCCCAGTGTTCCTTGGCAAAAGCACAGTCTAGACAAGATGGCCCCAAACCCTTTTCAGCTGAATTGTGCCCCATGTTGGGGATTCCACCATTTCCTTGGGGAGGTGATTCTAATGACTCATTGTTCTCACTGTGGAAAATCCTCTCCTGGTGTCCATTTGGGATCTCCCCAGGGGTGACTTGTTCCCATTGCCCTTTGTCTTTTCCCTGTGAGTCTCCATGCTCCCTGTATGACCCTTCAGACCCTGGGACACAGGGATAGGTACCCTGAGCCTTCATTCTCAGGCTGACCCAAGCCAGGTCTCTCAGCCTTTCCTCACAGGACAGCTTCCCTGTGCTGGATCCTCTCTGTGGCCTTTCTGGACCTTTCCACTCTGTCCAGGTGTTCCTTTTCTAAAGTGGGGACCACTGGACACAATATTCCAGCTGTGGCCTGACAAATGCTGACAGGAGGGGGACAATGGCTTTATCTCTGCTGGCAAAGCCCTTATTGCTGCAGCTCAGCATCACCCTGGTCACTCACACTAATTCACCTCCCTGAGAGACAAAGCTGTGTGTTTTACCCATAAAGTTGATCTTCAAGGCTAAGAATTTGTCCTGGTAACTTTTTCAACCCTGACTGTCCCTTCTGTGTTGGCTGTGTTTGTAAATTCTTTCTTGGAGAGAGAGGAGTAGAACCGTGCCCAGTATTCCAAGTATGAGCTAAGCAATCTATTACCCAGGCCTGAAATTTCCATTATTTATATTCAAGAAATAATTTCCATTATTTATATTCAATACCCAGATTTATACATGGCAGAGTTTAATTGCTTATGTAGTACAACTAAACAGACCTCCAGAAATCATTTAAACATTGTGGGCCAGTGCTCCAAATACATCTTTTCTTGTTACCTCCTCCATCAAACCCACATAACCCTCCATCCACAGAGATTATCCTTCTTTTATAATGAATTAGACTTGCTGGGTGTTTGCAGGGATTCACAGTTCAGTCATCCAGAGAGTTTGGTTATTTAGTATTCATGACATGAGAATGGCAGTGCAAGGAGAGAAACTTTTGGGTCTGAGGCACAGTTATTCCCCAGGGCCTTGGAGCAGTGTGCTGAGAGGGGCTGCTGTGCTGTTCTTCTTCATTAATTTAATCCATCTCTGTTGTTAGAGCTTCAGCAGGACTGGGTTGTTTGGGGATATCTTTTGTTAGTGTGAGTTCCTGAATTCTGGCAGAATTGTGTGCACTGAGACTGCTCTAGATAACAATTCCTGAGATGTGGTGAGGAAGATTTTCCATCCTCTGTCAGTGGTTTGCTCATTTGTATATTATATTCGGCCAAAGGATTTCAGGGACCCACAGAGTCTCAGATTTTTCCTCCACCTCTTCAAATGTTAAAAGAAAGGATTTTTCTTTTTGTTTCTTTCCCTGCTGTTATTTTGCACCCCCCATTCTGCTTTTTTTTTTTTTTCTTTCGGGAAAGCAAATTCCAAATCCTTTCTCTTCTTGCCAGTTCAGAGAGACCCAACTGGTTATTGCAAAATAGTAAAGAGTGGAGCTTGATTTGGAGGCTCTGTAAATCCAAGCCTGGAGCCTTGGCCCTGTTTTGGAGTCTGTGGCAGGATGCCCCCTGTCAATAATGACCCTGCCCACGCTGCCAGTGCTGCTCTTGGTGCCCAGGTCACAGGAGGGAGGGCCAGAGCCTGGAGCTGAAAATCTGGGAGCAATAGAAAGCATTCCTGAAATTGGGGAAGTGTTTCTGAGTCTGCCTTTATCATTAAGGGATTTTAAAGGGATTGGGTAGTTGAGGGGAGGGGGCAGGGGGTGATTTTTTTTTTTTTTTTTTTTTTTTTTTTTTTTTTTTTTTTTTTTTTGTGTTTGCAATTTAGTCTGATCTTGGATTTGCCAAAGCCAGATCTGTTTTGGCAGGCAGTGGCCTGGCAGTGATGCATCTCACATGCTGTCTGAGTTTGAAAGAAAAGAGGGGGTGCAGAATGGGAGAAAAGAAAGAAGAAAAAAAGTGACACCAAAGTTTTGACTGGAAACTCTGCCATTCTGGACAAGAGCAACTGCTGAGGAGTTGAACTGTTCCACTTAGTGTGGACCAGCTGAATACCAGCCAAAGTTTTTTTCTGCCCTTTTCAGTTATTCATATCACTCCCACCATAACAGCCCTGAGGAGCTGCATTTTTTGTCTGTGTAAACCCAGAAGACAGTGTGTCTATTGACCCTTCTGCTGTTTCTGGAATGTGTCTCAGAAAATTGTTCTCAGCAAAATATCCTCATTCTTTTCTGTATTGGAGACCAAAATGGCAGAAAATATACTTGGTTTTTAAAAATTTCTCCTACACTTCATCACAAGTTGCATTTCCTATCAAAGGGGGTTTGAGGGAGAAGGTAAATGGAACAATATAAATGAAAGTATTTAATTCTCTAAGAACCTTCATGTAGAGTGTAGCAGTTTGTAAAAGTTTTTTTTACACTTTCAGTGTTAACAGTGCCCATCATAAAGTGTCCATATTCCCTTTCTCTGTTCAATTTTCCTGTTCAAAGGCATCAAGTATTAGGACTGATTTAATTCACACCAATAAACAAAGCTTTACTTGTGCTGTTTGCCAGGATTATGGATAAATTCCCTCATCTGTCATTCTTTGATCTCATTCTGCTGTGCACTGATTGCTGAAGTTGCATCTTATTGATGAACTCATTGGTTTCAAGCAGGTGATAAGAAGACTCACACTAAATATATCTCTCTAACATGAGTTATTTCAAAGGTTTGCAGGGTTAACTTCCTTCCAAATTTTTATTTTAAAAGGGAAGGAAATACCCCCATAAATACTTAAGTCAGATTTCAGTGCATCAGTGTCCTACCCTGGCATCTCCTTTCTGGCATCTCTGAGCTCCTGGTAGATTCATTTATCTGAACTAACTCATTGTTATTTTGGGAGTCTGGTTTCTGCAACTTAGTTAAGAAGAAAATCTGCAGGAAATGGAGTTAAAATCATCTTGAGAGAACAATGTTTGTGCTCTTCCACTACCTTAAGAAATAGATGCCACAGTGTGTGGTGACAGCTCATATGGCCTTTGAATTTAGTGTTTTTCTCCTAAGGTGGGTGTGCTGATAAGGCCTGATTTTTTAAAAAAAATATTTTTAAAATACTGAAGACAGCCACAGAAATCAGCACTTTGCAAGTTAACACTACTCTGCAGTTAGCTACTGTGCTGCATTCTTACCCATCAAGCAGCAAGGCTGTCTAAAGAAAGGGAAAAAGATTGAGTTTGATTCTATTTAATGGCATCTCTGCATAGATTCTGAGAGAGAAGCTCACCTGTAATAAACCTCACCTGCTGCAGGTGAGCTGGTACTGCTTCAGTCTGTCAGAGCTGCTCTCCTTTCCCTGGAGTGTTCTCTCAGAGCTGCAGCAACACTCCCTGCTGTGGCTGCTCAGCTCTGGCTGCAGGTGCAGAAAAACCCAAAGTTTCCCTGTCTGCTCCCTGCAAGGCTGCAGGTGCTGTTGTGCATTTTGGGAGAACTTTTCTGGATGAGACCAGCACTGACATTTGTGACCTTTTGGTTTTGGTGCTGCCACAAGAGCTCAGACAGGAGCTGCCTTAACAAACCCAGACTTTGGGGGAGGAACAATGCCTGTATGCACTGTGCAGGTTGATTTTGGGGTAAAAAACTGTTACAAAGGTATGTTTGGGATGGGAGATGTGTGAAATCTGTGCATCTTTTGCAGTGCCAGACATTTGGAAGCAGAACACTGCTGTTCTCCCCACAAAGCCCTCAGGTGTACATACCCCTTTTGCTTTTCTGCAGTGCTGAAAGGTGACCTCATTCTTTTTTCCTTTGAAGAGGGGAATTTTTGCTGCATTCAGAGCCCCTGGCTCTGACATCCCTTACAACTGAGCAATCTGTCAGCCTGGAGAGGTGGATTGTGTTTCACATATGGGGCTGGAAACTGAGCTCTTGTTCACTCATCCCTGCCCAGTTAAAGGAGAGAATGTGATGACTGAAAGCTGCATCCCAGTATTGTTCTGTATCTGAAGTCACTGTCTGGTTTTCCAGACCCCAATTATTCCAAAGCCTTTCCTCCTGGAAATACTGTTCAGAGCAAATCTTTTAGCATTAACTCTAAGAAGCCCCTAAAAAACTTTCTCTGAAGCTGTTTGCTTGCTTAAGTGAGCAGCAAAGAAGCAAAACTTCATTTTCTGTAAAGCCCAGCTATAAATTACTCCTGAAATAGCTCCTGTGACTCTCTGCAGTTCTGGGCTACTGCATCCATTACTCTGAATGTGAAACTTAACATCATTGACTTGTTTTTATCATTCTGTGCTTCAACAGAGTGCAGGAGTCTCACTACAAGGTACAATTCTGGTAATGCTGGAAGTGATGATGTTAGAGGAAGTGACATACTGAAATGAAGTAATAAAAAATTCAAGATTTTAAAGAAATCTATTTATTTTCAGATCCAAATACCTCATTGGAAAGATATTTAAACAGTTTGAAGCTTGCCAAATGCATTAAATGGCCAAGAGAAACAAAGCATCACTAGGACTCTCATACAAAAAGTTCTGGGTTTGGAATGCACCCAATTTTATTTACTCATCTGCTGCCCCCTCTTATTTGGGGCCAGTTAAGATAATTTTGGAAACTGAGTGTCTACTCTTGTATACATTTAGCTCAGAGTTACTTTGTCATATCCAGCCAAAGAGTTTGAAAATGAACTCTGATGGCTTTAATGCTTGCTGGGTCTGCCTGGAAATGTGTAATAATGGATTTCTTGTTTTTCTGCTTCAACAATAGAGTCAAGGGACAAATTCCTGAGCTGCATTATTTAAAATTATTTTTAAAAAAAGAAAGGGAGAGACAGCTGTATGAGTGGGAGTGGGGCTGGTGTAAAGTCAGCTCAGACAATGGGTTCCTCTTAGGTAGATGAGGAGAAAGGGCCTCACAAATGGATATTGATCTGCAGCAGCTGGGATGTGAGGAAGGGGTTGGGAGATGAGTGTGAACCTCTCTTACAGCTGCTGCCTTTCCATGGCTTTGTTTTCCTGGTAAATTTGTATTTGTGGCACAAGGATATATTGTTTTCCACTTGTATTTAATGTAGCTGCATGTGAGTATGTGGATGGTAAAGTTTAATAAACTTTATAGCACTTGGGCAGGGAAATGATTGATGTGGCTTTGTGGAATTTGATTGCAGGATGGGAATTTTCTGGAATTAGACACTCATCCTTTGGACAGTTAAAACTCCTGGGAACAGGCAAAGTTGAATATATGTCTTTTATTGGATTCACTTATTTGGTTATAATCACATTCTTCTCCATTTGATGCTACTGCTTCATCTCCTGTGATGCACTTAGTGCCCAGTATCTCCTCATTCTGTTTGAATTATTTCTGGAGAAAGAATGTGAAGGGGATCTGAGAAATTCCTACAACTGACTGCAGAAGCAATATCTGAATTGATGTGAAATAAATTATTAGGTGAGATGTACAAACCTGACAAATGTGGAGGAAGGCTACTTCTTTACAAACTGAGATTTGAAACCTCCTGGCAGAATTTGTTGATTACAAAAACGTTCCATGATTTGGTATTCCATGGATTTCTTGTCAGGAAACTATTGTCTGCTTGGAACAGTTCAAAGAACAACCCTGTTCTGAACTGGTTTTAATGGGAACCCACTTAAAATATGCTAAAATTATTTGTTATGTTTTGTCCCCTGAAACGTGGTTTTTTAAAGCAGCATTTCTCTGCCTTGTCTGAAGGAATTATTCAGAAATTCAGCAGCAGAGCTCCAGCAGAGAGGGGGAGCTTCAGTGTGGGGAAGGCATAGGGAATTTTGGAAGAGAAGAGAGGGAAGAGCTGCTGTGTGAAGGCCAAAGGCAGGGAAGGAAAAGGCATCTAAAGCAAACAGATGGGAGAGGCAGTAAGGGAAGAATATTGGGCAGTGAAACAGATAACAGAAGGCCTTGGGAACAGAACTGTAAGGGGAGGAATCTGAAAACATGGAAGGGTCACTTGGGGACAGATTATTCTAGGGAAAGAAGTGAGATTAATTGCCCAGTGCTCTGCTATGTTGGGTAGCAAAGCAAATCATCTGTGTGGGTAAAAATAGGAAGGGAGGCATCTCAGCTGCTGCACAGGCTCCTCTTTCCTTGTGTGCTTCATGCCAGGGCTGTGTGAGGAGTGGAGAAAGGGCTCTGCAGGGCACACAGTTAAAGCGGTTTTGTCATGATTATGTTGGCTAAAATGACAAAAAAACTGTTAGGTTTTTTCCCCATTTCCCTTTCCCCAGAAAACAGCAACAGGGAAGCAGCTCATTAGAGGAAAGCAGCAGGTGATACCCAGCAGGGCACAGGGGGAGCAAGAAATGAGTCCATGAATGTGCTGGGAAGGTGGAGGAACCAACTTGTTTTGGTGTTTGATGTGCAGTTCAAGCAGAGTTTGCTCATGGAATGCAAATGGTTCATGAAGTAGCACATTGGAACCCCAGAAAGGAGCAGCAGCACTGCCCACACTGCAGCTTGAATGTTTCACACAAGAGGAGTCAACCAAAAGCTGCTGTACTCATAATGTTCCTGGATAGTAAGATGAGGAGTACCACAGTGCAATTGCTTTCCATGTAGCCTAAATTATAAATTTCTTTTGGTATTTCCTCAGGCAAGACAGCAAGCCCAGCTAAGACATCAGATGGCAGAAGACAGCAAAGCTGAATATTCTTCCACCCTACAGAAGTTCAACAGTGAGCAGCATGAGCATTACTACACACACATACCAAACATCTTCCAGGTAAGGAAGGGCACTGACAGGGCTCTAGAGTAGCCCATAATCCTGTGACAAGAATATATTGCTTATCACCTCAATTCTGTGAGCCTGACTTTTAATTTTTGTGTGATTTTTTTTTTGGTCATTCTTAGCAAATTTTACATGCAATCTGCCACCCTGAGAGATGGTAGGATAAATTATCCCCTTTTCTCAAATTAGATATGAAGGGATCAATAGCACACAAGGAAGGTGACGTTGAAGTGTGGTGACAGATGAGGACAGCCTTTGGAATCCTCACAATCTGGCTCTGTTCAGCTCCTGTGTCTGTGCAGCTGGGGATGAGGGAAAGCATCACTGGCATTGTTGGGGCAGGAGGCAGCTGGGCATTGTTGCATCTGTGAAGTCCAGCAGCCCTTTAAAACCTGTGCTCAAACCAGGCTGCACAGATGGTTAAATGTGAACCACAAGAATTCTGCAGCAGTGAGTCCAAAGGGTTTTAAGGAAGCCACTGATTGTGTCTTAGGGTGCCTAAGGACAGGCTGCAGAGGAAGAATAAAAAATCCATCAGATTCATTCTGAGTGAAGTTCTGAGTTTGTGCTTGAATGAGTGAATTGAGGTTAATGTAGTAGAACAGAACTTCTAAATGACTGTTCCCTTGTAATGGGTCATGAGCATCAGAAGTGGAAAATGCAACCTTTTCAAGGGAGGACATGTCACATGCTTGTCACCAGATGAGCAGGAGCTGATATTTGCGTGGCAAACACGCACTTCTCACCCACTGCTGAAACTTGTGGGCTAAATGGCCACCTCCCCTTCTGCCTCATGGTATTTCAAACCAATGCCTTGAGATAAGCTGTTCCTGGAATCCAGCAAAGGCTGGAGCTGAGGAGGAGCACTCTGATCTCAAGTCCTGCAGATGTGCCCTCTTCCCTGCAGTGCACAGTGAGCTCCAGGGCTTGCTTTTAGTTGTTGAAATAAGTTATTTTGTAAAGAATTGGTGTTGCTTGTGGATGAGTCAAGGCAAAGGAGATTTTTGACTGCTCCTGCAGCCCAGTGAAACAGGCTGCTCCTGTTCATGCCCTTCTCTATTCTTCTAATGGAATTATGCCACGTTCAGTTTCCCTCCCTGGTAAAGGAGAGGCCCCTGGAACAGATGCTGGAGATCCTGGAGCTGAATCCACTGAGCAGTCAGGAGCTGTGCTGTGAACAACACAGGATGGTTTTATTGTGCATTAATACATCAATACATGGTGTACTGTGAACAAAACATGATGTACAGCACTCCCCAAACACCAGAAATTGCCTTCTATGGAAAAGAAGGGGCGACATCAAGATTTTTATTTGGTTGGATTCTGCAGTAGAATGAAAATGAGATTTTCCTGAACATGCACAGAAAATAAAAGAATTTGTTGCAGAAAGCCTTGGGAACCATCCTTACAAAAGTCTAAAGCTGGAGTTTGACAAATCAGCATTTTTTAACATAAAAAGTTAATTGAAAAATTTCCAGTAATAGTAAAAGAGATTACTTTAAGAATGACATTTTGATGTGTGAGGGAACAGTACCACTTGGTGCCTTCCTGAGAACAGCTGTCCTAGTTTGTTCTTAAAAATATATTTAATCCTTAAGTTTTAAAGTAGTTGATGTAAGCTGGAGAGGAAAATTGGGTGAAACTGTGAAGTTAATCTTGATGTTTGACCTGAATGAAATGTAATATTTTAGAAAATACAAGAGATGGAGGAAAGAAGAATCGTGAGGATAGGGGAATCCATGAAAACCTTTGCAGAAGTCGACCGCCAAGTGATCCCCATCATTGGGAAGTGTCTGGATGAGATAACAAAGGCTGCAGAATCAGTGGATCACAAGAATGTAAGTGTTGCATTGGTGGTTTTCATGTTTAATATTGGTCTCAGATTCATGGAGACTGAAATCCTGGGCCCAGCACAAGAGCTTTGCAGTCACGGAATTAAACCAAAGAACAGCTTCTTGTCCCAAGCTGCTTTGTCTGAGGCAGGATGTGCTCAGATTATTCCCCAAATCTACTTAATGTCCAGAAATGCCTTTCCTGCAATACTTTTTAATTTTTTTGTTTATTAAGGAATATGCTCTCATTTTATTAGGATAATTACTTTTTGAAATATTGCATTTTAAAAGCGGGCATCAGCATGTGTTGTTGGACATAATGTCAGATACTTAATCACCAATTCTTATAAAGGTGGTTTCTATGTCTCATAAACAGAAAACTTTCAGAAATGCCCTAATTCCAGTTAGCTTTGTAATAATGAAAGTATTTGAAGTATTGGCTACAGGAACTATCACAAAATCTTTCTGTAAAATATTTCTTTGCAGGTTTGAGGTTTGCTGGCAATCTATACATGAGCAAATCTTGATGTCTGAACATCATTTTCCTTCGCAGGATGCCAAGAAACCTCTCTGATGGAAAAGATAAAAGATTTCAGTTGAGCTTCCTGATGTACAGTGACCACAAGGCCAAATGTGTTTTCTGTTTTGTTTGCAGAGTGAACTGCTCCCTTCCTACATGAGGCCTCTGTTCTTCCAGCCTTTCACATTAGTGCTTCAAATGCTGACAGCAAGTGTCTTGCTGCCTGTTTGAATTTCCCATAGATGTTTTTCACTGGAATCTTTTCTGAGCTGTTCAGTGCCTGGAGCCATGAACTGGCAGCATAACCCTGAGGGTGAAGTTTTGAAATTAATCCTCTGCTCTCTGTTCAGCAATTGATCTCACAGAGAGCAGCATAGGAAACTCAGGGATCTGAAATTCACTCTCTGAGTGGGAAAAGGGGGAATTGGGGCAGCAATTCCTATATTAGAATAACACACCCTGCTTGAAGTCCAGCTTTTGGTGCTGCATGGTGAAATCATGCTGGGGAGATTGATATCTCAGCCTACACTCTGCCCAAGTCTTCTTAGCAAAACACACATAAAATTAAGCTGGGTGTTGGAATCAGGGTGAATTTTATATTCTCTTGCTCCCAAATAAGTCCATGATGGCTCATACACAAGTGTGACATGGGAAATGGTGACTTTGAGCATTGATAACTGAATTTACCAGGATCTCCTGTAAACACTCTGCTGACAAAAATGTATTTAACCAAAATAGTTATCTCTGAGCAGCTACAAAGGGTTTAGTTTCTCCTATTTGGAAACAGTTATGTTCATAAAGACTTCTTTCTCCTTAAATAACATCAAGGATTTTTTCATCTCTGGAGCAGTAATTTCTAATTATGTTGATTATAATGAAAGTGCTGGATTCGTTGCTAAATGTGCAACTGTGCAAATAGGATTGCTTTATGCCCTCACTGCACTGCATAGAATTCCTGTTAATGCCAATTGAAACTGCCTCGAGTTAGCAGGGAATACTGCTTTGCTGTTACTGTGTTTCTAAGTCAGTTTTAAATATTTTTTTTTCCATTTCCCCTTTCTAACCAATAGAACAACACAAAGGTCATGTGGCAAGTGTGAGCTGTGGTGGCTGCCAGGTGAACCTGTGCAGAACCTGATTCAGAGGGCTCTAACAGCAGATAAAATGAATTTGTTATGGGCTTGGAGTTCCTGTTATGACATTATCTCTGTGATATATGGAGCATGCTGGTTATTTTTAGCTCCATTGTAGTGGAATGATGTTTTGAATAAATGGAAGAAACACTGTAAAATTCAGAATGGAAAAAGGGAAAAGCTCCATGCATAGGATAAAATACCAGTGGAATATTTAATATAACATCTCTGAGAATCAGAGAATGGTTTGGGTGGGAAAAGCCCAACAAGTTCCATCCCCTTCCACACCTGCCACTATTCCAGGCTGCTCCAAGCCCTGTCCAACCTGGCCTGGAACATTTCCAAGGATGGGGCATCCACAGACTCCAGGCCCTTGTAGTCTCTCCAACTTTCCTGTGGGCTCCCCTTAGGTACTGGAAGGCAGCAGCTGAGTCACCACAAAGCCTCCTCTTTTTCAGGCTGGACAATCCCAATTTTCTCAGCTTTTCCCACTCTTTTCCCCTCTTCTCTAATCCTGCTTCATCTCACTTTCATGTCTATCATTAAAAATATCTTGAAGTTTAGATCTCAGGAAATTTTAATGTCAAACAAGGAAGGGATAATGGAAAGTGTTGTTCTACCTCCCTGAAACTCATGCAGGAATTTCATGGTGCCACCTGATAGATTGTGAGGATCTTAAATCCATGTGGATCTTCACAATCCCATGAAGACTTTTGCAAAGCTTTTCCTGTATCTGTGTTTTGCTCAATGGAGCCTGGCCTCTGGATATGTTTACATCCCAGAAGATTTCTCCTGAACAGCATTTTACCTAGAGCCATTCACAGAACCTGTGAAATGCCTTCAAAGCAACAAGTTCTTTTTATGTAACAGGGCAGTGATGCTCTTCTCTAGAGAATAAGAAGATATTTGTGTGCCAAGGCACAGCATCTCTAGAGATCTTGGAATACAGCTGTTAGAGTATTACACAATCTCTCTTCCCAAGAAAACAAGTAGATAAGAAGTCTATTAGGACTTTTTTTCCTGAGTCCATTAGATTTAAATGCATTTGGCAAGCTGAGGTCTGAATTTGATCT